>NC_139218.1:165313650-165988650 GCF_055691185.1 Crinia signifera | reverse complement strand
CAAAATATTATTTAAAACTGTAACATTATGTCATTTTTCAGCAATTGCGTGCATATGCAATTTACGTATGTATGTGCTTTGAGTTGCATGTTACTACAGTACACTTTGCATATATTTCGCTGAGCATGTGCATTATGATATACTATGTTATCGCTGGGAAAAGCCATAAAAACACACATAGCAATGGTTAGCATTACTGCCTCACATCGCTGAGGTCATGGGTTCGATCTCCACCATGGCTTTAACTGTGCAGAGTTTGTATATTCTCCCCGTACTTGCATGGGTTTACTCCGGGTACTCCGGTTTCCTCCCACAATCAAAACATATACAGATAGATTAATTGGTTTCCAACAAAAATTAACCCTAGAATGTCTGTGTGTGTGTGTACAGATTGTAAGCTCCACTGGGGCAGGGACTGTTGTGAATGTTCAAATATTCTCTGTAAAGCGCTGCGTAATATGTATGCGCTATATACATATATATATATATATATATATATGTATGCGCTATAAACATATATATATATATGTGAAACTGTTAATAAATATATGTATATATATATATATAATATGAGTAGAGAAGTAGATTGGACTTGAATAGCGACTGTTGTGCCCGTATTAGCATGGGACAATATTTAGAAATAAATAATGTAACAATTTTTCTCTTTCGACTAGTCCGGTGACACAGCTTAACCATGGGATGAAGGAGGGTCCGCAGGAGTCAGGCACCTATGCTGAAATCTTTCCTCTTATTGCAGGCTCCTCCCCTTCCGCATCCCATCATGCTTCAGTTCGTTTTAGGCGCCCACAGGAGTGGGTGGTATGCTCTGCTCGGCTCTTTATTATTTTATTAACTTAACCTAGTGCAGGTTTTTCTTTTCCAGTGTGCTGCTTCTAGGAAGCGGCGCACACTGAGAACGCAGCAGAGGCTGACAGAAGCGTGTCCTGTAAGCGCTCAGTGTGCGGCAGAACGCAGCTGCGTCTCATATAAAGCGTCTCCTGCACCGCGCTTAACCTCTTTTTAAGAGAGGTTTGCCTGGGCCCGGGAAACGTCTGAAACCGGCTCCTTACTTAGAAGGGGATCGTGGGGGACAGACCTCCCGCGATGGCGGACAGCATCTTGGAGGGTTTATAGACTGAAATCCCTCTGGGGAAGTGAAGTCTATTACAGGTGTCCAGCGCTGATGGACGACTCCAAGTGATCCCAGGAAGAAGGGGAGGCACTGGAGGTGAGGAGAAACACTTGTGGGAGCGACTAAAGGGGGAAAGGGCGCCAATTTGGCTATCCTACCCTGCTGAAGCAGAGACTTGGTCTCTTCCTACTCTGTGTACTGGCACCAATTTCTCTCCACTGCGGAGCTGAAGCCTGGCTGAATTCTTCAAGGTACAGCGATTACAGTTTCTCCTGGAAAGCGCCAACCCCGCTGACGCTGAAGTCACCTACCGCAAGCAGTCAGATAAGTACACTCTATACATTGACTGGTACTTTGCCTGACATTGTGCACCGTGGGTTAAATATGACTGACACGTGTGATGATGCTGCTGCAGAGAGGGGGGAGGTGCGGGACATGTTATTAGACTGCAGATCCTGTGGTGTAAATTAAACATGTGAACAGATGGATCAAGGGGATTTGTGCCCTGTTGGTGAAGCTGTGCCCACTAGTGCGCAAGACCTGAGGTCTGAGCAACAAGAACCTGCGTGGGCTGCTGCATTGGGGAGGTCTATGAATGCCTTGGCTGAGGCTCTCAATAGGCAAAAGGATAGCCTTGCTAAGTCTCCTGGCCCTAGTTCATCCTCCCAGACTTATATGGGATCCATTGCTCATTCGCAAGGGGACTCCATGTTACTGCAGGTCATACAGGACACTGCTCAAGGGGTTCATAAGATGAATTCTCTTATGGAAAATGTAGCAAAACCTTCTGATAGCCCTTCTTCCAGAAGGCCTTTAGCTACACCTCCTCTGTTATCTGTGGATTCTGATGATGATGGTGTTTGTGAAGATGATTCACGTTGGGAGCAAAGGGAAGAGGCTGATGCTTCTGTCCTGGGCAGTGAGGATTTAATCCTTGCTGTGAAACAGGCTTTGGACCTGTCTGAAGAAGACAGGGTTCAGGCGCATTGTGTTCTTAAAAGAATGCGTAAAGAGTCTGTTACATTCCCTTCTGATGAAGGTATGGTCTCCCTGTTTGGAGAATCCTGGAAGTTTCCAGATAAAAAAGTGACTATTTCTAAAAGGTTTGAAAATATGTACCCCATGCCTGAGGAGCATGTAAAGTTGTGGGAGAAAGTTCCGTTAGTGGACGCTCCTGTGGCTAGATTGTCAAAAACCACAGCCTTACCGGTCCAGGCGGCCTTCAGGGACCCGGTAGATAAAAAAGTGGAAGGATGCCTTAAGGTAGTCTTTGAAGGAGTAGGCTATACACTCCATCCCATTATTGCTTCAGCCTGGGTAGCCAAAGCAATGATTAAGTGGGCTGAGGCTTTGGGAGATCAGTTGCAACCTGATTCCGAGGCTTTTCTCTTAACTGAGAAGCTCTTGAGTCCTTGGCTTTTAAAGGGAAACTGCTTTTTGGTTCTGAACTAGAGTCCATCATAAAGCAGGCCACAGGGGGGAAGAGTATGTTTCTTCCTACCAGTACTAAAGCTTCAGGTTCAAAATTTGGAGTATTTAAACCTGCTTTTCGCTCATCCTTTCGAGGGGGAGCGCCCAGCAAAGGACAGGCGGGAAAAGGTAGATTCCCGGCCGGTAACGGAAAAGCTCCAAATCCAGATTTGGAGCCTTTGTAAAGAAGCAGGTATCTAAAAGAGAGGAAAAATCCTCTGCATGACGGGGTGGAGGCTCCCCGTTCTGCCCTCAGAGTGGGGGGTTGCCTCCTGCAGTTTCCGGACAAATGGAATATTCCGACCTCAGACCCTTGGGTTCTTTCAATTGTCTCAAGAGGTTATCGGATAAATCTCAGGGGAAATCCTCCATGGAGATTTCTCCCAACCCCTTTGCCAAGAGAAGCCAGTTCACACACGGCCCTTTTGGGGGCGGCGTTGGCTCTCAGGGAAAAGGGGGTGGTGGTCCCGGTTCTTCAGGAGGAACGCAAGAAAGGTTTTTACTCAATCCTTTTCTTGGTGCCCAAACCAGATGGCTCAGTCAGCTCTATACAAAATGTAAAGTCCTTAAACCAACACCTTTGGGTGTATCACTTCCGCATGGAGTCTCTGCACTCAGTGCGTGGCAGTGTAGAGCCAGGGGAGTTTTTGGCATCGGTAGATATTCAGGATACATATCTTCACATACCCATATGCACAGAGCATCACTCCTTACTTTGCTTTGCGATAGGGGATACTCATTTGCAGTTCCAGGCTCTACCCTTTGGTCTGGCTACAGCACCGAGGGTATTCACAAAGGTGATGGCTGTCATGGCAGCATCACTCAGGCTGAGGGGAGTAGTTATTATTCCCTACCTGGATGATCTGCTATTCAAAGCAGAGTCAGAGAGCAAGTTGTCATGGCAGCATCACTCAGGCTGAGGGGAGTAGTTATTATTCCCTACCTGGATGATCTGCTATTCAAAGCAGAGTCAGAGAGCAAGTTGCAGGAACACCTGTCAGTGACAACACAGTTCTTGCAAGACATGGGTTGGGTACTCAATCTACCCAAGTCCCATTTAATCCCTTCACAGAGACTGCTGTTTCTGGGAGTAATATTGGACACCCACTTGCACAGGGTATTTCTACCAGAGTCCAAAGCGAGGGACATTTGTCAGCTGGTATTAGTGTTACTGCAGGCTTCAAGGCCTACAGTTTGGCAAGGGGCAAAGCTCCTCTGCAAAATGGTGGTGACCTTCAAGACACTACAGTTTGGCAGGTTTCCAGAACTCTTCAGTGGAACATCCTCTCCTGTTGGTCAGGGAATGTGAAAACCATGAAACAAGAAAGGTTACTCCTCCTCAATCAGGTAAGATACAATTTGAATCAAATCTTATACAAAAGTTTTATTAAAAGTGTATTAAAAATCTTTATGACATCCGTTTGATTGCAGTTCACATGATGATAATCAACATGGATTAGACTCCAAATCCTACACGTTTCATCTCGAAGACTTCATCAGTCGGTTCTATATGTAGGATTCTTTAAAAAATACGATAAATCGAAACTGATCCAATTTTGAGAAGTATCTGACTCAACACAATTTCCGATGCAGAAAATAGGTAAGTACCAGAGTGGGAATAGTCTGTGCATCGCCTCCAACGCCTAGTGTTCCTTCGTGAAGTCCGCCAGTCTGTCTTTTGAGGTGAGATGGGCATCTTCCATATTTTGGCAAATAATGTTGAGATAAATCAGCGCTTGGGATTTCTGGAAGGTGAGGTGTCCCAATTCCTGCATAATAAATGTTTTCCAAATCAATCTGTCCTCTCCATGCAGAAAAACCCCAGAAAGAAACTCACATCCAATCTCTGGAAGGTGTGTATGCAAGATATCTTTCAGTCTCCCACACTATTGAAAATTGTGGAACTTACATTAAAATTCAGCCCCGCGTTCACTGAAAGGTATCTTTCATCATCTCAGGGTAAAACTTTCACTTTACTGTTGGATTGGACTGATTGGATGTGAGTTTCTGTCTGGGGTTTTTCTGCATGGAGAGGACGGATTGATTTGGAAAACATTTATTATCCAGGAATTGGGACACCTCACCTTCAAGACAGGGGCGGAACTACCGCCGGTGCAGACGGGGCAGTGCACCGGGGCCCAAGGGGTTAAAGGGGCCCGGTGCTGCCGCCTGCCCGGCATGACAGAGTTCCGTGTTTTTTTTTTTTTTTTACTGTGCATGGCTGTGCACGGGTGGCAGTGGGTACATGGCAGGGCGGCAGGTGCATGTACGTGTGGGGCAGACATGGATGCAGAAGCAAAGGCAGCAGCGCCCTGCATCCATTCTGTGTCCAGCGGTGACTGTCCTCCTTTCAACAGGCAGCCAATCGCAAGGCTGCCTGTTGCTGCTCTCAGTCTTGGAGCCTGACAGGAAGTGAATTCCTGTCTGCTCTGAGGCTGAGCACGGAGGACTCCAGGAGGAGTGGCGGAGCGTGAGCGTCACAGACAGCAGCGCTGCCGTGCCAGGGGTAAGGTACTTGGAGGGAGGGGGCAGCGCATTATACAAACATTAGGAATTTTAGGGGGGGGGCTGCATAACTTGTTAAAATATAACGATAAAACGGAAGCTGGAGGCAAAAAAATATGTTATCATATTAAGGGGGGGGGGGGGGTGAAGGGTGCCGAAGAAATTAATAGGGGCACAAACCCTAACCCTCCCAGCCTAACTAACCATACACCCCCCTTCCCCTGTTGCCCAACTGTAACACACCCCACCCTCAGCCTAACCTTAGTTATACACACCCCAGTAACCTAGCCCTAACTATACATCCCCCATAGACTTAACCATATATACACCTCCTCCACAGCCCAACCATTCACCACCCACCTGCAGCCTAACCCCACCCATCCCCCTCCCCACAGCCTAAACCTACCCATACTCTCCCGCCTGTAGCAGTCCATAGCACTAACCACACCCACCTGCAGCCTATAACCCTAACCACACATACACACCACACAGCCTATAACCCTAACCATACACACTGTGCAGCCTATAACCCTAACCATACATACCCACCCCACAGCCTATAACCCTAACCATACATACACACCCCACAGCCTATAACCCTAACCATACATACACACCCCACAGCCTATAACCCTAACCACACATACACACCCCACAGCCTATAACCCTAACCATACACACTGCAGCCTATAACCCTAACCATATACACACACCCCGCAGCCTATAACCCTAACCATACATACATACACCCCGCAGGCTATAACCCTAACCATACACAAACACCGCAGCCTATAACCCTAACCATACACACACCCCGCTGCCTATACCCCTAACCATACACATACACCCTGCAGCCTATAACCCTAACCATACACACACCCCGCAGCCTATAACCCTAACCATATACACACCACGCAGCCTATAACCCTAACCATATACACACCCCGCAGCCTATAACCTTAACCACACACACACACAGCCTATAACCCTAACCATACATACACACACCACAGTCTATAACCCTAACTATACACACACATCCCACAGCCTATAACCCTAACCATACACACACATCCCACAGCCTATAACCCTAACCATGCATACACACACCCCGCAGCCTATAGCCCTAACCATACATACATATACCCCGCAGCCTATAACCCTAACCACACACACACACATCCCACAGCCTATAACCCTAACTATACACACACATCCCACAGCCTATAACCCTAACCATACACACACATCCCACAGCCTATAACCCTAACCATGCACACACATCCCACAGCCTGTAACCCTAACCATACACACAAATCCCACAGCCTGTAGCCCTAATCTTACACACACACACACACACACACACACTGCAGCCGTCTTTGGCGCACACTGTTCCCATTTTGAGTGGGGCGGGGGGCCCAAAGAATATTTTTGCACCTGGGCCCACTACTCGCTAGTTCCGCCTCTGCTTCCAGAAATTCCAAGCGCTTATTTATCTCAACATTATTTGCCAGTGATTTGTTGTCCCAAGTGTGGGATTGTATTGGTGCCCTTTGGTGGACACCAAGAGATTTATTAGCAGCTGTAACTAGCGCTAGGTTGTTCACATTCTCTTGTCCTTTAGAAATCTTCCATATTTTGGTAGTGATCTATTTTAGAGAACCATAATTTCCTCATGGGTGGGTTAGTGGATTTCCACATTGAAGGAATCGCTGCCCGGGCAGCATTAGCTAGATGACGAATCAACAAGGTCTTATAGGTCAACAGTGTCATAGTCAAGTGATTGATCAGCCAAAAGGCTGGGTCAGTGGGTACAGGAGCTTTTAGAATCTCCTGTGTGGTTGCTATTATGTCTGTCCAGAATGCTTTAAGTGTGGGGCAATCCTACCAAACATGGAGCATTGTGCCAATAGCACTTCTGCATCTCCAATAAGAGGGGGATATAGAGGGTGAGATGGCATGTAGTACCATCTCATTAATATTTTATATTGTGTCTACCTGACTTGGATGCATATAGAGCTTCTACTGTATGTGATTTAAGGAAGATGGTCTCCCAATTTTCAGAGGTTAGTGTTATACCTAAGTCTTTCTCCCACTTTTGGGTGAAAGGTGGAAGGTTTTTGCTTTCTGGAAGTTGGAGTAGTTTGTATAGAGATGATATTGTGTGTTCAGGATCTAAAGGGGCTACGCACATCTTTTCAAATGGTGTTAGTTCTCTAGAAGCTAGTTTGGCTCTGTTATTGGTATTTAAGAAGTGTTGCACTTGTAGATATTTCCAGAAGTCACTGGAAGGGATGTCCCACTTCAAACGGATGTCAGAGAATTGTTTGACACCTGGGGTGACATTCTATGGGATGAGAGAATGTGACTTTTGCGAGTTTTTTCGCAAAAACGGGCGAAATCGCATTTTTTTCCATTTTCGCATATTTAATGAGCTGCGAAAATGTGAAAAAAATGCGATTTTGGTCAACAAGTTGGACACACTGGAAATGCGATGGCTGCTTTTCGCAACACATCGCATCCAGATGTTTTCACATGAAAAAGTATACAAATCGCGTATTTAATGGTATGCGATTTGTATAAAGTGTGACTATAATTCGCTCAAAAATCAGACCAGGTTCTGATGGGCGAATAAGCCAGAACCCTGCACAGATCGCAATGATCTGTGCAGGGTTCTGGTGTAAAAAAAAAATTAAACAAAAACCAGCGCGGGGTCCCCCGCCAGAGCATAACCAGCCCCGGGCTCATTGAGCCGGTGCTGGTGACATAAAATCAGGGTCCCCGACAAATAGGGGTCCCCTTGATTTAATGAAACCAGCACCAGGCTCAAGGTCCCTCGCTGGTTCACGAAATACGGGGGACAAAATGACTAGGGGTCCCCCGTATTTTAAGAACCAGCACCGGACCCAACCAGCCAGCAGGGTAATGCCACAGCCGGGGGACACTTATTATATAAGGTCCCGCGGCCAAAGCATTATCCCCCTGGCTGGTCAGCATGGGCAGGGGTCCTGGGGAAGTGGGGACCCCCCCAATGAAGGGGTCCCCCCCCTCCAGGACTTACCAGCCCATGCTGAAAGTCCGGGGCTGTCCCCGATGCCCCTGGGCGGTGGGCATCGGGCTGATGGATAGTGTTAAAAAATAGAAGTAAAACTATTGTTTTCTACTGTAGAACTATGAGTCCCAGCAAGCCTACCCCGCATGCTGGGACTTGGAGAACCACAAGTCCCAGCATGCGGGGCATTAAAGGGCCCGCTGGCACTTGTAGTTCTACAGTACAAAAAATAGTTAAATAAAACACACTGACACCCTGAAAAATAAAAGTTTAATACACACATAACACACACACTGATACTTACCTACCTTGAGCCCGTAGGTCGGTCCCTGGGTCCGGGCTCCTGGGCTCCAGGGCAGAAGAGTCCGGGGCCTTGGTCCTGGTTCCGGGGCTGGTCCTGGGGTTCCGGGGCTCCAGGGCAGAAGAGTCCGGTTCCGGGGCCTTGGTCCTGGTTCCGGGGCTGGTCCTGGGGTTCCAGGGCAGAAGAGTCCGTTTCCGGGGCCTTGGTCCTGGTTCCGGGGCTGGTCCGGGGTCCAGGATCCGAAGAAGTCCACAAGGGGTACCTGAGGAAGGAAATCCTACTCACCTGGTCCACATATCATTGCATTATATGTTTACATTCCCATGTTGTCTTACCCATAGGATTCAGTGATGATCCCTTTTTTACTATATTCCCGGCTGCCCTCATCTAAGGTATATTTCCCCACTTCTTAGGGTAAGTAACGGCGTTTATTGCTGTTATACCGTTTTTATGTATTAATTGGGAATATCTTGTGGGGCTCTTCTATTATGTAGTGACAGTGCTGTGTCTTTATCATTAACTACATGTTATACTATTGTTATACGGGTTGTTATATGGGTTACGGTGACGCACTACCACCGCCGCCACCTGGTCTGTTCCTGTAAGCGATGTTGCCTGGACAACTGCCACTCACTTCCTGGTTCTTGTACACAGGCGGACCATGACGGGCTGCGTGTCACAGCTGTGATTTATATCCTGCGGGTATTTCAATGTGAATTTGTAGTGTCAGTTTTGCCCATGACTAAGGTGTACTATACACCGAAACAGCGCCATTACTGGCATTTGGAGGAGTCATGCCTGAATTATCTTCTCTTCACCATACTGCTAAATAGAATTCTCCTCCTTCCCTTTTTGTCTGTTTTTGCACTTTATTATGCATAAATAAATTTCACTTTTTTGCAATGATGTTGCTGGCTCTCTAAATACAATGGGTGACATTCTATGGTTTGACCTAAATGCGCATCTTTTTTTAGCGCACCACATCGCCGCGAATCGCACTTTTTGAAATCGCACTTTTCAGTCATAATTCGCATATTTAATGTGATGGGTTTTGGAGGCTGAAAAGTGCGAAGAGGTGCGATTTGCGGCGAAGTGGTGCGATTTTAAGTAACAAAAAAGTGCGAATTCTTCCGCCGGTCATGTGCAAATTTTGGACCAACCGGAGTGCGATTTACAAAACTGTCTCCGCATGACTAAGACCCCCCAACCTATTGGCCCACCTGTGTCCCCTCCATTATGCATCACACCCCCTATATAAAGGGGCATTGGCGCCATTTCACTCTTTGATAGGAAGTAAGGAGCATGGAGAGGAGCAGTGGCAGTGTGAGTAGAGGAAGAGGTGTTGGTGGCAGAGTGAGGAGTGGCAGAGGGAGGAGTGGCAGAGGAAGCAGTGGCAGAGGGAGCAGTGGCAGAGGGAGCAGTGGCAGAGGGACCAGTGGCAGCAGCCAGACAAGTGTGAGAGCCAGCAGTGTGGCAGGCAGCATGGCCACAGCAAGGGCAGCCCCACACCAGGCCCTGGGCGTCCAGCCCCAGCAGGAGGAGGTGGAGGATCCGCTGGCATCCCCATCCTACAGCCAAGACCTAGACCATACCCCACACCAGCTGCAGGAGGGCCACATGTCAGAGGTGGAGGAAGATGGTGGTGAGGAGGAAGACACTGGCATGGAGGAGGAGGGCTACATGGCTGGTGTTGAAAATGAGGAGAAGGAGGAGGTGGAAGCTGGCCGCACAAAAAGTGGCAGAAAGGTCCGCTTTTCATATGAAGAAAATGCAGCACTTGTCCGGGCTATCCTGCCAGTGTTTGACCGTTTGCTTGGCAAATCTCACCACAAGACCACTGCACAGCGCAAAAGGGCTATGTGGAAGGACATCACCCAGGCGGTGAACGCTGTCAGTCAGCACAAGCGCCTGGTCCGCAATGTGAAAAAAAGGTTTAACGACATCAAACGGCAGTTGAAAAATAAAATGGCCATGGAGTTGGAGGAGGCCACCAAGACTGGAGGAGGAAGCCCCACCACTGTGTGCTACAATGCGTATGAGGTGAAGCTGAAGCGCATCATACCCCCTGAGGTCCTGCCTGGCATGCACGTGGCGGATTCCGATAGGCCGCAAATGCCATCTAGAGCTGGTAAGTCTGACCACATGCAATCCTAAACATACATGCCAATGTATTATAACTATAATGTTCACTTGTATTGTTATGCTAAGTAAAGTGCTGCTGTGGAACTACATAGCCCAGCAAGGTCATGCACAAGAAATTGCCTGCTACTACTTTTAAATTGCTCATAATGCTGGGCCTTGTAGTTCCACAACTGCTCATATTGATTAACACTGTAACATTCTTTCTAGCAGCCTAACATGTATGTGGACAAAAACCCTGAGGTGTACTGGTGGTTTAGCTGCCATGCCTACATACCACAGATTATCCAATAGTTGTCATGTGTACAATAGTTTAATAATAATAATGTAACACCAAAATCTTTTGGTTTAAATAAAAAAAAATGGTGGAGAAAAAATAAAGCAGTCCTTGTCCAAAGGGTATTGTCCATTGTTGTCAACTCAATGCATGTTTGCAGAAAATGCTTCGCCATTGCAAGGTCCATAATGCCTGCCCATTTTTCCTTGTACAGATTGTCCATCCCGAAGTGCTGCGGCATCCAAGACCAGAAGGCCCGTTGCTGCAGAATCTGCGGAAGCAGGTAAATGAACAAAAAACACGCCATTACACATACAGTACACACACCCATATCACCTCAACAATATCTCACACCACATTCATCTCCTGCTGCTACATTGCAACGGAAATGAATGTCATCTGAGCTAGGCATGTGACATATTATTAATGTCAATGTTACATGCTGTATCGGGGTACATGTGTAAGTACATAACACCCCTAGGTATGTGCGTCCAGCATCTCAAGCCCTATGTAAAACAGTATAGACGACAGTGTGGCCTATATATGCATCAGTACTTACCTCTTCATCTGTATCCACAGGTGCTATACAACTAGGGTCAAACCATACAGATTCTTCAATGATGGTGCTAGACGAAATGGACATCATTCTTGAACCAGTCGACACCTTTGCGGCAGAGGAAGAAATACAGACCTCGTCACAGAGTGATCTTCCCCCAAGTGGGGTAACTCCCAACCCACCCCCACCCACCAACACACCCCATACAGCCGCTTCGGCTTCCCAAGTAGCTAACTCCTTGGTCAATTTCAAGGAAAAACAGATAGAATTCATGGCCTCCCAAAGCCTCCAAATAGGTAATATCCAGGGGTACATGCGTGACACCTTCCTTCAGTTACGCAAAATGGCACGTAGTGTACAGGTAGGTGTAGGCACTCATGTGCGCATTGCTAACAGCATTGACACCCGTTTTGCTGAGCAAACTGCTGCTGTAAGGGAGCAGAATAGGCATATTGGCAGCCTGGCGCAAAGTATTGCTGCACTAACCCAATCATGCACAGCGCAGACTAATGCCTTACTAGCTATGCAGGCCCAAATCCAGCAGCTGGAAGCCAATGTGGGAGGTGGCGCAGCATCCACCCTCAGCAGTGTATCCAGCACCCCAATAAGTGGCTCCCCCACTTCCCCACCCCGTTGGAGTATTAGGACCCGTGGTGGGCTTGGTACAGGGTCTAGAAGTGGTGTAGGGGTGCCTGATGCTGGGCGAAGGTAGCTCATACATATGTTTCTTTATTTTTTCCATTCCCAATCATCTTGTAACATGCCCCCAGAGTTGTTATTTTTCACCTGCAAAAATGCAGATTGTGTCTGACAAAGTAGACAGAAGTAAAAATGTCTAGCCGCATACCATTGTGTTTGTGTATTATTTTTAAACCAATTATTGTGTGCAGTATAAAATATTGCAATGGTATATGACAATGGGATTGCACTAAAGTAGTGTGGGGTATCTCCTTGGCCGGCAAAGGTTGTGCATCTACATATTCCAGCAGGCTCTGACACTCATGGTTTGGACTGTAATGCTTAGTGTGTCAGGGCATGCTGGCACGTGTAGTTCCACAACACCAGTGAGCCATGTTTGACTGCATACATCATTCATACATGTATCAAATGTACTTACAAGCTAGATATCAGCAAGGGATAGGTCAGCACCACCATCTGCATCCGTTGGGCTCTGTGTATTAGGCTAAATGTGGGTGGAAGCAGATGGTATTGGTCACACATTAGTTAATGAGTACACTTACAGCACAGGTACATTTCGGAGTACAGGGCACATGTGCTTACCAGAAAAGTATCGGCTGATGATGTGTGTGCGCACCAGATTTCCCCTCTGCGTACCCCTCACTACCCGAGGTGTGGTAGGTTGGGCTTCCTGCACGACTTCTGCATGTTCCTCCTCCACATAGGCAGGTTGGGACAGGGCTATGTTGTGCAGCATGCAGCAAGCCTGGATAATCATGACTACTTTGGCAGGGTGGTAAAGCAGTGTACCCGACGACCTGTCCAAACACCGGAAGCGACTCTTCAAGACGCCAAATGTGCGCTCCACATATATACCTTCATTATACCGGTGCTGTGCAGGGCCCTCTGGGGTGCGCAAAGGTGTCATGAGCCAGGAAACACAACCATATCCTGAGTCACCTAAAACACAGATAGGAAGTGATTGCCTTATATGGTAAGGTATGTGTTTCTTTCAAACAGGACACACTGGTAGAAGAGCAATATGCTTGTGAAAGAGGAAACACACACATTGCAGCAGGTACAATTAGGGACAGACAGGGTAATATGTTAAAAGGTACTTACCTAGTAGCCAGCCCTCTGGCATTTGGTGGTTGGTAAATCTGTTCCAGAGGGCTGAGTGTCTCAGAATATAGGCGTCATGGCAGTTTCCCGGAAAGCCTGCCACAACACTCAGGATTTTCAAATGAGCATTGGATACAACCTGCACGTTCAGGGAGTGCCGCCCACGCCTATTGACGTAGACGTGTCCCCGCACGTGCGGTGCCCTAATCCCAATGTGTGTGCAGTCTATAGCTCCCAGCACGCGAGGGAATGCTGAGAGTCTATAGAAAGCCAACTTGTGGTCCTGCCACTCCTGCTCAGAACTGGGGAATCTGATGTATGTCCGCCACAACTTCTTTAAAGCAAGTAACACTTGAGTGAAATGCTTAGAGAAAGTGGACTGTGATACCCCCAAGGCCCATGAGGTCACAGACTGAGTGGAGCCTGTGGCCAAATAGTAGAGGGCACACATTAATTTGTGCAGGCCAGACACTGCATAGTTGCCTCCCCCAAAAGGGTCCAAATCATCTCTCACCTGCTCATATAAGTCCAACAGGTTAATGCGGTTCAGCCTAAACATCCCCACAACCTGTTGATCCGAGAGGGAGTCCAGGTACAGCCGAGCACGATACATACGTGGGGTACGCAGTAGTCGGGGGGCTACCTGGATCTGGCGCGCAGCTTCCTCCCTCCTGCGCAGCTCCTCCAAATGGGCCACATCACAAATCATCAACTCCAAACCACTCTGCTAAATCTCCATGTCTCAAACCCTCACAGGTGTCCTTAATGATGTTGGGGTTTATGTAGGGGTGTTTGTAAGTGAAAATGATGGCACCTGTGGTGAAATTAACCATGTGTGCACTTGACCAAAATGAGTTCTGGGCCAAATCGCCAAACAGAACCTGGTCTGAAATAAGTGCGATAATTAGACACCTAAAAAGTGCGATTTGCGAAAACGCATTGCATTAAATAAGCGATTTGTATACTTTTCTGTATGAAAACATCTGGATGCGATAAAAATGCAAATTAATCTCGCACTTTTGGTCCGCATGCGTTAACGCACATAATATGCGATTTCAGTCCCTTTGCGCATCCCATTAAATTGGCGATTTGATGGAAAAATGCGATATCGCCATTTTGTGGTCTAATTAACGCCAAAAAACGCAGATCTCATCCCATAGAATGTCACCCTATCTATCTATCTATTTATTTATTTTTTATTACTTAAGGTAACTATACAGTAACCCTATTTATTAAGTTATAAATATATTCCAGGATTAGGACCACTTGTTTGCACCGTGTTAGGTCTCATATGAATCAGCATTTTACTACCAGTAACCCGGTCATTATGGGTGAATAATCGCACACTGCTTTTGCAAGTTATGAGTATAAGAAATATATAAATATATATATATATATATATATATACGTGTGGGGCGGACCGGCACTCGGTTCCTAAATGGTTATGCTGTGCTGCGGTGCCTTCCGATACATAGTATGCAGGAAAAAACAACAATGGCGGCACTCGTAGGCTTGGTGAAAAACTTATTTTATCAAATCATCAAGGGTGCAAAAAAGATACCGACGTTTCGGGGATCAACCCTGTTTTCAAGGTGCAGGAAAAAACAACAACAAAATTAAGTGTATGATCTCTTACCTAAATAGGCTGAGAAGAGGCTGAGGCAGGAGCCTGTCCCCCACGTCCGTGGCCGGCGTCTCACAGGAAGACGCTGGTGTTGCGCTTCCGGTTCTTCTGCCGGACAGCGCGACTTGGGTTAGAAGATTACCGCAATGAGGCCCTCCTCCAATTAAATGACACAAAAACCTATCAAAGGCTCTCCAAAGACCTTACAATTTAATATAAGGGTGAATTGGATCGCATCTTGGATGAAGCCTGCAAAGACAACAAAATTTCTTGCAAATTAGCAACAGCCCTGAAACAGGACTTCCCTATTTGCCCGGTGTTCTTCACAGTGCCTAAGATGCACAAGAACAGTGAACATCCCCCTGGCAGGCCGATCATATCGGCCAGGAATGGCTTATACCATCCCATCTCGGCCTTTCTAGACGGGATCCTGCAGCCACTCATACTCAAACAACCAAATCACATCAAGGACACAACAAGCTTCCTGAAGAAAATACAGAGCTGCTCCGCCATTAAAGAGGGCACCTGCTTATGCACCATGGACATCTGCAGCCTGTATATGGCTATCCCCCACGACAAGGGGCTAGTGGCCATGAGGAGGTTTTTAACCAACGAGCCTAGTCTCTCTATAGACATTGAATTGTTTCTGAGTTTGCTGGAACTAATCCTGAGAAGGAACTATTTCCTATTCGACGGCCTATATTATCTACAGGTCAGTGGGTGTGCGATGGGGAGCAACGTCTCCCCATCGTACGCGAATGTGTTCATGCAGCAAGAAGAGCAAAGCATGTTCTTCTCCAACACCACCTGGGCATCCAACATCGATGTATATTGTCACTACATAGACGATGTCTTCCTACTGTGGCAGGGTAGGAAGTCTAGTCTAGAAGAGATGATTCAATTCATCAACACAAGAGACTCTCCAATCAGAGTCACCTCACAAATTGAGGACAATGCGATTAATTACTTGGATGTCCTTGTAACTATTAGGAATGGAATGCTGGACACGTCAGTTTATTACAAACCCACGAGCAAAAACACACTGCTCAAAGCGTCAAGCCACCATCCCAGGGCATTAAAAGTTGGTTTATCCAAATCACAACTAATCCGCAGTGCCAGAATTACCAGCAACCCTGAAAAGACAGAAGAGGCTCTGGACCTTGTGGTCCAAAGGTTCATTACCAAGGGGTATGATAGCAAGATTCTGGACAAGCAAAAGATTGAAGTGCTGAACACTCCCAGGCAAACTCTTCTAGAAGGCCGCACTAAGCCAAGTTCCAAGGTCATTCCCTGGACCAACAGGTATTCCACCACAAGTCCAGTAATACCAAGAGCCACAAGGGCTCTCTGGCCTATCGTCAGTACGGACAGAGGGCTGCCGTACTTTAGAGACAAAAGACTGAAGCAGGCTGGATTTTAAGGTTAAAGACTACACATCCTCAAGGTCTCAATGAAAGGATGCCGTGGAATGTATTTCTAAAATGAAACAACCAGGTCGATACTAGTAGTGATCTACTGGTCTATTTCCCCTACTATTCCCAGTAATCTTTGAATATATGTCCCCCTATCTCACCTTCTAGCTGGACACTGTCCTTATTTTAGCAGACTTTTCCTGTTCATCATAAATGACAATGCTGTGACACCACACAATGAGTTGACGGACGGGTGACAATAGGGCGATATGCTGCAGGATGTTTTGCAACCTATGAAGCGCAGCGCGCCTTACGTACTTACAATATACACAGTCAGCCGCCAATATGGAAAAGTCATGCTACATTCCGTGGGAGCTGTTTTTAATTGTGTTTTGCACTGTTGATTCTGTTGCATTGTTATTTTTTACTGTCACTTAGTAGTGTGTTTTTGTATACGCAGGTTGCCTAGGTAACCCAAGTCGCGCTGTCCGGCGGAAGAACCGGAAGCGCAACACCAGCGTCTTCCTGTGAGACGCCGGCCACGGACGTGGGGGACAGGCTCCCGCCTCAGCCTCTTCTCAGCCTATTTAGGTAAGAGATCATACACTTAATTTTGTTGTTGTTTTTTCCTGCACCTTGAAAACGGGGTTGATCCCCGAAACGTCGGTATCTTTTTTGCACCCTTGATGATTTGATAAAATAAGTTTTTCACCAAGCCTATGAGTGCCGCCATTGTTGTTTTTTCCTTTTTTCCTTTTTCCTATATATATATATATATATATATATATATATATATATATATATATATATATATATATATATATATATATATATATATATATATATATGGATAGCAGTTGTGAGTTGGCGCCCTTTTTTTATGCCTTTAAGTACTGGGTCTCTATTAGCCTTTGATGAATAATAACATGGATATGAGTAAAGTCCAAAACTTTGTAAATATTTATTAAAAGGTCTTTAAAACCACTTAGTAGTGGTGAATATTCCAGATCATAAAAAGTTTTTCACATTAGCAAACAGATGTTCCCAACGCGTTTCGTCCCTGCAAGGGACTTCATCAGGGGTTTGCGAACTTATTAGAAACAATTTCCCCGAATCTCGTATGTGGGATAAAACACCAACCAGCAATGGATAGATACACTCTTATTGGAAAGCTCTCATCCAGTGGTCAATATTGGATCAAGAACTCGTAGTTTCTTGTGAAGGTTATATCGGTGAATTTGCAGCCTGGTAGCTTTAAGGGTTTGGCTGGTTGGAGAGTTCCTCCTATATGATTATCTCCAGTATGGAATTGGTTGAACTAGTAAGACATATTTTCAGTGGAAATAAACTGTCAATAAAATCAATTATAACCCACATACAAATTGCAGTTTTTTGTTCCGCAAATGGTTCTCACTGTCCTTTTGGAGGTGTGTACCGGTGAAAGGCTCAGTGGGAATTCCCACTGAGCCTTTCACCGGTATACACCTCCAAAAGGACAGTGAGAACCATTTGCGGAACAAAAAACTGCAATTTGTATGCGGGTTATAATTGATTTTATTGACAACTGCTATCCATATTCTTCTTTCCCCCATCCAATAGGGGTTCTTGTGAGTACGGCAGCCAGAGTATAATATCAAACAAATAAGTGGCGCGAAACAAGAGTCTGTTCTATATATATATAGACATTGTAGGGGCTCTGCACACACTAAATTAACTGATAATAAATAGTGGAGATTTGGTTCATGAATTGATCAATGCATTTAAGCCTGCAGCCCCCGTCACGGGACCCCACCTTTCTCCAGATCCTGACACTATCGCTGAAAATGGCTACAATACACATACAGATGGGGCCGGTTTTATCTTTGCTGGCAAACCGCCAGCAGCATGCTGCTGGCGATCCGCCAGCAACACGGCGCTCCATCTGACTGAGACGCGCGTGAGTCCCCCACGCACGCGCGTCTCAGTATCCGGGCGGCGAGTCGGAAGCAATACTGTCCGCCTCCCGCTCGATAGTGCTGGGGGGGACCCGAGGAGGCTGCGGGGGGTGCGGTCGCCCGGTGTGGGCACCGGGCGACCGAGGGCAGTACCGTCGGAAGGGGACGCGCGCGAACCTCGTGCGCGCGCGTCCCCTTCCGGCATACAGATGGTGGGTATGCAGGTGATGGCGATGCCATCGCCATCACCTGCAAAGATGAATCCCGATACATCTGTAGCTATCACATCAATGTTTGATTCCAGGCATGGAATATATATATAAAGAATTGCTGAGATTCCTGAGTTGCAAGGCATGAGCCTGAAATTATATATTAAACAAAGTCAGTCCATGACTTGGAGGCTGTGTCTCAGGGCTGGCGCTACCCGCTCAGCAGAGGATGCAGAGCAGAGAGGGGCCAGGCAGAAGAGGCACTCTCCCTGCTTTGCATCCCCGCTGATATTTGCTGCTGCTGCCGGTTGCTGCGCCTGTCACACAGTGACACACGATGCTCTGACAGGCAGCTGAGCAGTGGCAGCATGAAGCTCCCTCCCACCCCCTGTAATAGCACAGCCATTCAGGGCATGACAGGGGGGTGAGCTACACGGACATTAAGGGGAGGAGCTACAAGGACATTAGGGGGCATAGCAACACAGGACTCCAGAGTCTCAGGAGGAACAGGATTTAGGTAAGTGTAACGAAATAGAGAGCGGGTGTTTATGTGCTAATAGTTATACATACATGTGTGCTTTTGTATCTATTACAGTGGGCATTATGTATATGCACTACTGAGAGTAGCTGTAGACATTCGGTGAAATTCAGACCTACTCGCTATGCTGTGTTTATTTGGAGCCTAACAAGCAGGTTAATGTGTTCCCTGGGGCCTGCTCAGCATTTCTATCTGTGCACCCACCATTTTTGTGGGCATGCCCATGAAACAACGTGTGTCCACCCCGTAACGCCCCCTGCCCGTCAATGTGTGTAAACGGCGCTGCTTCTGCGGGCATAATGTGTGTAAGAGTTGCTACAACTGCGGACTTGATGTGTATAAGCAGGGGTTCTGGGGGCATTATGTGTAGCATAATGTGTGACATAATGTGATATGGGAATTACGGTGTGTGGCATATTGTCTAATGGGCATTATGGTGTGTGGCAACCATAATTACAGTGTGTGGTATGTAAGGGGCATTACGGTATGCAGCATAATGTGTAAGGGGCATTACGGTGTGCAGCATAATGTGTAAGGGGCATTACGGTGTGCTGCATATTGTGTAAGGGGTGTGTGTAATGGGCATAATGATGTTATTTATTTATTAAGAGTTTATATAGCACAAACATATTCCGCAGCACTTTAAAGAGAGATAATTTGAATATTCACATCAGTCCATGCCCCAGTGGAGCTTACAATCTATATTACCTGCCACATTTACACGAACACACAGACATTCTAGGGTTAATTTGTTGGGAGCCAATTAGCTTACCGGTATATATTTTTGGATTGTGGGAGGAAACCGGAGCACCCGGGGGAAAGCCGCCCAAGTACCGGGAGAATATACAAAATCCACACAGTTAGGGCCATAGTGGAAATCATACCCATGACCTCAGTGCTGTTTGGCAGTAATGATAACCATTACACTATTCGTACTGGTACTATTATGTGGATATTGGTACTAGTATGCGGCCACGCCCCTTCCCCATAAAGCCACACCCCTACATTTTTGAAGCACCTTCAGTGTGCACTATTCCGGTTTTGTGTGTACAGGGGCAGCAATTCCCATTCTGGCACAGAGCACAAAAAATGTCTACTGTCTACTGCACTGGTATAAGCACCACTAGTACTGTGGGCATTAGGTGTAAGGGGAACTACTACAGGTATGTGCAATATGAATCAAGGGCACTACTTGTTGTGTAATGTGAATAAGATTGTGGCATTATTTGAAATGTGTGGCCACACACCTTCTTTGTGAAACCACACCTCTTTCTTTCCGCAGGATGTTTCTTTGTAAAGTATGGGAGGGTGGACATTTATAGTTTGCAGGGGGTCAAACACCCTAGCAACAGCCCTGGTGTGTCCCTCAGACCAATGAAAGGAGATTTCATTGTGTACTATTGATTTCTATTGTATACAGTTCATAAATATCAGTCATCAGAAACTTTTAGCCTGGGGGGCAAGTCCAAAGCACTGGCCCATAAGTAACAGTCACAGACCGTGACGTCAGCTCCGACTCTGTTCCTGTTTATATCGCAGCACCAGAGTAAGTCCTGGGCTACGCACAGACTGCACACACTAGGTAAATAATTTTGATGGAAAATTATTGCAAATGGATTTGAAGATAATCACAGGCCTGTGCAATTTTTACAGGCTTATTGCACACCGTAATGCCCATTACACATTATGCCACACACCGTGATGCCCATTACACGCTACGCCACACACTGTGATGCCCATTACATGTTAAGCCAGACACTGTGATACTCATTACACGTTATGCCAAAATTGGGAGAGTGCAAGCCAAAAATTTACACCATAATGCCTATTACACGTTGCACACCCATTACATTACACCACGTGCCATAATGCCCATTACACATTATGCGAAACCACGTAATGCCCATTGCACGTTATATCAAACACTGTAATGCCCATTACACATTATGCCACACTGTAATGCATATTACATATAATACCACACGCCGTGATGCCTATTACATTTTATGCCACATAAGTGCCACTTACCTACATGCTCTTTGCTACAGGTTTCTTATTTGATGCCAGGGTTTGCATGCTAGGACACCTGGGGTTGCATGCTCTATGTCAAGGGAGGTATTGCTGCTCCTGGGGCCGCCTGGGTGCAAGTGAGGGCGCAGAATGACTTGACTGTCCCTTTTCACTGCCTCCTGGAGTCTGGGGACCTGGGCACCGCTGGACAGGGCACATAGTGTGGGGTGCAGGACAGACATTGGCTGCTCTGCATCCTGACATCCTGGGGAGGCAGGCCACAGCCTGGGCCAGTCACTGGGGCCTGGGTGCTGCCAGCCATGGCACATATAGGGGGTGAACCAGTGAGGGACTTTACTGCGCCTGCCGCCTGCCACCCGTGAGACCACTACTAGTGAATCTCATGCCACCCACAGCACGGCCGCGGCCGTCATGTCACACGCTGGAGCAGGAGGTGCCATGGGGAGAGCACATCCATCCTCCTCCTCCCAGCATGCGCTGCCCGCAGCATAGAGTGTCGGTGTAGATAGTCAATGAATGCCGGCCGGGCTGAGGGCGGGCGCGGCTCTAAATACACTGGACCACAGTTGAATTTATATATATATATATATACACACTCTCTCTCTCTGTCTCCTCCCTCTCTCTCTGTCGTCTCCCCCTCTCTTTCTCTCTCTGTCTTCTCCCGCTCTCTCTCTCGGTCTCCTCCATCTCTCTCTCTCTCCATCTCCTCCCTCTCTCTCTCCGTCTTCTCCCCCTCTCTCTCCATCTCCTCCCTCTCTCTCTACGCTCCCGGGCTGAGGGCGGGCGCGGCTCTAAATACACTGGACCACCAGGACCCTTTTTAATATTTAAACCGGCCCGCGGCACCAATTGATTAAGCGGCCCGGGGGGCACATGGCACCCTGCCCCCGGCCCAGCCCACCCCTGATCTGAAAGGAGTTTGGTCACACACACTTTATGATGTCTTCTGCTTGACGATGGATAACCTGGACCCAGGGTAGCGTATGTATGTATATTTTGGTTGTAATTTTAATTTATGTTCTATCCATCTGCTGCAATATTATAGACATGGGGTAGCCGGACATTTGTAACCCAGAATTTACTTGCTTACCCGTGATCTACCGGCATCTCTTCCTGTGCAAAATATTCCCTTTCCAGTGCAATTACAGCCCTTACACATTAGGCCCTATGGAATGACACAAAATTCACATTATACCACATGGAATGACGCACAATTCACATTATACTTCACGGAATGACGCAAAATTCACCTTATGCCACATGGAATGATGCAAATTTTACATTATGATTCATGGAATGACACACAGGTCTGTTCGGCCGGCACACGCCTGATGTTTGTTTTTGCGCATGTGCATTTCTGTGGAGCAGCGACAGCGACGGGAGCACAGGACTTCAAATGTAAAACAAAAGCCCATACAAATGAATGAGCAGCCACTGATTGGTTGAGACCTTTTGCAGCGGCTTTCCATTCATTTGTATGGGCTTTTTTTTGTTTATTTAAAGTCCTGAGCTCCCACCGCTGGCGCTGCGCTGCTGCCCGGCAGTGTCTTCTTTTCTCCTACCTGGTTCCCTGCACCGCCCCTCTGCTCCCGCTGGCACGCTGATGGCTCCCTGCGCCACCCCCCTCCCCCTCTGCTCCTTTTGCCTGGCTCTCCGGTGGTCGGCATCCCCCCGCATGGCTCCAGGCGGCACATAAGATGTAGCAAATCTTATGTGCAGTCCGTCCAACCTCCCGAATCTGATCCGATGTGCACGGGATCGCGCATCAGGTCGGACGGGATGTCTATATGTGCGATTTGGCCCGATTTCGCGGCCCGATTCATCTGAATCGGGTGAAATCATGCCCAAATCGCATAGTGTATAAGTGCCTTTTCAAGATTCTTTCACAGTAACCATCATTGTTTAATTACTGTTCAATAAATATCAAACTTCATTTTATTTCATCATTGGTTATGCCTTTGGTCTCTGAACTCTGCACCTACACCTGCGGGTATCCACAAAGCTCCTAAGGGAGTGAACAAAGCTCCTAAGGGTGCCTAGCTTCAAATTCCCAATAACAAATACCTCAGACATGACACGGTAGGTCTAGTAGGGATCATCTATATACAGTGGTGTAATTATAGAGGGTGCAGGGGGTGCAGCTGCTACGGGGCCCGGCGGGTTGGAGGGGCCCCTAGGGCCCAGCAAGCCCCCTGCACCCTCTTGAATTTGTACTGACCCAGGCCGGACAGCGCAGCGGTGGTGACGGGTTGCACAATGAAGGGGGAGGAGGGCCAGTTGATCCAGGCTCTCCCCTTTCCTACTCCCTCTCTGGTGGCACTGGTGCCGGGGCTCCACATCACAACCTAGTGACCAGCCCTGGCGTGTAAACTAAACCTAACTGCTGCGAGCGCAGCAGCGCGCTGTGACGCTGAGGCACGCCGACGCCAGTACAGTTACATCTGCAGGGAAGCTAGCTGCTGGAGCCGGGACATGGCGGGCAGGAGGCACAGCACCTGTAGACCTGGTGGGAGGACGTCCACGGAGATCCGGTGGAAGGAGAGGCCTGGCTGGCCCTGGATACCTGGTGGGAGACCTGGCCCTGTAGACCCGGCGCTGCTGGAGGTAACCGAACATAACTAAAGGGAAAGTGGAAAGGGGGAGGGGAGGGAGCAGAGTAAGGTATAAGCGACACCCCTCTCCCTCCCTCTCCCCCCTCTCCCCCTCTCTCCCCCTCCTTTCATTTACTGGAACATGGGGTATGGGATTATTGCCACTGTCACAATCCTTTCAAAGCCCTGGCTGACTTCACTCACTCACTGTCTCCCCTTCTCTCCCCTTCTCTCTCTTTCCCTCTCTCCGTCTTCTCCCTCTCTCTCCCTCTATCCGTCTCCTCCCTCTCTCTCTCTTTCCGTCTCCTCCCTCTCTCTCTGTATCCTCCCTCTCTCTCTCTCTCCGTCTCCTCCCTCTATCTCTCTCTATCTCTCTCTCTCCGTCTCCTACCTCTCTCTCCATCTCCTCCCTCTCTCTCTCTCCGTCTCCTCCCTCTCTCTCTCTCTCCTTTTCCTCCCTCTCTCTCGCTCTCTGTCTCCTCCCTCTCTGTCTCCTCCCTCTCTCTCTCTCCGTCTCCTCCCTCTCTGTCTCCTCCCTCTCTCTCTCTTGTCTCCTCCCTCTCTCTCTCCGTCTCCTCTCTCTCTCTCCCTCCGTCTCCTCTCTCTCTCTGTCTCCTCCCTCTCTCTCTGTCGTCTCCCCCTCTCTTTCTCTCTCCGTCTTCTCCCGCTCTCTCTCTCTCTCGGTCTCCTCCATCTCTCTCTCTCTCCATCTCCTCCCTCTCTCTCTCCGTCTTCTCCCCCTCTCTCTCCATCTCCTCCCTCTCTCTCTACGCTCCCTCTCTCTCTCTCCGTCTCCTCCCTCTCTCTCTCTCCGTCTCCTCCCTCTGTCTCTCTCTTTCTCTGTCTCTCTCTTTCTCTGTCGGTCTCTCTCTGTCTCTCTCTTTCTCTGTCTCTCTCTCTGTCTCCCCCTGTCTGTCTTTCTCTCTCCCCTTCTCTCACACTCCCCTGTGCCTTTACCCTCCCCCATCTCTTCTTTCTTTTTCTCAGTCCCATTCACTCTTTAAAAAGGCCGGCATCCCGCACAGTCACTGAACTTGGGCGACATTACATTCTGCCCCTTGTCTCCCCCCTTACATCCTCTCACTCTCTTGCTCCCCTCTCTCCCTGTCATTCTCTCTCTCACACACCTCTCTTTCTCTATCTTGCTCCTCACTACAATTCCCCAAACCTAAAAGGGTGTACACGCTGGGTGATTCTTCCAAGTGATTTTTGACTACATTGTCAAAATCGCTTGGAAGGTTTGCCTGAATCACCCCATATGTACACAGCAGGCAATAGTGTTGTGTGGCTCTGCAGCATCGCTATCGCCCGGCCAAATAGACAGTGCAGGCTAGAACATTTTTTCATTACTGTGTATTTGGCTGTGGTTCTCGTGGCTAGCAGGATATAGTTAACCGTCTCTCTGATGGCTTAACATCTAGAACTCTGTGGGCCCCATAGCAAAATCTACTGAGTCCTGTGTGCACACGGGACTGTAATGACATTTTAATGACAGTAGGGGGGAGCGTTCAAGATTTTGCTATGGAGCCCACAGAGTTCTAATTACGCCTCTGTCTATATATATATAAAAACCAGCAAGTTTGACCCCCCTACCCTCAATGCGTCAGTGAATACCTTTCTCAGGGTCCTAAAAAGAGACACCTGTCCAATTGTGGATAAACATAAAATCTCCTACCACAACATCAGTCTGGAGGAAAGGAATTCGATCAGAACGCTCAAAGGAGATAAAGACCTCATTATCAGAGCAGCGGACAAGGGGGGAGGTATAGTGCTTTTGGACTACTCCTATTACGTAAAAGAGGCTCTCAACCAATTAGCAGACCAGACATGCTACCTCCAACTTGACCGTGATCCCACGTGGCAATACAAGAAGGAAATTGACAATATCATCAACCTTGGAGTCTCTAATAACTACATCAGCAGAGAGACAGCGAACTTCCTCACTCAGACAAACCCAAAAATTCCAATCCTCTATACCCTTCCCAAGGTCCATAAATCCCTCATATCACCGCCAGGACGACCGATCATCTTGGCAAGGGGATCACTATGCCAGCCTATTTCACAGCTGGTAGACTTCTATCTTCAGCCAGTAGTGAAAAGCACAGACAGCTTCATCGAGGATACCTCTGGTTTTCTACGCAAGCTTAACAGAATTACTGACATTCCTCCAGAGACTATCCTTGTAACCTTGGACGTTTCAAGCTTGTATACCAATATCCCCCACAAACAGGGGATAACAGCTTGCCGTAACATTATCACCTACAACAAAGCATACTCTGGACCACCAATTGATTACCTCACACTCCTTATGGAAATCATTCTAAACAAGAACTATTTTCTCTTTTTGAACAGGTTCTTCCTCCAACGCCAGGGCACGGCAATGGGGTCCAATATGGCCCCAGCCTACGCCAATCTGTTTATGACGGATTATGAGAAACAGCACATAAGTGGACACTCAACATATAGCAAATATATGAAGCTATATGTTAGATATATAGATGACTTGTTTTTATTGTGGACCGGAGGAGAGGAAAACCTATTACTTTTTGTTAATCATCTTAATTCACTGCCAGGGACAATCAGGTTCACTATAAACTTCAGCCGCCAATCCATCAGCTTCCTTGATGTGAGCATAACCCTCAAGGAGGGCAACTTACATACTAAAGTCTACAGCAAGACCACGGATAAGAATACCCTACTGCATACTAATAGTCATCACCCAGAAGCACTCAAGAAAGGCCTACCGTACTCCCAGATGCTAAGGGTCTGCCGCATCACTTCTGACCCAGAAGCACTGCCTTTGGCGTTAACAGAAATGGGTAAAAGATTCTTGGAGAGAGGATACAAAAAACATGATGTGGATACAGCTCTCCATAGAGCCCTTGAACATAAAAGGGATGATCTACTGGTGCAGAAAAACAAATTATCCGAAGAGCCTGAAAAGAGAATAAACTTTTGTAGCACATATACAGTTGTCTCTAAACTGATCAAGAAAAAAATCCTTGAACATTGGCACCTGATTGCGAGTGACCCAACCCTGGAACCTGTACTAAAAACACCCTCCAGATTTGCCTACCGGAGGGGGCCTAACCTGAGGGATCAATTGGTGGTAACAGATATTTCTCCAAATATCCAGAATTCCAAAACCTGGCTATCAAGAAAACCTTGAGTCTATAAGTGCTCAGGTTGTACTAACTGCAGCTTCTTAGTCACTGGGAATGAATTCGTTAACCCAGCAAATGGACAAAAATACAAGCTACACCACAGATTGGACTGCAACAGCAAATTTATTGTGTATGCTTTGACCTGCCCCTGTAACCTCGTCTATGTCGGGAAAACGACTAGAATGATCAAAGAAAGACTAGGGCAACATAGATCATCGATCAAAAAAAGCTATATAACCTCCAACGTGGACCTGGATCTCAAACACCTTCCTGTGGCCAGACATTATCTGGAAAAAGGACATAACATTGGACAACTCAAATGCCATCTTCTGGACCATATACCGCCACTTAGGCGAGGCGGAGACAGAGACAACCTTCTATTACAGCGGGAATTAAAGTGGATCTACCGTCTGAACACCCTCACCCCGCATGGCCTAAATGAGGACTTTAAAATGGGGTGTTTCATCTAAGGGAACACCCTACGCACAGTACCTGAGTGTACTTATCATTCTTTGCTTTGCCACACAGACCCAGACCCTTTTTACTTGTATTAATACATCACACATATGGTTAAGATCAATGCACACAAACAGTGTGGGAAACGGGCTTGATAACTTTTTTGATATCTAAGCCGGTTATCCAATACTTTTAACTGCACATCAGACATACACTATGACCCCGCCGTGGGTTCTAAATGCTGGACTTTATGTACCTCTATTCCTCTGCCTAAGCATGCACCGCCGAGTGCTATTGCCATTACTGCATGAATTGTTTGACTTTGCTCCAAGTGTATGGACGTAAGTGCTGACATGAAGTGTGATCGACACAGCCTTATGTCTGGGTGCCATTATGTTTTGATCCTTCGTTATCTATGCATCAAACCCTGTGTAAACCTCAGCATTGATTGATAATGTCACCCGCTCAACCTTGACCTTATATTCTGTGCCCCCGAATTTAGTTGCATGTTTAATGCATACTATGCCTTTATGCACCAGACGCCTACAGATCAATTTCATCACCGCACGCTGTCCCCGCTTGTTAACCCCATACACAGGCACCTTACTGCTCACTATGCACGCAGTCAGCCCACAGTGTTGACTCGCTCTCCCTGCCCCGACATCAAACAGCCCCGCTGACAGCTAGCAGCAGCTGACGCCGGGATTCCCGAGGGACACGTCACTCGACCGAACCCCCTCACCCAGTTACTTAGCAACAGGACGCTCTCGCACACCCCGTGGTGCTGAGTGACAGCGCCTGTTTGAAATTCTAAGGGCGGACTTGGCGCCTTTACCTAATGTATAAAGTAACGTCTATTGCGCACTGTCAGTACCCCTGAAGAGATCTGGATAGGATCCAGTTCGAAACAGCTGTCGGGTCAGCTGTGATGTCATGTATCTTCCATCATGCTGTTAACCTTGCTGTAACCACGATGTTTTTTCTGTAAATACACGTTTTTTTCTAATTCAAACTGAGTGCTGGTCTATCTCCTTCCCGCTGCAAGGCAGGGTAAGTGCTACTTCTACATTTCTCACTTTGGACCCTGCACCTAACCTACTAAAGAGTTCTTTTGAGTGCCATTTTGAAAGCCATCTGTATATATATATATATATATATATATATATATATATATATATAAATTTATATATATATATATATATATATATATATGTCTAGTGTCTGTGTGTCACCAAAACACTGCCATCTATTGGCAGCAAACAAAACTACATATTTCTCTCACATTAGCTACCTTACTACCTATCGAAGCATTAGACTAGTAGTGTGTAACATATTAATGAATAAATACATACATCACAGCACAAATTATCTTATTACAAACAGTATAAAAAATGCATCTTCTTGGTTTGTACTACTGATCACTAATAGTTCAGAGGCTGTACACATTGCTTCAAGAAATAAAATAATGTCCTTATTCTGTTGATGTAAAACACTGTTTTCCATGTGGTGTCCCTGGTCAAGCATTCATCTTTCGTCTTAAGGCCCCCATACATCGAGGCGCTTTGGTCCGATTTCGGCCGATTGCGACCAATCGGCCTGTTAAATCGGACCAAATCGCCTCTCCCTGACATGCAGTAGGGTCCGATGCGCGGTCCCGTGCGCATCGGACCCGACTAGGTGGTCGGACTGGCTGGCCGTCCGACCACCCGTTCTGGGGCGGGCGGGAAGATATCTTGGGGCTGGCTACACTGATATCACTGAACCCTTCCCCCTCAAACCTGCCCCGCTTGACAAGCAAGCTTATTACATTGCTTATTAAATGTCTCTACTTATTATCACAAAAAAAGATAATATTAACTGCAATGTAAGAGAAATCTGCTGCACTAATGCTAAGCACAGTGGGCCATAACAGCACCTGCGATTTGATATTACATACACTATACAAAGTAAATATTTAATTATCTGTTTGTGTATTGAATGGGCCATTTTACTGTAAATAATAACTGCCTGTTCAGAAATGGGTACCCTTGGGGTGAAATCATTTCCCACCTCATTTTCTGTGATGTATGTTTGTAGCAGTGTGTCTGGCTCCTTCTCTGCAGTCCATAGTTCCACCCTGTGCACTGTGTAGTGAGACATCATGATGTCTCTCCCACAGTGCTCAGTGAGAAGCCAATGGCCCCTTAACAAACAGAGACTCTTTATTCTTCAGGAAGTGAGCTTACACATGTCACTCACTCACTAAGAGGCGAAACTTCCATTTCTGCAACAGGTGCAGTGCACCGGGGTCCCTGAGGACTAAGGCTGATGTGCTGTGGTGATTGCCAGAATTAGGAGTCTTCACACCCCCACTTTGGCATTCAAATATATTGAAACATCTTAATACTGCTGCTTTCTGCTTGGCCTTGGTAAAGATGATGGGAAAATTTGCTGGGCTGAAAAACGCTCAGTGCATGCACATAGCAATTTTTGCCCGTATAAGCGATTTTATGTTCAGCACACTTAAAAGAAATAAAATCCTGCATATCCAATAGTTTTGTAAATACATTTTATTGGTTTTACAATAAATTGAAGGGGAAATACACAACAATATGCAAAACAGTTCTGACATTCCAAGAGCAGATTCCAAACTTGAATAGTGTAAATTGGTAAAAGGAGCTGGATATTAGAAAGACAATGAAGGAATGCCAAGAGATAGAAGTGGAGAAAAGAGATAAGGAAAAGAGGGGGAGGTCAAGGAGGGAAGTAAAATGTGAAGAAGTGTAAATGTAGAAGCCAATATGAAGGAAAAAGATGATAGTAATTCTCAATAATTAGACCAACAAATAGGGGTAGAGTCATGGGAGAGTAGACCATTATATGTAAGCAATTAGAATATACTTATGTTACATGGACATAGCGGAAGCTGGGGTGGCAACATGGACTTAAAACGTCAGAAAGGGTTTTGGGGGGGAAGTGTGTTTATGTAGAGGCCCCATTTGGCAAAAAAAATTGTTGCCCCTGATTTAATATCTGATTGCATTTAAGTTTTTCTATCAAAGTAAAATTGCACTTGCAAACAATTGCAGTCGTTTTTGTCGTACTTCACTCAGAGTGGGGGATGTGCGAGAAGTCCTATGGATTAGAATAATCTTTTTAGCTATGGTGATAATTGTTGCTAGTAATGAGATATTGAAAGAACATAGAGGGTCAAGATGCAAACTGTCAAAATGAAGAAATAATCAAGTTAATAGCTCAGGGAAAACAAATATCTTAAGATAACATGAAGAGCAGGCTCCACAATTGTAAGCACAAGCTGCACAGCTCTCCCCCAAGTAAGAGCCAACCCACCCCCAGTCATTCCCTGTTTCTCATTCCCTGTCTCCTGATGCCACACCACTATTGTCATTTAGTCAACCTCTAGCTTTGTGTGACCACGCCCCCCTTCATGACACATGGACATGCCCATTTTTGGTGGAGGCTATCAGTACCACCAAGAAAAAAATTCTACTTGCACCACTGGACAGGGAAAAAGTTAGCCTTATACAGGGTGTGGGGAGTAGGGGTAATGTGGATACCAAGATATTTAATTTTGTCCGTGACCAATTTGAAAGAGGATAAATACAGGTTAAGGTGCAAAGATTCAGAGATTGGAGTAATGGGTAATAGTTCTGACTTGATAGCAGAGTGACTGACTGCACTTTAAATTTTGGCTATGGGTTAAGGTTGCTGCTGGGTGTCCAGGGTACACTACCCAATACCCAAGAAATATACTAGAACAAGCAGATAGACACTCCTGCGCACACCTTGGCCGTACAACAATATATAAAATACACTGAACTTTCTAGGTATGAAATATGATATTTTATTTAATAAAGAGGGAAATGACAATTCATCAATTATTATGCAGTAAATATAGTTTGTTGATATAGAAATAAAATATTTTTAGTAATAAAAGATAAATGAATGAGATAAAAAAGTGGGGGTGTGGCCTAATACCGGTATACTATATACATACAAGTAGAGACGAACATAAAACATATAAGAGATCCCTTAATAGGATATTAGTGGTAAAGTCTATTCCACAGTCATTCAAGTGCCGTTTGAAGGCAGGAGTGGGTGCGGGAGGTGGATATGAACCACGCTGTTACCCGCAGGCAAGTGTCCTCGAGAGGGAGCAAAAGAGTACCGTTTTAGTAGCTTAGGAGCTGGAGTGGTGTCTGCCGGCAGACTCGTCCTCCTCCCGGTGCTGCAGTGGAATAAAGTAGCATGCAGGGAGGGTCTCTGGTCAACCCGTTTCACCCGCTACGCGGGCTTTATCAGGAACAGCAGAGTGACTTCAATCCTCCTCCGTCTCCTCTTTAAAGCCGGTATAGCGGTACGTAATATCCGCTTTCGTCATTTCCGTCTGGACCCGGTTTTCGCCCTTGCTCCCCTCGGTGATAATTTCTGCCCTTAGTCTGTTTCTGATCTCGGGCACTTCCGCCCTTCCTCTTGTGGGTTTATTATGCTTGTTTCCGCCCTTATCCGTGCATATATATATATATATATATATATATATATATATATATATATATATATACCTCTGTAAGGCGGCACTCAATGAGCAAAGTCTCACTCCAAAGATGACTGCAACGTTTCTATGTATCTTTATTTCACATCGTCTTCAGGCAACAAATTAACACACACAGACATGCATCTTATATCCCCTTATGATACAAAACACCTGTTACCTACAGGTGGATCTGAGTAGATTGACACTCCCTCCTAGCGTCATCAAACCCAGCCAAGCACCATGGCAACAGGTGTATACAAAAAAAGAAAAAACATCACAAAATTGTATACACCATAACCAATACATAAAATGTTAAAAACGGTAGAAGGACATTACCAAATGACAGTACAAGTGTTCATTTACAAGCAATAGCAAAAAATATATGCAAGACAAATATTTGAAAAATTACAAGAATGCGTGTAACCCTGCCTGTTCGTTAAGACCATATGGGGCCAGGGTATGTAACCGGTGAATCCACCTGGATTCACATCTTAGCAGTTTTAAAGAGCGGTTCCCACCACAAATGTCAGCAGGGATATGATCAATAAGCATATATCTGAAGGTTGCCAAACTATGGCCCGCCTCCAGAAAGTGCCTAGAAACTGGTTGATCACTATGTCCGTTCGTGAAAGCCTGGCGGATGGCATACCGATGGGCAGCCATTCGCTCCCGCAATGTGCGGTCTGCCGCACGGACATGTGATCAAATAAGTGATGTATCTAGTGGTACACATAAGTCTAAAATTAATTTTACATTTCTTGCCACTGAAAGGGTGTCTAAAACTATCACCAATTACGAATGCCCTACAGGTGATGCAATTCAGACATTTGAAGGAACCATTTTTAGAGTGTAAAAAATGTCTACCTGCAACGCCAGTGATGGGTTTACTGGCGATGTCAGCTTTCATCACCCAATCCCTGACATTACGCCCCCGAGTGTAACTGGGCATAATTTGTTTATGTGCTAACTGCATGTCAAGGTCAGTTTGAACAATGGGCCATAAACGTTTACAAGTTTTCCTTATCTCACTGCTGGCCACATTGTAATGGTTAATCCAGGGCATTTTAGTGGTGACATTAGATCTGGTATTCCCAACCAGTAACTTCTCCCTGGGTATGGACAAAGCTTTTCTACGAGCACCAGCCAATAAACCACGTTCAGAAAATTTATCACTCAGTAGTTAAACCTGTTTAGCAGCCTCCTCTTTAGTACTGCAGTTCCTGCATGCCTGCAGGAACTGCGAATAGGGCAGGCCATCCTTAAGAGGTTCTGTCTGTGTTTTTTTGAAATAGTGTGGTGCTGATGACACCATCCTGATGACACATCGCTACATCTATAAAGTTGACACAATGATGATCAATCGTGTATGTCAACTTAATAGGACTTGAGGTAGCATTATGGGCATCCATGAATGACACAAATTCATCCTTGGTGCCTGTCCATATAAGGAATAAGTCGTCAATATATCTGACAAAGAACTTAATCCTGTCAGAAATATTTAAATCTGAGAAAAAAATAGCACGCCTCCATCATGTACGAGTTTGCGTACGATGGGGCCACTGGGGACCCCATCGCACACCCGGACATCTGTAGGAAGAACTGGCCATTAAAAAGAAAAAAATGACAACTCAAAATCAAATTCAAAATGTCACAAATGAAGGAGACATCAGGCCCAGTGTATGCGTGATGCGCAGATATCAGATTGCGGACAGCCTGCACACCACCATCATTGGGGATGACAGTGTACAGACTTCCCACATCGACACTGCACAACCAGCAATCAACTGGAATGTCATCCACTGCAGCAAGTTTATTCAGAAAAGCAGATGTGTCAATCAGGTGGTACTGATAGTCCATAATACAAGGTTGTAACAGGGAATCAATATACACTGCACAAGGCTGAAACAATGAGCCGCGGGCAGCTATAATGGGGTGACCCGGCGGACATGTTAAATGTTTGTGTACCTTAGGGAGTGTGTACAATAAGGGGGCAACGTGGTACCAAAGCATCAGCCAACTTTTGATCGATCATCCCCTCACGTACAGCCAGATTTACTCTATCCAGTAATACCGATTTAAAACGTTCAGTGGGATCACCATTGAGTTTAGAATAAACTTTAATATCGGCTAATTGCCTATAAATTTCAGTTTTATAAGCCTCCAAATCCTGCACCACTATTGCCCCGCCTTTGTCCGCGGGGCGAATAGTGATGTCAGAATATGTGGCCAACTGTTTTAAAGCAAGGTATTCACCAACAGATACGTTATTGGATATATGAGCATCAGGCAAAGAAGAAATAACATTAGTATCAACATTATTGTTAAGCATTCGAGTAAACGTCTTAAGAGATACATTATTGCTAAAGGGCTCAAAGGTAGCTGTATATATACACATTTTCTTTATAGGATCACAAACAACAAATAACATAAACACGTGTGCCTAAAGGGTTAGAATACCCTACATGAAAATACGATATGCATATTGCACAAAGAAATTAATAAATAATAAGTGATACATTCAGGTATATGGGACTGATACGCTTGGCGCCCTCTGCTGGTTTATAGTGGTCATACAGAGATAACTACAAAATGGCAATACCATGAATAATAATATTAGGACAAATTATAAGGTGTTTATTGATATGATAAAAATAAAAATAAAAAGTAAAAAATACTGTATAAAAAAGGGAGAAAAACCGAGATTTATATACTTTTAAAAAATATAACATTAAAAAATTACATTAAATGGATATATGCATTTTAATAGATGGGAATAGATAAGGATTGGTATATACCGATTGATTTATAAAAGTGAGAGTCAGGCTAAAGTGAGGGAAGAAGGGGCTGTGTCCTCCTTATTCTTTCAGAAATGGGGTGATCTCGAAATCAATGTTCAATCCATTTGGTGCAAAGGTGCCCATTTTGTATATCATTTTTGTTTCCTCTTTTGACAATGTCATATCGAAATCACCTCCTCTCCATGGAGTTTGTATTTTTTTAAGGCCTGTAAAAGTTAGATCTCTGGGATTACTGTTATGTTTCTCGGTGAAGTGCATCGGAATGCTGTGGTTCTCTTTCTTATTTTTGATATTACACAGGTGTTCTTGGACCCTGATGTGGAGTTTCCTTTTTGTCTTTCTGACATATTGGAGCCCACATGGGCATTGTAGCAGATATATCACACTGCTTGTACTGCAGCTTATTCTTTCTTTGATGTTGTACTGTATGTGGATTTGTTGGTTGATGATGTGGCTATTTTTGTTTGCCCTGTACTGGTATGTTTGGTTTTTCTACACGCTGTGCACATGCCACACCTTGAGAAACCTGGTCCTTGGTTAGTAGTTTTTTCTTTCTTTCCCACATGACTTTTGACATTAAAAGGAGAGGTGATAATCATGGGAGACTTTAATCTACCTGATGTAAACTGGGAGCTGCCTGTTGCAAGTTCCACCAGAAGTAGGGACATGCTGAATTCCTTGCAAGGAGCATCCCTCCAGCAATTGGTGAGGGAGCCCATTCGTAAGGACGCAATATTAGACTTAATACTTACAAATGGTGACAGAATATCTGACATAAATGTGGGTGAAAATCTGGGATCCAGTGACCATCAAGCAGTATGGTTCAAAATAAAGACAGAGACTGACTCATCGCACACAAAAACAAAGGTGTTAGATTTTAGGAAGGCTGATTTTGTAGAGATGGGACTGTAAGGGATTCTTTGGCAGAGTGGAAGAACTTGGAAGGAGTGCAGGATAAGTGGGAAAAATTAAAAAGTGCAATTCTAAAAGCAACAGAACTTTGTGTCAAAAGAGTTAGGAAAAACACAAGAAAAAGAAAGCCATTGTGGTTTGCAAAAGAAGTAGCAAGTATTGTGAAAGCAAAAAAGTTGGCCTTTAAGAAATTTAAACAGACGCAGAAGAATGAGGACAAAGAGGTGTATCTTGTTAGACAGAAGGAGGCTAAGAAGGTAATCAGATGTGCAAAAGCACAGGCTGAAGAGAAAATGGCCCAGTCAGTGGGTAAAGGGGGGAAAACTTTGTTTAGGTATATAAGTGAAAGGAGAAAAACAAAAAGTGGAATAATTAGACTGAAGACAGAGAGTGGAAGTTTTCTTGAGGGGGACAATGTAATAGCAGATAATATTAATAATTATTTCTGCTCAGTATTCACTGCTGAAAGAGAGGGGAAGGGGCCACAGTTAAGTTGCAAGTATAGTCAGAAAACTGAGGGAGAGACAAGTACATTTACAGAGGAGAAAGTCCTCACAGAACTCTCAAAACTGAAAGTGGATAAATCAATGGGGCAAGATGGGATACATCCAAGAATACTAAAAGAGCTTAAAGGGGAGCTGGTAAAACCAATAACAGAATTATTCAACCAGTCACTAGCTACTGGAGTAATCCCAGAGGACTGGAAAACAGCGAATGTAGTCCCACTGCACAAAAGTGGAAGCAAGGAAGAGGTAAGCAACTATCGACCAGTGAGCCTTACATCAGTAGTAGGGAAATTGATGGAAACACTCTTAAAACAAAGAGTTGTAGAATATCTCAAAACCAGCAATTTACAGGATCCAAAACAGCATGGGTTTACTGGGGGAAGATCATGTCAAACAAATCTTATTGACTTTTTTTGACTGGGTGACTAAAGTAATAGATCAAGGTGGGGCTGTAGATGTAGCTTATCTAGACTTTAGTAAAGCTTTTGACACTGTCCCACATCGCAGACTGTTAAATAAACTTGAAAGCTTGGGATTGGATTCTAAAATAGTTGAATGGATAAGAGCGTGGTTGCAGGACAGAAAACAGAGAGTTGTAGTAAACGGAGTACAGTCAAAGGAGGGAAAGGTTACAAGTGGAGTACCCCAGGGATCTGTACTTGGACCGGTGCTTTTTAATATCTTTATTGGTGATATTGCAAATGGAATTGAGGGTAAAATGTGCCTTTTTGCAGATGACACAAAGGTATGCAACAGGGTAGACACACCAGGAGGGGTAAAACAAATGATTGAGGATCTAGGCAGATTAGAGAAATGGTCAAGAGAATGGCAACTACAGTTTAATGCCAAAAAATGCAAAATCATGCACTTGGGTCTCAGAAATCCAAAGACTCAATATAGTATAAATGGCACTATAATGGAAACTACTGAAGAAGAGAGGGATCTAGGTGTCACTATTTCAGGGGACTTAAAAGCAGGTAGGCAATGTAACAAAGCAATGAAGAAGGCAAGTCAGATGCTTGGTTGCATAGGGAGAGGTATCAGCAGTAGAAAGAAAGAAGTAATAATGCCACTGTATAGGTCATTGGTACGACCTCACCTAGAATATTGTGTTCAGTTCTGGAGGCCATATCTCCAGAAGGATATAAATACATTAGAGACTGTACAAAGAAGAGCAACTAAAATGGTGCATGGCCTACATCACAAAACGTACCAGGAAAGACTAAAAGATCTTAATATGTATACTTTAGAGCAGAGAAGGGAAAGGGGGGACATGATAGAAACTTTCAAATATATCAAGGGCTTTAACAAGGTACAGGTGGGAGACATTCTTCACAGGAAGAGGAGCAACAGAACACGAGGACATGCACTGAAACTAGAGGGAGGAAGATTCAGGGGAAATGCGAGGAAGAATTTTTTCACAGAAAGAGTAGTAGATAAGTGGAATAGCCTCCCAACAGAGGTGGTAGACGCAAATACAGTAGTACAATTTAAACATGCTTGGGATAAGCATATTGATATCCTTACAAAAAAATAAGGATCAAATATGGTTTGAGGTAACATGTTTAAAAAAAGGGGCAGACTAGATGGGCCAAGTGGTTCTTATCTGCCGTCAAATTCTATGTTTCTATGTTTCTATGTTTAAAGTTGCAGCTCTTCTATATACAACTCGGGGTTTGGAAGGTATGATATGTTTGAGTTCGTTATCCATTTGTAATATGTGCCAGTGTCGTCATAGGCTTTTCTCTAGTTGTGAGCTTTGAGTTGAGAAATCAGTCAGAAAAAGGACCTCGTCTCTGATTTTGTCATCTTTTTTGTTCAGTTGTTATAGTAGTGTCTGCCGATCCATAGCTTCTATTTTCTTTCTCTCATCTAGCATTGGTTGCTCATAATGTTTTTCTATGAAGTTGGCCATAATTTCTTTAGATTGGATTTGATAGTCGGATAGTTTTGAACAGTTTTGCCTAATTCTTCTGAATTGCCCCCCTGGGATGTTCCTAACCCAGGTTCTATGGTGGTTACTTCTGGAGTCAAGGTAACTGTTGCAGTCTGTGGGTTTTGAGAAAGTTCTAGTCTTGATTCCGTCCCCTTCGGTAAAAACATTCAAATCTATGAAGTTGATGCTGTCTTTGCTAATATCGCTTGTGAATTCTAGGTTCAGATCATTTTTATTGATGTATTCAATGAACTTGTTGAGATCTTCTTGTGTGCCCTTCCACACTATAATCACATCATCAATATAGCGTGCCCATAGTATTAGTTTATCCGAAAATTCTGTCTGCACACAGATGTATTCTTGCTCCCACTGTGATAGGAACAGGTTTGCATATGATGGGGCAAAATTCGTCCCCATAGCTGTCTTTTGTCGGTGGAGATAAAAGGTATTCTTAAACCAGAAGTAGTTATGGGTCAAGATGAACATCATGGCTTCTACAATAAATTCTATCTGCTTCTCATCCAATTCTGAGTCTTCTTCCAATCTTTTTTTGACATTTTTACATCCCTGGTGTTGGTTAATGCATGTGTAAAGTGATTTAATGTCACACGTTGCCAGTATATAATCCTGCTCCCATGTCATGTAATCTAGTATCCTCAGGATATGTGTTGTATCTTTTATATAACTTTTTTGTTTGATGATGGTGAGTTGCAGTAGTTCATCCACGTATTTGGACAGGTTTGATGAAAGTGATTGTACACCTGCCACAATGGGCCTTCCTGGGGGATTTTGGGGGTCTTTGTGCAATTTTGGGAGGCGGTAAAATACTGGAGTGATTGGGTTATTCTGATTAAGGAAGCCGTATTCTCCTTTGTTAAGGATACCTACATTCAAGCCTTTGGAGAGGAGGGTGTTCAATTCCTTTTTAAATTTTGTGGTGGGATCTACTTTCAGTTGTTTGTATGTCTTCTAACTGTGATGTTGCTTCTTTTTCATACGTTTCATGATCCATCACCACAATCGCCATGACTTTATCAGCCGGTTTGATGACCAACTCTTCATTATTCTTCAGTGATAAAATTGCTTCATTTTCATCTTTGATCATATTCCATGATCTTTTATCAACTTTATTGGAGATTTTTTCGATGTCTTGTTCAACCAATCTTTGTAATGTCTTTATCATTGGTCCTTTCAGGTACTGAGGGAGGATTTTTCTTTCAGAAAGACGATGGACAGAGTAAGGAATGTCTCTGTGTGGCGCACCAGAGAAGAAGGATTACATAAAATATAGCTTTTAATTTATTATTTTCTAAAAAGGAGCGATATAAAAACACAAATTGACACATACATACACAAACATGTATTTAAAACGGGATAAAGCTATCCCTGCAACGTGAGACCCCACTGTTGCCTGTACCTTCCAAATAATATTTATAATTTTAATATGACAATTTTTCAAAATAAATGCTTGGTTTTATACTGTTGTCTGTTTTTAACACATGGGCATTGGTGGTTCGCAAATATGTTTCTCTGTAGTGGGTATCACAGTTTATTAAGTTGACACTCACTGTGTCAGTAAGTCAGTAAATCTGATTATTTTTATTCCTCTGTGATATATCAAGGTGATAGAGAATTTTTACAGTCACTGGCCGTGATTTTAATAATGTGTTCGGGGTTTTGACATATATACGTCCCCCGTAATGCTGCTGCTGAGGAACGAGACCCGAAGCAGACCGTGGTCTGTCTTCTGTATCTCGTCTCCGACGCAGTTTCTAATAGCCGCCAGAGACTATCACGAAGGCTGCAAACGCCGGGGAACGGATACCACCGGGTGTGCGCCTAAGTTAGCTGGGCACAGAGGTCGCGGTCACGGACGTCAAGTGCCGCGCCTCTGGTTCAGCTACTACAGAGTGCGATGCACCACTTAGATACTATGCCCTATCTAAACAGATCAAAATGCATTCAAATTGGGGAAGGGAACAGGGGGTCACACGGAGTGTTTGGTCAGCGCACGCTTCGCTGGGGAGCTTCGTCAGGACTTCTTCCAATCTTTTTTTGACATTTTTACATCCCTGGTGTTGGTTAATGCATGTGTAAAGTGATTTAATGTCACACGTTGAAGCTTGAAGACGCACCAAGTGCGAAACACGTGTCCTAGACCCGTGCTAGGCAGACTTTATAGGATGTAAATTGTGTTATGTATTGTCAATGTCAAAAATTCACTGTTTGTTAAAACTCTAGCAAGGCTGTCTTGACCTAACATTGGTGGAACTACAGCAACCGCTGCTCACGCAGTCTCCCTACACAGGGTAACCTGCAGGGCACACACCATATGTCAGCTACAACCAGAGCATAGCACACCGCCAATCTAAGGCTATAATCACACACCTGATCAACCACCTAGTACCAGAACGGCTGGAAAAGGTGGAAGCAGGTGGGATTCAAAAGTGTGTCTATAGCAGAGTTAATAATAAACATCAAAAACTATTGATATAGCTGCATAAAAAATCTATTGGCAACCCAGCCAATAAAATAGTGTTTAACCTGCACAGATAAAAAAAACACCAGTAGAGGTCAGCAGCCAACAGTGGGGATCAAATGATATGTATCCAAAACTACTAATCTAAAAATCCTGGGCAAAAAGCCATAACAGGAATAAGAGTGTAGCAAAAAAATCTATCCACTGAAAGCTACAGTAACAGGATAAATATATCCTTATTTTTCCACTCGAGCAACTATATTATCCAGCCCACCCAATACCAACAGGAAGAAGTGCAAAACAAGCGGCTAGATTGTTACATAGCCATTGTATCCCCAACAGTCAATGTGTGACATAGAGCCACAAGAAGGCCGAATCACACACCTTACTAAATAATATAAAAAATCTGAGGTGAATATAGGAAACATCACTAAACAGATGAATGTGACATAGAGCCAGAATTAAGGCCAAATCACAAATACTATTAAGTGCCAAATACTGAATAACAGCTAAATAGGCATGTGTAATAGGAGCTGCAAATCACGTTTATAATATCCGTGTGACATAGAGCCAATTCTGTGGCCAAACCACACACTCAAATACTGAGCTATAGATAAAAACTAGTATACGTGACATAAGTTCTAAAACATAATGACATAGAGCCAGAATTAAGGCCAAATCATAAACACTATCAACTGCCAATTACTGAACAACAGCTAAATAGGCACACGTGATAGGAGCTGTAAATCACGTTGATAACATTTATGGGACATAGAGCCAATTCTACGGCCAAATCACTTGTCCTACTAAAACATCGAAATGCAGATTCACAGCTAAAACCAGTATACGTGACAGAAGCTCCAAAAATTCATCTGTAATATTGTACATACCCTCAGACAGGAATAAGATTAATCATAGACTGTGGGGCATACAGTAGATATAAAACAGCAAAGTGTGATATAGAGCCACAATTGAGGCCAAAGCACATATATGTTTAGCTACCATATGCTGACAGAAGCTGGAAATATATCCTTCTAACGGTATTGGACAAATCCGCAGAATTGCCAACAGGCACATATTAAAATCCAGGGTTAGAGTGAACCAAAATCTACAAACAGTATGACACACAAAATAATAAAACACAAGTGATAAAGGAATATCACCAGAGTATTACCAACTAAGACCATCCTATAGAGCCTGCCTACACGTTTTAAAACTCTCTTCAAACACAAATCTTTACTTTCTATCACCATGTATATATGTATGTTGGGATATTTTTAACCTCTTATTTTTTCGCACATCTGTGGGCAACTCCTTGTTAAATACCAAACCAATAAAGACAATAGGAGTCCCCACGGTTTTATAGATAAAAACGAACAATTTATTGAAAAAACAGTATCAATTCTTAGAATCAGGAGTGCATCCATCAACAACTGTCTTTCCCTCTCTTTCCCCCCTCCCTTTTCTCATTTTTTAAATCACAGTTGTCAAGGAAATTCTGTTCTAGACCCTTATCCGTGTATGTTGAATTTTTATGGAGCCAGTCACATAAGTGTTGTAAAATTGCTGTTATAAGTTACTATATCAGTGAAATTAATTCCCCCATTGTACTTTGGTTGTTGTAATTTCCTCAGGGCTAGTCTCGCTCTACCCCATTTCCAGAGAAACTGGAGACAGGCCGTCATAATTTGTGCTAAATCTGATTTAGTTAAAAGAATTGGTAAGGACTGAATAGGGTATAGTAACCGGGGATTCCCACCATCTTTAGTACATTTGCTCTACCCAAGTAGGAGAGTGGAAGTCCTCCCCAAGATTTTATAGTGTCACTAAAGGTATGTATTGTCTTCCAATATTTAATTTATACAAATTGTTAATATTTCGTGGTAACAGAATTCCCAGATATGGGATGTATTCCCTTGCCCATTGTATATGAAAAGGTCCAGACCATCTGTAAACTCGCCTACCTGATTAAAAAGACATAGCGGTGTATTTATCTAGATTAATATACAGTCCTGAAAAGAAACTGAATTGGGAGACAGTCTCCAATATACTAGGAAGCGACCACTCTGGGTTTCCGATATATAGAAAAATGTCATCCGCGAAAGCTGAAATTTTGTGATACCATGAAAGATTGGATCATGTTGAATCTTTCTTAGTAGAGGGTCAAGGGCAAGGTTAAACAGTAGGGGGGATAATGGGCAACCCTGGTGTGTGCCCCAACCCAAGAAAAATTTGTCTCCCACTTTCCACAAGACATACCATGTTAATAAAATTAGTTTCAAATGTTCTTCACTCTGAAACTGGGAACAAATGAGGCCAGGGGACTGTATCAAAGGCCCCATTAATATCCAGACTCAGAAACATGTTTTTTTGACTGGGCAAACCACCCGCCGCTACCACTGCTGCTATCGCTGTATGCATAGCTTTTATTGCATGTTTCCCACAGACAAAACCAACCTGATGGTCTGTTAAAAGAGATAGAAGGATAGCTTGGAGCCTGATGCCATGATTTTTGTCATTAATTTAAAGTCCATATTAAGAAGACTAATGGGTCTATATAAAGTCAGTTATTGTGGGTCCTTAATAGGTTTGGGAAAAAGGATTATATATGTTTCACTGATGGAAGCGAAGTGGCTATTACTTTTTTGTAAGACCCGATAGAGCTCAACTAACATTGGGGCTAATTGGGGTTGCAATAGTTTATAATATTCCCCTGATAAACCATCGGGACTGGCGATTTACTCAAGGGAAGTCCCGAGATGGCTTCATTAATTTCCTCCATAGTGATGTATACCATCAGAGATTCTCTTTGAGAGTGGGTTAATTTAGGCAGGCAAATATGACTAAAGAATTGGTTTTGATCCTCTGTATTTACTGGAGCAGGGCTGAACAGTGTCTCAAAATAATGTTGAAATTGATTTAGGTACTTGTGTATTACCTGGGCGACCGATATATTGCATCGCATGCCACTAATTAAAGCATGCGATGCGATGGGACCCGATTTGAGGCTTTCCCGGGCAGAGTATACAATTTTAACATTGCGTTGCATCGCATGCCATTATAATGGCATTCGATGCGATGCGACACGATTACACCCGATATTACATTGTACAGGCACCCTGATGCCTGATTCCAATGTTAAATGAACCCCCAGACCCGATTTTTAATTGTACACCCACCCTGATGGGTGATTACTATGTGAAATGCCCCCCCCCCCCCCCATTGTTAACGCCATCCCAGTATCAACGCCAACCCGAAGCGTGGCGAGTGCAGCGAGCCCGCGAGGGGTGGCGGTACGCGTCCTTCGACCCTTTCATACCCCCACTATCCACGTCGGCGTGGAGTTGATTTTATATAGTGTGGCAAGCGCAGCGAGCCACCGAGCCTGAAGCGTGGCGAGCGGACGCAGAATATATGTGAAGTAATCCGCGTCCCCTCGCGGGGCGCGCTGTGCTCGCAACGCTTCGGGCTCGGTGGCTCGCCACACTATATAAAATCAACTCCACGCCGACGTGGATAGTGGGGGTATTAAAAGGTAGGAGGACGCGTACCGCCGCCCCTCGCCGGCTCGCTGCGCTCGCCATGCTTCGGGTTGGCGTTGTTAGTGGGGTGGTGTTAACAATGGGGGGCCATTTAACCTGATTTTTAATCGCACAGGCACCCAGATGCCTGATTCCTATGTTAAATGCCCCCCCAGACCTGATTTTTGATTGTACACCATAGGTGCCGATTTATGTTTTCGCTGGTGGGTGCTCAAGCCAAAAATATAGGGGAGTGGCTTCATAGGGAAGGGGCGTGGCCACAAAATAATACCAATTTATATTACGCAGCACAGTTGTCTCCAATATTCAAATTAGACTGTGACTGTCAGCGCATGGCCAGGCCCTGGCAGGCACCCCAAGAAAATAGAGGCTGACAAGCCTGACAGGACTGGAGTCAGATGCTGTTGTGAAACTACATGTCCCAGCATGCCCTGTCACAGTTTTAGCAATCTATTATATAAAATCTATGGCAGGGCATGCTGGGACATGTAGTTCCACAACAGGTGGAGGGCTGGGGGCATGAGTTTGACATCAACCACTAATCTAAACACTCCTCCTTTCATTTATTCCCTGGCTGCTGTAATATGAGCTCTGGTTTTTATAAATGGCCTGCCCAGTGCCCTGCTATTAATTTCAATTACATTCTTGATTTTGCACACCATAATGCCAGTTACATGGTACATCACACACAGTAATGCCCATTACATGTTATGCCATACACTGCAATGCCCATTACATGTTATGCCAGGACTGAAGAGAAGGCGCGCGCCAAAAATTTTCAACATAATGCTGATTACACGTCACACCCATTACATAGTATACCACATGCCATAATGCCCTTAACATGTATGCCACACACCGTGAAGCCCATTACACATTATGCCCATTAGTTGTTATGCCACACACCGTGAAGCCCATTACACATTATGCCCATTACTTGTTATGCCAGGACGCAATTTTTTTCTAAAGTAGGGATAACATGGGCAGTGCGCGCCGAAGGTGCTCGTCAAAATATTTCACCATCATGGCGATTACACGTCACACACCCATTACATAGTATAGCACATGCCATAATGCCCATTACATGTTATGCCAAACACCATAATGCCCATTACACATACCAAACACCCTAATGCCCATTAGATGTTATATTGAACACAGTAATGCCCATTACACCACACACTTATATCCATTACATATAATACCACACGCTTTCATGTCTATTACATATTATGCCACATAAGTGCCGCTTACCTACATGCTTGTTGCTACAGGTTTAATGCTCGTTGCTACAGGTTGCATGCTCTTTGCCAGGGGTTGCATTGTATGCTGTATGCCAGGGGTTGCATCATGCTCAATGCAAGGGTTACTTGCTCATTGTCAAGGACGTGAGATGCTTGTTACCATGAGGGAGGTGACGGTGACAGTGGCAGGCAGAGAACATTAATCAGGTCTAGGGGCGAATCCAGAAAAATATGACAGGAGGGGCACCCCAATAAGTGGGTGGGGTGAAGGGTAATATTGTGCGTGCCTTTGGGTGTGGCCACAAAACAAGGGGAGTGGTCTTACAGGTAATGCGAGTCACACTTATTTTCATTGTGTGTGAAGCATGGGGTACAGTTCTAGCGGGTGACATGGTGAGTGTGCGGGGACAGGTCTGCTAGGGGGCAGGGTTAGGGACAGGGTGAGTGTGCGGGGGCATGTATGGTATGAGACAGGGTTAGGGACAGGGTGAGTGTGTGGGGACAGGTGCAATAGGGGACAGGGTGAGTGTGCGGGGACAGGGTGAGTGTGCGGGGACAGGGTCAGTGTGCAGGAACATGTGTGGTAAGGGACAGGATTACGGACAGGGTGAGTGTGCGACTGAGTGTGTTTTATTTTTCTTATGTGTCAGTGTGTGTTTATTTAACTATTTTTTTAACTGTGGAACTACAAGACCCAGCGGGCCCTTTAATGCCCCGTAGGCTGGGACTTGTGGTTCTCCAAGTCCCAGCTTGCGGGGGAGGCTTGCTGGGACTCATAGTTCCACAGTTTTAAACAATAGTTTTTTCATCTATTTTTTTTTACACCACTATCAGCCCGGTGACCACAGCCCAGGGTCACCGGGGACAGCACCAGGTTTCAGCCTGGTCAGGTAAGTCCTGGAGGGGGGGGACCCCTTTATTGGGGGGTCCCCACTCCCCCAGGGCCCCTGGCTAGGCTGACCGGTCAGTGGGTTAATGTTTTGGCCGCGGGACCTTATATAATAAGTGTCCCCCGGCTGTGACATTACCCTGCTGGCTGGTTGTGCCTGGGGCTGGTTCTTAAAATACGGGGGGACCCCTACTCATTTTGTCCCCCGACCTGGAGCCTGGGGCTGGTTGTTAAGAATCAGGGAACCCCTATTTGTCGGGTTCCCTGATTTTTAATTACCGGCCCCGGCTCTGTCAGCCTGGTGCTGGTTACAGCTGTGGGGGGGACCCCACGCTGTTTTTTTTATTTATTTATTTATTTAATTTTCCTTTTTTTTTTAACACTAAAGATTGATAATACGGCTGCTAATTGGTGTAAAACAGGCATGCAAATACGACAGGAAAATACACTTTGATATTCCTGTCATATTTGGCTTTAGCCTGCACGGATCAGTCAGATCCGTGCAGGCTAAAGCCAAATATGACAGGAATATCAAGGTGTATTTTCCTGTCGTATTTGCATGCCTGTTTTACACCAATTAGCAGCCGTATTATCAATACGGCTGCTCAGTAAATCAGGAACCACCATTCTTTTGAATGGTGATTCCTGTCGTATCCTATCGATGGTGTAGACATTCATATTTGTAAATACAAATACGAATGTCCCATCATTAGGAATACGTATTGTTGTATTTTCGGGATAGTAAATCCCGAAAATACAAATGTGTAAAAAATAGGTGTATTTCTGCCTACGAATACACCTATTTTTTACGAATCCATATTGGTAAATTTCCCAATACGTATTGTTGTATTTTCGGGATAGTAAATCCCGAAAATACAAATGTGTAAAAAATAGGTGTATTTCTGCCTACGAATACACCTATTTTTTACGAATCCATATTGGTAAATTTTGGCTCAATCCATGTGAATTTTGGCTTATTCTGTGTGGCATAAAGTGAATTTTGACTTATTACAGGTATGTGTGAATTTTGTCTCAATCCATGTAATTTTGGTTTATTCCGTGTGACATATTGTGAATTTTGACTTATTCTGTAGAATTTTGTCTCATTCCCAGGGTAATATGCAGCATTCTGTGTGTACATGGTGTGGTACAATACACTTAAGGACAGACCTCTTTTGCATGGCCACTCCCCTTTTATGTGACCACGCCCCTTTTCTGGAGCGCGCCCGCAAAATAACCTTTCTATTTTTCCATACCCCCACTTAAAAATTTCCACTTCGACCACTGATATAAATAATATAAATAAATAAAGGATAAATTAAGAATAGTACATAAACATAAATAAACATATAAAGGATAATAAAGTAGTGTCAACAAATATGTGTTATACAGAATTTTCCCCTGATTTTGATGGATTATTTTAGTGAAAACAATCCTTCTACCATGATTTTATATCTATTTTCACTACAGTGTCATGAACATCTGCCAATAAATTGCTATATTTTAATTACAAAAATAAAATATTTTCAAATAAGCATTGTATTAGAAGAACTTCCAGGTTCTATGGAAAATATAGAGTAAAATGTAATAGGATGAGAGATTCAGAAAGTGAGATTTGGTAAGAAAACTTCTGTTGTTGTTTTTTTAAAGTGGCAATCACTTTCACTGCAAAATCAAACTTGTTTTGCAGTGTAAATGATTGCCGCTTTAAAAAAGCTGGAGATTTCTTAACCAAATCTCTCGCTTTCTGAATCTCTCATTTTATTACATTTCCCCCACAGTGTTCTATAAAAAAAGGTATATAATATTATTGATTTCTTGCTAGCAATAGAAATGCAGTGGTAATATAAGAAATAGTTCTCTTGTTCACCAATACAAGATGTGAACAAAATGCTGAATATTTGCAGGTTACAGAACATGGAAGCCTGTGTCTAAACATATATGCAATGGTAATATGACAGCAATTAATCCTGCATTGGTCAAAAAGATAGAAAAAGATGAATATCAGGATCTCCTGAGCATTGACATTGCAGCCTTTTGGATTTCTAGCCATATGAAAAGAATACACAGAATACAGCACATGTTGTACACAACATATACAGTATTGTCCCATATTACATATACAGTATATACAATATACATGTACAGTGTACACATATTTGAGACAAATGTCACAAAGATGTTTTTTTTAATACAACACAAACAGCTGTGAATATCTCTGTGAGTGTAATGTCTGTTCTGTCAGCTGCCATCTAGCTCTCGCACAGTAGGGGGTGTTCTACCTTATGCTGGCTGCAATACTGCAATGCAGAAGAAGCTTGCAGCTGCGACAGATTCATGCATCCATTAATAACAGCATCATTTGTGCACATAATATATACACGTAGGATACATATATGCTCCTGACATTTCTGTGTACAGAGCTATTAATGTCTAATCATTTAAATCAGACAAGTTTAACATGCAAGTACAATTTTAGTCACTGAGTCACATAACCACACGTCTATGGACTTTTATACAATCAGAAACACATCTATCAGGCATTCCAAATGGACCCATTTCATAATCTCCTCTGTTTGTATACTTTTTTCCTATTTGCGTGTAGTAAATTTGCTTAATGTTAAAAAATATGTGTTTTGCAACACATGGCTGTATTTTTTATTTTTACTAATATAATGCATACCTCCCAACTTCTGTAGTTGGGAGGTCGCGCCCCCCCAGGAAAGGGGGCGCACTCCCGAAAAGGGGGCGTGGCCTCGCGGTATGACTCGTCCTTCAGCCATGCCCCCGTTTTCGCCGCTCGTCGGCGCTGAATAAGACGCTGTGCGCATGCGCACAGCGTTTTTTTATGGCAGGCTGGGGGGCTCCCAACTGTCCCCCCCACACGCGGGACAATGGCGGACCCGGGCGGGACGCGGGAACGTCCCCGAATACCGGGAAGTTCCAGCGTATTAGTATGTGAGGCTTTGACACTTTTGTCACATGAACATACTAAGGGGGAAATTTACTAAAGGAAATTTGTAAAAAATAGGTGTATTTGTGTTCAGAAATTCACTTATTTTTTACTATGCCGAAAATATGGCAATTCGTATTCGTATTGATAGCACATCAATACGAATATGAATTGCCGTATTTTCGGCATAGTAAATGTTGAAAATAAGTGTATTTCTGGATACAAATACACCTATTTTTTTTACAAATTTCCTTTAGTAAATTTCCCCCTAAGGGGCAATTGGAGGAGCATTCACAAATTCTCCTCTAAGCCCTTAAATTCTTTAGTAATCAGATAGATTGCATTTCCTAAACTTGTACTGGGAAATGCTTCAGATTTACTAAAGTCCATTGCAAACAAATAGGCTGTTATCATCATCTACATCATCGAATGGGCCTGGGCTGTGATAAAATTGGGCAGATTGCAATGCGATAATTGATCACATCACACCGAAGTATTAAAAATTGCATGCAGGATAAGAGCTTGTGAGTAATGTCACATGAGCTTCACATGTGCCAATGCTGATGACATTGTCGCTGCCTCTCCATTGCAACAACCCCACCTGTTGCACGACCACCCTACAATTGATTATATTTACCAGTCCCTGGGGATCGCTGATGGGAACTTCTGCAGTGCTGCTGTCCACCGGGCTCCCTGCTGTTGTGACCTCCTGATGCTCTAAAGTGCAGCATCACTTCACTGCAATTGGGGTCAAAGGACCAGTAACGGGCTCCAATTACTGGCAGCCCACACCAAAGCATTGATCAGCGGAGGTGAGTATAATTTTTTTTTACACAGTGATCAGCTTCTGTCTCCATGACACACACAGCTGATCACATTGGCTCTGCATAGGGGCAGAGAAAGCTGTGCCTGGGTTAGAAATTCACAGTGAGCCCTGTGAATTCGCCAGCTGAAGATGGTATTATTGTCACCGGGCACACTGTGGTTTTTTTCACGTTCTGTTCTGGTTGCTAAAAAAAAATATATGAATCGGAGACTACCCACTAATGCTGCTGCCTCTGCTCTGACAAGAAAAGATAAGCTCAGAACAGGCAAATGTTATAAGCAGTGAGTACCTAGAGCGGCAGCATCCCCCCAGTAAAAATCCATGACCACCTGTTAGCCCAGTGATTGCAGGGGCTTACTACTGAAAGCACTATCTGGTAATCACAAGATTACTCTGATTGGCAGATATGGCTTCAAATGGGAAGCCTTTCTCCTTCTTCTCTGGTCACTGGACTCATGTAGCTCTGCCCCATTCCCACCTGCAGCCCCGCCCCCTTCCCACGGTTAGCTCTACCCCCTCCTGCAGGTAGCTCCGGGGGTGGCTGGAGGTGCTTCACAATGCCTGTGCGGCTGCTGCTGCCTGTAAGATAGTGTCTCTCTCTTACCCGGCGCCTCCCTGCTCTGCATCCTCTGCTGAGGGGGTAGCACCGGCCCTGGCTGTAGATAATCATTACGTAAATCAGGTAGTATGCATATGAGAGTAAAATGAACACACCTAAACAGTCTTATATGTTATTCTAGAATTATTGTACCTTACATAAAATCATGTGTCAGATTTATTACACATCATACTTGCCTACTTTTGCAAAAGCATTTCAGGGAAATTGTGAAGGTGATACCTAGAAGCGTGAACATTTACAGCTTCACATACTTGCCGACATTCTGTTTCTTTCAGCGTGATTCCGGGGGTGGGGTCAGATCCTAAGATCATCAAGGTCTGCTCCCAATCACTAGAACTTCTGCGTGGCTAAAATTACTGTGATTTACATATTTTAGTCCACCCCCTCCACGTACACCTGTGAATGCCGGTATTTAATTGGTGGGCTAGGAGGAGGCCGGGAGGAATGCAGGGGACTCCAGGGCCTTATGGGAGGATTGCACACTCTTCTATAGGGCCGGGAGGTGGACCAGATTTTTGGGAGCCTCCCGGCCTTTCATGAAGGGTGGGCAAGTATGGTGCTTCGTAAAATGACTTACAAACCAATGCAGATGAGGACAAAAGCAGTTAGTAAGATCTACTGTAGTTGATACTGATACGTGTTCATGTATTGTGTGTGTGTATATATGTATATATATATATATATATATATAAAATTTTGCATAAAGTATATTAGTTGAAATCAGGGAGATTGCTAGACTTATCAGGGAGTCAGGGAGATGGGTACTAGGTACATTGCAGGCCAGGGCTGCCGTCACACATTTTGGTTGCCCAGGACTGACAATATCGTCAGGGACCCCCCTCACCCCCCCCCCCCCCATTATACCCCCTCCCTGATGTGTTACAATATAATTATTGTAGTTACCTGTTCCACGGGCAGGCTGGGGTGGCAAAACGTTGATCCGGATGATGGATTCCAAGCACTGGCAGACTGCACTACTCCTCCCTCCCTCCCTTGTGACACCAAAATTGCCAGCTCCTAGTCCTCCAGGCTCCGGCTGGCGCTTGGCGTGATGTCAAGGCTTCCTGTGGTGGTTCCTGTCTGTCCTTCTGCCAACTGCACTGCCTGTTTTAAGGTCCCAGGCAGGCAGTGGGCAGCAGGGGCCGCCACATGAGAAACTGTTTCTGAGAACTCACTAGCTGCAGTCCCCCCACCCTAGGCAAAGAGGGTCCCCTGATCTAGATATGCTGATTTACTAATGTCTCTGGAATATACTCTGTGACCACCCTTAGCAAAGAGCTCCGATTTCCTTTATTTGTTGTAAGAAGCTATGAATCCTAATTATAGACAGATGTATGAAAGAGGAAAGACGCCAACCCTTGGAAAAAGAGGTCCCTGACATATTCTACTTTTCAGAATAACAATGAATTGTACTCTCAATTATAACCAGATGTGTGTGTAATATTAAGCTTTTTTATCATCGTTTCTCCGTCAGCAGTGTCACTGTTATCCCTCTTCACTGTGCAGGTCTGACGCCAATGTTATCTGAATCCTACTTTGGTACTCTGCCTGCTGTCTTCTTCTAGTGCACAAGTTTGGCACTGCAGTATTTGAACCAAGTCATTTACCTGTTACCAGTACCTCATACCCTCCAAGGGCAGAAACTGGTACAAATTCGGAAAGGGGCATGGCCACGGGGAAAAGGGATGTGGAAGATGCTCCCTTTCCTATACTTACAATGGGCAGTTGGAGACGCCCTAAAAATGGTACAAAGCCCTTTTTGGCAGGTACAGGCCATAATAAATGGTACCAGTCAAAAAGGTACAGTTGGAGGGTGTGGTACCTCCGCTGTTTCTTACAATAGGCTATCATAGGGCAGATTCAATCCTTTGAATTCCAGCTGGGATTTGTTATATGGTCTAAAAAGTGTAACCTCCTGGATCTCCACTTTCATTTATGTCTTTGACCAATTTATACGCCACTGATAGTTAACCATCTTGCTCTGCAGGGGCGAATTTAGGCACAACATTATTTAGTTGCAATCCATACTTACTCAATATAATAAGCCACACCAATTGGTTTAGAGCAACTTTTTTGGTGCTTTTTTCAAGCCATAATAAAAAATCACCAGGGCTCACTCACCAACAACATATGTAGCACTTTACACCAGTATTAAAGGTGAAAAAACGGCACTTACCCTGTTTAGCTAAAAGATGCTATTATTTCACAAAATAGTGATAGATTAATATATACCAAAAATGTACTTAGGGGGAATTCCAAAGACAGTATAATCGAATATTGTCCCCCACGTGTATATGGCTCAGGCAGCGTGGAAGGAAAAATTGCCAATTCCTGATGTAACAAAGAAATAGATTATGGTCCAATAACAACAACCGGACATAACCATCTCAGGAGGGCCATACATTTACCAACCATCAGCTACTCCTTTAATTCAATATAGTGACTAGGCACTAAATGTGTATATTTGTCTTTTATTGTTAATACCCCATTCACACAAGAAATACAGAGATAAAACCCGGGAATTAAGTTCCCGGGACAAGCAGGGACATTCCCGGGTTGGGACCCATTCACACATGCTTTTGAAGCAGGGACAACCCGGGTCGGCACCTTTCACACTTAACCCGGGTTTACCCTGCATTTCTATCAGAATGTCATTACAAATGGACTTTTTAGGCTCACAAAGATGAGGTCACTAGAGAGAGGGAGGGGGTAGAGGGAGGAAGAGAAGGAGGGTGGGCCTACTCACCTCATTGCAGCAATCAAGGCCAATTCAGTAGCGCTGTCTCTGCCTGTGTTCCTGATATTTTGGGCTTTACTGCTGTTTGACCCAGCAAGTGAGAACCTGATGCAGCTTCTAACCCTGTGCTCTATTGTGCAGAGTTGTACCTGGAGGAGGAGAGAGCTTTTCTTGGCAACTAGGGCCAGGTCTCGACGTCAGTATTCTCGCAGGAGGAGAACCCTGATTTCGCAGACCATGGCTTCTGTTATGCGGATGAGAACCAGGAGCGAGCGAAGGATGTGGGCCAGAGACCGGCCACATGGAGATGTTTTCATGGATACTGTGGAGGCTTTTTAGGATGAGCAGTGGATGGCCCACTTTCGCATGTCACGTGGTACATTTGTCTACTTACTGGGCCTACTCACCCCTGCACTTATGTTGCAGACCACCCACTACCGGTCAGCTATTCCAGCAAGGAGGAGACTCGCGATTGCACTGTGGTGGTATGCTACGCCAGGAGAGTACTGCACAATTTCCTGTTTGTTCGGGGTTGGTATCTCCACTGTCTGCATAATTGTGCACCAGGTGATGAAGGCTATTCTGGATAAATTATATAAAAAGTTCATCTGTTTGCCACAAGGACAGCACCTAGATGACACCATCCATGTTTTTTTGCGACGTGGGTACCCCCAGTGTGCCGATGCCATCGATGGGACCCATATCCCCATCATTGCCCCCCGTGACAACCCTGCCGATTATTATAACCGGAAAGGATGGCATTCCATCGTGTTACAGGCTGTGGTTGACCATAAATACTGGTAAGCATATTTTTCATGGTCTATTTTTTAAATGCAGTGTACCCTCCATTGTTCTAAAAATTGTTCTAAACTTTCTTGTAGCTTCACTGATGTTTTTATTGGGTGGCCTGGGCGAGCACATGACGCTCGTGTTCTTGCCAACTCGGACTTATATAAGATTGCGGAGGACAAGCAGGGAGGATGGCTTTTTCCCAGAGAGGTAAATAATAATTAAATATATGTATGCCTTTACATCCCATACCTGTTTCAGCATTCTATTAAAATGATTCTTTGCAGAAATCCAAGACTGTGCATGGTGTGGACTTCCCAGTCCACATTATTGGGGATGCAGCCTACCCTTTGCGGCCCTGGCTAATGAAGGGGTACACGCAGCCTGTGCAGCTGTCTCCCATTCAAGTGGCATATACCCACACTCTCAGTTCGGCAAGGATGGTGGTGGAGAATGCCTTTGGCCGCCTAAAAGGACGTTGGCGCTGCCTCATGAAGAGGAATGACGTGGACCTGAAGTTCATGCCACATGTAGTTGGTGCCTGCTGTATCCTTCACAACTTATGTGAGATGCAGAAGGAACATTTCCCAGAGGAGTGGACTGTGCAGGACCCTGAAGTGCCACACTGTATTGGGGATTTGACGGCTGAGGAGGGGCAACATTCTTCTAGTGCCGAACTTATTAGGGAAACTATTTGTAACCACCTAAATGAGATGCTATGAGTAGTTACTGTGAATAACATAAAGAAATCATTTGTAGTGTTTCAGGCTTTTCTTTACTTTTTGCAAATAACATGATCAGGCATATAAAGTGTAAAACGTTGCCTATTTGTAGGCCCAAAAGTATAACATCTGGGTAACACATTTAACACTTACATCCCCCACCCCGCCCCATAAACATAAACATAAACAAAAGGCCAAACATGTAAAACTGTAGTAGAAAGCCAAACATTGGCGATTGCAATTGCCTGGACTGTACACAGGCATAAAAAAAGATCAAGTGCACATCAAACATAAATATAACACCCTAAAGACACAAAACCCACCCTAACCCCCCTTTAATAGGAAACGTGCACTAAAACAGGCAAACAATGTGAAAATCCCTATTGCAATTGCCTGTATACAGGGTATTCAGGCGAGGATGGTGGCGGGTTAGGAGGATCATAGTTTGGACCTCTGGAATGCGGCTGGTAGCTATGCTCAGGGGCAATAGGGCCTTGGTTAGCTGGGAGCATGTTGTTACTCACAAAGCGAGGCAGCATGTGTTCCAGGAACTGGAATTGACAGTCTTGGTAGCTGGTGACCCATTATCTGCGTTATGAAGGTCTGCTGCAGCTCTCTTTCTGCCTCGATGAAATGGAGTTGCCGGGCATCCTCCTGTCGCTGCATGTTGTTGTCTATGTCGCGCTGTTCTTCACAGAGCACCCTGGTCATTTCCCGTGCTGCGAGCTCTACTTTGGTGGCTTTGCGCTTCCGCGGTGGAACTGTATATACTGCAAGGGGAGTAAAAGAAGGAGAAAAAGGCATAAGAAAAAGCAGTGGTGTGATCGTATGTGTTTGTGGCCTACTCCCACCTACACTTGATACACTCTGCGACACCAAACTTTGCAGTGGACGGTTATGGTGGCGTATAGTGCAGCATTACTGTGTATTGGAATGCAAGTGCTTAGGACATTTAAGCAAGGATAAATACTTACTATTGGTGCGCATCACAGGGAGAGCTTTCTGGGGTGTCGCTTTGGGTGTGGCGGGCACGTCACTGTCTTGGATGGTTTCCGCACTGGTGCCGGTTATGCTGTCATCTGCATGGTTAACGGAGGAGTTAACGGAGGAGTTTAAATTGGTGTCACCTGGGACTAGTATCGGTGATGTTGGCACAGGTGATATTGGCCCAGATTGGGAACTGTCCATCGACTGATTGTCAGGGCCGGTGCTAGGGTGTTCGGCGCCTCCCTGCAAATGATAAATTTCCGCCCACAAAAAGGGGTGTGGTCTCATAAGGAAGGGGCATAACTACACAACAGTACCCCCAAATCAAATTACGCCACACAATAGTACATGAAGTTCCCATGATTTATATTGCAACAAATAGTAGTGTACCACACAATGCCCACAGAAGTAGTGCAAAACAACTCCTACCGTAGTAATACCCCTTACACTTTTGTCCACAGGAGATTGTGGGGAGTGCAGTACTTATACAGGAAATCAGTAAGAGAATAAAGAGCCACGGATACTACTAGAGTCTGATTAACGATACGGGGGCACATGGCACTTCAGAAAGGGGGGTGGCCCTATTGAAGAGGCACAAACACATATATATATATAGCGTGAGACATCAGTGTTGGGAAGTGCTGCCCTACCAAAAAAACCTGTATATATATATATATATATAGTAGTAGGTAGGAAGCGGCACTCTCCAGACTGTTTTCAGAAGTATAAAAAAGCCTTTATTCCAACGGCGTTTCGGGTGTTACCCCGTTATCAAGGACATACAAGTGCATGTAACAAACAGTCAGACATAAATAGCAGACAAAATCCCGCCCCCACACTAATCAGGCACAACCTGGACTTACCGGTATCACCTGCGAGCGGCCATGACTCGTGGACACACGCTGACCGCCATGGCCGCTCGCAGGTGATACCGGTAAGTCCAGGTTGTGCCTGATTAGTGTGGGGGCGGGATTTTGTCTGCTATTTATGTCTGACTGTTTGTTACATGCACTTGTATGTCCTTGATAACGGGGTAACACCCGAAACGCCGTTGGAATAAAGGCTTTTTTATACTTCTGAAATATAGAGGTAGGAATCAGGCGGCACTCCCGGATTTGTTGCAAAGTGAAAAATTATTTTATTCAATCATCCGACATGTTTCGGGCACGTGGCCCGTCCTCAGGGATATACAACAGTGCTAAAAACCACACATATAAATACTCAAACAAGTGATCAGAAACTCCCCCCCACCTGGGTCAGCCAGCGCCGCCCCACTCACCTGCGCCATCCAGGTCCAGTCCCCGCTTCCGCTTCCCCGGCGTGCAGTGACATACATACCGCCATTGAGAAGGCTGTGACAGAACCCGGCGCCTCTCTCTGACGTCATCACGCCCCTGCCACACTCCGAATCAGCTGGACAGCCAGGCCTCGCTCTGGATCCCGCAGGCCGGAAGGCTGCCATGGCAACCATACACACAATGTTATAATCTAAAAAACAAACACATTATAAGCAAAAATTTTAATCTAGCTTCTAAGGTTCCACTTTTGCACTATGCGTGGAGCTGTTAATGAACGGGCTGTGCAAATAGCTATATCCTAATGATTTTTTATATATATATAAAGTGCACAAGTGCTTACTCATAAAAAATGATACAAGCCATGTTGCTCATTCAGCCCCCTAGGTGCAAGGGTACCCAGCTTGTGTATCCACCTTGCCTCAAGCTGTAATAGCTTCTTTTTTCTGTTGCCACCTCTGGCAAGAATGGGAACATGATCCACAATTTTGGACCTGATGCTGGCCAAATTGTGTTTCCTCTCAGCACAATGTCTGGCCACTGGCTGTTCACTTTGGCCAGATGATAAAGCTTGCCGTATAGCCAGGCGATGGTTCGCCATTCTTTCTTTAAATTGTCTTTCTGTCTTGCCCACGTAGTATAACCCACATGGACAAGACAGAATGTAGACAACATAACGGCTGGAACACGTGACTGAATGTCTGATGTTGATTTTTTGTCCAGTGTGGGGATGGCTCACTGTGTCTCCTATAATCATGGAGCTATAGGTCACACATCCCCCCACACATCTGTAACAACCTTTGGGGCGGGACAAAAAATGTGTTGGTTTGCTACCCTTGGTTAATCTGGCAATGTCCGTTTTTACCAACAAATCTGCCAGATTGCGCCCTCTCTTGTAAGCTGGCATGATCTGCGTGTTATGTAAACTTTTGAGGTCTTTGTCTGACGTAATTAGGGGCCATAATTTCTTAACTCTTTTTGTGGTTTCACAGCTGCCCATCGCATGCTGTGTGACCCAAGGGATTCTACATCCTAGAGCTTCCCTATTGGTGCTGGTGGTCAAAGCTGTTTCTCGTGAGATATTTAATACCTTTTCTTTAATTTTGGATAATTCTTTCTTTTTGTAACCTCTCTGTTCAAATTTGGCTTGCATGGTATTTAACTCAATGTGGGCTTGGGCCTCGTCGCTGACTATCCTCCGTACTCTGAGCATCTGAGAGTAGGGTAACCCCTCCCTCAGTGCTCTGGGGTGACAGCTCTCGTACCTGAGAAGGGTATTGCGGTCAGTCTCTTTTACATGTAGTGATGTTGTTATTATTTTGTTGTTGAGACTGATTTTGACATCTAGATAATTGATGACTGTTTTACTCATACTATATGTCAACTTAACAGGGTGAGCCAGTGCATTGTGTGCATCAAAAATTTCTTTAAGCTCTTCCATGCTGCCTCTCCAAAAGATCAGCAGATCATCTATGTATCTGCGAAATAGCAATATCTTGTCAGCATATGGGGCTTGGAAGACAAGCTGTTGGTCTACCTCGTTCATGTAAGCATTGGCGTAGGATGGGGCCACATTGGATCCCATCGCTACGCCAAGGCGCTGTCCATACACCACATCATTGAATAGGAAATAATTTCTATTTAACACCATTTGTAGTAAACTCATAAACAAAGAGACAGGTGGACCTTTGTAGGTCTCATTGTCACTGATGAGGTGCTCCACAGCCCGCATCCCATCAGAATGGGGTATGCAGGTGTAAAGCCCTGTGACATCTGCGCTGCACATGACAACATCATCAGGTAGAGGGCCTAGTATGCATTCACATTTAGCACCTGCATTGCTTTAAATGGAACTACTAAAAAGAAAATAAGGTACTGCCTTACTTTTTTTCTGGTGGCAGAGCTGCCTACTGGCTGCTCCTGCAGGTTCTCTCTCCCCACAGTCTGAGTCCCATATCTTTGTCCCGCCTCCTCCTTTACTGCAGCCTGCGAGCCAGCCATTCACAGAGCTGCAGGCTGCAACTCCACACACCATTGGACAGTAACCTTCCCAGCAGCACAGCACTGGTCTGTGGCTGTCACTCACAGAAGGTACACAGAGGAGGGGGAGGGGAGGAGGGAGCTGAGCCGCGCTTAGCGCTGTCGGCGCTGCTGCCTGATGCTCCAGTTTGACAGACAGAGCAGGAGCTCGACACTCTACAGCTGACAACATCAGTATTGCAGAGCGAGGACAGCTCCTCCTTCAGCCGGTGCCTACCTGCTTTGCAGGAACTGCTGAGCGGGTAGCGCCGGCTCTGCTGATTGTCTTCATCAACCACCGATGAGAGAGTGACCGAGCTGGAGGATGACAGGCTGACGGGGTCACTCAGTGCAGTGTGGCCAAAACATGCTGTGCACAGCTCGTAAAAGATCCAATCTTGCCTTGCAACCCCGCTCTTTCTCCGATTGCGGTCATGTATGCGGTAGAATTGTTTATTCAGCACCTTCAATTTGTTCACCACTTGCTGCTGGCTGCGGACGAAGCCCCACGATTGCAGGACCTTGGCAATGTTGTGGTATATCTGGGCATCCTTCACAGTGCCTGTAATCTGGCACCGGATCTCCTCTTCCCCTCTGATGGCTAACAGCTCCCTCACCTCTTCATTTGTCCAAGCCATGGCAGCCACACTTGCAGGGGTTAAAACCCACTTTGCCCGACTTGCAGGGGTTAAACCCACTTTGCCCGACTTGCAGGGGTTAAACAGCACACTTTGCCCGACTTGCAGGGGTTAAACCCACTTTGCCCGACTTGCAGGGGTTAAACAGCACACTTTGCCCGAGTTGCAGGGGTTAAAATGCACTTTGCCCACAGCACGTGCACGCTGTATCTCCCTGCACGCTGTTTGCTGCCTCTGGGCGTGTCTGGGAGTGTCCATCACAACAGGAAGTTGCCCTGCTAGCAAATCAGCATTAGCTGACATCAGCAGAGGCAACACGGCAAGCAGGGACATGTCCCTGTACCTTTGACCTATACATTGTTTCTAGCGCGTGTTTATATATGTGTGTATATATGAATATGCATATATGTATATATATGGATGTATATATATTTATAATCTACTTTTCACCAGTGTCTAATATCTGTCATAACCCAATTCCAGCCAAAGCAGCATTGTCTAAAGTTCTGATAGACAGTAGAAGCTGGTGTAGGTGCCACAGTATGTATGTTGTTGGCGCTGGTGTTAGAAACACAATAAATAGCTTTGGGACACACTTGGAGGCACACACTTTTAATGTAGTGTGTGGATGAAGCCCTCCATACGCTTTGCCAGGATACGAGGGTGGCCAGTCAGAGGAATACATTCTGGCCACCGTGCTCGATCCTCGGTTTAAAGCGTATGCTGTGTCTCTGTTTCCGGCGGACACAAGTCTTGTTCCTGGTCAGTCTCCGCGGATAAGTTGTCATCACATAACTCCTGCCTGTAACGGAGTCTGGGCGGACTTAATTCGCCCTTACAGCCGGGACGGGTACAGGCGAAGCCTAGCTCTAGCACTTATCCGTGGACACTTGGCCAGGACAATAGAGTTAGGGGGCGGAGCCACAGATACCATCATAACATTGAGTTGTCCCCCCTCCAGTGTGTACTCCGAAAGAGTTTTTAGTGCAGCAGGGAACCTGGTCAGTGAGCGGCGAAGGAGGTTGCTTCCGCAAAATGTGCATAATGTTTATAAAAATGAATGATCAGTTATTCAATGAAGACCAGGAATTGCCTCCAGAGATTATATCGGGACCTCTGATTGTGGAGTCCAGTGGGGACGGATTGATAATCTGTGAGGATGAGGAAGTACACACTGAAGGGGGCAAGGAATCAGAGGAGGAGGATCATGACGAGTAACGATGACATCTTGTCTCTATAGAGCCAGTTCATACTGGGAGATACAAATTGTTTTTTTTTTGTGTGGGGGCCCAAACAATCCAATAATTTCAGCCACAGTTTTGTAGGCCCTGTCGCTGAAATGTTTGGTTTGTTAAAGTGTGCATGTCCTATTTCCGCAACATAAGGGTGGGTGGGAGGGCCCAAGGACAATTTAATCTTGTATCACCATTCATTAATCCCACTGCTGAGAGTCATTGATATGAGAGATAAGTGGACTAATTTTTAATCACATACAACTTTTTGCACTCAAGTGGTAATAATCACATAGCTGACCAATCCCACTGCTGCGAGTCATTGATTGCTGCACGAATCGCCCACTGCTCCTCGGCTGGTTGTCGCCTGGTTATGTCTGGTAAGGTAAAATTCTGCGATTTTAGCAGTTTTTATGCTTTAAAAAATAAATAAAAAATCAGAACCCAAAAGCCAAAACGTTTAGGGGGTGTTTTGCTAAAACCCATTAGACCCCAAAACCTGAAGGTAATCAGAACCCAAAACGCGAAAAGTGGCCAGTGCACATCCCTAGTAAAAACCGGACCAGACAGCGCCCTGGAACGCCGGACCAGACACCCATAAATTGCCAGGGGTGTCCTGTCCGATGGGGCTGCTGTGACACCTGTCACCAGGGAGAGGAGAAGGGGGAGAGCACAGCCTCCCTGCATGGTCCAGCTGTAATCTCCCTTTCCCCATGTCCCTGGTGAAAGCTCTCACTTATTACTCAATGACACATTTCCCAGGTCACCCGGCAGGTACACAGGTGTACTCATTACTCACTGACACATTTCCCAGGTTACCCGGCAGGTGCACAGGTGTACTCATCACTCACTGACACATTTCCCAGGTCACCCAGAAGGTACACAGGTGTACTTATTACTCACTGACACATTTCCCAGGTCACCCGGCAGGTTCACAGGTGTACTCATAACTCACTGAGGCATTTCCCAGGTCATCTGGCAGGTACACAGGTGTACTCATTACTCACTGGCACATTTCCCAGGTTATACGGCAGGTGCACAGGTGTACTTATTACTCACTGACACATTTTCCGGGTTATCCAGCAGGTGTATTTATTACTCATGGACACATTTTACTGAATCCACAGGTAAAGCTTACTATTATTTATACACTGGTCATCCATATGTATTACATTCAGCTGCCCACCCCAAACAGGCATCACCACATTTGTGTCTGCAGGGGAACAGCAGCATTTTTATGGGGATGTTCCCCTGCACGCCCCCTTTCCTCCCACTATGGAGTGAACGGCTCGGAGAGTGTGAAACCATTGTCATTTAGAAAATAAACATCTTTGACATTGTTATTATTATTAATACATTACAAGTGTCCGATTACATTTTAGGCTGGAGCTACACTGCCAGGCCGAACAAAGGAAAATGCAGGTGCACACTGCAGGTGCAAAAGACTGACCCAGGCATCTGGATACTGGTTGATCTGTTCACATGCACATTCGCACGCACCAGTGCGAATGGCAAACGAATGCACTATGCGAAGCTACGTCCATACCACATGCGAACATGAGTGTACCCAAATGGCAACTTGCACTTGCGTGTGCGTACGCACATTCTTATGTATGCACGCTCAGCCGCTGTGTGTGTCTGTGAACATCCTCTGTAGGTGAATTCATTTGCAACTCTAACAATACGCAAGCAGCCAACCCATTCTCAACCCATTAATTAATGACATGATTAGTCTCATAAAATGCTGTTTATTGGAATTCATTTAGTGGCCAATTGTAATGAGGAAGAAAGTTTTATTACATGGCTTTTAGGGGCAGATTTATTAAGCTTGGAGAAGAGATAAACTGGAGATAAAGCAGAGAAAAGGTAAAAGGAGATAAAGCACCAGCCAATCAACTCCCAACTGTCTTTTTCAAACACAGCTGATTGGCTGGTGCTTTATCTCCTTTTACCTTTTCTCCGCTTTATCTCCAGTTTATCTCTTCTCCAAGCTTAATAAATCTGTCCCACAATGTGTTTTCATGTGTTTTAAATATATTAATTCCACAACTCAAATTAAATAGATGTGTTCTACACATGTTCTGCATATGAATGTTAAAAAAAATTTTTTTCCCCTGGCCAATAAAGTGATTTAGTAGTCATTTTTCCAAATAAAAGAGACCACATGGAAAGAGCAAGACTTTGTAAAGCAAATGTTATTAAGGTGTTACAAAGATGGCACACCTATATATATGAAGATATAATTCATATTATAAATGAAGCATGAAAGGTAGAAATGTTTAGAGTGCAATAGTGTGCTTACAGTGTGCCTGCATTGAGTAGATGTGATTAGTTAATTGTTTCATGAGAGAAACTTGTATGGGTGAGTATCGTGTGCAGGTGCATGGTCTTGCGAACGTTGGTCCGCTAAGCTGTTGCCTTGCGAGGCCTGAGAGTCACTTTTTTCTTGCAAATGATTTTGAGTGTTCGCACAGTGCTGTGAAGCCACTTGTGGGTAATACCCTTGTCTACGCCCTAGTTTCCGCCCATGTTTGCCCACTTTCCAGGCCCAAAGAAACACCCACATCATGCCTACATTAGTAGTGCTCATTCACAAGCGTATTTCTGTTCGCAAGGGTGGGAGTATGTACGGGTGATCAAACCAGCGAATGATGCACATGCATACGAAGCAAAAAAACATGCTGTGTGCATATTTGCATGCGAACGAATCATGGTCAGCAAAAATACACAAAGTGTTCTGTAATTTGCCACGCAAAACACATGCATACATAATTTGTATATGCCAAAATGCCATAATGTAATTAAATAATATTTTGATTTTATCATCTCAATTATTCTAAAGGAGCCACTGATGATGTAGATCTTTCTGTCAAAGTTTATAACATCTGGTTGGGTCTAAAAGAACTGCCTACAATTGTCTACTGTGACTCCATTTGATACAGTCACCTTTCAAAAAATGGTTGATGATTATTTTAGGAATAGCATCCAAATAGGCATGTCAGACAGTCCTGTTGCCTATTGGCAGGAAAAAAAGACAGTTTGGAGGCCCTTGCAAAAACTGGCTTTACTTTACTTAGTTTTCTCACCCTTCAGTGTGTATTCTGAGAGAATTTTGTCAGTGATGGACATAGAAAGTTATTTCCCCGAAATGTGGAGAAGATGATATTCAAAATCAAAATAAATTACAAAGTCCACCAGGAAGAACTTTGCCGGCAACTACAGCCACAAAATACAGAGCTGTCTGTAAAGGTGGATTCCAGGATGTACACACTGATGGTGGTGAGGATTTGGAGGATGAAGACAACATCTTGCCTCTGTAGAGCCAGTTTGTGCAGGGAAAGATCATTTCCAGCTTGTTGTGTGGGGGCTCAAACTAACCAATCATGTCAGCCACAAGTGTGACAGTCCCTGTCATTGAAATGATTGGATTGTTTTTAGTTTTAAGGATTTATATTGATTTTTCAAAGAAAATAAAATAGCACAGAAAATAGGGTTTCAGTACATGAACAGACAAATGGGTTTCGGAGATAACTGATGTCGCCACGTAATATAAATTAACAATTACCCTGGCACATAATCTGGAATTGAGAACCTCTTATAGTTCTAAAAATATGTAAAACATAATATAAAGAACCAGGGGACACAAGAATAATTGGTACTTGTGAGTTATCCGGGCTGCCGATTTTGTCCTTAAGTTTAGTTAACTTAAGGACACCCGACCGACGCGATGCCCGCGATTTAGCCCCAAATCGGGGGCATCGCATCGGTCGTGGCCATTATAAGGGACCGCAACGCGATGCCCGCGATTTCCCATAGACAGTAATGTTAAACGACGCGATGGACCCGATTTCCCATAGACAGTAATGTTAAAAGACGCGATGGACCCGATTTCCCATAGACAGCAATGTTAAAATAAAATGACAATGTGAAATTGGCCAATATGGCCATTTCACATTGGATATGTTTTAAAAAAAAAGGTTTCATGGCCCCCCAGCACCGTTAACGCCACCCCGCTATTGAGACCAACCCGAAGCGTGGCGAGCGCAGCGAGCCCGCGAGGGGCGTCGGTACGCGTCCTCCAACCTTTTCATACCCCTACTATCCACTAGGGCGTGGAGTGAGAATAGAATAGTGTGGCGAGCGCAGCGAGCCACCGAGGCCCGAAGCGTGGCGAGCGCAGCAAGCCCCGCAAGGGGACGCGGATACCTTCACAGGTATCCGCATCCCCTTGCGGGCTTCACAGGTGTCCGCGTCCCCTCGCGGGGCTCGCTGCGCTCGCCACGCTTCGGGCTCGGTGGCTCGCTGCGCTCGCCACACTATTCTATTCTCACTCCACGCCCTAGTGGATAGTAGGGGTATGAAAAGGTCGGAGGACGCGTACCGCCGCCCCTCGCGGGCTCGCTGCGCTCGCCACGCTTCGGGTTGGTCTCAATAGCGGGGTGGCGTTAACGGTGGTGGGGGGCCATGAAACCTTTTTTTTTAAAACATATACAATGTGAAATGGCCATATTGGCCAATTTCACATTGTCATTTAATTTTAACATTGCTGTCTATGGGAAATCGGGTCCATCGCGTCTTTTAACATTACTGTCTATGGGAAATCGCGGGCATCGCGTCGCGGCCCCTTATAACGGCCACGACCGACGCGATGCCCACGATTACGGGCGCGATGCAAAAATCGGCAGCCCGGATAACTCACAAGTACCGAATAATTTCAGGTTTTAAGCTCAAGACAATAACTAGATTGACAGTATAGACAGGACAAGACACAAGAGGGTGAGAAGAGAGGTGAGGAGGGAAGAACATTGGTTAGGATATGAGTAATTTTAATCTGTTCAGTTAAAATAAGACATGATGATCACCTTGAGATTGGACATACTGTATTCTGAAGTGGGCTAATGATGATTAGACCAATAGGAGGCTGGGCAGTATATACAATGCAGTATACACTACCCAGCACTACCGATCAGGAATCACCTTTGCTCAATTCTGGTGGAGGGAGGGTCATTGTCAGTGCCTACTGGCAAGGGTTTGGGTTTATTTTAAGGTTTGAGTCAAGGGTATTGATATATGGGTCTCATTTTAAATGAAATTTATCAGACTTCGGGGTGGTGGCCGATTTCAATAAGCAAAAAGTAAAAGTTGGAAGATCTTGGCTTTTAGATCTACAATAGTCGGTGTAGATGGTTTAATCCAATTAAATTAGATTAGTTTTTTTAGCCAAGGTGAGAATTATTGTAAGAAGGGGAAATTTGTGATCTAGCCTCGGAGAGGTTGGCTATTTTCTGAAATTTAAGCATGGACATGCTAGTAGGTCAATGTTTAACTTAGTGGTAAAAACCATGTTGATATAATGTACAAGTTTACGTCAAAACTTCAGGATCTTACTACAGGTCCAAAAGGAGTGAAAAAATTTAGTGTTAGCCATCCTGCACTTTGGACATTTTCCAGCTGCATCATGGGACATGTATTTGCTTTGAGCAGGGGCAATATACAGACTTCAGTGGTTTGAAGGGGACCTCCTGAAGGCATGATGAATGTAATTGTCAGGGCTTGGGTCACTGGTGTACCCGGCTGTGGAGGATGCTGGGTACTTGAATACAGGTGGTTTGAGGTATGGAGAGTTCATACAACACGGGTACTGGGGACGCAGCCAGGTGGAATTTACGGGACTCTGATCAGAGGTGTGGAGTCTAACACCACCGATGGTTTTCACCAAGGACCCCCGCAAGGAGGTTTGGACTCCGCTGTGTTCGGTGGTGAGGTCACGTCCCTCTGACCTGAGTTCCCATACCTGACTGGCCTAGCACAGGAGATGGACTGTGAGTGTCTCTGGTCTTGGAGATGGATGGATGGATGTAGGTATGGAGAACCGTTACTGATGGATGGCCTGGAAGCTGTTGGGATGTTGGTGGTCTGGGAACTGCTGGAATGTCACCAGTCTGGGAACTGCTGGACATTGGCAGCCTAGGAGCTGCTGGGTTGTACGAAGTGTTGACGCCTGTGTCGACTTGGGAGTCGAATGTGGTGATGGCCCTTTAAGGGCAATGCAAACTTGCTGGCAGTTGCTAGAGAGCTCTAGCTTCTTCCACTGGGGAATTGCAGATGGAATAAGCAGCTGGAAGATAACCTGGCAGATGAAGGGTGTCCAGAGAGATTTAAGGAATCAACAGCAGCTGCAGCAGATTACTCAGGAACACAGGTACTCAGGAACAAGGGAACCTGGAGCCTGGAGCCTAGAATGCTGACTCCTGGAAGCACACAGGAATAAGACTAATTGTTCAAGGCAGGGCAAATGGGCCAGAGGCCACAGCTATATATCCCCTGCTCCTCTATGATTAGCTGCCAGTTGCAGCACCACTTAAGTCCAGGAAGTACCTGTGCACACCTTGATCACATGGGACAGTGCACAGGTCAAGGTAACAAGGTCATGGAGAATCCATTGGAGGACAGAGTCATGTGACTGTAAGTGTCATGGCGGCATCCATGCAGTGTGGAACCGGCATGGGATGCTGACCAGATTCCAGAGTGATGATTGAGACAGCATGATGGGGACAGCGCAGGACAGGGACCTGTGCCGCAGGATGCACCAGCATGCAGGTAAGGAACACGTGCCGTGCTTTCTGACAGTAATATTTTTATTGTAGAAGAGAAGTGTCCAAGTAACATAAGCATGTTGTTAATGTCAGGTATATCAGAAGACCACAAGGAAAGTAGAGAGTTCGTTCTTGTTTGATCATTGGGGGAAAGGAGGATATCATATACAGTAGATAGGTCTTTTTAAATTTGTGCGAGTGTTGTAATATGAAAAGAGGAGTTAAAGGGTTGGGGTCCTGGGAATCGATTATGTATCATGTGAGACAGGGGCTGGCTGGCAACTTTTAGCCTGGGGGGCAACACAAGCATGTGGCCCACCCCCACCACCATTGTTTCGCCACCTCATCCCTTCCCCTCTAGTATGCAGCAAAGATTAAACAATCATTCCCCCACATACACACACACCAGAAATGGGCACATTGCTCACCGAAGCCACGCTGCAAAAATGTACACTGTAATGCCCATTACACATAATGCCACACACCATAATGCCAATTAAACATAATGCCACACACTGTTATGCCCATTACACATAATGCCAACACCATAATGCCCATTAAACTTAATAACACACACTGTAATTCCAATTAAACATAATGCCACACACCGTAATGTCCATTACACATAATGCCAACACCGTAATGCTTATTAAACATAATGTCACACACCATAATGCCACACACTGTAATGCCAATTAAACATAATGCCACACACTGTAATGTCCATTAAACATAATACAACACACCGTAATGCCCATTTCATATTATACCACACACCATAATGCCTATTACATATTATACCATATAACTGCCACTTACCTACATGCTCATTGTCAGAGGTATAATGCTCGTTGCAAGGGGTTGCATGCTTCTTGCCAGGGGTCTCATTCTTGTTGCCTTTGGGATTAAATTTTCGCTGCCCAGGGGGGATTTACATGCTCAAGGGGGTGGGGTGTTACATGCTTGTTGCCAGGGGAGGAATATTTTTTTGCCAGGGGGGAGGGTACAGCACCAGTGCTACCCGAATCCGCACTCCCCTTCCTTTCTCCTCTCCTCCTCCCCCACCCCCCCACCCCCCCAAGTCCAGGAAGAAAAAAATCCTCTCTGCAGCAATGCTGGCATGATGGCCCTTATGCCTAGCCAGAGACACTAAATTCCTCTCTTCATATACCAAACACCCCCTCTATCCAGCTCTGCAGCAAAACAGCCCCTTTTTCACTTTCTATGACAATAATGAGTGACAGAGCTCCTCATTTTTAAAAAGTTTGCACCTCACCTAACCTTGCTTCACACACACACAAACAAACATTTGGCTTGGCAGTTCAAGATCATCCCAGACAGACCGTTTAATTCTCCTGCTGGCTGCTGCGGCTGCACAAAAGACCACGGAGTAGATAGGTCAGGCAGGGCTTGAAACAGAAGACCCTAGCAGGGTCTCAGCGCCCGCACAATACAGCTAGCTGAGCAGCTGCTGGCGCACACACCGCACAGCACAGCTACACAAGTAGCCGTCCGAGTGGATCAGTAGCGCACGCAGGGGGGGTTTCTGAGTACCCAGAAACCCCCCCAGGAGTCTAAGGGTCCTAGGCTGAAAGCTGAGGGTTCCCTCTTTCCATGGGTACAAGAATTTTAAAAATCGGCCCTTGGGAACCGGAGATATCTGACTTCAAAGCAGTGGTCCCCATCCAAGCCTGTTAATTGCTCTTCCCAGTCAGATATTTCAGGTTCTCTCTGACTTAGAGTTTTGCTGAGGGTATATTCCAAAATCTGGGACTCTCCCCCTTTGATGGACACTAGTTGCTTGTCTCTACTTTTCCCAGAACCAGAGATATAAGCCTTCCAGCAGCTGGTTACTGCTCCAGCTCCACACACCTGGTATGTAGTTTTATATTCTCGTTGGCAGATTGCTCTGCTTTCTGAAATCTGATCCCCTAGTCCCCAATACCATTTGGTAGGTGGGATTCTCTAGTTTTTAATTTCATTAAAATCTAAGAAATCTATTTCTGGGAACTGGAGATATCTGCAGTCAAGCAAGCTGTCCTCCCACCAGAAAATTATAAATAATAAGCCCACTCCACTATACACCCCTCCTCTGCATATTAAACATTGTCTACCACCCTGGAAGTTATGTATCAGGGCCCCTTCATTCAGCCCAATGCCCCCTTCTCCCACCCCATCTCCCACCATCTGTGCAGTAAAGGGGTAATAAGTGAAAATTACTGATCCAGGCCCTACATGCTGAGCGGTTGATATAATACCCCCTACCACCCGCGGGACATCAAAGCTTCCCCCACCCCTACCGCTGGAGGATCGGTAGGTGCCCCAATACATTGCTATGCCCAGGGGTCTACACTGCTGTTGACGCCCCTGTATGTATATATATATATATATATATATATTTTTATTATTATTATTTATATACATTTGGTCTATCTATAATACTTTAACTGACCCGGAATATACTGGGCCACCTAAGTGTCCATCTCCGTGCTTTGCTCCGCCCCTCTGGAAACCCCCTTCTGAAAATCCTGCGTTTGCCCCTGTGGAGGGCCGCAGGGGTCACAGCTATTACAGGCGGCTGGGGGCATGGAACCACAAAATAGGTAGGGCAACTCAGTCTGCGGCTGCCGGCTGCTGCTGCAGCGGCTTTCAGCATCCGGGTCTCTCAGCGCGCAGCTCCCCCCTAGTTATGGCCCTGGCCAGGCCAAGTACATAACGGCCTAGGAGGCACGTGGCACCCTGTCCCCCTGGCCAAGCCCGCCACTGATGTAAGAGATAAAATGTCTCGCCTGTAGATACGTATAAAATTCATACTTTGTTTTCAGGTGTTTAAAGGGGAAAATAGATCCCCCTGGATCAAATAGTTTGGTGGCAAGATCTAATCCTTTACATTTCTATACCAGGAAATTACTGTTAGAGAGTGAAGGTGGAAATATTGGGTCACCGTATAAACGAATATATACGAGGAAATATTGGGTCTTCTATTCAGAGCCTTATTTACATGGAGCCAAGCATCATACAGTATGTACCATTAAAGAAGACATGATTCAGAATCGAAGGGGGTATAAGATGTATGGGTGTATGTAAAAGGGTGCTAGGAGAGAAGGGAGCAAATTTTGCTTTATCTGTATAGGTGGAAGAGTCATAAAGCCAGTCAGTAATGTATTTAAAGTGTATTGACCAGGAATCTAATTGGAAGATTCGGATACAAAGGCCAGCATTTGATTTTGAACACATCAAGTTGAGGACAGACATTCTAGATTTTTTGCCGCACCATAAGAATTTAGACAATTTTATTGAGAAGTAAGACATCTGTTCTAGAGAAGATAGGTGGAATTAGCTGGAAACAATAGAATGTTTTAGGGAAGATCATGCTTTTCAGTACCAAGGACCGGCCTAGGAGGGAGAGGGAAGTGGGAAGTTTATTCCAGCAATCAAGTTGAGCTGATATTTTGGCAATCAAGGGGTGTATTTTAGTTTAATACATTTTGTAGGGGTCTTTAGTGATCAAGATTCCAAGGTATTTAATGGATGAAATTTAATAGGGTGTGATTTTTAGACATTTTTTTTTTGTCAAAAAACTGGCTGAATTTGCACGTTTTCACGAAATCGACCACTTAATAGAATGCGAATTGCGGTAAATATCGCACTTTTTGCCTCAATTTTTTGTAAATTTTTTCTCACACTTCAATTCGCATCCAACATGTGGGAGGAGCTGCGAATGTAAACAAACATTCGTACTTCTCTCACAGGGGTACTGCCAGCCGGAGAAGACAGCATTTGATCCGGAAGGCATCTGGTGAGTATGATTTCTCTCAACAGGTACTCATTTGGATTCTACATGGAGAAGAGGACAGGCCTACGAGGGAATCCATAGGTAATGTGTAAATGCATGTAGTATGTAATAAAGCTATAGGGTCAAATGTAATAGGATGAGAGATTCAGAAAGTGAGAGATTTAGTAAGAAATTTCCAGGTTTTTTTTTAAAGCGGCAATCATTTACACTGCAAAACCAGTTTGATTTTGAAGTGTAAATGGTTGCTGCTTTAAAAAAACTGGAGATTTCTTACCAAATCTCTCACTTTCTGAATCTCTCATCCTATTACATTGATCCTTATTCTGATTGACTCAGACAGGTACACGTTCGGATTGTGTATTCCTGCTGAGTGCGCGTGCGTAGCCTACACATTGCGCATGTGCAACGGCGGCTCTCTGCACTCGGTCAGATCGCTACACAGAAAAAATGTCCACCGAACACTGTCGGACAATATGTCCGTAATGTGGGTGTATCTATGGGCGTGGTTTAAAAGTGGGCAAAACTGGGCATAAATCGGGCCGTCAACATGGGTGTGCTCGATAAGTGGTAGGCGTGCACTCGGACCACTCACTGAGTGGCCGCGACCCAACACTACCAAAATCTTGGTAGTGTTGGGTCGCAAACAAGTAGCTTTCATGTCTCGGAGGGCAGTAGTTCATGTGCACCGCGTTCGGTCAGACATTCAGTACGCACCGCACCAAAATTACTCTCAGCGGGAACACAATACAAACTCAGTCCTCTGGTCAATTTACTTTAATTACCCCATTCCTCTGCTGAAATTTCATGCATTAACCCATTCAGTCATTGCAGCCCGCACAATACACTTAACAGGTCATGTTGGTATGGGCAACCAATCACATCCTGACTACTATCTTGTAGAGGGTGCTACATAAATAAGAAGGACACTCAGATTGGTTGTCCATACCAACATGACATGTGAAGTGTATTTTTAATCTAAGTCTATTTCAAACCATACTTCAGACACATATAACCATCATTGACCAACCTATTTGTGGGTGTTTACTAAAAATAAGGTATGCTTTAATTATCCTGTATAGCTTACTAAACATCCCTTATCCAGAATGTTGCCATGGACACTGCAATGCTCACTATTGTAGCAGCGTGCATGTGCACCATCACACCCCACTTTTCTGTGTTGCACACAACTCAACATTTACCTACTCTATACCACCAGATACACATTTGTCAGGTACACCTGACATATACAGCTGGTTTGAATTTTTAAACAAACAAATACATAGCTACCAACACACACTTGCCTTCACTTCACACGATCCACATTACGATGTTGTGGTGTATGAATGTTCAATGATTCATAAACCAGTGGACATATAGGCAGTTACGCTGTTTCCGTTACCTTGCAACCTATCAGTCGTTACCCTTAGCAACCATCATGCCATCATTTGAATTACAGCAGCAGAGCCCTGTGTAAGGCATCTCCTTTCACTGACAATGTCAAAGGTTGTAAAACACATTTACATATGAATAGATGCAATCACAAACTATTGTATTGTGTCATCTTGTTTTAGGGGGGTATTCAATCTGCTGCCGCTATTTCTGACGTATTGATGAGGGATCACGGCAGAACAGGCCCGACTTCAGAAGCTGTTGGGCCCGTTCTGCCGATACCGGCCGTGGATTGTCGTTATCTGGGCCGCAGATCGACAATCCATGGCCATTTTCGTGGCCACGCCCCCTTTGCGCCGAGCGGCAGGCGGGACATTAAATCCCGCCTGCCATGATCCCACATTGAATACCCCCCTTAACCTTATGCTGACTGAGAATAAGAAAACCTTTTTAAAGCGTCTCATACGCTAAATACTTATAAAGGATTTGATACGCACAGACAATCAGTTATGGTGGGATCACGGATCTAACCCTGTGTCCTAGTATATTGTAGTCCTTAATGGACAATGGTTTACAAAGGGTATCAGACACTTAAAGGAAACAGTTTCCACAATACAATTTAGGGTATACAAAGATTACTACAGATATATATTAAACGAACGCAGGCACAGTTATCATGATGCAACAGACACACATATAAGAATATCAATTACCGTCACAGACACATAGTTGCAATGGAACATTTTCTCCATCCCCAGGATCCCAGTTATGTGCTTTGTAATATCACATTTTCCTTCTCTGTCCAGGGATCACAGTGTTGTTCCTTTTTAAAGCAAAAGGGTGGGAGAGTCAATCTTGGTGGTCATTGTGTAAAGGCAAAGAGACCAGGCGTATTCTCATTGGTTCGTCATTCCACGTGGGTGTCTTCCTGTTCACGAGTGTAGCTTCCTGGTCATGCGGTCCTTTGTCTTGACCATGAGGAAGAACTGGTTTCAGCTAGTATTACAATTTTTTTGTCCTTAGTTTGGTGTTACTCACACATGTTTCAATACACATACAGATATTTATATCTAGGGTCATGTATTTAATCGCATTGTGATTAAAATACTGTGACAGCGATTACAACAATACTAAACTAAAAGTATGGACTATCATATTCCAATACTTTGGAGAATACATCATGTACATATATTGGGAGTGTCACTATTATTTAGACATTAATGCATTATGTCCGTCCTTGATCGTTTAACAATTATTTTGATTAAATCTAGAAATACGCAAATAGTGTAGTTAAAATGGCGAGGATGGCCGCAATACATTAATAGCATAGAGGTGCAATTTCATTTTCCACAGGTGCCACCTTATTGATCTCCTCCGTTATTTGTTCCCATATTTTGTCCTTCATTGTGGGCGTCAACCTCTTGTTTGTCATCTCTATCCACTCCCGTGCTCAGGGTACCAATATCTAGGGTCATGTATTTAATCACATTGTGATTAAAATACTGACCGTGCGTCTGTGACTGCGATTACAACAACACTAAACTAAAAGTATGGACAATCATATTCCAATACTTTGGGGAATACCTAATATACATATATTGGGAGTGTCACTATTATTTAGACATTAATGCATTATGTCCATCCTTGATCGATTAACGATTCTTTTGATTAAAACTAGAACTACTGTACGCAAATAGCATAGTTAAAATGGCGTAGAGGATGGTCGCAATACATCAATAGCATAGAGGTGCAATTTTGTTTTCCACAGGTGCCACCTTATTGATCTCCTCCATTATTTGTTCCCATATTTTGTCCTTCATCAAGAGGCGTCAACCTCTTGTTTGTCATCTCTATCCACTCTCGTGCTCAGAGTACCAATATAAGTTCTTCCTCTTGAAATGCTTTATTTTTTTTTGTCTTTGTTCCTGTTGAGCTCTGACTGTCAGGATTAGTATCTGATGCACTGGCAGTGCTGGCCTGGCTTCTCTCTTGGGAAGGCACCTGCTGTGTTCGTGATGAATCTGCTGATGCCGTAGGTTGTCCTGCCTGTGAGGTGCTGCCTTGGTCCTCATACCTCCCCTCTTGATTGGCCCAGTGGCACACATTGGAGGTAATGGAGGCCATTTTTGCTCAGATCAGCTCTGGGTCTTATATTGCTGAATCTGACTCAGAACCAGACATGTTAGCAGCAAAGGGACCTTATGTTTGGACCTCTATAAATACCCCTGAAACAATCCTCCGCCCATCTTCCCATGCAGCGTTCTGTACTCACACGGAGAACAATCGGCGTTCACGCCATGGAAAACACGCCGTAAAACCCGGAGGATATTCCAGCGACATTCCGGCATTAATCCTGGCGAAAATTACGTACGCTTGAAATGGAATAATTGAACACCATAAAGAAATCCATGCCACGTTATGAAACCACAAACATCACAGCCCATCAAATTAGCTGATGTCATGGCTAACACATGTAAGGGGCCTATATATATGGGATGCCTGCAAAGAAGTTGTGTCCCAGTGTTTTCAGTGTGTTCTCTAGCAAGGTAAGTTTGGATATGATGTCTGTCTCAAAGAAACTAATTCTTACTGCATGCTTCTGTATTTGTTTAAAAGGCATTTTCTGACTATTCAAACATCATTGTAACATATATAGTTTGGCTAAAGAGTGCATGTTCCCTGGGCACACTTTAGCCTCTTCAATGGTGTCTAGCACATTTGTTTACAAATATGCTGGTACTGTTACATTTTGTTACATGTTCATCAGTGGTGTGTGGCAACTTAAATGTTGTGTCCAGTATTTCAGAAAGCATTTGCCATCCATACCCAACAATGGAGGATACAGGCCATTCCCCGCCTGTATGTATGGTTCTATAAAATTGTTGTTTATTTTGTTAGCATTTTCAACATCACAAGTATATTGTTTTATTTGTATTTCCTGTTAATGTAGTTATCAGAAGCTGCAATGGTGTATGCGGTGTACAAGGAGGGGCAACTTGCGGCTCCACCCACTCGGCACCAAAGGAGGCCAGGTCGTGCTAGAATCTACCGTTCACGGGTGACCATCTTTGGGATGCCCGATGATGAGGTACAGGTTACCCCCACATGTTATTCTAGAGACTCTCTTTAATTGAGAGTGATCTGGAAGCTCATCATCGGCTCAAGATAGCAATACCCCCACTCACCCAGGTGTTGGCAGTGTTGCATTTCTGTGCCTCAGGCTCATTCCAGCAAGTAGTGGCAGTGCATGCTGGGATATCCCAGCCTGCTTTCAGCAGAATCCTGAGGCGTGTGAGGTCTGCCATGTTTAGGTGCAAAGGGCACTTCATGGTCATGTCTTTTGCCCAAGATACCCTTGATAGGAGTAAGCTGGCATTTCAACAACTTGTTGGCTTCCCTAATGTGATCGGGGCTGTGGATGGGACCCATGTACCATTTGTGCCACCATCACGGAGCAAGCGGATCTACCGGAACAGGAAGATGTTCCACTCACTCAATGCGATGGTGGTATGTGGCCCATCCATGGAAGTTCTTGCCTTCAATTCCAACTTCAATGCCCATGACTCTCATGTTATCTGACAAACAGGGATCTGGCAAAGACTGCAAGAGCTGCACAACATCGCTTTGAGGTATTATGTTCCGTTTCCCGAGTTGGAAGTAACAACATCTGAGCCGCAAGATGTTTCCCTGGGCCCATCCAGCACCCCTGAAAGCATCCGGGGATACCATCTGCGGGACTCTGTGGTGGCACGCTACTTCAGGTATTTGTGTGAATGGACAACATACAATATCATCTCTTAAACTACTCGATTACGTTATAAATAAAGAAGCAATTCCAAATGTGTTAAAAAGATCACATCACAAATTCTTTGTCATTGATGAACAATGCACCTGTAGGCTACATACTGATTGTGGTGTAATGGTTTTGGGGCCCAGTCATGTTTTACATGTTTTGACAATTTCCTAACATATTTATTTTGTCATTTCTCTATATAGCTGATTATTGACGCCATGTCAGGTGAGTTGATTTGTATGTGTATTCTACTGTAACAGTCATGTTGGTATGTGTTTTGTGTGTTTGTTGAAGGTATGTATATCATGGTTAAGATTGTATAAATGTCCAAACTACTAGTTTAGTGGGTATACAGTCAGGCAGGTATGGTCAGTAGTCTAAACGATAAAATCATGTAGGCAGGAGGCACATATGTGTATGGGTATATTTAGATGTAAATAGACGCATATACATATATGCATAGAGTAAGTATTGCGATCTGTGGCGAGAGAAATATTGCATACATACTGTTAATTGAACTATTATCAATAAAGTTAATACCAAATAAGAATGTTAACAGCCAATCAGAGAACACCATTATTAATATATGTCCCTTCATTTGTTTAATGCGCCATTGCCAATGTGTCTTCCCACAGGGCTGCACCCTTTACCCAGAGGGAGCTCCAATGGAGCAGAGGCTGGGGCGTGCAGGCCCCTATGTCTCAAACCAAGACAAGGGCCGTGCCTACCTTGCAGCCCGGTGCCGTATTTTCACACGCACGGGCGTGCGTTGGACCATCGCCCAAATGGAGCGGTGTTGGTTCGACTTGCAGAGGCGGCAGCTGGACCTGCTAGAGCACCTGAGGCGCCGAATTAGATGCTGTGAGTATTTTTGCATCGAACACATATTCTCTGTTTGTTGCAAATTTGTGCATGCGTTGCAAATCCCCTACCCGCTCCCGAACCCCTGCCCACTCCCAAACCCCTTCCCACTCGAAAACCCCTACCCACTCCCTGCCTTCACCACCCAATTACCCTCCCCCCCAGCCAATCCCCTCTCACAGCACCTACCTACCCTCCCCCCACCACCCAGCCTGCAGGAATAGGATCACAAGATTAGGAGAGTGGTAAGTACACAATATGCCTCATGCACTTGAAGTCATGTATTTGGTATGTAGTGCACATGCCACATGTAAGCTACTATGGTGGCCATTTTTTTTTTTTTTTTTAAATTCAATCATTTTTATTAAATTTTGCATAACAAACAACACCCCCCACGTATATAGTATGGTTAGGATGAATAACAGACAGAGTCATAAAACTAAGCATACAGAATACAGTGTGGTGATGATTATAAAAGTAGAGTTGAAGCAGGATGTTGTATATAAACGTAGTACTTCAGAGTAAGACAGGATATATATATACCCGAGGGCGCCTACTCGGGTAGAGTTTGAGTTAACATCTCATATAAAGTATAGGCATGTTCACACATAATATTCACCAAAAAGGAGCAAGATCACCATACACTGCAGTGGTTTGCGGTATAGAGTAATTAGCCAATAATAACTATAATAGTTGAGTTATTCAGTCCAGCACTATTATTGTAAGTCAAAATAAACCTACCCCCTCTAACGCCCAAAACAAACCACCCATATAACCCCCCACCCTGTACTACCCAGCCCCAACTAGGGTGCACTTGGATCCCTGAACTATACCCCCCAAAAACTAACTACCTAATTTAAGCTACCTATCTATTCCCTTCCCCCCTCCCTCAATTTATCTAACTCCCCCCCCCCCCCCTCCACTCCCCTCAACTGTTACAGGATGTTATAGCAAGTAAATGGAAATGTTTGGGGGCATAATCTTAGACCACCAAGGAATCAGGTCAAAATTCACCTTTCCATTCAATCAGAATAGTTCCCAGGTTCCCACTTTAAGCTAGTGTATATAATATTAAACATTTTGTGATAAGGATATACGGAAGCAAGTGACATGTGGCCATGTTTAAGAGAATAGTCTCCCACCTATAAAGTAGAACACTGAAAAAAGGGGCTTCATTAGAATAGACAAAGAGCTAAGCACAGGATAGAATATTCAGTGGGATATGTCCCATATTACAATATAGTGCAAAACATTAATCCGGCCATTTGTCCATCCCAAGACAAAGAGTGGATAGTGGACCAGAATTCCCTCCAGTGTCAAAGGGAAAAGCAGGAGAAAATCCAGAGTATAAATATGTTCTGTTCCAATTATGATTGACATACGTTTCATATACATGACGCAGTTCTAAGCTTATTGTAGCATGTGTAAAATGTAAATGTAAAGTAGGGATATTTTCAGTATCTGAGACAGGATTCTGCAGGTATTTATCTTGGATGTATAACGATGTAGAAGCCTCATAGGTTGAAGAAACATTACCCGTGTCCATATTGTCCACAGATACAGCAGTAGGTGTAGCATTGACGGAAAGAGGACAAGTAGTAGCCCACTGCAAGCCAGTAAGCTTAGTAAGAAGCCTGTCTGTAGAGGAGGTGATGGCCTGCAAGATATAATTCAATGAGGCTTCCATCTCAAACTTGGTACCAGAAGGGGACATGGATATAAAAGCAGTCCCACAGTCATAGGATATCCCTAGAATAGGTGGTGGCTATCACAAGGATTGTATCCAAATAGCAGCAAAAAGCCACCCCTTGCCTCTACCACTGGCAGCAGGAGTTTCCCAGTGGAGGCAATATATTTTTGAAATAAAAAATTAAAGTAAACCAGTATATTGAACTCCGAGCAGGCAACCGATGGAGAAGTAAAGCAATAGTCCACAGCTGACTCCCACTATAACTATCAGGAGATATCACACTCACATACTGTAAGTGTCATGATGTTGGGATCCAGCAGAGTCTGGGATTTATACCAGCCGTGTCCAGGAGCGTCACTGCAAATAAGTATAAACGCCACAGCCCGACAGCCAGGTGGGCAAGATGGCGCCCGCCCTCCCTGCGCGGTCCGCAGCAGCACCACACAAACGGTAGCACTCCCCGCTCTCTCCGCTACAACAACAGGGAGAAGCCAGCCCCGACTTCTCACCCACCGTAACACCCGGGCAGGCAGTGTCTCGGCGGTGCAGGATAGAGACCTAGCGATCACCGGAACTCTGCTGTAGTACAGGCCGCAGACAGCGTTGCCCCCAGTCCAGCGGCCGAGCAAGTGTCAGGAAGTCACCAGGTCACCAGCAGAGATGCAGAATTGTAGGCACTGTGTCCCGCAGACTCCATGAGGGCAAGGGTCCCCTTCGGCAGCACAAAAAGGATGGTAAACAGGATCTGTGGTGGGAGCTCAGGATATCAGCTGCCTACTCCATAGGCGCCCAGGCCACACCCCATGGTGGCCATTTATCACACTATATTTGTGGCTAAAACCCAGGAAACGCCAGTTTTGGGGGTTTAGCCACAAATATTAAGTGACCCCATGATGTATCAATGTGGGTCCACAGCATGAATCTCTGATCCCTGCTGCAATCCCCCTTAACCGCCGGTGCCAGCATCCCCCATAGATTTCTATGGGGTTTGCAATCCCTGGCCTGTTGCCATTCTGAAATGGCAATAGGGCATTGTAAGGTACAGGTAGGGGATTGAACTGCCGGTGGGGCAGTGGGGTCAGAGGGGTCAGCGTATAACCACACATGAGCACCCCCCCAGCTTATGGGACTGCACTACACAGGGACAGGCTCCTTTTGGAGCCCTGTCCCTGCACATACATCCCTAAGAAATGATTAAATTTTACAATGCGATCCTGGGTGGTAATATTCAACCCAGATTGCATTGTAAATGCAATCATCATAAATGGGCCCCTATGTGCACAACATGCCACAACAACCATTATCTTGCACACACACAACTTTAACAACACTAATGTGAAACCCCAAACCCCAGATTACCTGACCCAAGTTCACCTGGCCGTGCAAGGGACGCTGGGCAGACTGAGGCAATACTTGCTGACGGCAGCGCAGGAGGTGGACAACCTGTCCAACCTGTTGAATTTTTTTTTTTTTGTACAAATAAAAGTTTATGATAAGTTAGGAGTTGTACAGGACGCCGTCTCCGGCCGTCGCTCCAATCATGTGAGCCTATCAGCAAAGGGGGGTGAATGAATAAACAATACAATGTGAACAGCATGAATGTCAATACATGTGATAAATCCCATAATGGGTGTGGCAGCCATGGCATTGTTTCTAAGGGAGAACTCCATTCATGATCTGGATCAATCTATTTTTACGGTTGCTGACATTAACACTGGAGAGAAACTACTTCCTCTATGATGGCAAGTTTTTCCAACAGAAGAGCGGATGTGCTATGGGTAGCCCAGTAGCGCCCAGTTTTGCCAATGTATTCATGTTTAAGGAGGAGGAAGAGGATTAACGGGGCGGGGCCACAACGGCGCGGTAGTAAGGAGCATGGTGTGAGAGCTCTGCAGCAGGAACTAAAATCTCCGCTTTGCTACATGGCGCTGAATCCGACTTTGGGTACCTGAGAGACGGCGCCACAGCCGGGGGTGCTTCAGGTGTGGACAGCCCGCCCTGTGTCCATTCCGTGCAGTCCAGACGACCAACCATAGAGTGAGGCAGCCGGGGATAGAACGCCCGCACGTGCCTTCGGTGTCCGGAAGTACCCGAGTGGCCTTGTGGGAGCCTGCTGTCCCGGTGCCGCCCGGAAGCTTGCTGCCCTGAAGCCCGCTGTCCCGGCGCTGCTTTCACTAAACTACAGCGAAAGGCCTGGCAGCCTTGACTTTGCAACCAGAGAGGGACATGACGCCGCTCTAGACGCTGCTGCAGCACTAACTTGGCGGGCAGGATTGGATCAAGCGGATAGCCTGTGAAGGTCTTGGAGGCCAGGAGGTGAGCTGAGAAGAGTGGTAGACAGGGAGCGCTCCGTGTGCGGTCAGCGACTCTGAATCTTGGGGAGCCCTAGCACAGCCTGCATGAAGTGGTGATGCCCTAAAGCCTACCCCAGAAGCACTTATATCCCAAAGGATACCCTGGACTCTCTATAAGTGGTGCAAGGATGCAGGAAATGGGTGCAGTATAAGTTGATTCTTTATTTTTTACTTTGTGTGCTCTCCGTTTAAGCGCTTTTTGCTACTTGTGAAAGATCTGCCCGGGGGAACTGTCTATGCCGTGTGTGGGCCCAGAATCCTGATAACACCCCAATTTAAAGCCCAAATTGTATGGGCTAGACAAACGATAATCTTACTGCTCCAAAGCCCAGCCTGGTATTCCAGGTCCTCTGCCCTCACTAAAGCAAAGACTTTGAGAGCTCACTCTGTACCAGTCCTTGGACTGACAGTCTAACTGACTCACTTAAAACACCATGGGTAAAACTGGTAACGCTACGGCCGCAGCCCGGCTTGAAAAATATGCAAGATCTCAGCTCAGTAATCCTCCTCAGACTCCGTCTACTACACCACAGGCCACCCCCACAAAACATAAAAGCCCAGAGAAAGCCCCAGATCCTTCGTTACAACAGATACTTGAAGCTATTTCCGGCTCTGAGTACCGTCTATCTGGGCAAATTAAAGATCTGCAGTCGGAAATTATTTCCATAAAATCTGACTTCAAAGCTATAACTGAGCGTATGGAGGAGGTCGAGAGACGTATATCACTGTTAGAAGACACTAATGCCCAGTGCCTCAAGAAACTGTCTAATGTCACCCAGCAATCCTCTGAATTAAAAGCTAAAATCACAGAGATGGAGGGCAGGCTGAGACGCAACAATCACAGATTTGTGGGGTTACCTGAACACGCAGAGGGGCAAGATCCCCCAAAATTTGTGGAAAACTGGTTGTTGGACTCAGTCAGTAAAATAGCATTTACAGCCCAGTTTGCGGCCGAGCGTGCACATAGGGTTCCCCCCAGACCTCCCCCCCCCCGGAGCACCACCGCGCACCTTCATCGTAACATTTTTAAGCTTTGTGGACAGAGACATTGTGCTACGTTCAATTCAGGCTAATGGCCCACTATTGTATAATGGAAATAAGATTGCGGGGTTTCCCGACTTCGTGCTTGAAGTGCAAAGGGAGAGAGCAATATTTGGCGACATAAAGAAAAAACTACGTGAATTGAACCTCAGCTACTCCATGTTATTCCCGTCCAAACTCAGGGTGGTGGATAATAATACAACACTCTTTTTCTCTACTCCCACTGAAGCAGTTCAGTGGCTGGAAACAAAAACTGCTGATTCTGGACAGAGGGCGCCTGTGTAGTAATTACTATAGATATGCAAAGAAGTTAACGTAACCTGCTGGGGAGTCCCCCCTTCTCTTTTCCCGTTCAGGGGTGGCCCTTGATGTCTCATTTTTCTAGCCCCCATAGCGGGATGCCTTTTTTCTTCGTACTGTTTGTACCTTGTCTGTTAGTGTGGGGTTTTTCCTTTTTTCTTCTTTTATTTCCTTTTTTTTCATGGGAGATAGGTATGCCTACGGGGTATGGGTATACAGGGTGGGGGTTGGGGGGTAGGGAGTCCTGCTTGGTAATAGGTAACATTAGAAAAAGTTCCAATGTATATAGGAATATGTTTACGTGCTTTGGCCTCTTTGTAAGGCAGACACGATGTGTAAAGGTTGGAGCAAATCGCTCAGATTATACCATATATTTGATGCTAAATACTAAAGGGATCCTGTAGATGGTTAAATTATTAGCCTGGAATACCAGGGGATTAAATAATAAGATCAAACGCTCCCTGGTCTTGAACCAGCTACGTTCCTATGGGGTGGACATTGCCTGCCTCTCTGAAACCCATCTTATAGGGGGGAAACTTCTGGCCCTTAAGCAGCGATGGGTAGGATGGGCATTTCATGCTCCCTTCACCACGTCCTCCAGAGGGGTATCGGTGCTTATTAGAAAAACACTGGCGTTTAAAAGTAACCGGGTGGAGATAGATCCAGGAGGCAGATATGTCTTTTTGGACTGTGTTATTGGTTCCTTACCCCTGGTAATATTGGCAGTATATATCCCACCCCCTTTCTCGTATGAAATACTGGTCAAGGCTATTGCGTTTGCAGCAATCAATACATCCGCATCTGTGATATGCACAGGAGATTTTAACAACATCCTTGACCCATCTATGGATAGATGGAGAGGTAACCACACCCCAGTAATGGGTGTGGGGACCTCTTTTGCAAATTTCGTACGAGATGTAGGGTGGAGGGACATTTGGTGGGAACGTAACTTAAAAACTTTACAATTCTCCTGTTTCTCTCCATCGTATCAAACGTTCTCTAGAATTGACTTGGTGTTGGTATCTTGCTCTTTTGGATCTATGGTCAGGAACATAGAATATAAACCACGTGGTATTTCTGACCACTCACCTATAATCATGGAATTTTCCAATGAAGTGGAAAGAGGCCAGGGTACTGGAAGTTAAATCCGGCATGGCTACATTATTTAGGGCAAGAGGACAGTATGATCAAACTCTGGAGAGAATTCTGAGAGGCTAACCAGGGTTCAACAAAAGCCGCCATTGTATGGGATACTTTCAAAGCCTTTATGCGTGGCATATATAGGAAACGAATAGCAGAGATCAATAGGGCTAAGAAACAGCGCTTGCAGGATTTGGAGGACGGTTGTCTGGAGTTAGAGTCTGAATACATATTAAATAAATCGGAAACAGCAAGGCTGAAATGGCAAGAAGCCCCAAAAAACTGTCTGGAGGCTGTTCGGGACGAAAACTCCAGACTGCTGATCCACCAGTCCTGCAAGGTATACCAAACATCGGATAGAACAGGTCGATACTTGACGTACCTTGCGAAAGCAGAATCCCCCCCTCCTGTATCGGCCCAATTAGTGATCCCCAAGGCCAGTTAATATCTGACACACCCCAGATTGGGGCACTGTTTTGTGATTATTTCCAGGAGTTGTACACCTCCGAGATCCAGCTTACTCCGGAGGAAATTAAGCTCCAGATAGACAATATTAACTTACCTAGTCTTTCTCAAACTGAAAGTCAAGATCTTGGAAAACCGTTGGAATTAAACGAAGTATACCATGCTATAAAAGAGCTACCGGGAAGGAAAGCCCCTGGGCTAAATGGGATTCCTGCAGAAGTGTTTAAAAAACATATAGATATAATTGCCCCTCAACTCCATGCGACCTTGTCTCAATGCTTCGAGGAAGGGGATATCCCCGCGTCGATGGTTGAGGCAAGGATAATAGTGATTTTAAAACAGGGGAAGAATGCAAACAGCTTAGACTCGTATCGACCTATGTCCCTGCTGTCAAATGAGGCGAAAATTCTCGCAAAACTTTTGGCTAATAGACTAAAGAAATATATATCTAAAATAATCCACTCTAATCAGGCAGGGTTTATTTTACGTAGATTATACACTCATCTACAACTGTCTTTAGAATTGGAAAGCCAACCCCCCGTAGTATCTCTAGATGCTACCAAAGCATTTGATGTGGTAGAATGGTCATATTTGTGGGTCACCATAAAGGCCTTTGGGCTAGGAGACAATTTTATCAAGTGGGTACAACTACTATATAAACACCCCACAGCCAGGGTCTCTCTGAATGGCTGGACATCGCCCGCATTTAGGCTCAATAGAGGAACTAGACAGGGGTGTCCTCTCTCCCCCCTTTTATTTTCACTTGCAATAGAACCCCTTGCCTGTAAGTTAAGATCCCACATTGGTATCCGTGGACTCCGAATGGCCCAGGGTACAGACGTGGTCTCCTTATATGCAGATGATGTACTAATATACCTCTTTGATTATAGGGTGTCCCTTCCCCTGGTTATACAAGTGATCTCGGATAGCTTGAAAATAAACTGGGGAAAGTCACATATCTTGTATTTGGGCACTACGCCGGTCCAGGAACTGCCCCCTCCGGTTCCGCTAGTCTGGACAACCGGGTTTAAATACTTGGGGGTCCAGATCTCGCGAAACTCGGAGGATTACACACAGCATAACATTTATCCAATGCTGAACAAATTGAAAGCTAAACTTAAGTCATGAAACAAACTGCCCCTGTCAGCAACGGGTAGGATCAATTTAATCAAAATAGTTCTGCTTCCGCAATTGCTATATCTGGTTCAACAAGCCCCAGTATTTCTCCCCCAAAAAAATATTCAGGAAATTCAATAGCAAACTTTCGTCATTCATATGGCACAACACTCGCCCAAAGGTTCAGTTGACGAAACTAATGATAGATAGGGGGAGAGGAGGATTGGGACTTCCCGACTTCCGTTTATATTATTTAGCTGCACAACTGGCCCACCTAAGCCCTTGGCTAGTGGACACTGAAGATAGTGACCTGGCGTGGGCAGTAGTTGCAGTGGCTTCACCAAGCTGTCCCCCCCAAAACTGAATACTTCAATCATGTATTCAGGCATCAGATCTACCACTGGTTAAGCAAGCCATAAAAGTCTGGCAGGAGGTGGACGGTATGGTGAATACACAAACTATTGACCCACAACATCCAATAGATAACCCCCTGATATTTAACGAACTGAGAACAATCCAAGTCCAAGAAGTATGGAACCGATACTCTATAACCCTAGGCCAACTATACCACTCTGGGCGCTTAAAAACTTTTGCCGAATTAAAGGCGGAATTCGGTCTCCCCAAATCATATCTGTATAGATATCTGCAGTTGAAATCGGCAATGACCGCACAGTTCCTGACGGGTCCCCTGAGTTTACTCGAATCCCCGATTAATAATGATAAGGGTAGGCGGGCCAAAAAAGTTAGTTATCAGGATCTACAAACGACTTAACCGGGACAAGGGGAAAGATAGCATGGAAGCCCTGAGGCATTAGTGGGAACAGGATGTGGGGCCAATAGGGCATGAAGAGTGGAGCCGTGCGGTCTCCAATCCAATACACGCTACACATGCACTTAGGGTGCAGCAGGTTCAATATTATATACTACACAGAGTATACCTATCTACAACCCGAATTGTGAAATTCAAAGGTAGGGCATCCACACTATGCCCCAAGTGCAATCAGCAAATGGGTACTTTCTTTCATCTTCTATGGCAGTGCCAAAAGGTAGAGACATTCTGGGCGGAGGTTATCCAAGTAGACTCAGGCATCCCCGGGACGGTACTGTCCACAAGAGGCTGCCTGCTCAATATACTTGATTTACGGCAGCTGGAACCCAGTGACAGGTAATATGTCATCAATTTATGTGCCCTAGCAAAAGTAATAATCGCCAGGAGCTGGATGGCGAAAAACGGGCCGAAATTTGCCTGCTGGAAAGCGCTAGTTACATATACTTATAAACATGAAAAATCCCTTCACACTAGTCGTAACACGCTACATAAATACCATAAAATTTGGCACAGATGGACTGAGTTATTCTCCATCAGTCAGTAAAAATAGATACGCGGCCTTAGGCAATAAAAATATACTTACACGTTAGAATATAAATTAGTTTATTAATATTTGCAATAAGCACATATTTGATAGAGAGTAATATATAAACACGTATCAGAAAATTGCAACACCAGAAGAACTTCCTGAACTTCACAAGTCCTATAGATAAAGTAAAGCACAATACACCTTGAATTAAGTCGAGTGTTTACTACTAAATAATCTTAAAAAAAAAAAATAATAATAATTTTCCCTAGGTTTTGCACTACTCACTTGCAACTCTATATAGGTCACAAGATTCCCTAAGGCGCGAAATATTTTCTTGAATTAAGGCATGTAACACACTGATAAATAGTGGTGCTAAATAAAGAAAATACCTTGTTGAAATAAAATAAATTAAAACAGTAGAGGCCGAATGCCATTAGGCACGACTAGTAGGAACTAAAAAGCAACTCTATATTTTACTATACCAAGCGGGGGCAGGCGGGAGGGGAAATGGGGTGGAAGGCTTCAGGGTGGGTAAGAAGGGGTGGGTGTGGGGATATGCCTATTTAATTGAAATGTATGTAAAATTAATGTATTTTAAGGAGGACAGAAAAGAGTGCCTTTTCTTGGTGCACCTAGAGAAATAATACTTAGTAAAACATCACTTTTATTGAGTTCATTTAAAATAGTTGCGAAGATATAAAAAGGACTGGACAACACATAAGACAACAAATAGTGATTTTTAAAAAGGATAAGAATCCTCACCTAGCGGGACCCCACTACCCGTTATCACCGTTATTATTTATAATAGATATAGTGTGGCACGGAAGACTTGTTTATATTACCAAAGTCATGTAATGTGGATAAGTCAGGTTTGTAACTTTATCATATACAATGTATCACAATAGTCCTGAGGCTCACTTAGTGCAGCCACCAGCACGCGCTTGAACACGGATGTGATGCCGTTTCAGCGCTGCTGTTAGGCTTGCTGGAGCCAGTAGTTCCACAACCTGCGTTCCAACCGCAGAGCTGAGTCTGAGGTGTGCCTGTGTGCACTCCCTCGCTCATGTGGATCTAGAACAGGCAGGGACACACACGGCTCTGGCGCCAGAGACCGTGTCAGTGTACTGATTGGGGACCGTGTCCAACGGAAACCCCAATGTAGCCAACAACAAATATATATACAGTTTGTAAGTGGGGAGGGGAAAGTGGGGTATTAGACACACTAGGTGTGTAGTTAGTCGAGCGTACGCTTTCGCAAAAAAGCTTCCTCAGGGTCCTGAGGAAGCTTTTTTGCGAAAGCGTACGCTCGACTAACTACACACCTAGTGTGTCTAATACCCCACTTTCCCCTCCCCACTTACAAACTGTATATATATTTGTTGTTGGCTACATTGGGGTTTCCGTTGGACACGGTCCCCAATCAGTACACTGACACGGTCTCTGGCGCCAGAGCCGTGTGTGTCCCTGCCTGTTCTAGATCCACATGAGCGAGGGAGTGCACACAGGCACACCTCAGACTCAGCTCTGCGGTTGGAACGCAGGTTGTGGAACTACTGGCTCCAGCAAGCCTAACAGCAGCGCTGAAACGGCATCACATCCGTGTTCAAGCGCGTGCTGGTGGCTGCACTAAGTGAGCCTCAGGACTATTGTGATACATTGTATATGATAAAGTTACAAACCTGACTTATCCACATTACATGACTTTGGTAATATAAACAAGTCTTCCGTGCCACACTATATCTATTATAAATAATAACGGTGATAACGGGTAGTGGGGTCCCGCTAGGTGAGGATTCTTATCCTTTTTAAAAATCACTATTTGTTGTCTTATGTGTTGTCCAGTCCTTTTTATATCTTCGCAACTATTTTAAATGAACTCAATAAAAGTGATGTTTTACTAAGTATTATTTCTCTAGGTGCACCAAGAAAAGGCACTCTTTTCTGTCCTCCTTAAAATATCCTGTCTGTGCCTCTGGTAGCACACCCTCGCATTTACATTTATTCAATTAATCAATTATGCTATGAGGGTCCACCCGTTTGTTACAATAAATCTACCTCTGTGCGACTGACAAACCTTTCTCTAAACGTTCTGTAAAATTAATGTAATTTTTTTACTGTCACTTGGTATACCACACCGGGGATTTATATGTTAAATGTGTAAAAGAATTAAATAAAGAATATTTAAAACAAAAAAAAAAAAGGAGGAAGAGAAATTTCTGAATATTCAGGTACTCAATCAACACATTGTATTGTTTGTACGCTTCATTGATGATTTATTTATATTATGGACTGGCCCCACCTTCCAGTTGGAACAACATGTGGCACACATCAATGCTAGCGACTCACCGATTAAGTATACTATCAACATTCAACAGAAGAACATCAATTTCTTGGATGTACTTGTCAGTATTGAGAACTGCAGGATTGTGACAAGTGTATACACAAAACCCACAGACCGCAACACATTGTTATTGGCCTCCTGCCATCATCCCAAACCCCTTAAGAAGGGACTTCCAAAGTCGCAATTGATGAGGGAGGATTTCTAGTACCAGGGAAGCAGCAATCATCGGCACCAACAATGTAGTTGAACGTTTCCACCAGAGGGGATATAATTTACACCATTTAAAACAAATTCAGCAAGAAGTATTATCTATGCCTTGTGAACAATTACTGACAAATAAACCCAAGAACCCAGTGGTCCCAAAGCCAACTTTCTACAGAGGCAACCGGGGTGCTATAAGTGCTTAAAATGCACTACATGCAAAAATTTCATTGTGTGTCAATCTTTCAAGCATCCACATAGTGACACTATGTTTTCCATCAAGCATGTACTTCCATGTTTAACAACGCATGTAGGATACTTATTATTTTGCCCCTGTAATCTCTATTATGTAGGCAAAACTGTGCGCACAATCAGGGAATGAATGGCCATGCATAGGTCGGCCATCAACCACGCTATCCAATAAGGGAGATCGGACCAACCTGTAGCCAGACATTGGCTTGAGAAGAAACATACTATTTCTGAACTGAAATTCATAATTTTTGATCATGTCCCCATTGCCATACACGGAGGAGATAGAGATGGACGCTTGTTAATATTGAATCCAAATGGATCTTTAAGCTACAAACTGTGAGACCGGGAGGCCTCAATGAAAGATTCAGTTGGCAGACATTTTTGTAGTGCTGCCCTGTCCCATTATGGGGTTTATCACATGTATTGACATTCATGCTGCTCACATTGTATTGCTTATTCATTCACCCCCCTTTGCTGATAGGCTCGCATGATTGGAGCGACGGCCAGGGACAGCGTCCTGTACTGTTGCCTAGCAACTCAGTCAGGACACACGTCAGTGGTATGCGCCTCCCGGCGGGGAGGGAACGCATGCCAGTGGCCGGGGGAACGCTGTGAATCAAAAGTGAAAAACCTTTATTAAACACACTACATCGTCTTACAGTGCTTGTCTCACTGGTATGCGTTCCACCGCTGGAGAAGCGTCACTTCCGGGCCACAACCCGGAAGTTAGAGCGAGGACCGGGACAGAGGACCGCCAGACGGAGGGGGAGCACCCACATGCTGGTATGTATATAACACACTTCTTTTTATTGTATGGTAATTGTCCTGACAACGGGTACTACCCGAAACGCGTTGACATAACGCTAATAATGCTGTTACCTGATCTTTCAAAAAGCCCCGGAGTGACGCTCCCCTTCTTCACACTATATTGGGGAGCTAGCATAGCTCTCAGGGCCGGCACCCGGGCAGGGTAATATTGCCATTTTTCCTGTTGGCACAGGAGTGCCAGGCTCAACATTGGTATATATATATATATATATATATATATATATATATATATATATATATATAAATAAAGGAAAGTATACAAGGTGCGCCAAAAAGTGTACCACCACTGACTTAATTGACTTTATGAGTCACTAAGTCAGTGGTGGTACACCTTTTGACGCACCTTGTATACTTTCCTTCAAATCTTTCTTCTTCCCCCACTAACAGAGGAGACATACAAGGTTGCAGCCTTCATACTGATCAGCGCATTGAAGGGGAAGGGGTTATCTTTTTTCTATATATGTGTGTGTGAGTGTGTGTGTGTGTGATTGTGTGTCTCTGTGTGTGTGTGTGTGTGTGTGTGTGTGTGTGTGTCCTATGATAAGTAGGCAGTCATAATAATCAATTATCTCCTTTGTTAAACTAGGTTTCTCCTTTGTAAGGGTTTTTTAAGAGGTACACAGAAGAGAGACAGATGCTGACAGAGATCATTGATTTCTCTAGAGAGATGCCAGTGCAGACCATTCAGCCAATTTACCTAAGTGACTGATGGAGCAGGGACAGTGGGAAGAGCATGTCCTATTTTACTCCATCCCTGTTACATAAACCACTTTGGTAAGTCAGCCACATGCACTGGCCTGGCACGTTTCCACACAGATCAATTATTTCTACATAAAGATCCATCTGCTCTCTGTCCACCTGTCAGAAAAAGGTTCAGAGGGGAGAAAAAATTAATACACGCTCATATGGACAAACACCGAAAACAGTTAGTGGTAATTGGATTATACATACAAAATAAATGAAGTGAAATCTTGCTGTTGATATTTATCATACACATAAAAATAGAACATTTCTAATTAAATGTGCTACTTGACAATGTGCAATTATTAAAAATCAATGCTAAGGACATACATTTAAGTGTCGGCACTGCCTTTTAGGAAGAGTCAGTTTAATATCTAGTTGATAGATCAATGGGAAATGTTACTAAGATGGGAGTTCTATTTTACATTGGATGTTGCTAATGGCAACAAATCAGAATCTACATCTTATTTTTTGAGCACCGTCAGAAGATAATAGATAGTATTTGATTGGTTGTCCAGAGCTACATCTGAAATAGAACTCCCATCTTAGTAAATTTTCCCCACGGTATCTAGATCAGGCATGTCCAAACTATGGCCCTCCAGTGAAACTACAAGTCCCATCATGAATTGCCACAGTTTTGCTATTAGGGAAAGCTAAAATCATTGCAAGTCATGTGTAGTTTCACAACAGCTGGAGGGCCATAGTTTGGACATGCCTGGTCTAGAGAGACAGTCAATAGGTTTACCCCCAAAAGGTCAACATGCAATAGGGTGACAGGGCAAAAGGTCAATATGAAAAAGGTAGACACATGACAATGTCGACATGAGTTGTTCATAATTTTTGTTTTATTACTGGCTTGTTTGTACTTCTACATCCATGTCAGCATAAAGGGAGAATATGATAGTGTGCCAAGCGTAGCCCAAAGCATGGTAATTGAAGAGAGCCATGGTAGGGTACACATCACACTAATTGTGGGTCCATGATGACAGTTGTGTACATTGACACCCAAAAAATATGAAAAACTCATGTCAACCTTTATATGTGTCTACCTTTTTCATGTTGACCTTTTTGACCTTGTTGACCTTTTGACCCTGTCAACCTTTCAAATGTTTACCTTTTGACCCTGCCAACCTATTGCATGTTGGTTTTTTATAGTCGACCTATTGACTGTCTATCTAGACACTGAGGGTAACATTCAATATAGTGCTATTTTTAGTAAGGTTTCAAAATCGCACCTGATCACATTTTCGGAAATCGTTAATGTGGCCGGAGACCCGGCACACGGGGTTAATGGCGGCTGCAGCACTGAAGGGGTTAACCCTCCGTACTGTTGCACCATCATGGACAAAGGGCGCTTGGCACCAAAATTCTAAATGTACTCAGCGCTAGCCGCAGCTTGTATAAAATGTACAACTTTTTTGTGTTTGGGTTGAATGGGCACCGCGGCACCAGTCCCTCTATGGCGGCGGCCCTCTATGTGCACTCCTGGATCCCCCCAGGGGAAGGGGAGCTGAAGGACAGTCAGGCGCTGCCGCTGGGAGGTCCGGCGTGTGGCACCAGCACGGGGGAGTGGGGACACTGTTACGCTGCAGCCCCAGGCACACTCAAACCCCAGCGCCCAGGAGGCGAGAGGCAGTGCTGTGTTACCTCCGGCGCCAGGGGGGAGACGGGGATCTGGCCACGGGCAGGGTGTACTGCAGCCCTGGGTCAGCTCTGGCGGCTACAGCGAGACAGCAGAGTTAACCCCTGGTGTTCTGGGGGGCAGGAGACGGTGGTAGTGCAGCACTGCCTCCGGGCACTGGGGAGGGAGCCCCCAGCCCTCCCAATGTCAAGGAGCCCCTGCAGCCGGGATGTATTTCCAGGGCTGCAGGGTTCAAGAAGCCCAGCACTGGGGCACAATAGTAATATACCAGCACATATTGTGAACTGTATGTGCAGCCCTGAGCTGGGACTACAGGTCCCATGCTACAGGGGCACAAAGCCTGCCCAGTATGTTGTGTGTGAGGCTTGGTGAAGCCTGTGCTGGGCACATGCTTAATACAAAGTATAAAGTATAAAACATAAATGTATAAAAGAATGTTATGGAAGATTCCCCCCAGTCTTTATCCCAAAAACAGAATGCTTTCCCAGATAGCCTCCAAGCTGTGAGCTGCAGAATTAGTAGCATGGAACATCAGCATTCTAACAAACTGAGTGGTTCCCTGGAGCTCCATGGGGCTCTCCGTCAGTAGGCAGAAGACGCTGGCAGGGGATCAGGGCTGCCCATCTCTGGAGCTCACGTCTGGGCTAGAGATGTTCAGCAGGTCCCCTGGTAGGCTCCTGGAAGTACGTTTTGGAGGGAAACCTTCCCCATAGCCAGACAGACCGGCACCTGGGTGGTACCTAGCACCCCAGGAGGGCTATGACTCAGAGGAGTAACCACTCCCCTCTGTCCATAGAGGACAATGCAGAGCTTTCATGTGCCCAACACATGCACAGCTCTAGCATTAAGATGATTGGTTGGAGACCACAGGGTGGGCTTACCCCCTGTGGTAATGTGTATTGGAGTAACATAAAAGGAGGGCTAATGCCCTGTGTAAATTGTACATCTGCCTGACTTGAATGCTGTGAACATCATCTGTATGCTGATCCCCTAGTAATAGGGAGGGTCCTTTTCAGGACTTATATTTGAGCAATAAAACATATTTGCCTAATACGACCGTGTTCATCTTGCAAATAACAGAATTTCTGCACAAATTCCGTTCTCCGGCTGTATTGGGTAAAAGGATCCAGCATCTCCAAGTTCCACTCTGTCAGCTACCTGTTACACTCTGTCCTGTCTGGCTGGCTGCTAATGGCAAGCAGCTAGGAGTGTTTCATGTTGCTCTCAGCTGCATCCACTGATTACCCCAGCTATGTTTTAAAAAGGGATCAGTAGGACTCCACCCTGCTGGTCATAGTTCCTGTTCCTGCTCCATGTGTGGATGGCCTGTACTCCAGCTCCCCCTGGAAATAAGCCTGGGACATTTGCCTTGCGTTGTCTGGTCCTGTCATCAACCTGGTCTAGATATTTACATTGCCTGCTATCAAAAGGACATTCAGTTAAGTACTTTTGGTTCCTGCTAATTCTTACCATATACCGAGTAGCTGGCCGGCATTCTCCCACTACTCTGCATCCTGCAATCGTCCATATCCTCTGCATTATCCACCTGCAATTATCCATAGTACTTTGCATTGCCTACCTGCATTTCTTGTACCATTGAAAGTCACTCTGTTTGCTATGGGAATTCTACTTTATTCTGTGATGCTTGAATAAAGTATTTCATCGTTATTTTCTGTGGATATTCTTTTACGCTGGATCCAGGTCCTGGCTAGATTTGTGTCATTGCTAGCTGCTGCTTTCCCCTGCTTCCAGGCATTGTGTTGTTTCCCAGACTTTCTGCACTGAAGGGGTTAATCTGACATTATTCATCACTTACCTTTCCACCAGTAGTGCACGCAGGGGGGGGGTTCTGAGTACCCAGAAACCCCCACAGGAGTCTAAGCCCTGGGCTGAAAGCTGAGGGTCCCCTCTTTCCATGGGTACAAGAATTTTAGAATCAGCCCTTGGAAACCGGAGATATCTGACTTCAAAGCAGTGGTCCCCAGCCAAGCCTGTTAATTGCTTTTCCCAGTCAGATATTTCAGGTTCTGTCTGTCGTAGAGTTTTTCTAAGGGTATTTTCCAAAAGCTGGGACTCTCCCCCTTGATGGACACTAGAAGCTTGTCTCTACTGTGCCCAGAACCAGAGATATCAGCCTTCCAGCAGCTGGTTACTGCTCCAGCTCCACACACCTGGTATGTAGTTTTATATCCTCGTTGGCAGATTGCTCTGCCTCCTGAACTCTGATCCCCTAATCCCTAGTATCATTTGGTAGTTTTTAATTCCATTAAAATCTAAGAAATCTATTTTCGGGAAGTGGAGATATCTGCAGTCAAGCAAGCTGTCCTCCCACCAGAAACTTATGAATAATAAGCCCACTCCACTATATATATTTATTATTATTATTATTTATATACATTTTGGTCTATCTATAATACTTTAACTGACCCGGCTTTGCTCCACCCCTCTGGAAACCCCCTTCTGAAAATCCTGCGTTTGCCGCTACTTTCCACACCTGGTCCTGAGTCCTGAATTCCTCTGCAGCCACAGTTTTGTCTTTGTACCAGCCCATTGCTTACTTCAGATACTGACACACAGTTTCCAGTCTGTCCGATCCTAACACTACCAAAGCAGAGGTCTGGTCTGTGGCCAGTGCGGAACCAACTGATGCCAGTAAGGGGGTGTCATCAGCGCGTTGATGCATACACCCCAGCAGGTAGTATTTAGGTGCCAGCGGTTGGGCCTGAGGAGGTATCCATGTTTTCAGATGCCATGTAGTAGGAGTCTGGTGGTGGCAGTGATATCCTTGCCCACTGCATAGTGGGTGGAGTCAGTAACAGGCGGTTACTGATGGTAACAGGGAATCCCCTATTGGCCAGGTCCCATGAGACCAGAAACCCAAAGAGAAGTAACTGCAGCAAGGAGAACGCGCAAGATGGCAGACTTCAGCAGAACGTTGAAGGACGACCTGGAGTTGGTGTGCCAGGAAAAGGGTGTGGAGATCCCTTTTAAAGCAACCATGAGCATCATGAGGGTGGCACTCAAGAGCTGGGCAGAATCACATCTGTAGGAGGAAGAACACAATGACAGCGACATCATCCAAGAGGACAGCCCATGCAGAGGACCTTCGTGTGGACCTGGTGAGAACCCTAAGCCCCGCCCCCTCTAGCAGCAGTCACGTTTCCCAACATTCACTAGCAGGGCCAGGAACCCCACGTCCCAGGGGAGGGGCAGAACAGATAGCCTAGCAGATCAGCTAGCGGAACTTGGTGATCGAGCAATAGAGCCAGAATGCATGCTCATCATTCGGATGTGGCATGCAGAGCTGGCACCACAGGCCGTGGTTCCCCATGAGCCATTGGCAGCTGCTGTCCTCAGAGCGGGACGCATCCAGTTCGCCAAGTTTGTGGACAGTAATGGGGACATTGATGGACATTTGCAAGTTTTTGTGAGGACTTGTAAACACCATGGGGGAAATTTACTAAGAATACAAATACGAAAATTCGTATTTGTATTCTTCATACAAATGCATACGGCTATTCTAGCCGTATGCAAATTTCGTGTTCCGGGGGATAATTTACAAAGCAGTCGGTACTTGTTTCCTAGCACGGCGCCCAGATTTTCCACGTAGGGTACCGTAGTGAAATTGCATCGCATGTCGCGTTATACTGGCATGCGATGCGTGTAATGTGATTTCAGTACAGCTCCCGTTCCCGCTCACTCAGAATCCCGCCCCCTGTTGGTTTCTGTCAGAAATCACTCTGAGTTGATTTTATGAGAGAGGTGGATTAGTGAGAGCTCCTGCTATTTTATTAATATTTTAGTCATTTTATTGGGATTACAGTCATTTTCCATGTGAATATCTTCACGTTGCCTCAGTCCGAGGAGGAGGCCATTTCTTTTTTTCAGGACCATGGACTGCTCCCAGTCGCGCAGAATTGCGCTAGCGGCCAAACAATGTGCCTTTCTGTTAAGGAGGCAATGCTCTGTGCCACGTCAAGGCGTGTCGATTGAAGGTCAGCTTGCGCACAGCGCATTGGTTTCCTGGCTGCCGGTTACCATTTATGACATTGTTGCAGTTCCTGTATTCATGGTCACAGGAGATGACGTCCGTGGAATATTGTGCACAGCAGCTACACATCTCAAAGAAGACCACAGTGTTGTATAACCGCTGGGTCAGGGAGGCGTGTGCCCTCGATATTATGGCGCAGCCACAGCGACGCATCGGGGGCCCTCGAATGATAGTGGAATGTGATGAGACACTGTTCGTGAAGCGAAAAAATAATGCTGGAAGAGATTTGCCGCAACAGTGGGTATTTGGTGGCATTTGCCATGAAACTGCTTCAAGGATATGGTGGCCAGGCGGGATACGGCCACCTTGATGAACTGTATCTTTCAAAATGTGGAGCCAGGCACAAATGTCTATACTGACTGCTGGAGGTCATATAGCTCCGAACAATTGCAACAGGCCGGATACCAACATTTCACAGTTAACCACAGGTACAACTTCATAGATTCAACAACAGGTGTACATACACAAAATGTGTAGAGGTTGTGGGGCCAATGCAAATTGTGTAACAAGCGGCAAAGAGGTACAGCCATGCATCAACTTCAAAGTTACCTCACAGAATTCATGTGGAAAAAGACTCTTGGATCTGAGGATCCTTTCGAAAGAATTCTGGAGACACTAAAACTGCTTCCAAAGGACGATGAGCTGTGTTCATTTGTTCTTTACTTCAGTATTTTTTATATTTCTATTGTTTTAATTGTATGATCAATCATTCTTTTAATCTATATTCTTCAGTATTTATTATTAATTAATGAGATTCTTTAGGTAAATCTCAGTTTCAAGTTAACACATGTCGTCTTAAGTTTGTCAGGTGTATGATAATACAGGTGTGAAAGTGTTCCTAAAACACCTCCACTATCAACGCCACCCCGAAGTGTGGCGAGCGGCCGCGGAACACGTCCACCCGACCTTTTCATACCCTCACTATCCACGTTGGCCTGGAGCTGATGTTATATAGTGTGGAGAGCGCATCGAGCCACCGAACCCGACACCGAACCCGACGCGGATTACGTCACATGCAGGGCCGGCGCCACCACTAGGCAGCTCTAGGCATTTGCCTAGGGCGCCGACACCTGGAGGGCGGCAGTTCGCCCCTCACCCCCAGCATATAGCTGTCGGCGTCCCTGCAGTGCTGGAGCGGGCAGGGGTGTCCGTGCCGTGGGGGTACCTGCGGCGCTGTCACTGTATAAAGCTGCTGGCGGCAGCGGGGTCCCTGCAGTGAATAGAGAATAACTAGCGCTATGCGCGCAACGGCGCGGGAAGCGCTTCTGGGTTTGAAACCACTTGCCGCACGCTGATTTACTGAGATTCAGCCAATCAGCGTGCGGCAAGTGGTTTCAAAATCAGAAGCGATTCCCGCGCCGTCGCGTGCATAGCGCTAGTTATTTTCTATTCACTGCAGGGACCCCGCTGCCGCCAGCAGCTTTATACAGTGACAGCGCCGCAGGTACCCCCGTGGCACGGACACCCCTGCGCGCTCCAGCACTGCAGGGATGCCGACAGCGTCCACCACAGGTACCACCCCCCCCGGGGCACCGGGCCGCCCCCACCACGACTCGCCTGGTCACATGTATTCCGCGTCCGCTTGCCACGCTTCGGGCTCGGTGTAAAATCAACTGCAAGCCGACGTGGATAGTGGGGGTATGAAAAGGTCGGGCGGACGCGTTCGTATGTTATTCTTTATCGCACCCTATCTTTTTAATGTATTCACTGACAGATGCGATGGGATGCGATTTTTTATCGCACCCTATCTTTTTAATGTATTCAATGACAGAGAGCAGTCAATAGATTACATACATCGCATCGCATGTCATACAATAATGGCATGCGATGCGATTTCACTAGGCAGAATAGCCCACTGCGCAAATGCCGTAGTGGGCGCTGTGCTAGGAAACAAGTACCAAGCAGTCCAAATGCGACTGCTTTGTAATCCCCGATGGTGTATCCATTCATATGAATTCGTATTAGAGGCTGTATATACAGCCGCTAATACAAATTTGTATAGGCAGCCTGCACGGATCAGTCAGATCCATGCAGGCTGCAGAGTGTAGAAAAAAATAGTAAAATAAATAAATTTGAAAAAAAAAAAAACTACGTACCTCTTCCCCCCCCCCCCCCCCCCCCTGGCTGTAACCAGCACCAGGCTCAAAGAGCCAGGGTTAATTCTACAAAATCAGGGGGGAAATCTACTCATTGGTCTCCTCAGGCGTAGTTCTGTCCTCTTCTCTCCTGCAGTAGTCCTCCGGTACTTGGGGGGGAAAAATGATCACCCATCACCATCGCACTGGAGAGGCGCTGAAGGTTCATCTTCAGCGCCTCTCCTCCAAATGATTATATTGGCCGCTTAGCGGAGGAGCCGAATTTCTCTTTGAGCCCGGTGCTGGTTGCGCCGTTTTTTTAAATTTTGTTATTTTTCTGTTTTTTACACACTGAAGCCTGCACTTATCTGACTGATCTGTGCAGGCTGAAGCCAAATACTCCAGGAAAATCCTGCATATCCCGCTAATTACCAGCCGTTTTGAAAATACGGGCGGTTAGTAAATTAGGAATCGCCATTCTTTTGAATGGTGATTCCTGTCGTATTCTTTCGATGGTGTATAAATTCGTAGGGAGCTGCGTTAATATAGGTAGAGGTGATAGGAGTTAGGGATCTAGGTATGGAAACCTTTGGTTATTTATTGTTATTATGCTATGGGTAGATGGTATATTTATATTTAGAGTACTGTGATTTACATTATCTCTTTTGTGATTTGTATTGCTGGAGTTTTGCTATATTTAAGTGTGACATAATACTTTGAATTTGTGTTCCTTATATACCCGTTATTTTCTAGAGCCCAAATGGCGCCTTCGGGTAATGGTAATCCACATATCCTGCACTGAAACGATTTTGTTTGTTATGTCCACACTTAATATCCTTGATATACTTTTGCCTCTTTAAAAAAAAACAAATATGTATTGTCTGCTCCGCTTTTCTCCCATAGCATAATTACTATTTGTGTTAGGGTATGCTTTATTGTTATGTTATTGCAAAAAAATCAAATAAAAAAAGTACTGAATTTATAAACCAAAAGAGGTAAAAAATAGTACCCCAACACTCGAGGACACTGTCACCCCCTTAGTGGGATGGGTGGAAGACATAGCTGCTCAATTAAATGCACTGAAAATGAAGATGATGGACATGGAAGGGGCACTTGCACAGAAATAATTTAAGATTTGTGGGACTCCCTGAGAAAGCAGAGGGTCCTTCCCCAGAACAGTTTTTGGAGAAATGGTTGGTTGGTTTATATGGTCAGAATGCCTTCTCCAAATATTTCATGGTGGAAAGAGCACTATAAAAGGACTACCCCTGGAGCCCCCACGAGGACATTTATTGTAAAGTTATTACACTACTCAGACCGTGATATGTAGGGTTATATGTAAGGGGGAGGGGGGAAGGATGTTGTAAAGCAGGCATGTCCAACCTGCGGCCCTCCAGATGTGCTAAAACTATACATCCCAGCATGCCTTGCCACAATTTGGCTATTAGGGAATGCTAAAATGATGGCAATGCATGCTGGGATGTGTAGTTTTAGCACATCTGGAGGGCCGCAGGTTGGACATGCCTGTTGTAAAGCATTTGGGGACATGCAGGGAGGGGGGAGGGAAGACCTGATAGGTTGACAAGGATCCACCAGCTTATTTCCTATCAGAAAGCCTCTCAATTTATGAATTAATAAAGTTTGGTTACAGGGGGATCAGAAAACATGGCATTTGTAAAATATATTGTAATATGGAATGTGATATGGTTGAAAAACAAAATTAAGTGTTCATTGATAATGAGGCAAATTTGGCAATATGCAACAGATATACGGGATTATTCTAATCCATTCGGTCCTCTGTGCTATCTTTAAAGAAGTTTTGGATAGGGTGGACTTAGATGGGCAAAACGGGTTACTAAAAAGAGCTGTGATCAAGTGTTCACTCCGTGAAAAGATCCGGATCTTTTAGACAGATCATCAGCTCACTTTAAAAAAAAAAACGGTAAAAAAAATGTGATTTTACCGTTTATGGAAATAAGTGATTGTAAAACAAATTATGCTTCGTTATTATCAAATTACCCCTTTTTTTTTTCAAAGTGAGCTGAACAAATAAGAACATACATGGCTGGGTGGCAACCATCGTCTGCACCATCCCAAGCAGCAGCAGCCTTGTTATTCTTTCTTTCACTTGCAGTCGCAGAACTGTACTCAGTCTCCAGAGTTAGTACATCTCAGCTGCCACAGGTGGCAGTGCTGAGCTCATGCAAATGCATTGTAATGAAAAATGAAACTGAAAGTAAAAGAATGGCGGTTCACCTTTTTGGGATCGGCAGTTTACCTTTTTGGGATCGGCAGCTCACTCATTGTTTATGAGATCCAAAAGATCTGCTTCGTTCGCAAACAACCCATCTCTAGTGGACATACCACTCAACCTATACCACTGTATCAATGGGTGGGTCAGTGTTGGTATTGGGGGGGGTACCCCATTTTCTGCGGATATAGTTCAAACTGACCAATGGGGAAGGTATGTCTTTATTAAATGCTGGGATCTCTGGCTTTCATAATAATAATAATAATAATAATAATAATATATATATATATCACCACCTTTTAGCTATGAAGTATTGAAAAAAGGTGGCAGAATTGATGGCCCTGCACCGTAATATACCAACCAAAGTAATGGGAGACTATAATATGGACCCAATATTGGATAAAAAAACCTCGGGGAGTACAGAAGGTAGAATCCAGAAGATGGGGTTCTATGATATGATTAAAGAGATGGGTCTGAGGGATATGTCGAAGGAGAGACTTCTTCTGTAACACAAGATTCCTTTTCAAGAATTGACTTAGCCCTGGCTACTGGTGACTGGTTCCCCTATATTCAGGGAATTAAATATTTGACATGGGGAATATCAGATCATTCGCCACTAACAAAAGTAGATGTGTTCTGGTTGACCCATTTGGATCCAGGCGATAAATGAGAACAACTGTGGTTCGAATTCTTTGAGATTAACAAGGGAACTGCACTAGTATAAATCATATGGGATGCTTTTAAGGCGAGCCTTAGGGGGACATTAATACAAGAGATTGCATGCTTGTAGAGGAGGAAAGGAGACTGCAGACAACCTGCCAGTGGCGGAACTCCCGGAGGCAATGGAGTCATCTGCCGCCAGGCTTACAGGGCACTGACTCCATTGCCTCCGTTGTTCCGCTTAGTGCCACTGCCGCCTGCCGCACTTCATAGCAGTGCAGCTGTTATGTACCAGCGCAGGTCAGTGGGCGGGCGCGGGCAAGCGCTCCGTATTCTTGTTAGTAGTGGTGCGTTGTGCGGGCGTACGGTCGCCCCCCCACCTCTGTTTGGGTTGCTCCCCCCCCTCCCCCGTAGCCATGTTCACAGCCCGCCCGTGTCGCTGCTCATCTCTGTCACCTAGTGATGAAGAGCCAGGCGGCAGACAGTCCACTCCACACAGCCAGTGTGCGAGTGTTACTGTCACTGAAGAAGCAGACAGCAGCTGGCATCTGAATGCAGCTGTCACCTGAAAGCCGGGACCTGGGAGGTAGATGCGGCAGTGTTTGAGGGTAAGTCTCTCTCTCTTTTTTTTTTTTCTATTAAGGGGGGGCAACTTTTATCTTGCCTCCGGGCGAATTGAATGAACTTACGCCACTGCAACCTGCCATACCTTAGTACAGGAATACCTGCAGAATAATGAGGAGGAGGAGAATAGAAGAGCCTAGCAGTTTCCTTTCCAGTTAGTATAGTAACAGATATTTCAGATGTAGGAGGGTAGTAGTCCATCATATCCCTGATATAGATAAGAAATGTATGCACTTCTAACACCAGCTTTACACTTCCCAACAAGTACACACTTCTGAAGAAGTGCATAACTATTTAGCAGATGTAGGACTTTTAATCTTATCTCCCAACTCCAGGGAAATGCTAGATGCCCCCCCCTAACACTCTTTGAAATAGAAGTAGCCATAGCAGATATCCCGAGACAAAGTGCCTGGAATAGATGGAATTCCCCAGGAGATGTACAAAAAGCACAGTAAATATTTTGCCAAGAGTCTCCTGGACCTTTTTAATGAAATATATGGAAGTAATGTAGTAATAATTTTATTGAAAAAGGACAAAGATCCTAGGCTGGTAGAATCTTATAGGCCCATCTCATTATTAACCAACAATGTAGATCTTGGCCAAAGATCTTGGCCAAAGTGCTTGCTATAAGACTCAACCAGGTTATAAATGAAATTATTCATAATGACCAAACGGGATTTATGCCCGGGAGGTCAACAACAAATTTAAGAAGATTGTACCTGCTGTTACAAACTCAACAAGAGGATAGATCAGGAGGCTGCGGTAATATCACTTGAAGCAGCCAAGGCCTTTGATTCTATCGAATGGGAGTATTTATGGGAAGCCTAGGAATGGGTAGGAATTGGTCCTGTATTTATCAACTGTGTAAAGTAACTGTACAGGGCCCCATTGGAAAGGGTCTTGGTCAACAATTACAATGATACTGTATTTCTCCTGAGTTCAGGGTTGAGAGGGGAACGCGCCAAGGTTGCCCAATGTCCCTGGGACTGTTCACTATAGCCATTGAGCTCCTGGCATGCCTGATAAGGGAAAGTTTAGTTGTTAAGGGCATGGGCATAGGAACATGGGAAGACTGTATAGCCATGTATGTAGATGACATCCTTCTATTTGTTCATAACCACCATGGGGCATTGCCAGTGTCATGGATATAGTGAAGAGTTTTGGAAGACATTCGGAACTCAGGATTAATCCCCCCAATACTGGCAGCCCCTACCCCTCTGAAATGGTTGGAGGAATTCCAGTATTTGTGAATCTGGGTATTGAGAGATATTTTGAGGTTTGAAAATCTTAATTTGCTCCCTCAGACTATATAAAATCTAAAATGGGTCTATGGGGTAGACTCCCGTTAACCTTGACTGGTCAAATGATTATCCAGCATAAAATACTTTTATAGTTTTACAAAACTCGCCATTATATCTTCCTAGGAGAATATTTGGGATGATAGAAGGCCGGATTGCCTCCTTACTATGGGGCAACAGGAGGGCCCGACTAAGACTAGATATTTTATCTGTCAAGCCATGCCACTTATTATTGACACTTTCAGTGTGTTCCATTAGTAGTAGTGCTTCCATCCCTTTCCCTTCTCATTAAACTATTTCCTCAAATAAATATCTATCTATTTTGCATTTGCATATATATAAAAATACAAAAGCGAAAAAAAATTATACTTAATTGTGCACAATCCTATCATTTATACAAAGGGAGTGTGGATCTCACCTCATGACTTAAATTCTTCCTATTCCATATTTATGTCTTAATGCCTATTGAGAATTAACCACTTAAACATAAAAAAGGGAAAAATATAAACCTTTTGACTGTCGACCTTGCCCATGTCGACCTAATGATTGTGTCAACCTAATGATTGTGTTGACCTAATGACCTTTTGACCCAGACACATGTTGACCTTTCATTATGTCAACTTAATGGTGTCCACCCAATGCTTGTCGACCTTCATGCTGTAGATCTAATGATCCATACCCACTTGACATGTCATAATAAGATAAGGTATATATGGTAAAACATACACAGGATAAATAGATAAGTAAAGTGGGACTTCAATGATAAGTATAAATAGAACTTAAATCATCTCGATGTCACTCCTATACTGACAGATATGGGAAGGTATGGAAAATAGGTCAATATATTACGTGTGATACCCCAGGGGTCATTTACAATTTGGAGTGCCCTTGCGGCAAACATTATATTGGCAAAACCCGTCGAGAACTGAAGAAAAGACTCTCAGAGCACCATCTAACATCAGAAATGCCCCCAGAGATCGATCTCTATTCAAAGCCCTGACACCAGTTGCCAGGCATTTTTTTAAATATCATGGGAGCAACCCCAACGGTCTCAAAGCCTTTGGAATGATGAAAATTGCTATGGGGATAAGGAGAGGGGATTGGGATCGAGAGCTTTTGAAACAAGAAACCCGATTGATCTTAATGAACACCATGACCCCTAGGGGACTTAATGAAGAGAACAATTTCACGGTTTTTCTATGAGTTACTCTCCTGCGAAATCCCTTCGTCCAATTTCCCAATTTTACTGGCCTCCTCCTGTTCCTCTTCCTTCCCCCACTTTTTTACTCCCCTCCTTTTTACTCCCCCTTCTTCTCTCACCCTGAGAGCCCGGAGGTGACACATATATGACCCACCCCTACAGGATAAGACCCGTGACCATGAACCCTGGCACGCTCATAGTATCCTCTTTATACCTTGTTCAGACTGTGACATCCGAGACTATTTTTGACGGATAACTGTCATATACTTGAGATAGAATTCCACAGAATGCATGTCACCTCATATATGTGCATTCACAGCCAATATGTGACTATATTTATACATAGGAATTCTCTCTTTCTGAACCTTTAATTTTCCAGGATAGGGTATCTCTGGAGTCACTGAATATTCATTATACCTGTGCAATTTTGCACTGTAGCACAGGGGATTACCCCCCTATCCTTAGCCCTAGCACCCAATAATATGTTCCTAATATAAGATATGAGCACTTACCTGAATGTTTCTCACTATTGTTGTTTTACTTATCTTGCACCCTCACTTTTGTTTTATACCATTCACCCCACCCCCTCTATGGAACCTGACATCAGTTGTTCACTTATAGCACCATATAATCACCACCACATTATCTGGCGGTATTTCCAGATAGCTCATGCCATGATTATGAAACTATCGCAACAAGTATTCATGGATGCGCACATATGCCAGTTCACGGTTGGGTCTATCACAATAGACAGCATGCCTATCTCTGATAATTGACACTGTACCGAATAGGGATGGGACGCGCCAGAGACCTATTAAGGTGTTTATTACACAACAGGACTTACAGTAGACACAGTTGTGCATATTAAGGATATCCTATAAAACATATATTCAAGAATAGTGTTGTTATCATGTTCTTTTATAAATAAACAATACTAGTCCTATGATCCTCAGTGCGGTCATGTGACTTGATGTCAGATCAGACACTTATACAAACTGTGTCCTGATACGTGTTCGCCTTGTCTTTTTCTTCTTCTTCTTTTCTTCTCTCTTTGGTACATTTATTCGTACATGGTTACATGTCTCTAGAAAATGCTGATATTCGGTATTAACATCCTGACGGAATATTTACAGGAATATAGAATGCATATCATGCTAGGAATAGCTAGAATTTGCACTAAGTCAGATTTACCACGCCCACATACAGAGGGTGAATGACAGGGAACAGGTATCCGGACACACCTACCTGCACACACCTGTTCTGAATAATCATTAGACAGCAGGTACATAAGGAGCTTCCGGAGGCTTGCCAGGCTGGTCCTGATGAAGCTCCGTTTTGCGAAGTGTACACTGACCTGAAAACTCAGTGTGTTTGACTCCCTTTTCCCCTCCCCATGTATACTATGCTATTGAATTGATCTGTGTCTAGCTGCAAACTGTCAGGACGAGCGTACGCCAGTTTTCACTGGGACCGCATGCCTGTTTCAAGCCGCGGTGTGTGACGTCTGCACCGCCGCTTACTGATCACAGAGCAGACAGGAGACGGACGGCGCTGCTATTTACACGCCGCCGCCCGCATAGCTCTGTGATACTCAGCCGCTACCACCACATTTGCCTCCCTACAGCGGTGTGAGACTGACGAAGGAGTGGCAGTTCTCGTCAGTTCTCACCCGCCGGGAAGGCACTTAGCCCCACAGGCACATGAAACAGGATTGGCAACGGCAGTATTAAAGCAGAGTCCTAACTCGATACATACTTATTAAACATTGCCATTTATCCGTGAATCTGTGCTGCCCTTCCCCCAGCTGGGTTTAGGAGTGATATCATCATTATATCTTGTTTCACCACATACTCGGTGGGAATTCTAGCTATCTGGACACCTATTCCTAGCTGACAGGAATTGAATTAAGTGTTGAGCACTCAGATATTTAAAGTTTGATTTGCCTGTCAGTAGTGCCACAGCAGCACCAATCATTTACATCCATAGGGGATACCGGGGGAATTGGGCCACACTGAGCAAGGATAAATCTGTATCCTTTTTTATTACTGTCTGTGTTATATGGTTTCACGTGTTTGTCAATATTTCGCCTCCTTGTCTTTTAATAAAAATTTAATCAAGGCTATATTTTAATAAACTCTGCAATCTGAGGTGCACCACACAGAGACATTTCTCTTCTTTCTTTTTGAATTAAGAACTTAAATCATAAATATTAACCCCTTCCTGACGCAGCATGTTTTTGCCTTCCTGACAGAGCCCTTTTTTTCAAATCTGACATGTATCACTTAAGTGGGGATAACTTTTTTTTGCTTTTACTTATCCCAGTGATTTTGAGAATGTTTTCTCGTGACACATTGTACTTCAAGTTAGTGGTAAATTTGGGTCGATACAGTCTGTGTTTTTTTGTGAAAAATACCAAAATGTCGTAAAAAAATGGAAAATTTAGCAATTTGCAAAATGTTAAATTTTCTGCTTGTGAGACAAATAATCATACCACTCAAAATAGTTAATAACTAACATAGACCATATGTCTACTTTATGTTTCCATCATTATTTCAGCCTCCTTTTAATTTTTTTGGACACTAGGAGGCTTAAAATATGAATAGCAAATTCTCAAATTTTCAAGAAAATTTCAAACACTGATTTTTTTAGGGACCAGTTCAGTTCTGATGTGACTTTGAGGGACTTGTATGTGAGACACCCCCATAAATGATGCCATTTCAAAAACTGCACCCCTCACAGTATTCAAAACAGCATTTTGGAAGTTTGTTAACCCTTTAGGTGTTTCACAGGAATTAAAACAAAGTGTAGGTGAAATTTCAAAATTTCATTTTTTTTGCAGATTTGCAATTTTAATACATTTTTCTAAGGAACACAGTAGACTTTACTAGAGAAATGTGACTAAAAATTGATTCCCCCAATTCTTTTGTTTTCATAAATATCCTATATGTGGCCCTAGTGTGCACGTTGACCAAACCACAGGCTTCATAATAGAAGGAGCACCTACTTGATTTTGGAGCCTCCTTTTTATAAGATTATTTTTTAGGCACCATGTAGGTTTCTAGGCACCATAAGATGCTAAAAGTTAGGAACCCCCCCACAAGTGACCCCATTTTGCAAACTACACCCCTCAGGGAATTCATCTAGGGGTATAGTGTACATTTCAAACCCCCAGGGGTTTCACCAATTGTGGTACAACTGGGCAGTGAAAATGAAAAATTAATTTTTTTACACAAAAATGCAGTTCTGGCTCCAAATTTTTCATTTTCACAAGGAATGAAGGAGACAAAGCACCCCAAAATCTGTGCCCCAATTTCTCCCGAGTACGGCAATGCCTCATGTGTGACCAAAAAATGGCAGGACTCAGAAGGGAAGGAGTGATATTTGGATTTTGCAGCACAGATTCTGGTGGAATGTTGGTGGGTGCTATGTCGCATTAGCAAGACCCCCGAAGCACCAATACAGTGGAACCCCCCCCCACAAGTGACCCCATTTTGCAAACTACACCCCTCAGGGAATTCATCTAGGGGTATAGTGTACATTTCAAACCCCCAGGGGTTTCACCAATTTTGATACAACTGGGCTGTGCAAATGAAAAATTACATTTTTTACACAAAAATACAGTTCTGGCTCAAAATTTTTCATTTTCACAAGGAATGAAGGAGACAAAGCACCCCAAAATCTGTGCCCCAATTTCTCCCGAGTACGGCAATGCCTCATGTGTGACCAAAAAATGGCAGGACTCAGAAGGGAAGGAGTGATATTTGGATTTTGCAGCACAGATTCTGGTGGAATGTTGGTGGGTGCTATGTCGCATTAGCAAGACCCCCGAAGCACCAATACAGTGGAACCCCCCCACAAGTGACCCCATTTTGCAAACTACACCCCTCAGGGAATTCATCTAGGGGTATAGTGTACATTTCAAACCCCCAGGGGTTTCACCAATTTTGATACAACTGGGCAGTGAAAATGAAAAATTACATTTTTTACACAAAAATGCAGTTCTGGCTCAAAATTTTTCATTTTCACAAGGAATGAAGGAGACAAAGCACCCCAAAATCTGTGCCCCAATTTCTCCCGAGTATGGCAATGTCTCATATGTGACCAAAAAATACCAGTTGGGTGCATGGCAGGACTCAGAAGGGAAGGAGTGATTTTTGGATTTTGCAGCTCAGATTCTGGTGGAATGAATGGTGGGTGCTATGTGGCATTAGCAAGACCCCCGAAGCACGGTGAAATGATGAACCTAATAATCCATAGATGTGTGGTATATTTTAAAACACTCCTTTATACATAGGCCGGGTTTGTCGGGGCAAGTTTCACAGTGGAAAATAGTATCCTTTCTTATTCCCTTTTTATAGCAAACTTTGCACCTTTTTTGTGTCCTGCCCTTTCTTGCAGTGGAGGGGATTTCGTTAGGAAAATGCTGCCCTGGTACAATACGGGGGCCAGTACTAGAAGTACTGGGGCCCTCTGCCTGCTGGTTCCCAAATAGTAGGCCCTTTATGACTTCCTCTTGAAAGTGCATAAATGTCCCCCTCTGGCTGGTAGAACGGAATAGCACGTAAGCGTTATACAGTGCCATCTGGATGATATACACGGCCAGCTTCTTGTACCAGATTTTTGTTTTCCGCAGGGGACTGTACGGCTTCAGTACCTGATCTGAAAGATCCACTCCGCCCATGTACTTATTGTAATCTAGGATACAATTAGGTTTTGAGGTGTGGGTACTGGTACCTCGTACAGGGATGGAGGTGGTACTGTCTCCATGAATTGTTGTCAGTATAAGGACATCCCTCTTGTCCTTATATTTGACCAACAACATATTTTCGTGGATTGTGCCCTGCTTTCACCCCTTCTCAGTACTTGGGCAATGTGCGTTTTTGGGAGGCCTCTTTGGTTCTTGCGCACAGTACCGCAAGCTGCTGTACCTCTTGAACCAAGGGCCTTAAACAGGGGGATGCTAGTGTAAAAGTTATCCACATAGAGGTGATAACCTTTATCCAGGAAGGGGTGCACTAAATCCCAGACAATTTTTCCACTAACACCTACGAGGGAGGGGGGGCATTCTGGCGGTTCAATTCTTGAATCCTTCCCTTCATATACCCTAAACCTGTGGGTGTACCCTGAGGTGCTTTCACACAGTTTATACATTTTTATGCCATACCTTGCCCTCTTACTGGGAAGGTACTGGCGGAATTTAACCCTTCCTTTAAAATGTATAAGGGACTCGTCGATACAAATACATTTTTCAGGGATGTACATCTCTGCAAATTTGGCACTGAAATGATCAATGACCGGCCTGACTTTGAATAGCCGGTCAAAGGTGGGATCATCTCTGGGTGGGCACTGTGCATTATCGGTGTAATGTATAAATTTAAGGATTGTTTCAAAACGAGTCCGAGTCATGGCCATACGGTAAAATGGGGTGCTGTACAGAACATCTGTACTCCAATATTGCCTAATTTCTGGCTTTTTTACTATGCCCATATGTAACACCAGACCCCAAAACGTCATCATCTCTACTGCATCTACAGGGGTCCACCTAGCAAATGATGACGTGGGGTTTTGAGCAATAAACTGCTGGGCATATAAATTACTTTGGTCCACCATTAAATTTATAAAATCATCAGAGAAAAATAATTTGAAAAAGTCAATTTCTCTGAGACCTGTTGAATCAAATTGGATTCCTGGGATGGCCAAAAACTCAGGAACCTGGGGCTCAAAATTGTCTGGTGGTGGGGTCCATACGGGATCAATCATTTGGGGGGGGGGTCTCCGCTGCTCTACGGGGGCGTCTTTGAGGGGGTCCCTCATCACTAGAGGAAGAGGAGCTTAAGACGAATCCTTCAAATTCCCCGCTTGCATCACTGGCTGTGTCAGAGTCAGAGGCAAGCATGGCATATGCCTCCTCCGCTGAATACATTCTTCTGGATGACTGGGATGACATTTGGGATGCCATTTTTGTTTCTGTAAGTGTAATGTTTCAACACGTGTATAGTGTAGGGGGGGTACAAACTTTATTTCAACACGGGGGGTATGTAGTGTGTAGTGTGTATGTAGTGCAGAAATAAAAAAAATTCTTTATACAGGAATTTGATCCCAATAAAAAAAAATAAAAAATTGAAGGGGTTAAAAAAAAAAAAAAAAAAGGTCCTGCGCCAAAAATTGAGCACAGATGTTGGTCAGTAACGTCCGTCACTGAACAGCGCTCAAAGGCAACAGGACACCCACAAAAGCAACGTGGGTGTAAAAACAATTTAAAAAAAAAATAAACCACAGCACTCTCCAAAAAAAAAAAAACAATTTTAAAAAACTGCAGAAAAAAAATGATATCAACCCTGTGCCAAAAATGCTGTTCAGTGATGTACGTCACTGATCAGCGGCCACAGGACACCCACAAAAGCAACGTGGGTGTAAAAACAAAACCCCACTGCACTCTCCAAAAAAAAAACTGCAGATCAGTGATGCAGTGATGCAACACTGATTAGCAGTGAGGGGCAGCAGGTACACAACTGTGGGTGCAACCTGACAGGGTATATATATAAAAAAAAAAAACCCTGGACCCCCAAAAAGTTGCTGATCAGTTAATTAATTTAAACTGATCAGCACAAAAGGGGGCGCAGCAGTCAGTTGCACAGGCAGCACAACCTTTGGTGCAACTGACAGGTATATATATATATAAAAAAAAAAAAAAAAAAAAAAGTTGCTGATCAGCACAGATATACTGATCAGCACAAAAGGGGTGCAGCAGACACAAAATATAGCACTCTCTATCACTCTCTGTCACTATCTCTCACGATCTGTGACTCTATGACACTGCAGCAGCAGCACACAGGAAGTCACAAGATCCAGGAAGCATCCAGCTGCTGGCAGCACGCTACCAGCGGTGATCAGGTAAGTATCAGGCAAGGATCAGGTATGTATATCACGACAGATTGGTCGGTGACCGCTCTGCACGCAATTCCAGACCGGAATGGCGTCTGCAGCGCAGTCACCGTTAGTTTAAATGACGCGCCTTGGCTGTGATTGGTCCGTCGGTCCGACGGACCAATCACAGCCTTGGGGGCAGGTGGGGTGAGGTGTGGTCATCACCGGTGACCCCCTCATGCCCCCTCACACCCGACGGTGATTGACACCTGTGTTACCGAGCGTCTGATTCGCCGGTAACACAGGAAAACGCTGCGACTGGCTGTTCACATTGAACAGCCAATCACAGCGATCGCCGACGGGGGGGAGGCATCGCCGCCCCCCCTGGGCATGCAGGGACATGTCTGCTGTCAGGGACAGCAGACATGTTTAAACTGTCACCGCGTCTATAGACGCGGGGACAGTTTAAAGTCATGACGTATATATACGTCATGTGTCGGGAAGTACATCCCGGCCATGACGTGTATATATACGTCAAATGTCGGGAAGGGGTTAAAGATACATGTAACCATGTAATCCATAAGCAATTCATGAAATATCTAAAGGATTTTACGGTCTATGCAAATGTGAGTGTGTCTGAGACTTCCACTAATCTGTGACTGAGATAGGGTGAAAGTGGTCATCACTGATGTCACAGACACTCCTCAAAAATGCCTGGGAATGTCTGATTTTTCCACCACACCCACAAAACTTTAAGTTCCATCCCTATACCGCAGCTTCCTGTCAGTCAAACTGTGATAGGATTATGTTTACTATCCATACACATTTTCTGTCGCTGATTCCCCACATTTATGAACAGTCACTCGATAAGTTATCATTTTGAAAATCCTCTAATTACCAATCTGAAGTAGGCACCTGGTTCGGTATCGGCAATGGACGTAAATTGGGGTCCTGAATCCAATTGCATATTGTTGTTCATCTCCTTTTCCTCTTATCCTTTTCCAACTACCACGTGGAGTTGCAGAGCTACTTTTTCAGGTTATTAATATTTAGGTTCATACACACTGAGCGACAATGCCCAGCGTGTATGGACAGCGATGATCATGTTCATCGCTGGGGGGAAAGCCGCTCAGTGCCTAAACACTGAGCGGCTTTCCCCCTGCCCGGCGCTGACGAAGGGGGGAGGATGGCTTTGCATAGTGCAGTGCTATGCAAAGCTGTCCTCAAAGCCGCTCATCTGCTGGTAATACCAGCAGCTGAAGGGCTCACTTTCCAATTTATTCTGACTACAGCACATTGTTTTTCATACAGTATCTTCAAATTTAACAAGTGTAAACTTTTGTGTGACAATTTCGGACTGCCACATTTAATTTACAGATCATTCGTCTGCAGTTCTTCAGTCTATTTTTCTATTTAAAGATTTTGTAATTGGTTCTATGCACTTAACAGACATTTCTCAATGTTTTTGCTCTGTACTTGCAATTTTTCATCAGCACCGCCTGCATGGTTAATTTTTCTCTCCAAAGCCTCACTTTGTTCTGCTGTTTTATGCAGACTTTCCTCTACTAATACATAGGGGGTTATTCAGACCCAATTGCAAAGCAGATTTTTTAGCAAATGGAAAAAATCATGTTGCACTGCAGGTGGGGAAAATGTAACATGTGCAGAGAGTTAAGTCGTGTACACACAGCAGTGATGTTTGCTGAAATTGCTGGCAATATGGTCGCTGGTGACCATATTGCCAGTGATGGGAGTGTGCCCCGGCGATAAATCGCCGGGTGCGCGCTCCCGTTTCCAGCCCCGTTGCTCCTGCGACCAGCTGATTACCTCTGCGGCACTGCCAGCAGAGGTTTCTTTTCATCAGCGACCATCTCTGGTCGCTGATGAAAAGGGGGCATTGAGCGATATATCGCCCCGTGTGTACGCACCCTTAGAGTAGAGTTGCCATGATATGCAGCCTTGTAAGTCACCTTGCTGACAAAGATGTAAATGGACATGTATGTTTTTTTCCAGTACGGTATGTGTGTGTGTAATCTGCTTTGCAACTGGGTGACTTACTTATGACTGACTTCATCTTCTTTGTTTCTTGCAAACCTTGAGAGCAAATGGCTTTGGAAAATTTCACCAGCCACCCCATTTTTCAAACCGCTTTTCTCCCCCTTATTGTTGGCTGCCGCCTGTTGTAGAGGGGATGCTGGATGGTAGACCAATGTTGGAATCCTGACTGTTAAAAGCCTGTCAGGAGCCCAACTTACAGGGCCATTCTCCCTCGTCCATGACCCACATAGAGGGAGAATAGAACCTACGGCGAGCACATCGAGCCTGTAAGGGTCTTCATATCGCTCGCTCCCTGTCAGAGTCCCAGCAGTTGGGATTCTGATGTCGGTCTAATTACTGTCTTGTGAATGGCAGCAGCTCATACTGCATCTGTAGATCAATAGTTCTCAACCTCAGTCCTCAAGATCCCCACACAGTTCATGTTTTTTAGGTCAACCAGCATGTGCACAGGTGCACTCATTACTCACTGACACATTTTAAAAGATCCACAGGTGGAGCTAATTACGTCACTTGTGATTCTGTGTGGAGTCATGGAAATCATGCACTGTGTGGGAGTCCTGAGAACCACTGCTGTAGATACTGTTAACCTTGTTATAGAAAGAGATGAATGACAGGTACTCCTGAGGCCAAGTGACAGCTGAGGAATTAGGCATACCAAAAATAAGGAATACACCTCTAGCAGCAAATACTGTATGTTCAAGAACATTGTCATTAGTTGCTGACCAATCCAGCTGCATGCAGTAAACACAAAAGCAGTAATGCATCCACAATGTCTTTAATGGTAGTACTAGCCACTCTGTCTCAGTGCCTGACTCAGCCTCTGTACTGACAGTGACAGTCACTGGAGTGGGTGAAAAGTCTGCAGCACCCTCGAATAGCAGTGATAAACTTGCAGTTTTCTGCCCTCACTGTTTGATAATTTTCCACTTCTCAATACTAATTATATATGCGTGTGTGTAAAAATAATGAGCTCACCATAGTGAGCTACCTTTAATAAAATGACCCACCTTAATACATAATAATGGGGGTTTGGTTCATGGATTGATCAATACATTTAATGCAAGCTTTAACCCAATGTCAAGGAACCACATTTCACTGCAAGTCCTACACTAGTACCCAGATTTTTGAGAACCTGGCAACTGCCATCACATCAGAGCCCTACTGAAAATCTGCTGCATGGTTTGAAGCTCATCTGAAAACTAATGGCGCCCACACACGGTGAGTTGTGTGCAAGGTGCCATTTAAGCCATACAATTTGTGCGACTGGGTGCGATAAATACACCTGATTTTTAACTACACTACAATAGTCAATTACAAGGTAAATGCAATTTAGTTAAAAAAAAATACCTGCCTGCACATTTGAACTAGACGCGATCAAGTCGCACGCAAATATCGCAGCATGTGTGGAATATATGTTCTTTTAGATTTCAAAGTATTAATATGTGGACAGCAAAAAATCACCACAACAGTTGACCAAAACAATATTGATTTATTATACTCAGCATCGGGAGTTCAATTCAGTGAATTCAAATAGTCAATGATCACACATCCAGAGAGGATTTGGCTGTCATTTTAACACCTGTGTCCTTGAGAAGTATACTGTAGCTGAATTCTGTCAGTTCCATCAGTTCATACTGTATGTTCCTGATTGTGGCCTATGAGTTACTCTCCCCATAAGCTTATATTCACTATTCTAGGCATTGGATCAGAAAATCCTAATGTCCTGTTTGCCCTAAAAGACATAGGGGGAGATTCTCTATGCAAGAAATGCGGTAAAAACCCCGTTATCGGGGTTTTTACCACATTTTGGGATGCTGTAAGCATCCCCCGCCGGGTTAACGCCCCATAGAAGCCAATGGGCTTCTACCGCATCCCGCCGCCGCCCCGCACGGACTCCCACCGCCCCGCATCGCTCCCTCCTCCCTCACCTGTGTCCGGGCAGCACAGCGCAGTGCTGCCCGGACCTTTGACCTCCTCCCTGCACTGATCCTCTTCCGGGTGCAGGGAGGAGGAGAGCCCGGCGCAGCAGCAGCGCCGGGTGTGTGAGGGAGGGGGGAGCCGCCGGGACCTGCTGGGACCCGGCAACTCTCACCGCAAAGGACAGCTCTTAACGCAAGAGCTGTCCTTTGCTATAATTATCGCATATGTTAAAACATATGCGATAATTATAAATGCGATGGGAGGCGAAGGGGGGCGGAGATTCTTAGAGAATCTCCCCCTAAGTCACAGTTGGCCATTTTCTAAAAATATACATAGGCAAGTACTGGATGGTACAATCTCCTTTTGAGGCCTTATAGAGGAACTGCAAATCATTGTAGAAAGCAAATATTTAACCCTATGGTTACACTCATAGCTTTTAAAAAGGTGAGACAATCACAACACATCGGTGAATGCTGTTGTTGGTGTGTCTGGATGAAGGAGTTTAGGCCCTGAAATGTTGATACCTTTATACAATATGCTTTTTCTGCATTTATATTGTGCCTCCTGAGTGCCGTTTGTGCTATTTGAATTCAATATATTATATACATAAAAAGGTGTGTGCATGTTTTACCTTGAAGCATAGCCAGTTTTGTACCTAGCGCCACCAAATATGGCTGGCAATGTAGTTTGACCAGAAGTAGTTTTTTTATTTTTTTTACCTACGCTTAATCAGTGCTATATATTTTCAGACTATACTTTTATTTTCAAAATATACTAGGATTACCATGCTACATATCTATTTAAACTGGGACACACAAGAATTAAACAGGTACTGTGGCAGGCTTGGCAATGAACAAAAATAGTCTACTTGCGCTGAAAGCAATGTCCCAGTAAATGGTCTCCACTTTTTCTTCCAATTAAATATGCAAAAAAAGAGAACAAAACACTATTGTAGTATACGACAATACACAACAATCTTCCTCCAAACGTGGGGGGGGGGGGGGGGGGGGAGGGAGGGGGAGTTATAAGAAGATGGTGCTCCCAAAGTTCGCAAATGGTCTGAGGGTAGTATAGAGTCACCTCACTCGTTTGAACATAAGCAGGTGCTTACATTTATGCTTACATGTGAGAGTTTAGGCGACTCATATAAAGGTATCTTTTAAAATGCAGAGTCTCACCACTTCCTTCCGGTTTATAAAAGGTTTTTATTCAAATAAAACCGGTGTAGGGCCACAGTCCTTACAGCAAAAGTACCATACTAGTTGGAACCCAGGTAAAGTATGGGTAACACAATACTGCACAAAATGTGATCCTGGACCACCGAATATTTAAAATTGATAGGCACTTGATATACTGTAAAAAAAAAGGGGTTGTTTTTTAGATTAACCTGGCCCTTAATCGCTGCCCTAGGTTTCTGTCAGATTGTATGTATCACCTAACATACAGAAACAAATACACAAAGAAAAAGGTACCGACAGTGTCCTTGGGCGCTGATCCTGAATGTGTCTCTTATTGGATGGGTACCCAAAACACAAAAGAACATAGACCACAATAGTGTAATACCATAGGGAATATAAAGATGTCAATTTAAAAACCAATATTGACAAAAACGGAGGGAACTCGTACCCTATATTCTGGTCTACTGTTCAGGCAGACCAAAGGTGCTTAGGGGGTAGCGGTCCTGTACCGTCAGGTCAACCGGATATCCGGTTCCAATTGCACATGTGAAAGAGATGAGAAAGCTGGTATGGTGTAATCACACAATATACATGAAACACACATGAGAAAAAGGGACTCGTAAAAAGGGACTTCACCGGGAGAGGCTACAGGGACGCCTGGTACAAACCATCTGCCTATTTGTCTGCATGTACTTTGTGGACATTTCAACTCGGTGAGAGTCTGCTGTTTTGATCCCCACTTGTTGATGTTTTATATATGTTTTGTGAATAAAGCGGTATTACACCATACCAGCTTTTTATCTTTTTTATATATACAATCGGAACTGGATATCAAGGAGATCTGACGGTGTTGAGGCCGCTCCCCCCTAAGCACTTTGGGTCTGCCTTAAAACAGTAGACCAGAATATAGGGTACGAGTCCCTTTTTCTCATGTGTGTTTCATGTATATTGTGTGATTAAAGAGGTATTACACCATACCAGCTTTCTCATCTCTTTCACATGTGCAATTGGAATCGGATATCCGGGTGACCTGACGGTACAGGACCGCTCCCCCCTAAGCACCTTTGGCCTACCTGAACAGTAGACCAGAATATAGGGTACGAGTCCCCTCCGTTTTTGTCAATATTGGTTTTGCGGGTACATTTATGGACGGCCGCGACGCGACCGACACGATTTCAAAGTTTAACATTGGTTTCAATGGGAAATCGCGGGCATCGCGTCGGTCGCGTCGCGGCCATACATAAATGTACCCGCGATGCCCGCGACGGGCGCCCTTCTAGGTAAAGAGTACCAATGAGTGCACCTGCTGGGTGACCTGGAAAACGTGCACTGTTGGGGGTACTTGAGGACCAGGGTTGGGAACCACTGCCCTAATGGATGGTAGGGCATGAAATACAGCCTGTTGGCACGTCAGCTCAAAAAACAGTTAAAAAAACCCATGTCGACCTTTTGACTGTCAACCTAACGCATGTATCGACCTTGACCCCTGTTGACCTAGTCCATTGTCGACCTTCACCCCTGTCGACCTAGCTGTATGTCAACCTAATGACTGTCGACCTAGTTGGGGTAGACAATTTGACAGTATCCTGATTAAGCTGATGTGTTGTTACATAAAGCTGTTTTGCACATTCTGGGGCAGCAAAAGCAAAAAAGGTGTCCTCATATAATGGGAACATAAAAAGACAATATTTTCACATTTATTTTCCAGCAGACAAAAAGGAAATGTTGGTTTCCATTGGTCCTTTTTAACCATCTGTACAAAAGCATTGTTTCCTAAAAACCTGGATTGTAATAGTAGTTTAGGAAATTCTTACCTAATAAATTCCTATTCCTAATGAGGTACAAATTAACCCCTTCAGTGGCAATCCCGAGAATTTTCCGGGCTGTGCCTCAGTGCCCAGTCTGGCAAGCCCGGAAAATTCTCGGGATTGCCACTGTTTGGAGCCTGGCAACGCTGATGAGTTCACTCACTGATCTCAGGCAGCTTCACGCTGCCCGGCTCCCTCCCCTCTGCGGCGCCTCCTCCTCCCCCCGGGTTTCTTATTGAAGTCTCCGGCGCCGGCTTATGACAAGCCGGCTGCCGGGGACAGGGACGCGGCACGGGGGGTGCACGTCCGGGCAGCCGCTGATTGACAGTGTAGCGGCGCTGCCCGGACCTGGGGAGGTAGTGGTGGTTTTTTTTTTTTAAGGGAGCGCTCCCCATAAAAAAAACTCGCCCAGTGGGGAGCACTCCCCCCAAAAAAAACACCACTGAAGGGGTTAAGTCACCTGTGCCTAATGGGCCCTACACACGGGCCAACATCCAGGCATTTCCTGAGCGATTTTACTAAATTGCTCAGAAAATGCCTGAAAACGCATGTAAAATTGCTGTGTGTGTGTAGTAGACCACACAGTGATTTACATTTACAGGCCCCACCGGTCTGAATCCGGCAGCAATTAATAACCTGCGTGGAGGAGAACATGACACCTCGCTCTGCAGCATTGTGTGCCGAGAGAGACCGTGCATTCTGGGCAAAGTAGCTTTGCTCAAGAACACTCGTCAACCCGGGTGTAGGGCCCATAAGCTTGGATAGCCAGAATACCTGGACTGTAAAGCTGGGAACACACTCACACATTTATCTGTCCAATCTGTCTGGTGGAAACAAAAACCAGGCAATGAACTGGAGCAAATAAATTCTGGATCGACAATTCGCCCTAAATTCTGAAAAATGGATACAAATGATTGTTTGTATACATTTGTTAAATCATATGGCTTATCAAATTTGTCTAAATGACTATTGTCTCTTTTCACGTGTTTGGGAGCAAATGATGGTCATATGCTCCCATACAGATCTAGATTTTTGTTCCCACCGTACAGATTGGACAGATAAATCTTTGTGCGTGCCCAGCTTTAGTGTGACTTGAGGACAACTGGTGTAATTAATAAGTGCATTAACTAAATAGGCTGTTAGCAGTTTGCAAGCAGCTGGAGAGAATGGGCCTCATTCAGCAATGCTCAATAAGCAGAGGTTGTTTGCTGCTTAGCAAGTCCATCGCTAATGATTCTAAACTGACTTTTATTTCTGTCAGACTTGGCCTCTTTTGCAGACCTATGGGCCTTATTCTAGTTCAATCTTTCTGCCAAAATCCTTCTTAGATGGACAAAACCATGTGCACTGCAGGAGGGCAGCTATAAAATGTGCAGAGAGAATTGGGAGGATTTGGGTGAGTTATTTTGTTTCTGTGCAGGGTAAATACTGGCTGCTTTATTTTTACACTGCAATATAGATCTTACTTTGAAGTAAAACCTCACCCAAATCTAATTATCTCTGCCCCACCTGCAGTGCACATGGTTTTGTCCATCTAAGAAGGATTTTGTCAGAAAGAGTGAACTAGAATAAGGCCCTATGTTCCCAGAGAAAGGCCCAGTGTTTTTTTGGGGACGACCATAAACGCTGGGTGTTCCCCTGCAGCCACCCCCTGCCCAGTCTGACAGCCAGTCATACTTTGCCTGAGCTGTAAACAGGGGGGATGCTTGAAGGGGACAGCCACTCCGTGCATTAAGCGGCGGGCTGTCCCTAGTGCATGTTAAGTGCACTATTAATATATGCAACGCTGGTTAATACATCTACCCCGTCTACTTCAGTGTTGCATCACTGCTCCAGGCTGTAATATCACTGCTTTCTTTTAAGTATCGAAATTAGTTCACAGCATCCATTTTGTCTGTTGTGCACACTATAAATAAAGTTGTTTTAGTATTTAGAAAAACAAGCTTGTGATCTTGCTGCAGAGCCTCCTGGGAGCATAGGAGGTCACGCAGATGCCTGGATTTGGAACAGGAAGCTGAAATTGCGAGTGCGTTCACCAACAATAGGGTAACTAAGTTCACCATCTATAGCAGCAGGGCATTATGAGTAACCATTGCTGAAACAGTCTATGTACAAGAACTCCACTTACTGTGAAGTTAATGCTAAGTACTAAGCATTGGAGAGAGATAAAAGTACCAGCCCATAAAGGTTTGGAGGATGAAATGACAGGAGCTGGTTGGTTGGTAATATATCGCTGTCCATTTTATTTCTTTCCAAATCCGAGTACATAGGTAAGTTTGTATTCTACTAATTGGTCTCCATATTTTCCACATCTTCTTCTCCGTAGTGGTCTTGTTTTAAAATGAACAAATAAGGCATTTTTAATTTTCAGATGGACACATTTTAAATTTCAACAAACAAAAATAAAACATTATCAAAAGGGTATTTTTTTCAATGGTACTTTATAAATACATCTAAAAAATGTCAACATGCTACATGTCACCAGAATGGTATATTCCCTAAAGCTGTGACATACAGACATTTAGTATTTGGATTACAGAAAATGGCAAACAAGGGAGGAGCTTGTGCAAAGAAGGAAAGGAGGATGTTTTTGTGGATCCACCCCTCCCCCCAGTTAAGGCCACTGATGTATTTGTGGTTATATATGAAGCACCATGTTAAACCTTGAATTGCCACAAGCCCCAACTGGGAGGGAGTTAAAATTATCCTTTACCAGCACATATGACATTATTTTGTGTCTGGTTTAGTTTGTGTGGTATAAGAAGCACCAGAATTATTTTAACATTTTGTTTCATTCACTTTGTATATGATCTTTGATACTTCACTGATGATTGCCTTTCCAAGGTTATAAAACACTACAATAACTTGCGCCTGACAAATACAACTTGCCATTTTTTCCATACAGAGAAGTTACAAGTACTTGTGTTTTTCTTCAACACAAAACAATATCTAGTTAGTATAAATACAAGTAGTTGGCTACACATTGTCAATGTAATTTAGTCCATACAATCGTTCATTAATACTTTCATTCTTATTACCTTTATATAGATACATTTCTAATAAAATTTATTGCAACTGTATAGTTTATTTTTTAATGTTTTTCGTTTCTTGTTCCAAAGTAAACCACATAATAATAATGACTACTTTATGGGTTGTGACAGACTAAGCCCTTTGGAACATGAAAATGCCACTTGCTGCAAGCTCATATTTTGGGCTCTATTCATCATTCTTGTCCATACTGCTGTGGATATTATCACGCAATAATGCAACTATTTTTTTTCTCTAAAATTATCACAACTATTCAGCAATGAAGTTTGCAGGGGTGGTGAATACAATATTATGGAGTTCCTGCAAAATTCTACATGGCTTTGTTTTCGGCAGTCCAAAAACAAAACCTTTTTCTTGAACTGCACATGCTCGGTCATGAACAAAATGTAGTGCTAGGTCACACATAAGGCTGTGTGGGGTCACACACACAGTGGTGTGGCGGAATCCTGCAGAACAGGATCCAGCTACTGCCGACTAGATTTCTAGTGTTACAGTTTCTGCACAACCACACTGTGTGAACACAAAATGTATGTGTTCTTCCTGAAATCCGTCCGACCTGCCATCCGGTCCTGTGGGCAGCCACACTGTGTGCAGGCTCTTGGAGGCTAATCGGGTCCCACTTGGCCTCTATGTGTTACCCAAGCCTTACTTAACAATTGCAACAGTCTCCTTCTGTGCAGTATGACAAGCGGCATGTGTATGTCCAGCCTCCCAAAAGTGTCTAAATGAATTAAAATGTTTACAAAGGCGGATGGGAAAATGCCCCTCTGCCACCAGTTTATTTGTATGAAAGCCATTCAGAGATGGTGTTATATAAAGTAAATTTTCCATTGAGAACCTTAGCGTTTTCATGCTTGGCATAAAACATTACAGCACTTGGGAGAGAGCTATGACTTCCTCCCTACAATGTTATCCTCTACAACAGGGGTGGCCAAACCTGTCCTCAAGATCTACCAACGGTGCTTGTTTTCCAGGCAGCCTGTGGATCTACAGTAGGAATGAATGCAGCAGGTTTTAAAATGTGACCGTTAGTAATGACTGCAGCTGTGCACCAGCTAGGTAACCTGGAAAACGTGGACCGTTGGTAGATCTCGAGGACCGGTTTGGCCACCCCTGCTCTACAAGATGGGTATTAACAGATAATATAATTGCATTACCTTGTGAATTAACCAGTTACTGAATAGTAAAAAAAATGCAAAATTGCTTTTAAATGGAAAAAATAACATGTTGAATAAGAGCCCTTACTTAGGTGTTCAACGGTCCTCTATAATGACATACTGATGAAATGCTGTAACAGTGGTTTCCAAAATGGTTAATGCAGGACACATGCATGGGTATCATGGGTTGGTGGTCTAGTAACAAGTCAGATTATTTGAAGGTCAATGATGATAGACAAAACCAGTGCCTGTGTCTACCAATAATAAAACTGTGTCTACCAATAATAAAACAAATAAGGAACATATGCAGCAACAATCTTTTGAAGATTATCTCAATAAGACCCTCATTGTCCAACCGTGCTGCAAAAAATATGTTGATATTCTAGGGCGACATGTGTCAAGAAAATTTGGGAACCACTGATGGGACCACTGTTTCTTACAATGGTTTTTGGTAAGTCTCTATTAGAGGACAATTAATTCTATTCTGTATACAGTCTCATCATAATGGCATACTACAGTTGAGAAGTGATGCACTGTACAAGTGATACACCTACCCTTACAATTTGAAGCCTGTGATGTGAGACATTTGCATCTGTATAAGGATGGGCTCCCTCTTAACAAGGTTATTGAAGATTGTTGGCTACACCAAGATGCAAAATGTATCAAAAGGCAAATAAATAATAGGATACAAAGAAGCAATACAGGAGGAGCCCCAATAAATAAGAGGGAAGACCAGTGGTTGCTAAACCTTCTAGAATCACAGTGCCCTCGAGTAGTTGCATTTTTTTCACGGCACACAAAAGATGTTTGATAAATAAATTTTGAAATATTTTTTTTTAATATATTACTTATATTGCACCTACCTGTCATACTTCGGTTCAGTTATGTAATATAGGACAAGGTTGTGTTCTGATTGTCCACATGTTTTATGCTTGCTGCCCATAACACTGCTTTTGCCTATCACTTTGAACGTAAATAATTTGATTTGGTCCTGGACCATCAGCCCGAGGTAATCCTTCAGGGCCTCACGGCACCCCAGGGTGCCTAGGAACATAGCTTGGAGACCACCGTTATACATAAAAAAAAGTTTCACTTATAGAGAAGGTAATTTAGAATTTTGTATCACTAGAAAATATGGTAACACACCACCCACTTCTCTGCTGCATAAAACAACATATTTAGAATAAGGTAATAAACTAATGCACTTAAGTTTAAAAGTTATGCAATGGTACACGTGTATCCCATGAAGGGTCTGTCACCATAATGATAAAAATGATAAACATTAATGATGTATGCAATAGTCAGATGGAAACATTTTGAATAAGCAGGCAATTCTAAAAAAGGAACCAACTAGATACTTCTACTTGTTCATTATAATATCAGATAACAGCTGACAAAATGGTGTACCAATTCCTACTTCAGTCCATTTTTTTATTTTCGATGTACAAAATGCAGATACCTCTAAATGATGGACACAGTGATAGAATATATGGAGGGAGGCACAGGGAATAAGATCTCTTAACAATGTCACCTCCCCTTTTTATTACCCATGCAATGTTATAGCAAGGCATTTGCTACCAAGAGTCAGAGCACTGTCATCTGTTAGGGTTATGTGCACAGAGAAAGGGACCTTAAAGTGAGCACCGAGGAGTGTTTCATCCCATTTCTGCCAGACTGAATAATGAGAGTAACCATAGAACTGCACTACTGATACCCCATCCTATCTGACAGACAGTGAGCACCTGATCTTAGCACCAATGTCTCATGCCCTTGTAGAAACCCATGGGCCATTTGACACACTGTATCCCACATTGCATAACGCTTATAATTATGAAATGCTACTCCAAAAAGGAGCACTTATCTAGGCTATACCACAGAGACCAGCAATGCGGAAAATGATAAAGTGCAACACATACATAATAACACAATTTACATCAATGATAAAAATGATAGAATTAAGAGCAATTTGGGAGACTCAAGTGCTTTAACTAAAAACTTGAAGCGAACAATATTATTCTATGAACAGCACAAGGGTGTCCCCTAGGAGTATGGAAACATTTATATCTGCAAGGAGTGCAGTTTCTGTACCAAACTAGTGGTGCACAGTAGAAATGTGTAATGTCTGCAGTAAAGTCTTAGGAAAACGGTAATTTCAGGCCTCCTTGACCACCATTATAACAGGAGGACCTTGTTACGTGCTTCCTACATCTGCCACACAAAAAAATCTTGGATATAGATAGAACTCCTTTACGCTTCAATGCTACCTCACAATTCTTACTCATGGTCTATTAAATATGATACTGATTAAAAGCAGAGATGGGGGAAGCAGTAATGCAGTATTGGGAATCTATTTAACAACATTTCCACAGTAATGGATTGAATGAAATCAAGTAGTCAAAATGGTTATTCCTGGTTACATTTGGTAGCATATGTACACATACAAGAGTAGGTGAATCAGGACTATTCTTTGCAGATTACTACATTAGTCACCGCTGCAAACTAAAGTATTTGTACAGAAGGTTGACTATGTGTTACAGTAATCACTAAATCCTGGATTAAAATTAATTTTCTTCAGTTGCCTTTTTTCTAACAATTCTAAAATGGACTTGTACCTCATAGTAAGAGATTTTAGTTTAAAAGAAATATTTAACAGGCACTTTGCAGTACTGAAATATTGTCCTAAACAAGAAACCTTTTTAATTGCTAGTTGATCAGTGTACAGTAGTACTCCTTCGGTATTAGTTATACAGTCACTTTCATGGGTCTATATTGCATGATTAAAGCTTGATCACAATGGCTTTACTCCATGCCAAGGTAAGACTATTAGTCTGCATGCAGCGTAAGGTCCTGTACATGATGTTGTGCAAAAAAAGATACAATGATTATAATACTGAAGTATTCAAAAAGATCAATTTGTTTTCACGTTTTAATGATTTAGATACGTTCAAGCTTTTGCTTTCTGACTTGGTTGAAGCTTGTTTAACCCAGTTCTACTAGAGTTCTTATATCTATATTTAACTGCCTGGTGGGCGTATAAAGAAATAAATTGATAACCAAAAGGGAAACAGATAAATTCTAGAACAATAGGACTTCCAAAATAAAAAAAATAAAAATTATAGGAAAACGTATACTACTGATAGAATTGTATGGTCATACTCAATTATGTATATTTTGCAGATGGTTTTACTTTATTTGCTTTAAGTCTCTGCTTCTATAAGTTTCCCTGGTTACTGCCTTGTGCATGTTAATGTAATGTTCCACAATACATAACTTCTCCCTTCTACAACAAATGTCAATACCACCGCACTTCGATGCCAAAATCAAATACACAAGGTCGACTCCAAAATCCTTAATAAATCCAACAACTATCCCGAAGATGAAGCAGTGAAAGTCCCAAATATAATGTTTGGCATGCTGTTGTTTTTGGAGCAGAGCTCAGTTTAGAATGTGTATAGGTAAATGGAATTCACACTTGGCAAAGAGATAGGAAAGACATGAGAATGGTATGGTGAATGTGCAGGTGAAAATGCATATCACATTTTCTTTTAGATCGTTGCTAACTTGAAGTTGACCCATGAATGTCACACCTATAATGGTATCTTAATGATCTGCTGCAATTCCATCCGACATTAGTTTGCATCTAGGAAGTACAGTTGTACAATAACAGTCTTGATATAGAACACCCTCCTTTCCCATATCTTTCTCACATATAATTGTCCACCATCTACTGCCTTTTTTTTGTCCTTGGCAAAGAAGGAACTACATGTGGAGAGTAATCGGTAGCTAGAACCTAGGCCTGGAAAATATTGAAATTAACGTACAGGAAGAGAAGAAAAAAATAGCAATATAAATCCTCCTCACTCCTCAAATCTGGTTTGCAAATTTTCCATCAAGAACAGAGAAAAATGTTAGTTTACAAATAAAAACCTTGTTTCAATCTGTTATAAGATTCTTCTTTCCACTTCTAAACTGAGGTGGCATAAATATTAAGAAGATTTAAAAGGTAATATAGTCCATGATAAATTCAAAAGGTTGAAAGGAACAATGTAATTTCTCTTAGAATGAACTTCCAGTTTCACAATTGCACAATAAGGGTGCGGTGTAGAGGGTAGTTCTAACATTGAGAATTCAGACTGTGATCAATCAGATGGTGGAGGTGAGGTCACTGTCGCACAACGTCTCTCTATCCGGTGATTCAATAAAGTTTGCAGCTTCTTGAAGTTTTAAGAGCATAGCCATCTGGAAAAAGAATGAGCAAATGTAAAACATATTACTCTAGTATATACAAAGCAATCAGCAGTATTACATCACCTAGAAACACCTTATATCCACATTGAGAGTTACATAGTTGATTTATAGGTAAAATCAAGTTGAGGTGTAATCATGGGCATAAAACATCAACCTGTCATTTATCCTCTAAAAAGCTAAAATACAGCATTGAAGAACATCTAAAAAAGCAACTAAAATACATTTATACAGTAATATCTAAAGCAGCCTGTATGATAGCAGTGCATGGTACTTCTGTTGTGCATGCTAAAGGGTACATGGGTGCCTTGCAATCAATTTCGCCTGGTAAGTAGAACTCAAATTGAGATTGAGGTTCTATAAATACACTGTATGCTACACATAGCTTATGTAGTATACATATTACACTATAATATCATGTAAAATGAAGTCATGCTATAGCCCTGTTTTGTCACCAACATCAAAAATGCATTGTTCTCCAGGAGTATCTATCCACAATTTACCATCAAACACTGCGGCTTCTACATTAACAAACTTTTCCATTGTGCATATAAAACCAATGCTAGGTTTCTCCTTTACCAGGGGGTCAGAGTCCAAAGTAGCTGGAGGTGATTCCTTCACTATGTGTTCCCTGGGAGGTGATGCAGAGAGGTGAGTGCCCATACTTGGCTGTGGTAGATGTAACAACTTTGACTGATCTTGCTGTGCCAGAGGCCAAGGCAGCGTGTCCCTAACCCATTCAACTGGATCCTCCCAGGCTGCCCGCTGTCCATGTACCTGTGAAAAGTGGTGCAGAAAAACATTACTACACCTAATCTAGTCAGGACCACACATGAACAATTTAATCTGAAACAATGTTCTCTTTATTTTACCACTATTTTCAAATGATCAAAAAGCATTAGTTATAAAAAAAGTGTATAATAAACTTAGCTAGGTTACTTCATTTAATAGTAGGAAAGTAGAATAAATGAATTAAACAGCTGGCCTGATAGAAAGTTTATACGGTGCATCTGGAAAGTATTCACAGCGCTTCACTTTTTCCACGTTTGTTAGGTTACAAAATGTTCCCCTTCAAAATTCTACACACAATAGCCCATAATAGTTTTGTAGAGATTTTTTCAAATGTATTAAAAATAAAAAAAACTAAGAAATCACATGTAAAATAAGTATTCACAGCCTTTGTCATGAAGCTCAAAATTGAGCTCAGGTGCATCCCGTTTCCACTGATCATCCTTGAAATATTCCTGAAACTTAATTGGAGTTCACCTGTGGTAAATTCAGTTGATTGGGCATGATTGGGAAAGACACACCTGCTTATATAAGGTCACACACTTGTGCAGGGCACAAACCAAGCATAAAGTCAAAGGAATTGTCTGTAGACAGTATTGTTTCGAGGCACAAATCTCAGAAAGGATACAGAAAAATATCTGCTGTCCCAACGAGCACAGTGGCCTCCCATCATCCATAAATGGAAGAAGTTTGTGTGAAGATCTGGTGTTCCAAATCACTCAGGCAGTGATAGATAAAAACCAACAGTGGTTTATTAAACAAAATGGGTGATAACAGCTCAGCATACTCCAGGTAACACAATCCAAACCAAAAGTTTCCACAGCAATCCCCTGGCAGAATATCACTCCTTACCCTGGAAGCAGAGAGAATCTCCCCCAGTATAGCAGGCGTGTGTTCTCCTTTCTTCTGTGTCTCAAAGGCCAGTATTCAGTAAATCTTTTTCACTGAAAATGTGATTCACCCTATTCGATGTTCACTGTTCGCCGAAAGCAAACCGTGACTGCCGGCCAGTTCTCCGTTTCATGCTCGCTGCAATTCGCTGGTGTATTTCAATGGGGTTTTCACTGGGATTCGCAGAGAGTGTATTCAATGCTAGGATGGAGAACTGGCGGGTGTGGAATGGGACACCGACAGTCGGGATCCTGACTGCCCGGAGTCAGACAGCATGGCGAGCGCAAAAAAGCCCCTTGCGGGTTTGCTGCACTCGCCACGCTGCGGGCACGGTGGCTCGCCACCTATTTTATTCTCCCTCTATGGGGGTCGTGGACCCCCACGAGGGAAAATAGCGGGTGTCCGTCGGGCACCCGGCTGTCGGCATTTTGACAGTTGGGATCCCAACATCGGGGAAATGACTGTCGGGATCCCGACTGTCGGGAACCCGTCCGGCACCCGAACTGGCAGCTCTCCGGGGGGGGGGTTTAAAATTCGCCATCAGGGGCAGCGAGCGCTTGCGGCATTGAAAAGGGTGACAGGGAGGGCTGGCAGCAAATGCTGCAGCTTTCCGGAACCCTGCGAATGTGCAGCGAATCCTAAACAGATTTGCTGCACATGGAGAAAAAAAACAATTGAATACCCCCCCCAAAGACTTTAAGTATGTAAATCACATATATTGTTTTGATCAAGTGGAGCACATGAGACAAAAAGACAACCAGTTTGGTCAGCTTTGGAACAAAGAAGAGGCCAAGACCCATACAATAGCTGGGCCTCCTGTGGTTTAGATAAACAAAGATAACCTTTGTTGTACAAAAGAGGGACAATTGCAGCATACATCACTTAACCTTTGGGGTGTATGTAAATGATAGAAATGTTAAGGCTAACATGAATAAATAAAGACACAGTTTGAAGTTGAACTGGGACATGCAATAAGGAGTGAGCAAACACACAAATGCATATACAGTATAGTGAGAGATGGGGATGCATATACAGTATAGTGAGAGATGGGGATACAAATGACAGATACAAAAGGTTTTGTTGAGTGTGAAAATTAGGCATAACTATAAGATTTTTTCAGAGACATAATCAGAGATACCCGCGGCGCAACTTCCGGCCGCGAGAGACACCGGAAATGAGGACTCTCAGTCCCGCACGTGGCACCAACAGGAAGGGGACCGACCACCATATTGCTACACCTTAGAAAAGTGTAAAGAAGTTTAGAACATGCGATCTATACCCATTTGCGGACTTTTATCGTTTAAGGGACTACAGATTTTAGGATGCCAAAATGACTATGTATTGTTCAGATGTTGTATTTATATATACTATATAAGTAAGAGATTAGGTGATACAGGAAGTGAGACACACAGGAAGTGGAAATGACTCCATCTTTGATGCAGGAAGTGATTCACACACAGGAAGTGGAGATTACTCCATCTTTGATATCACACACCATAAATAGCAAGCCCACAGGTAAGTCCTCCATGCCTTGATAAAGAGATGCACATCTCGAAACACATCGGCAGGAGGACTTGCTATTCATTGGATGACACTCTCTGCTGAAGGCTTTTGGTAGTACACCGCCCTCCAAGGAGTAAAGGTAGGAGAGGAGTGTTTTTCTCACCATACAGAGTCTACGATACCGGTCAGCAGCTCTGTATGTGTACCCTGCCTTATCCAAAGAGGACGGGGCTGCCTCTCCACTAGCAGACAGGATTTTTTAATTTTTTATATTGTTTTGAAAATTTTAAAATAAACTTCATATATTCATTGAAAAACACCATGAAAAAGAAACCTTTATGACCGTGACCCTGCATATATAACCATGAGTACCAGTACGCATTTTGAAAAAGATACCTTGATGAGGGAGAACTAGAACTCTCACGTGTAAGTGAGGTACGCCTCAACAGAAAACTAAATATTCATCAATTAAAGAAACCCAGATATGCTTACCCTCACTAATACTAAGTGAGGTAGGAATATTGAAATACTGGGACACATCTTTCTTTACAGGGACTTTCTGTGGAAATTGCCTCTACTAAGTACCCCTCCAGCTCTACTTTTTTTCCCACATAAAATCTGCGAGAAAAACAAGAAGAAACGGCCCATTGTCAACATAAGAAATTAAGTATTCATACCGTCACAATCTAGGTTTCATCTTATGTAGCGCCATATCCCCTACCCAAAAACCTCTCTAGAAATGATCCGACCAGGGCTCAAAGGATTAGCCCTTCTCGGATAGGGGAAGGCAGCATAACCTGAGAAAGAAGCGCCCAGGACTTTGTTTTACCTTTTTTCACTATTCATCATTTACTCACAGTTCAGAACCAACAGGACTCTACCTAGAGCTGTCTGGACATCTAAACTGAGCAATCGGGAGGAAGGGACCTAGTCAGTGACCATAAGGTTCTTGGTCCCCTCCCTGTCAGCATTTCTCTGTCAAGCAAGGAGAAGCTTCCAGGACAACCAACTCCTTAGTAATAAAGAAAGCACAAGGCAGTCTGTCTGAAGTTTGCCAAAATGCACCTGACTGACTCTCAGACCATGAGAAACAAAATTCTCTAGTCTGATGAGACAAAGATTGAACTCTTTGGCATGAATGGAGGAAACCAGGCACCACTCATCACCAGGCCACAAGAATGGTGGTGGCAGCATCATGCTGTGGGGATGTTTTTCAGTGGCAGGAACTGGGAGAGTAGTCAGAATAAAGGGAAAGATGAATGCCCTCTTCCCTCCTGTTGTCAAAGCCCTCTTCTCTTCACATTTCACTCACAGCTCTCCTATACTCAAACACTCAGTGACCATCTTCGTCCGCATACTCATCTCCATCATTGGCCTCAAGCCTCTTATAGTATGTTGATTGAGTCCTCACTACTCATATTTAAGCTGTAATGTGTATTGAACTGTGGCGCTCTTTATTTGTACTCTATTTTTGTTATTTATTCAATCTTATGCTAAGTTTTGTCTCCCTGTACTGCTCCTTTGTACGGGGCTGCGAAACACTTGTGGCACCTTATAAATAAAATTATAATAATAATAATAATGCAGCAATATACACAGACAGGCTGGATGAAAACCTGCTCCATTGCGCTTTTGCCCTCATACTGGGGCGGCGGTTTATCTTTCAGCAGAATAACAACCCTGAGCACAGAGTCCAGATCTCATAGGAAAGGCTTCAGGACAACACTGTGAATGTCCTTGAGTGGCCCAGCCAGAGTCCAGACTTGAATTCGATTGAACATCTCTGGAGAGATCTGAAAATGTCTGTCACAAATCTGCTTGTTTAAGCTTACCTGACTTGTGATTCTGTTTCTTTTTATCAGTCTCTAGATCATCTGTAAACCTTTGTTGGCCTGTCCCTTTTGTATTCCCAATCAGTGTAAGGCAAGGGGTTTAAAAGATCAGCTCCAGGACCAGGAAGTTACCTTCAGCAATGTTATTATTAGACATCAGTTTCAGAGAATACCTGGCCTTTGCACATGGCTCCTGTTTGCTACAGGTGTACCAGTTTCCAGTCTTAGCAGCAGTGCTGTTTCTTGCCTTGATCCTGACCTTACCCACAGCCTGCCTGTCCACCTGAGATCCAGACTCCAGCTGCGGTTCGGCTTCCTCACTGCAATCCTGTCCTCAGCCCCTATCCGCTGAGTCTAGGATTCCCGCTGTTCATCCGTGAATTGCTAATCCAGCTGCCAGTCTGTTATCCGCAGAGCACCGGAATAATGCGACTTCTCAGATCTGTTCACACGGACTTTCAGCTGCTAACTTGGACCGAGAGTTGCTAACAGCTACCAAGTCAGTATTTATTCCATGCTGTTAATAGACTAACCTGACACTACTGCTACTAGATCCTGAGGTTATTCTCCTGGAGTGCTCTCTGTGTCCAGAAATTCCTCCATAACCTGCGACAGCCTCTATTTTAGGCAATCTGTCAAATTATTATTTAACCCTTAATTTCTAGTGCTCCAGATTCCTTTTGCAAAGTTGATGTTAATTAGTTTTGCTAAGTGGGCATTATTTCCGTTACCGCCGAGTGGACACTTAAGCGATTTGGCAAGGGAGCATTGCAAAGTTTATACCAAGTGGGCATTATTAAGTTTTGCTGAGTAGGCATACTTCAATTCCTCTCTAAGAACATTCCGAAGCTACTGCAAAAGGGAGCAGCTCAAGTAGCCTTGGAATTCCTTTGCAACCTGTTTACATTTCCAGTTCCCCATACCTTGTATACCCTTGGGAACTTCCATCAGGGCACCAGGGGGCCGCAACCTGCTGTTTGCACACTTACTCCCTTGCAGGGGGTACTAGTGAACACCGCCAGACAGTTAGATACCGTGCCTCTACTGAGAAGTCCAGTCAACTCCCACGTTTCCGTATATTCGCCAAAGAACCACTACGGTCACAACTGGGTTCTCAAACTCAGTCCTGTGACAATGGCTTTGCATCAACGCAACCTGATGGAGCTTGCATCATATTCAAAATGACTTAAGGTGGTAATTGCTGCCAAAGGTGCATCAAGTAAAAGTAAAGTAAATACTTACTTATAATGTAAATGAGTAAAGGCTGTGAATACTTCTGTACATGTGATTTTTTTAAATTTGAATAAATTTGCAAAAAAAAACTCCACAAAACTTTTTTGACATTATAGGGTATTGTGTGCACAAATTTGAGGAAAAAATTTAATGTATTACATTTTGGAATAAGGCTGTTACAGAACAAAATGTGGAAAAAGTGAAGCGCTGTGAATACTTTCCAGTTGCACTGTACAGGCTTTTCAATGCATACCCAGGAGTAATAAATTTACTTACAGATGGAGCCACACTCATCTAGCCTGCCTATGGCATTTGGCCCGCCAACTCACCACAGTGCGTCTAGTTACATGGCAGTGCTATAAGTCACATGGCTTGGCATTTGGTTCTACCAGATGAGTGCAATACCAGATGTTGCTTTTTAAAATCACCACTGCGTATGCGTCAATGTCTAATGAAAAGCAATAACAAACGAAAGTGGATTGCGTTTGCGTGACGTGTCCATTGAAATGTACTGTAGCGCAATAACTACTTATTGTACAATACAGTACTGTTCAGTATGTTACACCCTTTTTCAATACTATTGCATAAACATCTAGTCTCATTATGCTATTCATAATGGGCTATAGCGAGTATACAGTACTTTCGGCGAAAATGGGACGCGCCTGCCTGTGAGACTCTCATGTGTCCCATTCTCAACAAACAGCACACCGAGACAGGTCACTGTGGCGCAAAATCATCAAAGTCAATTGCAGATCACACTTGTGTAAGGGCACTGCTGTCTGTGCACCTTATTACACTACACTGGTTAAACACAGATTTACGCTAGACAGAGCCTTCACTCTGTGTTCTACTTACTTTTTATGACTTCCTAATGTTCTAACTCCACCCCTTGGACTTCCTATATAAGCCCAGCCTGTTCCTAACTCCATTGCCAGTTTATTGTGCTTCTGCCAGTGATCTAGTTCCTGTTGCTGCTTCCTGCTTTATAGAACCACTACTTGTGTACCAACCTAGGATTGCCCTCGACTAAGCCTCTGCCTGGACTTGTTGCTGCTTTTTAACACTACCTTCAAGTGCCTTGCCTTCCTTCTTGTAATCAGACTCCAGTTCGGTCTCCTGATCGTTACACCGTGCATCTCATTATGCTACACTGGTTAAACACAGATTTGTGCTAAAGTAGGAATGTCAAACAGTACAAGCAGGCCACACTCAAGTGCTGAGGAGGATATATAAAAAAAAAAGGCTACCGGGTGTCAGCCAGGGCTTCATGGGAGCCCACAACTATGGAGTTAGCCTAGGAGACCCAGATGCCCCACCTGAGAACTGTACACGGCCCATTTGCCCGAGCTTGTATCTGTACTGTATTGATGGAGCCGCAACGCCGTTCACCGGGAAGGAGACGCACGAGGGTTGCACACGCAAGAGCATCCCATTCTCAGCTAATGGCATGGCTCCATCTGTGCTGTACATCTAAAGACTACAAAAGAGATGCACCAAAACCCTTGCTTAAGCTCGCTGGCACAATGGATGAGCATGGCTCCATTTGTATGATCTCAAAATGATATGTAGTGAAAAGGCCTCCTTGCTATAAGGGTGGCATACATCAGAGCCTTCCACTTTAATCCAACTCTTATTCAAAAGCATCTTCTAACTTTATTATTACTATACCCAGTTTTGTTTTACAGTATCTGTGTGTCCAACTGTAAAAAGCAAGGGAATTTGCTCCACTATATAAGAAACTTAATAAATAAAAAAAAAACTTCTTTTTTTTTTACTGTGCTGCCATGTTCTTTTTGGGGTAACAAGATCAAGTTTTTAAGCCCTTAAAATAAAATGTATTAAAAACCAACACAATGTAGATAACAAGAACAATGATAACTTACCAATAAAAAGACATATAGTAGTCATACAAAAACAGTATCAGAAGTAATTTATTTTCAGCAACAATATAATTCAAAGTTTCAGGTTCAGGGCCTTGAGTGAATGACTGAAAAAGAGCTGACCTGCACCCAGTCTGACCATGTCAGTCTCACTAGAGGGTTATGCTGCATCTACATGCTGGATGGCAGCAGGAAGATGACCAACCTGGATGGCTGCAGGGAGGTAAGGTCCCAGCCTGACTATAGACACCATCATCCATTTATTGCATTCGCATACTGGCTAGTCTAATCATTTGCATATTCTATGCTCTGCCTGCAGAATGACTAAGCATTCTGTTATATTTAGGCAGATCCACTCAGGCATAAAGCTGAAGGTGATCTCTCAGCAAAATGGCTCTACCTTAGTATAAGTTGCAAGTAATATTGTTCTGGGAAGGTTTTTTTTTGTAGAAATTATTGGTATTTGACAGGGGATGGGTTATACATTATTAGCGGGATGCGGCAAAGCTAAAACTATGGCCAAACCTCCAAAAACACAGTTTTTGGAAGTTGTCATTTTTTCATATGCACAAACCTTAGAAATGTGATACATTACAGAACTTGGTTAATCTGTTGTAGGGTAATGACACCTACAGATAGTGTTTCCCACACTAAGTAGCATTACCCTACAGAAGCCTTATTTTTGTAGCTAATAGGTGCGTGCATCACTCAACACACACTCCCTGGTCCTAAACCCATAAGTCCTCATATCACATGGGGCCAGATGTACTAAGCTTGCAAAGTGATAAAACGGAGAGTGATAAACAACCAGCCAATCAGCTCCTACCTGCCATGTCACAGGCTGGGTTTAAAAAATTACAGGTAGGAGCTGATTGGCAGGATGTTTATCATTCTCCATTTTATCACTTTTGAAGGCTTAGTACATCTCACCCATGATGAGGAAATGAGGAAATTAACAAAAAGATGTCCATTCTTGGCATTAGTGTTTTTCATGCTTATATACAGTATGGGTCTACTGCAGGGACCAATGGTCCTAGGAATTGCATGAAGAAATATATATCTATAGCTCACAAAAGGGCCACATGTATTAAGCTTCAAAAAGTGATAAAGTGGAGAGTGATAAACAACCAGCCAATCAGCTCCTACCTGTCATTATTTAAGCCCACCCTGTAACATGACAGGTAGGAGTTGATTGGCTGGCTGTTTATCACTTTCCATTTTATCATTTTTTTTTAAGCTTTATTCATCTGGCCCAATGAGTAAAAAGGAGACTTCAAGAATGAGACAAAGCAAAATAAGCATTTTGTATTTTCGGTTTAAAAAAATCAAGTTAGTGGAATAAAGGGGAAGGATCCATTTTGTAATAGCAATCTAAATGCAAATTGCATGACTTGCTGCTGCTGGTTCCCTGTTGGCTATCTTCCACGCTACTCCATTAACCTTCTGCTGCCTAATCAGATCACAGAGTCATTATACAATACACTATTTTTTGTAAATATAAGACTTGGCTGCAGTTGTACAGAGATAATTTTTTCTATAGTTTTACACAATGGAAGATCAGTGATTTTTTTTGCAATTTGGATGTCTGAGCAATTGACCGCTACTGAAAAGAACTACTGAAGACATGGAGCGATTTTTGCCCTAGATGATTTTGAATGTGACATGCAAAATACAACCACAAATCACTGTGCTAGTTAAACTGCCATTGATTTCAAGAGACTTTTTTCCTATATTGTTTTATTTGCTAAACTCAACCACTGTCAACTGTGCCTAACAGGGAAAACATGCTCTCCTCTAGTAACAATTAATGGAAGTCATTTCAAAGTTTACAATTGCAATTTTAACCAGTACAGATGTGTCATCATACACTATTAATGCTGCATTAGAGTCAAACATCCCTTTCAGGTTCACCAGAACTGTGTGGTTCAGCTTGCCCTAAGCCATTTTTGTGCCCAAATATGCTTCTTAGTCGCAATGTAACGTGACAAAACCATTAATTTAATATGTGACACTTGTAGATCAGTGTGCGCTCGAGTCTAAAGGTCCATACACACTGAGCTCTTTTCCTGGAGGTGGACCATCAGATGAGTGGCGGCCGCTGGTAATGATGCACACATCAGCACTCACCTCTGGCCTGTACACACTGGTTGGATTTTAAGCTGAAAGCCTAAGTTCTAAGTCTACGATGAGGTCTGATTAACCCCCTGAATCTGTATTAAGGTGGCCCATCCCGGGGTATTTATTCAACCTCAGAATTGAGCCATCCTTATATCTGTGCAGCATCCACCCCCTCCACCGGCTGTATTACTTGTTTGAGGTTGACTGGTGGTGACAGGCAGCAGCAGGACCCAGCAGGCAGAAGGCGCAGCACCCGGAACTGGTGCGGTGTCTGGAAGTAGTGTGGCTGGTGGGCTAAAGCAGCAGTGCGAAAATGAAACAGCCACCGGGTTGCCTTCCTGAGTAGGAATAGAAGTAGCTTTGGATCCACAACTGTGGAATCACGAGGCGGCACTCTCCGGATTTTGTGCAAAATCAATTATATTCAAAACATAACAGGTAAAACGTGCAGAAAATCAGGTCATAGGTGTCAACAGTTTCGGGGAGTAATCCCCTTCCTCAGGACGACCAACAGGGTAGTGGGGGTGCACTGTTGGTCGTCCTGAGGAAGGGGATTACTCCCCGAAACTGTTGACACCTATGACCTGATTTTCTGCACGTTTTACCTGTTATGTTCTGAATATAATTGATTTTGCACAAAATCCGGAGAGTGCCGCCTCGTGATTCCACAGTTGTGGATCCAAAGCTACTTCTATATATATATATATATATATATATATATATATATATATATATATATATATATATATATATATATATATATATATATATATATATATATATATATATATATATATATATATATATATATATAACACACACACATATATATACATACACATACATACATACATAGAATTTGAAGGGCAGATAAGAACCATTTGGCCCATCTAGTCTGCCCCTTTTTTTACCCTTCAGGTAATCGCAACCCTTTTTAATACTTATTTCTTTGTAAGGATATTCATATGCCTATCCCAAGCATGTTTAAATTGTTCTACTGTCTTAGCCTCTACCACCTCTGATGGGAGGCTATTCCACTTATCCACTACCCTTTCTGTGAAGTAATTTTTTCTAACATTTCCCCTGAACCAACCTCCCTCCAGTTTCAGTGCATGTCCTCGTGTTCTATTACTTCTTTTACTTTGAAGAAAATTTCCCTCCTATACTATGTAAAAACCCTTGATATATTTGAAGATTTCGATCATGTCCCCCCTTTCCCTCCTCTGCTCCAAACTATACATGTTAAGATCTTTTAGTCTTTTCAGGTAAGTTTTGTGATGTAGGCCATGCACCATTTTAGTTGTCCTTCTTTGTACACTCTAATGTATTTATATCCTTCTGAAGATATGGTCTCCAGAACGTACCAATGACCTATAAAGTGGCATTATTTCCCCCCCCCCAACACATACAGCACTTACCCAACCTAGTGACAGGAAAGGAACAGACCAGCACACAGGATTGTTGCAAAGAAACAAAATGTATTGAAGATTTACAGCATGGTGAGTTGAAAAGACATTAGGCTGACCCAACAGCAGGGCCGTCTTAACAGTAGTGTGGGCCCCTGGGCAAAGCAATGCACTGGGGCCCTTACCTATTCTCCCCTCCTAGGGATGGGGGGTGCTATCAGCAGCAGCTGTGATGTCCCACGGGTGGCAGGGGCGAATTTAGGGGTCAGGCCGCCCCTAGGCACAACATTTTTGTGCCCCCCCCCCCCCCCCCCATTTTCATGTAATGTACATTGTTATTTATATATTTCATTAAAATTTAACTGTAGCCCACCTTAATATTTTTTTAAGCACTCACTGTACGGAGGACCCGGAGGGAGGGAGGCACTTATTAGTACAGTGATTAGCACAGTGTCTCTGTCAGTCTCTCTCCGGCTCACACACTGTGACTGACTGAGCGCAGGGAGGATCTGCGCGCCGCTCAGCTCAGCTGCTGGGTACACAGCAGCCAATAGGCTGTGTGTGTGTAGAGTAGCCAATGAGCGGGAGCCAGCAGCAGTGAGCCTGAGCCATTTCCAGACGCGCAGGGGGACCGTCGGACCCAGCCACTAAGCGGTGATGTAATGTGCATGGCAGAGTGGGTGGGCAGTGGCGGAGGACGAGCGGCCCTGCCGCCGACATAAGATAATTCATGTCTGCGGCGGCGCTCGGCACTCGTCGCTGCCCACCCGCTCTGCCATGCTGCTATTTAACAGAATTTCAGCCTGCCTGCCACCCTTAATTCATGCCGCCCTGAGGCGGGTGCCTCACGGGCCTAGGCACAAATCTGGCCCTGGGCAGGGGGTGCTCTATATTCCACTCAGCATGTAGGACCTGGAGCAGTAACTTCTGCTAATTACTCCTTTACTGCACTGGTGGTGGGAGGGAGAACACTAACGTGTGGAAGGGGGCACTGAGCTGAATGAAGGGTCCCTTGTAAATGACTTCCAGGGAGGTAGGGGGTGTTTTATATGCAGGGGAGGGTTGGATATTGGAGTGGGCTAAATATTTATAATTTTCCGGTGGAATTGCAGCTTGTTTAACTGCATGATATCTCCATTATCTGGAAATAGATTTCTTAGCCTTCAATAGTATAAAAACCTAGAGTCCCAATGGTACTTGTTTCCTAGCACGGTGCCCACAATATTCAGTCGTATGGCATTGTATTCAATTTAAAATTGTATACCATTGTATATGGCATACAATGCAATGCGATGCAACTTTAAGTTGTATATACAGTTTTTAATTGTATAAGCACCTTAATAGGTGCTTACAATGTTAAATGCACCCCCACGACACCGCCACTATCAACGCCAACCCGAAGCGTGGCGAGCGTAGCGAGCACGCGAGGGGCGGCGGTACGCGTCCTCCGACCTTTTCATACCCCCACTATCCACGTCGGTGTGGAGTTGATTTTATATAGTGTGGCGAGCTCGAAGCATGGTGAGCGCAGCGGAATACGTGTGAATACTTCACATGTATTCCGCGTCCACTCGCCACGCTTCGGGCTCGCTGCGCTCACTCCACTATAAAATCAACTCCACGCCGCTTCACCACGCTTCGGGTTGGCTTTGATAGTACGGGTGACGTGGGGGTGCTTTTAACATTGTAAGCACCTATTACGGTGCTTATACAATTATTTATCTTATAGGGGGCACATTTAACATTGAAAACACCCATTAGGGTGCTTATACAATTTAAAATTGTATACCATTGTATATGCCATACAATGGCATACAATTCGATGGTATACAATTTAAAATTGTATAACATCGGCTAACATCGTATCGCATTGCATACCATCGTATGCCTTATGGTAGGCGATGCGATGGGCGCCATGCTAGGAAACAAGTACTGTCCCAACTTTCAGGAGGTGCTGGGGACTTGGGGATCAGAGATCAGGAGCCAGAGCAATCCATTGACAAAAATATAAAACTGTACACCAGACGTTTGGAGCTGGAGCAGGGATCGGCTGCTGGAAGGCTGATATCTCTGGTTCTGGGCATGATAGAGACAAGCCGTTAGTGTCGACAGAAAGGGGAGAGCTTTTGGAATATATTCTCAGAAAAACTCTAAGTCAGAGAGAACCTGAGAAATATGACTGGGAAATGCAATTAACAGGTCAGATGTGGACTGCTGCTTTGAAGTTGGATATCTCCAGTTCCCCAGGGCCGATTTTCAAAATTCTGGTATCCCTGGGAAAAGGGGATCCTCAGCTACCAGCATAGGGCCCTTATATACCTGGGGCCCCTGGGCAAGTGCCCATTAAGCCCATACGAAAAGACGGCCCTGTCCAACAGCCGTTTCTACTGGATTCCTTCCAGTTTTCATCAGGGGTACAAATGGCTGTTGGGTCAGCCTAATGTCTTCTCAACTCATCATGCTGTAAATCTTCAATACATTTAGTTTCTTTGCAACAATCCTGTGTGCTGGTGGCCAAAATGTATCCTGTTTTGATTTAAATTCAGAACTGAACACAGTATTCCAAGTGTGATCTCACCAATGCCTTGTAAAAGGGCACTATCACATTGGTATCCCTGAAATTTGAGAAGACTTAATCAACAGCACAAGCTGGAAAACTTTTTGTTAACATGCTAAGAGCTGCTATATATCCGATTCACATGTATTCCAAACAACATGCTATACTGAAGCAAACACAGACCGGCAGAAGTCCTATTACATGTACTGTCTTTAATCCATGCTGGCAAGGACGCAGCTATTGCCATATTAGATAAGAATATATTCTGTTTGTGCCATCAGATTCCAGGTCGTGGACAGATCTGAACTGACTCCAGCTAAATAGACACTGAGAAAGGCTTGCTTATATTACTGTAGTACAGGAGTTTAATGAGTAAAAGGGCCTACACACGTAGCCATATACAAATGGTGCCACACGCATCCATTTCGCCAGCGTGCCACTTTTGTAGCATGCTCATGAGCATTGAGGAATGTTGAGGCACGCCATACAATATGCATGCAATACACATCGTCCCCACGGGGTGAATAATGCTCCATTAATCCAGAGGCAGAGTGATATACAGATGTAACCGCTTTCGTGTCTCATTCTCGGTGGACGGCGCTGCGGCTCCATCTATACAAGCCTTAACCAGCCATATTTCACAGATGCTGTCTTAAATTGGGTTTACTGACTGTACTGTGCATCAAAGTCCCCTTGCAGTACAGTACACCATGACAACTGTACAGTTACAGCGATGTCTACTGTGCACACAAATTGCGAATGACACGCTTGCGCGTCTCAATCTTAGGCGAATGGCGCTGCGGCTCCATCTGTACAGTACAGAGACAAGCTCTGTCAAATGGGTTATGTAATGTACATTGGTCAGGTGTAGCGTCCGGGTCCCCTAAGCAAATCATTTCATAACAAGAGCGTACTGCAGTTCCCATAGCCGATGCAGCATATAGTAAGCATGACTGATGGTATGGGATCACATTTTACATAACTCAAGAGCACAGGTCGCTACCACCGGGTGTGGTAGGCGCTTGGAGAACCAGGTTTGATTCTTAGAGTGAAATATAAATTTTTTGGTCCTAAATGATTGATTAGAAAAGTCAACAGGGTCAAAAGGGCAACATGGAAAAGGTAAATTGTAGAAAATGTTGTCAGGGCTTTTTGGTGTAATTTTGTATGTTTCACCATACTGTTACTGAGCCAAATTAGTAAAAACATCTACCCTTTCTTCATTTGCTATGTTTCCAGGAAGGTGCGTAATGCTGCGCTCCACACAGGTTACGCTTTCCAGTTTACATGGATGGTAAATGATAGAAAAAAAATATTATATTAAAAACTTCTGTAGATCTTTTGACCATGTCTACATGTCGACCTTGGGACTCTAACGATGATTTGAGGTCTAACTATTGACGGTCTTATCTTTTTACTGTAGATCAACCGACTAACATTTTTTTCCCTCCCATACTTCCCATCACCTCCACTCTTCTCTTTCCTTCTCCTGTCTAGACAAAGTTCATGAATCAAACATAACTCATTTGGCCAACAACAGACAAGTTAACTAATTTTTGTGCTTTCAAACGCTTATAGCATGCTGAAATGGATATGTAACAATTTTCATACTTTGATTCCATCTTTGGCTCCTTCTTGAAGGTATGGTATAATAGAGTTGTTCCAAAGATCAATAAACCATACACGAAAATCCTCAATTCCAATTGGACAGGACAAGAAGAAGCAGGGACCTGTCAAAAAAGCACAGACCTATAAACTGCATGCAGGCAAATAAAACACATTAGCTTTATATAGAACATGACAACATGAGGTTTGTGCCAAATGAGGCTAGATCTGCTATTCACTAGCAAGTGATTTGTGTTCATCTGGTTTTCCTTTAAACTTCTTCTTTAAAATACTCACACAGTTTAAGCCATACACGAGTGGCATTACTGACTGATCACTATTCAGAGGGAGTTAAACCATGCATAATACAAAAGTCAATTTATAAGTCAAGTACCTGCTTAGGGTGAGTACACACAGGACGATATATCGCCCGGCGATATATTGCCGGGCGATATATCAGTGAGCGATATATCGCTCAATGCCCCCTTTTCATTGGCGACCAGAGATGGTCGCTGATAAAAAGAAAACTGTGCCGGCGGTGTCGCAGAGGTAATCAGCTGGTCGCAGGACCAGCGATTAGAATGGGGCTGGAAACGGGAGCCCGCACCAGGTGATTTATCGCCGGTGCACACTCCCATCACTGGCAATATGGTCGCCAGTGACCATATTCCCAGCGATATCAGCCCCTATCGCTGCCGTGTGTACACGGCTTAACTGCTATGCTGTATTTTTTTTTTGTCGTGTTTAACAAACAAATTGAGACTAATTTGAGGACACTAAAATCAAAATGTTTTCTTAACATTTTACTAGGCTAAACAGCAACACATTAAAAAAGATAATATCCAAGAACAATTTTTAGTATGGGGAAATAATATGTCACAAAACTAAAAAAATCCTAACTCCTTCAAGTTAAGGTTTCAGGATATGCTATCAATAACACATCCTAAGGAAAACAATTTCTTAAAAATGTAATACATGTGCCAATTTGTCATAAGGAGAAAGCACAGGTTCAACAGCAGTTTGATCTGTTTTATATCTGCAGTAGGGGAAGAAGTTGCAGCATTCGTAAACAAGTAAATGAGCTGGAATTAAGGGTCTTGTTCTTGTTCATTCTCAGAGGCAAATTCCTTCTCAAATGGACAAAACCATGTGCACTGCAGGTGGGGCAGATATAACATGCAGATAGAATTAGATTTGGGTGGGGTTTTTCTTCAAAGTGAGATCTATATTGCAGTGTAGAAATAAAGCAGTTGGGGGAGGGGATCTTAGAATGCACACCTGATTTACATGAGGTGCTATCATGCTGGGACTTGTAGTTCTGCAAAGAAAAACATGTGGTGCAGATGCACACTCCATATTATTAATCAAAATCAATCAATAATAGAGGTTCATATTTGCCCACCAACCAGCTTCACGGTGAACTCATTTCTGATGGGTCCCTAATACTAAGTATGAATCTGGGGCGCGGAACCCCAAAAAGGCCAGCATAAGCCAGTCACCCCAGGGCAGCACATAAGTGAGAAACTAAGCTATAAAGTGTTAATAAGAAAGAAGCAGGAGCTAGAGGTTAAAAAGTGTAGTGCTAGAGAAAGTATAATATTAGTGAAAATAAATAGTGCAGTCAGTATTGTCTCTGTACAGAAACAAAATAACTCACCCATATCTAATGTATTGCGAGAATGAGATAAAATAGAAGTAGCAATGGTGGTAGTCATGGCTATAGAGAATGAACAAGAACAAAAAGGGCTCTGCAAAATACCTTGCATTTTAAAGGTGGGAATAAAAAAAATGTGTCTTAAAACGATGGAGAGTGAAAAAAGGTGAGGCAAGGGAGGAGAATGCTGTGGGAGAAATCTTGGAAGCAGGCAAGGGAGGAAGCAACCAGAGTAGTGGAGCCAGAGTAGGAGGCCGGAGAGAGAGGAGGCAGAGGCTGTGCAATGAGTTGAATATTAGACGATGCAGCCACATAAGAATAGAAAGAAGGATGTTCTAGTAATCGTCTGGGATATGGATTGAATAGTATATGAGGTTAATATTCTAGGTCATCCAGATAGATGTTACATACAGCAACTTATGATTTGTGTTACATATACCTATGAGGAAATCTGGGGTGCTGTGCTTCTCCAAGAAAGTGTGCAGATGATACCAGAGCCGGGGAATCCAGTCTAGAACCCTGAGCAGATCCCCATGTCCAGTTCCAATGCTGCCTTCCGATTCCAGTAACTTCCGACGCAGATATCGACCCAAGAAGCCATTTGCTGGCTCCACATTATTTGAGAAGGTCAGCATTCTGTAATGCAACAAAGTAACAAATAAAAGTGAGAACCATAGAATACTTAGGACTTCATATATTTAGTAATACTGTATGTGAAGTATTTGCAAAAGCTATTACAGTCCACAAATTATACCTGAAGCTTATGTGCAATCCATGGTTTGGACTCATCTTTACGGGCTGATTAGTTGTTCCAAGGATGTAAGGGCTGCAAGTGAAGAAAAATATAAAACAATTGATTACTTTTTATGTGAACTATTAGAAAATATTCCTTTTCTTGATTATTTATAAGTAAATAATCACTGCCAACTTTCCTCATATGCAACATAGATTCAGTCACCCTAGCATATTAAGTTAATCAATATTTAAAAAAAAAACATTCTGGAAGAGTACTTAATCGAAACATCCTAGAAAACTGGAATACAGATGATGGTATGACACAAGAAAATTAAATGTAGTACTTTACTGTAGATATAAATGTCCAGAATGGTGAATATGAGACTTCTGGCAGGTAATATAAATGCAATAGAACAGTATAGTGAGAACAGTGACTGATGTGTACAAGTCAAAAAAAATATATGTAGGGTCCTGCTTATTAAGGTGTGCATTGGTGCCACACCTAACAACTGTTCGAGATAATATTCGCAATGAGAACAGATAAATTAACTTGGCTGTTTATCAGAGAAATCATGGCAGTATATCTGAGGAAAGGTTGTCCTGACAATATTTTTCTAATATTAATACCTCCCCAAGATGCTCCACAGCTAAGAAAAAAAAAAGTGAAAATGTAGTCAATATACACTGACAAACACTATCTGAAGATGGCATTACTTATTGGGGCCATGCATATAAAACCCTAAGCTTGACAAATATCTCCAGATTACAACAGTCCCTTTTGGGAATAACGAGGACTATGGTATCTTACACTGCATAGCAGAATGTAGGAGTGATATTTTTATCTCCTGCATTCACCCATAGATAAATCGTAGGAGCCAATGTAGTTAATCATGTGTAAATAGCAGTTAAAATGTGCCATGAAGTATAATGAATAGGTCTATTAATGTGAAGAGGAAGTTATGGAGATGTCAATTTGTACTGGTAAAAGGATAATGATGTTCTTACCTGTTAAATAATTGTGTTCAAATCCATAGGGGACACATGGAGAACACTGAGATATAGGGGGTGATTCATATAGCGAGCTCACCCATGTGTTCGCACAGGGAGTTTGATGGAGAAGCTCTGCACCAAATCGCTTATGTGCATATACAGGGCTTCAATGTGGGTGCCTTCGGAGACTTACATAGTCTCTGAGGCACTCGCAAATGGGGGGCACCTTGGCGTACCCATGAAAACACTGGGTGCGCCCAGGAAAATGCTGGGTGTCAATGGACCCGATTTTACATAGGAATTTAACATTGAATACAAAGCATACAATGTTAAATCGCGTCGGTCGCGTCGCATGTCATTATAACGGCATGCGATGGACCTGATTTTCTAATTGTCTGGAAAGGTTAAAAAAAAAGCCAGAAATCGTGTCGGTCGGGTCCCATCGCATACCTTAACTTAAGGTATGCGATGGGACCCGATGGGTGCCGTGCTAGGAAACAAGTACCAAAAAAACCATCCAGCTCCTTTCAGGCATCAGGCTAGAACGGTCTGCCTGTGTTCTGTGGTTGGGGGGTATGGAGCTTGGACTGCTGACAAAAATCTTAATTGTCTGGTGCTTAAACTCCAGCTCACCAGGATATACAGTACCACAATGTTCTCTGTGTTTCTCTTATCAAAGAAGAAAAAACAGTTAAAGTGTAAAGCAACTATAGATTTTCATTAAAAGCTGATATTTTATTTGTCTCATTTTAGATAGTCCAAATTCCTATTGAAACCCATCAACAGTAGTGTCAAGATAATATTTTTTTAAAATGTTTTTAATAGTTTCAAAACATACAGAATAAAACTACAGAAAAAAAAAATTAACATGATTAACAATGCAGGTATGGATCAAAACTAGAGCAGACAGAAATAACAATGTACACATACAAAGTCTATATAATAAATAACCACAGACAGTAGTATGTTTTGACAGAACACCTATTCTCAGTTTTCCAACTCGGGTAACAAAAACTCTGTAACAGGCAAGTAGCGGGACAGAGTAGAAATTTTACATAAAACCTAAACTAACTCTCAATTTACAAGAAACAAAACTTAATAGGTGCCAAAACGCCAAGTATCAAGGCTAGAAATCATAATAGAATATTGATGTAGGTATCAAACCTATGAATGTTAGGCAACAAAATATAGTTATAGCTTAAACGGCATGTATGCATGAGGACAGGGAAGCATCTGCTAACTGATATGAATTGGGCAATGCTAAATATGTAAAGGTGTGAGCACATGGTTAGATGTGGATATCGATTCAATTCGATATGCCGTTCAATTCAATCTGGGACAGCAGCACCAGAAATATGTGGAATCACTTTGGAACTGAACTGAGACAGCCGGACGTGGCGATTGATTGAAGGAACCATCTCACGAGCAGAGAGAGACATCATGCAAATAAGTTTACTCTATGTAAGATATCAAAATCTTTGATAGCTATCGCCAACTGAGTAGCAAGACCTTTAGTGTGAGACATTAAATACACTGCTGTTACCCCTGGTTAGATAGAAAGGAGAGTCAGTAATGGAGTGCATATCTCCATATAAGGGGGCTAGAGCAAAAAATGAAAGAACAGTATCCTAACACGATAATAGAAGCAACCACTAGGTGTGGGTATATGAAATACATGTAGATCAAAAAAGAATAAACTGAATATAACCTAGAATTCCTACAACTCACAATTATTTATGACAAGGAAAAATTAGATGTAGACAGGATAAGCTATTTAACCTAACCCAGCGTTGTCACGTCTGAGTAAGCACCGTCAGTACTGAGAAAAAGTACTGTACAGTAGTCAAATGCTCTTAGTATGTAACTGCAGCAGGGTATGTGTCTCCCGGGAATCATTCAGGCTCCCAACAGCGAAGTGACAGCAGCAGCTCCTTCTCACTCAGCAGTACAGGTAAAGCGGCAGAGTTCAGCAAGTTCGATATCAGTCAGCTACCAGAATGGGCAGAGAATACCCTGCCCTGAACAGAGACTACTGAGAGACCTTGGGAAGAGGGAGACGGTAACAACAATAGAGATGGCAATCGGTGAGTTAATAATCGTTCTGGGCCTACAGTAAACTTTCATATTTCTATGTTATTTGTAATGTTTCTGGTTATATTACTACAGAAATACAGTAATCAGAGATATCACTTTGCACGTTATTTTCTTATACAAAGCTAAATCAAGTGAATTTATTTATTTTACTTGCAATTGCAGTGTAACATACTGAAAAGTGGAAAGTTTAATGATAAACGCTTTAAGCAGATATGCATGTCATATTATACCTTTTATACTTGGTAAGGTAATGTTAGTTTATCTGTACTCTAATCTATTCCTATACTGTAGGTAATAACGGGTTACAAGTTCCATGACCACTAACTCTACTTTTATTAATATGGTAATGTAGCTCAAGTTTGAGAAGGTCCTAATTGTTCTAGTTATTATGAATTTGCTCTTATTTTGTAAAAATCCTCACATACAGATTGTAAAGTCATTTTCTGTCATTATGGGGGAATTCAACTGCCACCAAATTCCTTCATCCAGATGAATCTCTGCAGCAGCAGCAGGATCTCCTATAACAGTGGTAGCTGCCCCATAGTGTAGGGAGCACTTTAGCGCATCGGGCATTCAGACAGCTGAGCAAAGGTTGCGAGAAGTGGTGCCATTGCCAACGTATAAACACTGCAGAAATGGCAAATTGCACCTTGAATTTAATTCCCCCTATGTGTTTTGTAGTACATAAGGTACTCTGTCCACATGTCACTTTTAGAACAGTTCTATGTGCTATGGAAGAGATCAATGAGTTTCACAGATGGACTGTGGTTGCAAAGGAGCAGCTGGGCATAAAGAGGCCCACTGACAATATGAAGAGGAGATTATGGATTAGTGAGATGGTGCTGGTTAGGAACAATGTAGCAGTGTGCAGACATGAGAGAGCAGAATTCTGAAGGATGTCATTATGTGGGTTATTCTAAGGAAACCATACTCACCAGGGTCCCCCTGCTTAGATCACGTCCTCTCAATCCATGTATGCATCCAGGGTACTTTGCAAAATAATAAACCAGCTTGTTGCGATCGCAAAATGATGTGATTTTTTTAAACCAAGACCAGCTCATTGAGCCTGGTTATGGCCATGTGGTGGGGACCCCACACCGTTTTTATTAAATTGTTTATTTATTTTTACACTGCAGTCTGCATGGATCTGGCTGATCTGTGCAGGCTGCTGACTCGTATTTGTATTTAGCGGCCATATATACGGCCGCTAAATATGAATCCGGCGGAATATGCACGCCTACACCATCGGCCAAATCCAAAACTATGAAATATTACGAATCGTATTTTGCTAAGAATACGACCATTGGCAGTCGTATTGATACGTATTAAGAATACGACTAAGTTGTATTCGTAGTAAATTTCCCAAATTGTATTTTCACTAAACCGGGACAAATAGTTTTGTCCAGATTTGCTCCATATTGTGGGCTACGATATTTAAGTTATAGAAAACATTTTTAAAGAGCTTAGCTCAGGACTCTGATAAGACCCCACATGAATTTTCACCTTGTATTACCGCCTGTCATTTTACTAATGTGTTCTTTTCCTAGCTGGAGCTACTCTATTAAGCTACTCCATGCAGCAGTTTCTTTCCCTTACTCTGGTAAAATAGTATTTGGTCTGGTTCAACCTCTCCCCCTGGTTTTTGGTTAGATCTATGCGAGAAATAGAGGAGGCCTTGCATAGAGGCAAGGCTCAGGAGAATGAATACAGTAATAATTTCTCAGCAGGTGGTAGTGCTGATAAAATTGCAGCACAGTCTGTGAGCACTTAATTTGATTAATAACAATACATGAGATTTACACATTTGGCTTTTAGGTATGTCTTACCACTTATGGTACTTGCATGTCAAGGCCCCATTCACCAACTCACTGATGGCTCCACCTTCACTCACATCATCTAGTAAGATGACTAAAGGAACGTCACATGGCCCCGTCTCTCTGTCAATTTGGTTAGCCAAGTTGGAGAGGTACAGTTGTAAATCCTGCAAAGATTGTAATAATTAAGAGAAGACTACATTCCACTGCAAAATAGTGAGACATCTGTATGTAGTGAGCAGTGACATTTATATGAAATTGTTGACAAGCATGCTACCTGCATCCACTACACTGAACAGTATGCAAATTATATTCAAAGATATGCAAATTTGGACTGATTCTGAAGTACGCACAATACTGACGTTCATGTAAAATAAGCATTTTTATGCAACTGCAAATGCAACTACCAACTGGCGCGTGAGGTAAAAAGGTATGTGCTTAGAACAAGGATGGGGACCCTTCAGCCCCCCAGCTGTTGTTGAACTATACATCCCAGCATGCTCTGCTACAGTTTTGCTATGTGGCCATGCTAAATATGTTGCAGGGCAGGCTGGGATATGTAGTTCAACAACAGCTGGAGGGCCGAAGGTTCCCCATCCCTGGCTTAGAGTTACAGAACAGGCTAAGCCACATTGACTTTGGAATGTATTGTGTTTTTCCGAGAGTGAAGCAGCTAAATTACATGCAGAAAGATATTCTGTTTGATAGGTGTGTTATGTGCGTGCCCCAGTGGTTGCAATGTCATTGGTCCCTAATTGTGTCAAGGGTATGGGCAAATGTAATAGGGTTGGAATGACTGGATCAGTGAAACTTCAGAGGAGAATGCCCATATTTCTAAAGAGGCAATCAAATACAAGGTAAAAACAGACCTATTACATTTACTCCCGTATCCCAAAGATTCTGAACCTAGCGTAAGGCTGGTGCATGTCCTGATGGTTGAGAATGCAAACGCAGAGTGGCCATTCCAACCCATGTGCAATTAAATGCACCCTTGTACAAAAAAAGCCTAATGTAGAATTAGCATAATGTAACAGATGCAACTACTGCAATAGATGATAAAGAAGTCACAGCAACACACAAGCAGAATCAGACCCATTGCGAGTAAAAGACTCTGTATGACATATATGGTCACTGGGTTATTATAACAAGAATATATGTACACTGCACAGAGAAGGTTTGATAAAGCAGCTCAATAGAATACTCTTGAGATTTACACTATTTAAAAAAGGTAAAAATGACTGTAGTGAGCTTGATTTTAATAGTTTAGTCCAGAAACCATGCAAGAAATGACCTAAAGATGAAATAGACACAGTTTATTATGTATGTATACATACAGTATGTCACGACCACTGGTTCTCAGCGGCGGGGTCTTCACTCCCCCCGCATTGGTACCGGCCGGGGGAGTGCTGCCGCTCCGTCCAGTCGGCCGTGTCTGTCTCCTCCTGCCTATGTTGCTGGCCTCCACTCCCGGGCGCCATGTTGGCATGGTCCTGTGTCCTATGGGGCGCCACCATCTTTCCGTAGCCACCCAATGGCTTTCACTCAGGCTTTTCCAGCTAGTCAAATCAGGAGAAAGCCCGGGGGATTTAATCCCTCACCTGATACTCACCTGTGTGCTTCTGAGCTCCCTGCTTCCAAGATCTCCCAGTGTGTACCAGCACCAGCATTTCCACACCTGTGTGCTTCTGAGCTCCCTGCTTCCAAGATCCCGCAGTGTGTACCGGCACCAGCGTTTCCACACCTGTGTGCTTCTGAGCTCCCTGCTTCCAAGACCTCCCAGTGTGTACCGGCACCAGCGTTTCCACATCGGTGTGCTTCTGAGCCCTGCTTCCAAGACTTCCCTGTGAGTACCTGCACCAGAGACTCTGCACCTGTGTGCTTCCAAGACTGTGCTTTATCTACTCCCTGTGAATACCTGCACCAGAGGCTGTATCCGTGTGTCTCCAGCTCTGCTGTTCCGCTGATCTCCCAGTGTGTACCTGCACCGGCGCTGCTGCATCCGGGTGTCTCCAGCTTTGCTGTTCCACTGATCTCCCAGTGTGTACCTGCACCGGCGCTGCCGCATCCGTGTGTCTCCAGCTCTGCTGTTCCGCTGATCTCCCAGTGTGTACCTGCACCAGCGCTGCCGCATCCGTGTGTCTCCAGCTCTGCTGTTCCGCTGATTTCCCAGTGTGTACCTGCACCGGCGCTGCCGCATCCGTGTGGTTCCAGCTCTACTGTTCCACTGATCTCCCAGTGTGTATCTGCACCGGCGCTGCAGCATCCGTGAGTCTCCAGCTCTGCTGTTCCAGTGATCTTCCAGTGTGTACTCCTGTTCCATGAACTTGTTGCTCAAGTTATCTCCCAGTGTGTACTCCTGTTCCATGAACTTGTTGCTCCAGTGATCTCCCAGTGTATACTTCTGTTCCTTGGACTTATTCTATGCTTCAAGTATTAATGCCTGAGACTGTGATATTTCAACAAATGGTATTATTCATCTTAGCCTATGCGTAAGACTTATATTAAGCCTGCTACCTTCCAACCCTCAGTGTGCCCCATAGCTCCTGGTCTGCAAACGGACTCACAAAATCCACGAGTCCTGACACAGTATGTCAATTTTGTACACTGCAAAAGGTACCTATGGAACAGACATTCAACTAAAGAAGCAAAATGTTGTAAACGTTAAGTGAAACTTTCTATATCAGCAGGGGCAGTAAGATCCACAGCCGCATAGACATGACAGATCCACAGCCGCATAGACATGACAGATGTTTAAGTGGAGCCACGTAGTAACAGTTTGTTTGGAAGCTGGTCAGCCCCACTTGTGCAAATCATACAGGACAAACAGAGAATTAGATGTATGAAGATGATCTGTCGACCTCCACATAAATCAGGAGAGCCCTCACCAAATCCAGAACGGCTTCCTCAGGGGTAGAGTCCAGATTAATGAAAGCAAGTACTGTACCATCATTTCTTAAAAAGATGTGGAACTGAGACAAGACCTTGGGTAGTAACCAAATTTTATTCGCAAAATGTGCCTACCTGAATGGAAGATTCAAAAGGGGGAGTGACAAAATAAAAAAGGTCAGGCAAGACACCCATGGGATTGATGCAATGCAAAGTAAGAAAACATTTAAATAAACAAATGTCCACACACTCCAATGGTAGAGGACTACAGCACCTGAAGAACCAGGGAGAAGTATATTGGAGCCAACATGGGAACCAACAGAAGCTCTATGTAGAGGATGAGCTGAAGAAACTTCCGTATGTCTGACAAGAGTGCAATCTGTCACTGAAGGAGGACACAGAGGGCGGAGACTTGTACTTTCAAGGCAGAGAGACAGAGGCCCAAATTATGAAGAAAGGAAAGAACCCGAGAGACGCATTATGCCCTGGGGTTGAAACCTCGAGCCAAACACCACACAAAGTAGGTAGGCCAGACCTGGTGATAAATTCTACAGGAAGGTGGCATCCCTGGCCTTAACCATTTTACAGATAACCCTCCTGGAAAACCCCTTTTCTCTCAGGATGGATGTTTTAAGAGTCACCCCATGTAAGAGAGATGTGGAGACACAAGTCCTGTGACCACAGAGGTAGATGTAGAGGGGTGTTGATGGTGAGATTCAGAAGATCAGCATGCCACACTTGCGGTGTCCAATCAGGAGCCACCCAAGATCACTGTGTTGCCCACCAGCTTGAACTTGCAGAGAATCACTGAGATTGAAGGGAAGATGAAGAGGAGTAGAAACGTCCAGGTCTCCCCCAGAGCACTCATCAGGAGAGCTCTGGGATCCCCACTGCGGGAACAGTACATCGGCTAGTAGTTGTGTGGAGACTATGGGCCTGATTTAGACCTGATCGCATAGGTATGAATTAGCAGGCCAGTGGATTATAGATAGACTGCGCATGCATATGGGTATAGTATGCATACGCAAGGTCTTAATGCAGTAAAATACTGGTACTTTTTTGATTAATGGCCGTACGCAAGATGATTGATAGAAAGCCGGCATTATGGGGTGGTAACTGGCCAATTTCTGCGAGTGTCAGGGAAAATGCAGGCATGCCCAGGTGTTTTAGTGGAAGGTGTGTTACATCAGCTCCTGCCCCTATCAGCCTGTTTCCATCGCAGCCATCTAGTAAGTCCTGGGCTAGGCACAGACTGCACACTGTATTTCTGAATTCATTTGATGGCGATTGGCTTGCAAATGGATCTGCAGCGAATTGCAGGCCTGCAATGCTTTTGCAAGCCGTGCTATGGAATGCACAGGCTTTCAGAGGGTGGGATTTTACTCTGGTGGGTTGGCGCATACCTAATTGTTGGGATCAGGTCTGAATTAGGCCCTATATCTCTGTATGAGAATGCCCAATGGTGAGCCAGCTACACAAAAGACTTCTGGCTGTAGAGCCCACACTCTGAATAGTGATGCTCTACCCAGTGAAGAATGTGTCACGCAAAGCAAAATCACCAAAAAGCTGACCTATTTTCTGGCAAAAACAGGGCTGCGAATGTAAAAACACATGTTTTACTGAACCTGTGTATGTCTTTGGCCAAACAAATTGGATAGCTTGAAAAAAAGAGAATAAATCTTGAAAAATTGTGAAAACTGTTTTTCCCTCCACATTACATATGGAAAAATGCACCAAAAAGTATAAAATACTTTTCTAATAATCTTCTCTGTCACTTTTATGCAAATAGTGCAACACCCAGAATAAGTTAGATCAGCCACTAATGTGTATTTGTTATGTAGCAGTGCGAGTTCTACATGTATATGTACTTTGGTATGCATGTCGTCATTATAAACACTGTTTTTTATATATGTTTATGCATCAATAAACCTTGTCATATTTTAAACTCCTGGCACCAATCCCGATTGTCACACCTAACTTCCAATACGTTTCACAGTAAAGTTCACTGTTATTTGCAAAAACCTATAATTTGTCAGTGTATATGTACTTTTAAATATTTTTTTTTAGTGCTAACTTTTTCATATAATTTGTGAAAAACTCTGTATTGAATGTAGGATCTGCACACTACATGTTGTGATATTGAGATCTGGAAGCAGTTTACATTTTCAACTGGGAATTGACAGCGGTCCCATGCAATACTGGAGGTCCCAGTCAAATATGTAAGCTGCTTTTAGTTTGGTCATTGAGCACTATATTCAAGCAGTCATAAGAGCATGACCTGCCTATTTCAAGTGACTTGTATCTATTACTGCCTTTTGCATCATATCATACATATAGCAACAATGCATAAAGACAGACAGTATTGATGAAGCAGCAAAAAACACATGTAAAAGCGGAGTAAAACAAAGAATCAAAAATGTCTATTATTTATGTCACTCACCTTGCAGCTGTGCTGGTGCATATTAAAAGCGGAAACAATTCCTTCAGTGACCTCTCGTCCTGACCTTTCCACCAAATATTCAGCCAGCCGGTGTGCCAAGAAGCTCTTTCCAGTGCCACTAGGACCAGACAGCAGTAGTCGTCGGTGCTTTAACAGCAAACTAACATAATGTTGAAGCATGGGTTTGGGAATAAGCGACTCAAAGACTAGAAGGTCTACACACTTTTCCTTCAGACCTAAATTAAAAAGATGAGTAATAAAGCAGGGGAGGGAAAGGCGAGGGAAAAAGATACAACATCAGCATATATTAGTAGGATTGTGAAACAAGGAGGTACTACTGTACATCCCACCCAATACAAAGCATTAGGTCCCACCTTTTAGCTGCAAAATAATGTTTGTGTTGCTTCGCAAGTTCCGGGAAGGTGGAGTCTCAGGGGCTTCCGTATCTAGATCCCTCTTTATATGCCCCAAGCTGTATCTGCTCACTGACTCCCTTCCTAACCCCAGTGTGGCACCTGGATCAACCTGATTTACATAATCCTAGTCAAAATAAGGGAGAAAAAGGAGTCAGGCTTTTTCTTGTAGGTGATGTAGAATAAACATTGGGAAAAAGATAGAAAGCAGAAGTTAAAGCAAACACATAGGACTAAAATAACTGTTAATACCCAGCAAAAATTAGAACAAGGTTTCTGAAGAGACTCTAGAATCCCTGAATACTGCTCATTTACCTGAAATGTTTGGCACACAGCATCATCCAGACTTTTCCAGTCAGCCTTGTTACTAATCTTTACATAACCCAAGAGGAACTCCTGTTGTTTCAGATCCTGTAGATAAATAATGAATGACAAAATATAATGATACCCCTTAAAGAAAAACAAATGCATGTGACATTTCTGTTCTAGCTACACTAAAACCATGTTCATTATACACGTGTCATATAATTAGTTTCCATTAAGGTATCACTATTTGACAAATGGACATTTGCACTTGATGGAGACGATTGTGAAGGGATACCCTGGTGCTCGAGACAAGCTATTTTCTGCATATACTAGCAATGTGTGAGAATTTCTGTGACTACCGACTAGGACTCACCCCCTTAATAATATGCTGTGGGGGTACTCTTATCACAGTACGAAGCGTCACCTCCCTTTGAAGAGACCCATTAACACCATCCATCGGAGAAATATCTGCAAGAGACTCACATTAGTGCTTTTGAAATATGGAATTTTTCTTTTTACTAGGAATGTAATTAGAATTTAAAAAAAAAATATGTATATGTGTGTGTGTGTGTGTGTGTGTGTGTGTGTGTGTGTGTGTGTGTGTGTGTGTGTGTGTGTGTATATATATATATATATATACATACATACATACATACATACACACACACACACACACACACATATACACACATATACACACACACACACAGTATATATATATATATATATATATATATATATATATATATATATATATATATATATATATATATATATATATATATATATATTCTACAAATATAATAATACAGAAGAGAAAAAAAAAAAGAGGGAAAACATCTGCTATAAAATAATTAAATTAGGAGTTCCACAACAATAAAGTCATTTTTTTTAATGGTTACAAATTTCTAAGGTGACTTCGAATATCCTTATTTTAACAGGACAAATGTACGAAGCCTTTAAGAGAGTTAAGGTGGAGAGAAAAAAAAATACTAGTCAATCAGCTCTTGTAATTTTTCAAACACATTGCGTGACAGTTGGGACCTGGTACTTTGAGGAAATTCAATTGTGGGTGAAGGGGCTGAATGCCAGTAACTCGATTCACAATTTATTTTTTTCAAGATCCCACCACTGCACTTTACAGTGAGTGTTGAGAGAATACAGCTGGGCAAGATACTAGTCAGCAACTAAATTCCCCACAAAATCTGTTTCCACTTTATCACTATTCAAGGTTTGCTTGGGACATGTGCCCCACAGAGAGGCTGCCAAGCCTTACATAGAATACAGACATTAAATACAGATTCACATAGATGTAACAAACCCATAATGTAACCACAATGAGTAAGTAAATAAGAGTATACCAAAAGGTGGTGTACAAACTACAGCAAAGGTTGAAACACATTTTCTGTAAGAAGAGTGTTTTACATTGGTGTTTTAGTCATTGGTCAAGATGTTCTAAGTCTTGAATGTTGTAGTTACACTACACTGTAGTTACACTTAGGGTGTATTGTTTAACGTGATGACAACTTTTCTGTTTCTGCTCTAAGACTCTGTGGAAAGCACAATAAACTTATGGTCCAACTATTCTACTATGAGAAGTATTGTACAAGCCTCAGCAACCTGAGAAAGACTCAGCGTACCTAGTTTAGTTATTAACTATAATTATTTGGATTTGTGCAATAATTTATATGTATTAACATCGGGTTATAAAAGTGTTACACTATATCTGTATATTGTGCTTCTATGGTACCATCACACTACATCAGATGGCGAGTTCTTCATCTTAATTCTATTGAATCCCTACACTCAAAGTAAAAATTGGAGTTGTTTTTTTGACATTGTACCAAGGGGCATATTTAGCTCAGGTGTGGATGGGATGTGATAAATTTGCCCAAATATAAATTTTTATAATTGAATACATTTCAAGGATGTATTAATTTTCCCATGCAGGAACAGCCCTGAACTTCTGATGGTATGTGTTGCAAAAAATATGTTATAACCGAGCATGTGCCGCCACCATAACTAACACTAAGCACCTGCAAAGGTTACATTGGACCAGAAATTGTGATCACTCATCTGATCTCCTGTGGTTCTGCTATGACCTTCGCTGTCAGTGAAAGTACTGATGCTCGGCAGGACTTTGCAGCATCTCAGCTCACTTTAAAGTATCAGATTACCTAGTCACAGCAGCAGCACATGAACACATTTGGGCCTTGGTTGCAGTGGAGTTTTTTTTTTTTTTTACAACTAATCAGAAACAAGGGTACCACATGCTAACCATCACTGCCTGCTGGCAAAGACTTTACAGGAGTAGAGGAATTAACCATATTTGTCCATATCAGTTTTACTCTTGTCACCATGTACACAAGGACATGTGGCTACTTATACATAAAGCTGGAGAGGTGAGTTGGATGTTCACTGATACTCAGCATACAGAGTTTTACACATTTTGTGCACTGCACATGCCCTGAAAAAGGGCTCATGCAAGTTTTGGCATTGCAGAGATAAATGCTTCTTGAAGCTCCTTGAATCCTGTTGGAGAGAGCGCGATAGAAACACAGAATGCTGATTAAGCAATGAGGTGAACATAAACCACTGCTGGCTTCCTGCAGGTTGCACTTTAGTAACTGGTCAGGTGACATGTTAATAAAGGTGGGCATAAGGCTTATCAGTGCAGGGGGAGGGATTTAGGCAGGGTAGGAAAGATTACGTGCTAGAAGTGATCTCCCTCTGTCCTGCGAAGCCCCACCCACCCTTCCCTATTTCTCTTCTTTGGCGGAGGTAAAGAACGTTCATTCTTTAAGAACTCTCTGTGTGTGTGTGTGTAGATAGTGGGGGGCACTCTCCCATGACAGATTGTCATGGGCCATGCTTCTGCACGGGGGATGGCCACACCACCTGCCTGGGTGGCTGACCAGGGAGAGTGATCACCAGCGATGTGTGTATGCATAGTGATCTATAACCCCACTTTTCCTCTAGTGACCGTTCTTTAGTGCCGCCACCATTTATAGTCATATAGTTTAATTGTCAAAATAAATTTTGACATTCTTTTGAAATGCCAGCACTTGTGTTCGTGTCTTTATTTTTAGGTTAAGTTATTAAGGTTAAGTTATGGTTCAGTGTGTTTAATTTGTAAAGTGTGGGCCTGGGGATACCCAATGGTGAGTTTAATACATATACATGTATATAATATAATATGGAATACCCTAAGCTTTTTATGCACTAAATACAATTTAATCTCTTTTGCAAAAGTCCGTGGAGTGCCGCCTATTAATCCCACTGTCCTTGTTTGGAAGTAAAGTGGGTGTTTGAGATTATATATATATATATATATATATATATATATATATATATATATATATATATATATATATATATATATATATATATATATATATATATATATATATATATATATATATATATTTTTTTTTTTTTTTTATTACACACACGTACAAAGAATAATAATAATTATCATCATTATTATTATTATTATTATTATTAATTTTGACCGAGGGGCAGAAGAATGTTGGTGTAATGGAGAATCCCCAAAGGTAATATTCAGTGTCCACTCAAATGCGGGCAATGCAGCCTTGGACATAAGGGAAAATACATCTATTTGGAGGCATATCTGTTGTAACTAGCATAGGGTGAGATCACACTGATGATTATGACAACTATAAAACTATAGATCTGTCCTCATACATCTAGCCTCAATACAGCACAAAATGCCTGGTGTGAGTGAGCAGCCGGGTACCATGCATCTAATATTGGGTGTCTCTTTGCCAAAACACAATGCAACTAGGACACAAAAAGGAGACACTGCTAATTGATTTGATATACAGATGTTCCTCCGTCGCAGAAAGGACATAGTGGCATAGCAGGGATCGGTCGCTTGCGCACTCCTGTTATACCAAACACTGTATCTGAATGAGCATTGGCGTGAGCATAAGCTAGCCTCCCAATTCAAGCCTTTGGGACCCAGCTCCGATGCGAATGATTGCAGGATGCAGTGATCCCGCTGCGCCATACTGCAAAAAGCGGCAATGCTATCACAGGACACATCTGTTCATACACTTTTATACTGTGTGTGACTGAGGGGTAAATTTACCATAGCTTCTAAAAGCGGAAATGTTTCCCATAGCAACCAATCATATTCTATCAAACATTTCTCCATTGCATCCTAGAAAATGATAGACAGGATCTGATTGGTTGCTATGGGCAACATAACCTCTTCATTTTTAAAAGCTTAAATAAATGAACCCCTGATCCTGTGTGCTGAGCAGAAGAGAACTTGAATTGGAAAAAATTGCCAGTGCTTCATTGTAGAACTTTGTTTAAAGATTCAGAGAATCAGTCGCACACAGATGCAAGAGCAGCTGGTGTATATTGCTTTGCTTAGGGGTGAGAACACAGTTTTTCTGTGCACGCTTCTATTGAGAAAAGTACACCGATTCTCTTCCAACTTTGTATCAGCCCAATAGTATACATGCCACAATGTAAAGTAAAAACAATCTGCTTAGCTTGTCTGAATATTGGCAGCTAATTTCATTACAAAAATACTTGTTGCAATAACAGACTGGGCAGTATTCAATGCGGCCGGCGAGGGGGTTAAAGGGGGGGGGGGGGAAATCGCTGAAAACAAGCGATCCTCGCTGTTTAACCCTTGCGCTGGCCGCTCACTGTATTCAATGTTCTGGGGGAACCCTCGTTGTCAGATGACGGCACGGATTCCCCCAAACAGGGAGGTTCGTGGCTAATGCAGGTAGCTTGCTGCGTTTAGCCGCGAGACTCACTATTTTAGCACCCACACACGCTGTTTCCATGTTGCTGTAAAAATGGCATGTGCAGGGGGGTCAGTTGAATACTGACCGTGCGAGCTGTGACCGCGAGCACTCAGCACTGCTCGCGGTCACAGCTCGCAAAAACCATTGAATATAACCCCATTATCTGTGCTAAATGTAATTTAAATGTCAGATTGTCATTAAGTACAAAATTCTCTCTTTGAAAAAGGTGCATACTCAGAACCTCCCACAATTCAATTATTCATAGCAAAAATCGGTACTTGTTACCTAGCACGGCGCCCACGATTTTAAGCTTATACCATCGTATTGATCGGATCGCATCGCATGCGATGCGATCCAATTTGTAATTGTACAGCCACCCTGATGGGTGATTAATATGTTAAATGCACCCCCATTGTTAACGCCACCCCCACTATAAACGCCAACCCGAAGCGTGTCGAGCGCAGCGAGCCCACGAGGGGCGGTGGTACGCATCCTCCGACCTTTTCATACCCCCACTATCCACGTCCGCGTGGAGTTGATTTTATATAGTGTGGCAAGCGCAGCGAGCCACCAAGCCCAAAGCGTGGCGAGGGGACGCGGATTACTTCACATGTATTCCATGTTCGCTCGCCACGCTTTGGGCTCGGTGGCTAGCAGTGCTCGCCACACTATCTACAATCAACTCCGCGCCGACGTGGATAGTGGGGTATGAAAAGGTCGGAGGATGCGTACCGCCGCCCCTCGTGGGCTCGCTGCGTTTGCCACGCTTCGGGTTGGCGTTGATAGTAGGGGTGGCGTTAACAATGGGGGTGCATTTAACATAGTAATCACCCAACAGTGTGCCTGTACAATTAAAAATCAGGTCTGATCGCATCACACGCCATTGTAATGGCATGCGATGCAACACAATATTAAAATTTTACAGTGCAGCTCTTACAGCCCGAAAATCGAGTCCCATCGCATACCTTAATAAGTGGTATGCGATGAGATACGATGGGCGCCGTGCTAGGAATTAAGATCCCAAAAATCTTCTATTGTTTCATATGGAATGGCTGGAAACACCCTTCCAAAAGGAGGACCACAAAAAGATTTTTTTTTATGGGAGGGTTTTATTGACTCGCTTTCTGTGGACCTAAAAACACAGCTCCACAAATGTTTTCATTACACTCAGTGGTATCCTCTTGGGAGACGCCCCAATTGACTTTCCTACACTACAACCTAGTACTTGAGCTGTGAGACTGCCAGTCGTGTCCACCTGCACCTATCCGATCTATGTAACCTTCAATCATTGTAATCCTTCGAACTTGCTTTCTCTTTTGCCATTCTTTCTTTTTGTCAAAGTTGTTTATGTTCAACATCTACGCCATGTTTAAATATCCATGATACCAATGTCTTTTGATTGCTAAATCCATAATAAACATATATTAAAAAAAGAAACAGGTGCTTACAGATGTATCCGCGATCATTGTGGATGCGTATGGCCACTAGGTGCCTGCTTGATGCAGCAAGTTGCACCTGCAACTCAGAAACACCAGCTAATGTATTTTCAATGAGTAGCAGGTGTGACTTCAACAAACAAGCAATGCAAGTGTGCGTCTTTCGCCACGCATTTCGCACCTGCAACATTGCGGAGCGCGAATGAGTATGGCTATATTTATTTATTCTATTAGATTACATGATAGTTCAAGCTAGAAATATTTTACCACGACTGAATAGTATTCTCTTATTACCTGTGTCTGACGAAGCAGGAATTCTTAAGGACTGTGTGAGAGTCAATGCCAAGGAACGTCGCGGGGAAGGGCATGAAGGAGGATTGGTTGAAGGCAATGAAGAGGGTGGCACCACCTTTAGACGGTCATTTTCTGCCTTCAAAAGGTCAACTTCCAGCTGACGAGAAAGAGGGCAGAGAAAAAAATAAGGTTCAAAATTGAAAGCCTGAAAAGGGAGTAAGAATAAAAAAGGAAATATAAATTGTAATAAAATCACTACAGAAAGGTGTTAAAGCTAAAAACAGTAAAAATCCTTAGGTTATAGAACTCTAATACTTTATATTTAAAAATGGTGAGAAGAGCACCTCATAGTGTTGTATTTTAATTCTAACAAGTGATGCTCTTTACCAGTTGAAGAGCACCCCAAGAATTAAAGGAGTACCATATATAGTGGTTCCCAACCACTATGTAATGAGCCTCTAATTGGTATACTAGGACTACACTAGGAGGCGCTCCTCTCAGAATTTTTTCTAGATTCATTGTGGTTTCTGTGAATGAAACCTGCTGGAGAGAAGCTGCCGCCCGAGAAAAGAAGGGATTGTGTATTTCAATTTATTACGGATCAGGAGCACAAGATGCATTTATAATTACTGTGAACTGTACAGGGGAATTATATATATACACAAAGTGACCCCCAAGAGCGCCCAGTATAGTAAAACTGCTTCTCTACAAATCCCCCCTGTTAGTGGGAGATATAACAAAGACAGAGACAAAGAGAGTGTAGAGAGCACTGTAAATTCTATCTATCACCATCTATAAGAAAGTCACCACTGAAATTTATGGTGTAGATAACAAATCCAATTATAATATATTAGAAATTCAATGAAAAAACAAATTTATTAGAATTTCATTATTCACATCAGGATTTCATCTTTAGGATGTAGCTTCAACAACCCAACGCGTTTCGTCTTGAAAAAGACTTCATCAGGGTTTTTTTTACACTGTAGATGGTAGAGATCATAGTATATAGTAAATAGTACAGAATATTAATATGGCCATTTATAAACATGTTATTGTCCTGGTACATACCAGAAGTTGTACATCAATAATTGTGCAGAAACATGTATCCTTAAAGTGGATGGTTTTTCCCAAGATTTTATAATCTAAAACAAGTTTTTAAACAAATAATTAGGCACAGATGTATGTCCAACTTTAGAGAAAGGCGAGCACTTAAAATAGGAAGGTAGAGGAGGGGGAGAGAGAGGATGAGGAGGAATGGTAAGGAGATTCAAGGTCTCCAATATTACATACCTATAATTTGGTATGGTATCGTGACCTTCACACGCTGTTATGTTAGCTGGGAGGTAAAAAATTGGCCATAAAAATACTCAAGGTCAGGTGGGTGTGGTATAGCGGCCCAACAGTCGGCATTTCCGTTGGTCACTATACAGTCATCAGAACCCCGACTCGGTACTCCGACAAGGGGGCAAGAGCATCAAAGCCCCTTGCGGACTCAGTGACTTGCTGCGTTCGCCAAAGGTTCTATTCTCCCTCTATGGAGGTCTTGGAGCCCCAGGAGGGAGTATAGCCCCTGTAAGTTGGGATCCAGACTGTTGGACATTCTGATGTCAGTATACTGACCGTCATTAGAGCCCAGAAAGTCAGCGCTATCTCCTGCTTTGATTATGAATGGATACACAAAAGTGTTGTGATTTTAGTAATGTCTAAAGGTGCCCATACACGTACTGATTACCTGGTACTTTTTGTGCTAAAATAGCATCGTTTTGCATGCGATGCAATGCTATTTTAGCACAAAAAGTACCGGGTAATTGGTACATGTATGGGCACCTTAAGTCTTCTTTTACCATTGACGTTAAAATCTATACTTTAAATCAATTTGCAAAGCAGTTTTGGGAGTACTTCACCCAAAATAGTAACCTTTTTTCTCTTTTTCCATATGAACCTTTTTTCTTTATGGTGGTCCACCACTTAAACGATCATATCTAAATATCACTTTGTATTTTATGAGTCAGGTGGATATTATTAGGCATCTTAAACTTTCCTCCAAGGGGACGTGGCTTGGCTGAGCTCCTGAGCGGTGGTGGGAAGTGTGGGCTCCGCTAAAATCCTGGTCATATATCCTGAAAGCTGTAGCTCAGACGCCCTAATCTTACCTACGATTGCGGCTGATCCTTCCCTGGGGGTGGTGAGCGGCTCGGCATCTGCAGAGAACGGCTGGTGTGACAGCGTGGGGAGACTCTGGCCTACTCTGGGGCCGGACGGGTCGTGTCCGGGCGCCATCTTGGAGGGAGTTAACTTGTGGCGCACTTCATCGGCGGCCGCTCCGCTGCGCTCCCCATCATCCTTAGTAGTGGTGGGACCTCTGCCTGGCTCCTCCTGCAACACGTGAGTGCCCGGGTACCTCTCCGGTGGGCGGCTGCTCGGGGACTGTTCTGCTGCGCCCTCCGGTTGTCTTGCTGGTCAGGTGGCCTCCCTGGGGACGGAGGTACTGGTCTGTCCGTATCAATCTGCTTCTGGCTGCCTCTTCTCCCGTGCAGCGGCGCCTATATACAGCTGAGTGGTCTGTAGGGTTTGAACAGGCTGCCTCCGACATCATCTCCGGACCCTACAGTCTGCGAAGAACCACCTGCGGCCAGTTTATGGACTAGGGTGCCTGCTTCTCGGTTGCTGAGGTGTGGAACGGAGTTAACTGGGTTTTGGATTACATATCCTGCCTATATTTCCACTCACACCACATCTATCAGAGGCCGCATATTGTGTACATATTTACAAAAAAGGTGAATTGGGCGGCGTGCTAGCCGTCGCCTCCTCACTGTTGCCCTATATTTGTATTGCCTGCACTGCGCCTAAACGACCATGAGTATCTCCATTGATACAATTCTTCAGGCAATAAATGCCTCATCACAGTGACTGCTACAGATGCTTATTAATACATCCATCTGTGCTCAAACTTCTACCTATGCACAATGTGCAAAAGAGCCTGAGACAGGTCTATCCTCTGCTCCCAATCCTGATATGCCTACATGGCTGCAACGTGATCCTGTTTCCCCCACAGGTTCTCTATTCAGAGTGTGGATGTTGCCCTCCAGGGTTTGGATGTCAATATGGATCCCCTAAAGACCTCCCCTATTCTCAAGGCTGGGGTCAAGGAGTATATTTCTCAACCATATTTGGGAGATGGACACTATTCAACTTATCCTCCTGGGAATGGAGGTGGGACTACTGCTCTGCTCACAGGAAAGAATGGCTTTGACATTTGGCCAGATTAATGATCTGCATCATTTACATGGAGGGACTGATGTGCTTTATTTCTGTGCCTCGTCTCCAATATCCTGATGTCGCACAGTTTCTTGACTTAAAATCAATGGGCTTGGCCCGATTGATAATTCCAGCGCCTCTGTCTATTTTCTCCATTTTACACCTTTATACTGTGAGAGCACCTGTCCTTTTCCTAAGGTCATTAGTTTATAGCCCCTGTCAAATATCCTTCTGCATATTATTCATTACCTGGGTGGGTGGGAAGGGGAGGGATGGGTTAGATTAGTATTTGTGTAGTAAAGTATAGATATAGTTGGGTGGGTGGGTAGGATAGGAGGGGGGGGGGGGGGGAAGAGAAGGTTAGGATTTTGGTACAAGTTAGCTACTATATAGCTAAAGACCACTAACCTGCTTCTCTATAGTTAATAATAGGTAGTAATGGGTAGAGGTGGTTGCAGGGCTCCAGGTACACCTACGTTGGGGGTGGGTAGTACAGGGTGGGGGGGTTATGTTGGAGGTTTGCTTTGGGCCCTTTTGGGAGTTTTTTTTTTTTCCTGTAAATGTTAGTTGGTTATTTAAGTTTAGACAGTGGGGTTTTTCGATAGCTGATTTTTTTTATGATACAGATCAATGGTGCCTTCTGAGTTGTTATGCATTGTGATTATGTCAATGTGCCTTCTTCTACCTCTCCGTTCACGGGAACCTGGATGGCGCCTCCAGGTACTTGGTTTAATGTGAATCTATATCCTATGGGGAAGGTACTCATCTTATATATAGATCATATATGTTCTATGCGTGAACACATATAGATACCTTTATATACTCTTGTGCACATATACTATGTGCGCTGTTATATACCTCCTGTATGCACCTACTGATCTTTTTGAAACACTGCTGTCTGTAATGTAGATTTCTTTTGTTGCTGTTTATTTTATTTAGCAAAATCAATAAAAAATTACTCAATTTAAACTTTCCTCCAAACCACGGTTTCTCATGTGTGAAAGACAGATTATAGGTCGACATTGACAAAACTTTGACATGCACTAGGACGACAATGACAAAAGGAGACACAAGCCAAATGTCGACAAGGCGATGGTTGACACATGAAAACATTTACATGACTTTTTTTTTTAAATGTTGGACTTTTTCATGTTTTACAATTCACATTGACTTTTATTGGGAAAAGTAAATGTGCTGAGTACAGAGTTAGTGTAGCGAGGCTTCAGGCCCGAAGCTCGCCCGCCATGTGCGGGTACACACTACACATACTCAGGTGTTGCCCTTTTGTCTTTGAGGACCTAGCGCTTGTTGAACTCTGTCACTGTTAATATCAACCTAGTGCATGTCAACCTTTTGGTGTTAACCTATTGACTGTCGACCTAGTCACTGTCAATCCTTTGATCCACAAACCTCCTCCCTATCCTTTCCCTGAACCAATAGGCTGAATGCTGTTATTTAGCACAGCAGCACTAACACTTGTATATAGACAACCTGCACTACAGCCAGAACGGAAGTAAGGGTCATAGTCCAATGCCCTGGCGCATATGCCAATGAGAACTACGGACAGTTTTAAAATCTACCTTTAAATACATTTTAAAAAAATGGCATTACATTTAAATATCTTAGTTGACTTATTTCACATTATTACCTGCATATTGTGCATGGTCTCGCGTAGCTGCTCTAGTTGATGGGCCGAATTAAGTGCTTCCAATCGAATGTCCGTTAACTTCATCTCTTTCTCCCACAATTCTGATCGCAACTCTGACACCTCTCTTTTTTCTGGTTCCTCACCTTCTTGAGTCTCAAATATACTAAAGTATGGAAATATTCAAGTTCAGTTTATATCCTTATTTTAATAAAAGTACTTTTAATACAGCAGAAGAGGTTTATTATTGACAAAGGAAAATAAATTGCTGAGTGCAGTCTATGAGTTGATCGCTGATGTGCAAATTCGCAGATCAAGCGATTATCGAATGACTATGCATCGTAGCACACCTGCGCAAGCCAGACTAGTGTAAAAATAACAAATGGATCTAATTGCAATCCCCTCACAATTGACTGAGGGTTGTGGGGGTGGTAACTCAGGGAGTGTCAGATAAAATCTAGGCATGCCCAGGCATTTTGAGGAAGGGTATGCGATGCAAGCGCCAGCCTTGATCAGCTGGTCTCTATCGCAGACTTGTGGTAGAGTCAGACTTAGTCACATTTGCAAAGAATCGAAAAATCATTTGATGGTTCTGGAATTTACGTATTTATTTGCAGGTGAATAGCAAATAGCAATATTTTTTGCAATTCTCTTGCAGATCTACACAGATGGCTATGTACTTGCATTAAACTGCAATTTTGCAGATCAGGTCTGAATCGTGTCCAACATGTTCTGTAAAATTCTGTCATGGAAACAATAATATTATTTGACAAAAGTAAAATATAAGATAGACGTACACAGAAGAAGAAGGTGAAGAGTGCAAGGAGGGTGATGTTGGCACTGGGGGTCCATGCTGCTGCTTTGGTGAGGTTGGTGCTGAGGAATCGGGAGTTGCCATCTCCTCAATATCAGAGTAAGAAGAGGCTGACTTGGGACCTTTCTTCATGTTGAATGCCTTATTAAATGAGCTGCGCAACTGTTAAAATAAAATGGAGTTACTGTATATAGAATGGACAAAATAAATACATAAAAATTTTGTGTAAATAAAATCATGTCTCTAGTGTCTCTATGGGCCTTATTCTAGTTCACTCTTTCTGACAAAATCCTTCTTAGATGGACAAAACCATGTGCCCTGCAGGTGGGGCATGTGTTACTTGTGCAGAGAGAATTAGATTTGGGTGGGGTTTTACTTCAAAGTGAGATCTATATTGCAGTATAAAAATAAAGCAGCCAGTATTTTCCCTGCACAGAAACAAAATAACTCACCCAAATCTAATTATCTCTGCACATTTTACATCTGCTCCCCTGCAGTGCACATGGTTTTGTCCATCTAAGAAGGATTTTGTCACAAAGAGTGAACTAGAATAAGGCCCTATGACACTACCAAAAGTGGAAATATGGAGGGGGTGTTAGGGAAAAAAAAAGAAAAGAAAGAAAAAAGCTAAATCTATTGAAAATAGGTTATATCATGTATGTATGTTTTATGCTACCCACACATGGATCAATATTCATAACTGGAAAAAATTATAAATTAAAAAAACAAAAACAATTTAATCAAAACAAAGACTAAAAAGAACCGAAGATTATGGGGGTATTCAATCTGGGGTCACGACTGTTGAGCTTGCTCGACAGCCGTGACCCTGTCCTGTTCTCAGTCAGCTCGACCGAGAATTTGCAGGCGGAATTCAATATCCCACCTGCAGCGGGGCGAGAGAGCGGGGCATGGGTGCGAGCTGCGGCCGAAAGCTCGACACTTCCTGGCCGTTCTTGGCTGAACGAGCCCGACTGCTTGTGAAGTCGGGCTCATTCTGCCAAGCTCCCCTGTTCAATGCTGTTGAGGAAGACCGCATTGAATAGGGCCCGGCGGCCATCTCCCCCATCAGGCGATGGTCGCCGGTGATTGAATACCCCCCTAAATGTTCACATCTTCCTACTTATAATTCCTAATCTATTATTGGGCATACTGTATGCCTATTTATGGCTTACTACAGGACATTCTGATTATTTTTGCCATGTACTATTACAGATGACAAATTACTATTAAATGACTACTTTCTATTAGTACACATTATTAAGCATGACTATAAAAACAGTTACCAGTAAAAAATTAATTTGTACAGTGAATATTATTGGACATTATTACTATTAGTAGCTCTCTGCTGTATATAATTGCTGCCAATGGCAGTAATAATACGCAGTAATATGCCTGTTGGCATATTACTGGGTATCATTGCTACTAGTGATTTAGTAGCAGAGACGGAAATAGCAGCAGAGCATCCAGGACTACCTGCCTGCTGCATTACAAGGAATCAGTCTTATTATAATCACGGCCTTCCCCACCAGTCCCCTAATAATGTAGAATGAGCAGCCGAGGCTGAAGCGCTGCCGTCTGAGTGTAGTGACAGTGAGAGTGGAAGCATAGGATGGGCCGCAAAGCCCACTCCTCCCAGCTATTCTCCTTACTGCTCCGATCACAGCATCCTCGCAGTCAAAGGCTGTCCATGCTGTCAGGATGCAGGATCTGCCCTCTAAGCCAGGTATGTCCAAACAATGGCCCTCCAGCTGTTGTGAAACTACAAGTCCCACCATTCCTTCACACATGCCTTTGCTATTAGGGAATGCTAAAACTATGGCAAATTTTAACATGCTCACACACATCCATCCTCGTCTCCTTTTCACCCATTGCGTCACCCTCTCCTGGTATTACCTAACGCCTGTCCCTATCACCCCTTTACTCACTTCCTTTCTCTGTCACACAAAGCCTCTCCCAGAAACCCTCTCTCTGGCGTCACCTACAGCATGTCACCCTCTCCGATCAAACTCTGCCTCTCCATCACACACAGCCTGTTACCCACTGCCCCTCCTGGTGTCACCAACTGCCTCTCACCTTCTGCCTCTACAAGTCAGCCACTGCCTTTCCCTGTTACCCACTTCCTCTCCGTAACACAATGCACTTCCCTGTCACCATCTCCCAGACACCGATTGCACTTCCCTGTCACACACTGCCTCTCTCCATCACCCTTTCCCTTTGCTTTTTTCCCTTGTCACCTAATGCAACATCTCCCCGATACCCTCTGCAGGTTACCCTCTGCCTTTCCCTTTCACCGATCTCCCTGTCAACAACTGCCTATCCCTAATACCCACACCCCATCACCCTCTGCTTCTACATGTCACAATCTGCCTATCCCCTCCACCTTCTCCCTTTCACCCACTGCCTCTCTGTCTCCCTCTGTCATGTGTTATATTATGAAGGGAGAGAGAGGTGGTGTGCATAATGAATATTTTTGCACCCACCACTCATAAGTTCCGCCACTTAGTCCTGGATACCCTTGCTAATATTGGCATATTAACACTACTGGCAGCAAGGGGTCATTATTAGCGGGATGCAGTTTAAATCCCGTCGGTCGGGATCCCGTTGCCGGAATCCCGACAGCTTCTCCCTCCGTGGGTGTCCACGACACCCCAGGAGGGAGAATAAATTAGCATAGCGAGCCCGCAAGGGGGGGCGATCCACGCCCCCCCCCCCTTGGGATTTTGAACGCCGGGATCCCGACCGCCGGGATTTCATACTGAATCCTTATTAGCCAACATATGAACATGCATTACTGTTGCAGCTAAAGTTACCTGGTGGCTCACGCACACTCTACAAAGATCTTTTGATTGGAGCTTTACATTCCTCAATCATTATTTTAAACTATAAAAGTATAGGGTGTATTTTGAAGTTGTTTTAAATTATTCCCTTATGAAAATATTTTTTATATGACCTAATTTATATGTAAATATACTCAAGGTTAATACAAAACTCTCCAGCACTAAGCATCTGCCAATGGAGCATCAATTGCTACCACAGGAAAGAAGAATATATACATTTTGAAGAATTACAATAACCTTCCATAAATAAGATTAACTAGGAAAATACTGATATCTATTTACATGCATTATTATAATAGAATATACATTTATTTTCCAAAAGGTGTCTATACACGGGGCGACAGGGCAGTGCGATGAGATGCGCGCTTCCGTGCATATCCAGTCGCACAACACATAAAGGCCCTTATTCTAATTCACTTGCAAAGGTAAATTCCTTCTGAAATGGACAAAACCATGTGCACTGCAGGGGGCAGATGTAACTTGTGCAGAGAGAATTAGATTTGGGTGGGGTTTTACATCACAGTGAGATCTCTACTGCAGTGTAAAAATAAAGCAGCCAGTATTTTCCCTGCACAGAAACAAAATAACTCACACAAATCTAATTCTCTTTGCACAAGTTACATCTGCCCCACCTGCATTGCACATGATTTGTCCATTTGAGAAGGAATTTACCTTTGCAAGTGAATTAGAATAAGGGCCAAAGTCTGTGCAGCTTTAGTACTAGATTGCACGGTTTGTAGTACAAAAAGCACGGTGCTGTAGCACATTGTATAACTTTTGTACTAGATACAATGCAATCTAGTACTAAAAGCACAGAGTTCATTGCACTGTGTATGGGCACCTTCAGGAAGTTGAGGATATTTTCATCAGACATCCAGCAGATGTATGTGAGATTCCATCAGCCCTCTTGTCCAATGAAAGACAGTACTTAACACTGTATGAGAGGAATACACATTTATCCAGGTGTAAAGTTTTTAATATACAGTATTTGGTTTTGTACTTATAATCTTAAATTAAAATAACATACAAATTACTCAGTGTTATACAAAATAATACCTTCTGAAAACCTCTGGGTGATTCGTTAGCACTGAGCATGACATTATCAATCTGCTAGAAGAAAGCACATCTGTTGGATATCTTGTTACAGTAATCAGTGCTTATAACAATGCTTTATAATAATATAAATACATACACATGCATAAACATACACATATACATCAACACACATAACACACTGCCTTGAAAAAATATTCAGATTCAATACATTCCCCAAATTATGTTACTTTATATGCTACTTTTAACAAGTTTGAGATCAGAATTTTAGGCACTGTTCTACAAGTATACAGTACCCAAGGAAGTGCTAAATTAATGTGGTGGCAATCCATTATAAAAACATACACAGTGGAATGTTTATAGGTCTTCGTTGATATAGATAATACTTTGTTGCAGGGGCATAGAAGGTACTTGTGTATTATTAGGGTGTCCGGCTACGTTGTCAGCGTGATAATACAGAAGGCAGCAGGGTGGTGTGGTTTGTGGTTTACCCTCCTCCGGCCTGGGCACTGCGTCGATCCCCGCTGACTCCCCGCCAGTCGCATTCAGTCCCCTTGCTCCGCACTCGCTGTATGTAATTCAGCGTAGTGCGGCTGGCGGCGCATCACATAGTTTCCCCTGCTCCCCCAGCGACACTACGCTAATTGTGTACAGCATCCGTGGCGAGTGCCGGAGCAGGGGGACTGAATGAGACTGCCGGGGAGTCACTGTGGATCGCGGGGAGTCAGCGGGGATCGACACGGTGCCCGGGCCGGAGGAGGGTAAGTATAGACCAGCCATTTTACCGCCACTATCCACGTCATACACCCAGTATCCATGTCGGTGTGGAGTTGATTTTATAAAGTTTGGTAAGCGCAGCGAGCCACTGAGTCCGAAGCGTGGCGAGCGCTAGGCTGGCTAGTTTACGTAGCCAGCCTAGCACTGTATTGGTATTCTCAATACACCACTACGTAAACTACGTAATGGGCGCCCTGATAATACACAAGTACCACATAGTCAACTCTCCTTAACGTCATGCACCCTGCATCTGCTGAATTCAAGCTGTGCACAGTTGGAGTAAAGAGCCTGATCCACATACCAGCTACAGCACTGCCAATATGTGGGGATCCAGATACCGGCTACAGCACTGCTGATCACTGCAGCAAAGCAGAGGAGATCTGGGGGATGATTGGCAGCTGACAGAACAGTAACATTGCCTGTGTCCCTGCAATGGAGGAGTATGTATTATCTACCCAACAAAAGACCTCTCAACATTCAACTGTGTATGTTTATAATCACTAACTGCTGCCACTTTTATCAAAATAGCACTCACAGTAATTTAGTATTTCCTTGGACACAGTATTATTTTTACTCAATTAAATTGTTTAAAAAAGAAGCAGCTTGTGTACATCGAGTGTACATGGTCATATTATTTTCCACAAAAGAGATACAAGAGATATGTGGATAAAATTAAATTGTCAATAACCCTTTCACAAATCACTGTCAAATGAACTATCATTTAAACTTGCATTTTCATATATTCCTCATTAATTTGAGGGACATACTGTATTCAATTCAAAGTGATGAACAGCATTTGCGCAAATCAGTCAGAATTACAGTATAGCAATGTTGCCCATTTTCCTTGGGGGGTGGTAAGGTGAAATAAGAGATGTTGCTTTTGCGATGTACAGACTTTACAAGGGTTATTTTTTTTAATGCTCCTTATAGCAACAATATTTTTTTTCTTGGCTCCAGTGATGTAAGATATTAATAATGATTATTACTCCAGATGTGTAAAAATGTAGTGCTCAATATTTTGTGTAAATACACCTCTTACTATGAGGTACTACATCATGGTGGATACTTTCTTAGCATCACCAGTTTGAAAGATCCACCATCATGGAGACAGTCTGATGAACTGCCTGGTTAAAATGCTTGTTATATGACCCTCATGAAAAGGTGACCACCACCTAGATGCAAGCCAACAGGAATTTTACTTGTACCTGTATAAATTTAAAATTTCAATATTTTTATTGAGACATATTTAAAATAAGAACTGTCCAGTAAGTGAGATATCTCATATATATGAAAACTGTTTTTTAATTTTATTGTTTTTAATAAAGTTCACTTTAATTGTTATCCATGTCCTTTTGTGTGTTTTTTGTTGTTCAATTCCGGTCCTTGTCTTATAGGGAGTTTTTAAATTATTCTGTAAAGGAGTTTTTTCAATAAAGGGATTTTTGTAAGAACTTACCGTTCGAATCCCTTTCTCTGATATGGTCCTGGTGACACAGCTCAACACTGGGATGTAGGAGGGTCCGAAGGAGCCAGGCACCTATCCTAAAGCTTTAGAGGGTAGGCTCCTCCCCTACTGCATCCCTGGACTCTTCAGTTCAACTTTCAAAGCCACTGGAATACATTAACTCAGTACAAACACCTGCACATTATCTGCACATTTTATAACAGAAACTGTTAACTTTTAACCATTTTAACATGAACATCATGAAATTCTGGCATACTTACTGAGCGTAAGGGAGGGATCGCTGTGTCACCAGGACCATATCAGAGAAAGGGATTCGAACGGTAAGTTCTTACAAAAATCCCTTTTTCTCTTTCAATGGTCCTGGTGACACAGCTCAACACTGGGACGTTCCAGAGCCGGTCCTTTGGGAGGGTACGCTCAGGTCTGCAGCTCTCAGCACTGCTCGCCCGAATGATGCGTCCTCCGACGCGAACTCATGGAATCTATAGAATTTGGCAAATGTGTGAACAGATGACCAAGTGGCAGCTCTGCAAACCTGCTCTGCTGTGGCCCCATGTCGAACCGCCCAAGAGGTGGCAACTGACCTGGTGGTATGCGCATTTATTTTGGCCGGTACTGGTCTACCCACTTTGGTGTAAGCAAAGGCTATCATAGACCGCAACCACCTAGCAATAGTCTGCTTAGATGCAGGCCAACCAATTTTGTGTACGTCATACAATACCAACAATGTGTCAGTCTTCCTGACACTCTTCACTCTGTCCACATATATGCGTAAGGCACGCACAACATCCAAAGTTCTCAATTTGTCCCTTTTCTTAGAACCCTCTGGGGGTTGAAACACAGGTAGAACAATCTCCTGATTTAAATGGAAGGTAGATACCACCTTCGGTAAAAACTGAGGCACTGTTCTTAAAACAGCCCTGTCATCATGAAAAATTAAGAAGGGAGATTTACATGATAAAGCTCCCAACTCTGAAACTCTTTTAGCAGATGCTACTGCTAACAAAAACACTAGCTTCCACGTAAGAAACTTAAAGTCAGCCGACCTTAAAGGTTCAAAAGGTGCCTTTTGAAGGCATTCCAAAACCAGTGATAGATCCCAAGGTGCTACTGGTTGCTTGTATGGAGGCTTCAACCTGGATACTCCTTGTAAAAAAGTTTGAATTTCCGGCAAAATGGCTATCTTTTTCTGGAAATAGATGGACAAGGCCGAGATCTGCACCTTCAGTGACTGAAGGCTTAGGCCCGATGAAAAACCATCTTGTAAGAATTCCATCATTCTTGATAGCTTAAAATGAGATGTATGAGCCTTTCTTCTCTCACACCATCGAATGTAAGTCTTCCAGACTCTATAATAATTTGCCGAAGATACAGCTTTTCTGGCCTTTATCATCGTCTGTACTACTGCGTCAGAAAACCCTTTTCTTTTTAAAATGATGGTTTCAATAGCCAGGCCGTCAAAATCAATCGATCTGAATCCAGGTGATTGAATGGGCCTTGTCTTAGAAGGTCTGGTCTCAGAGGTAGACGCCATGAGTCCACAGACAACCTCTGAAGCCTCGAGTACCAGGATCTCCTTGGCCAATCTGGGGCCACTAAGATCACTGGAACCTTCTGCCCTTGTATCTTCTTCAGAAGTCTCGGTAACATTGGTACAGGTGGGAATGCATAAAGGAGATCTCCCTGCCAGTGAATAGTCATGGCATCCACTGCCTCCGCTAGTGGATCCCTTGTTCTGGCATAGAACCTGGGCACTTGACGGTTGATCCTGGATGCCATCAGGTCCACATCCGGAGTTCCCCACCTCGAAGTGATTTGGTGAAACACCTGAGGGTGTAAGCTCCATTCCCCTTCCTTGAGCTCCTCCCTGCTCAGGAAGTCGGCTTCTATATTCTCTATCCCCGGGATGAATATAGCCGATACAGCTGGAACATTCTGTTCCGCCCATAGGAAGATTCTGGACACCTCCCACATGGCCAATCTGCTGCGTGTACCTCCCTGGTGATTCAGATATGCCACAGCTGTGGCATTGTCGGTCTGAATCCTCAAAGGGAGGTTCTGTAACCTGTCTCCCGCCAAGGAAATCACTTTCCAGACAGCTCTCAGCTCCAAGATGTTGATTGGTAACGCTGATTCCTCTGCCGTCCACAGGCCCTGAAGCCTGAGATCCAGGACTACTGCCCCCCAGCCCCTGAGACTGGCGTCGGTAGTTACTATCAACCAGTCCCAGGTCTGTAATGACCGACCCCACTGAAGGGAATCTATTTCTGTCCACCACTTCAAGGATTCTCGGGTGTCCGAAGACAGCACTATCATCTCGGATTTCATGGTCAAAGTGTTTCCTGACCAGGCTGACAAGATGTTCCATTGGAACCTCCGAGAGTGGAACCTGGCAAATTGAAGCGTCTCGAATGACGCCACCATCTTCCCCAGGAGCTTGAGGCACCTCCATACTGAAATGCTCTGAGCCCTGAGAATCTCCTGGACTAGGGTGACCAGATCCCTGGCCTTTACCTCCGTGAGGAATACCCGATGAAGATGTGTGTCTAGTATGACTCCCAGGAATTGGAGCCTTTGCGACGGTACCAACTGAGATTTTTGCAAATTTAAAATCCAGCCGTGAGCCTGCAAAAAACTGATGGCCTCTGCCAAGTGACTCTGCAGCATGACTGCTGACTCTGCTTTGAACAGGAGATCGTCCAAATAGGGTATGACTGTGATTCCCCTGAGCCTCAGCACCGCCGCCATTACTGACATTATCTTTGTGAATACCCTTGGCGCGGTTGCTAGCCCAAAGGGTAACGCCCGGAATTGTAAATGCAGGTCTCCTATGGCAAACCTCAATAAGGTCTGATGCTCCGGGTGTATAGGAACGTGCAAATATGCGTCCTGGACATCCATGGACGCCAAAAATTCTCCCTGGTCCAGACTCAGGAGTACTGACCGTAGGGACTCCATTTTGAAATGGTCTACCCATAAATGAACATTTAGGGATTTCAAATTTAGTATTGGTCTGAAAGACCCGTCTGGTTTGGGCACCAGGAACAGCGTGGAGTAAAAGCCTTTCTTCCACTCTGCCCTGGGGACTGGTGTAACCACCCCTTTCTCCAAAAGGGAGTGAGCTGCTCTCACAAGAGCTGTACGAAGCCGTGCCTCCTTTGGTAAGGATGTGGGGATGAACCTCTTCGGAGGCGGCCCTCTGTAAGGGATTTTGTAACCCTGTGTTATAATATCTAACACCCAGGCATCCTGTCCTAAAGCAGTCCAAGCGTCCCTGAAGAGTGTGAGACGCCCCCCCACTTTTGTCACTGTCGGGCGAAGCCCCTGACAGTCATGCAGAGGGTTTATCCTCTCCCTTTGTGGCTGGCTTCTTGTGAAAAGAGCCAAATTTTGACTTCTGTGTCTTGCCTCTAGAGGACTGAAACCTTCCCCTGAAAGACTGTCCTCGAAAGGACGCACCACCTCTAGGGGAGGGCCGAAAGGACGGCTTAAAAGCAGAAAATCTTGACATCTGCTTTGCTGAGGAGGCCGGCAGGAATGTACTTTTGCCGCCCGTGGCCTGTTTTATAATCTCCTCTAGCTCGGTACCAAAGAGTACCTTTCCTTTGAAGGCTAATGTTTCCAGAGCCTTCTTGGACTCATTGTCTGCTTCCCAGGCTTTAAGCCAAAGCACTCTCCTGGCATTAATGGAGACTGTGGACACTCTGGTAGCCATTTTAATAGCTTCCTCCTCTGCTTCCACTGCATATTCTGCTGCTGCCTTAATCTTTTCTGCAAGCAGTAATGCACCAGGGTCAGCCTGCAGCACGGTGCATAATTCACCAGCCCACTCTATCATGGCCTTAGAGACCCAGGCTGAAGCAATAAGGGGCCGTAAGGTAAACCCCACCCCTTCAAAGATAGCTTTGAGGTTTCCCTCCAGCTTTTTATCCACAGAATCTTTGAAAGCTGCACCGCCCTGTACTGGTAATACAGTAGCCTTGGACAAACGTGCCACTGAAGCATCCACCACTGGGACCTTTTCCCAGAGCTCCGCATGAGACTCTGGCATGGGGTACAGACTAAGGAATCGCTTAGGCATCTGAAGCCTCTTATCAGGAGTTTTCCAAGCTCCTTCTAATAATTCCTGTAACCCCTCATCTGAAGGAAAAGTAACAGCCTCCTTCCGCTGTCGCTTAAAAACACCCTTAACAGGAGTCTTATCCTCCACAGTCAGCTTTAAAGCCTGCTTCACAGCTACAATGAGATCCTCTATACCAGCAGCAGAGTTCTCTTCCAAATCATCACCCTGATCCCAGGGGATGTCAGTATACTCTCCTTCCTCTTCATCTACCACAGTAGTTAAAGCATAAGACCTTCTAGGGGTCCCTGCCACATCATCCATTTTGTCCAGCATTTCACTGAACCTGTTAATCCCTTTTGCAGTATCCTGCATCACCTGAATCAGTGCAGGATCTGCCTGGGTAAGAGGCAAGGAGCCAGACGACTGCTGAGATGATGGCATAGGTCTCTGTGATTCTACCAGCCCATCACTCTGCCTGTCCAAAAGCTGCACCAAAGCGTTTACTGACCTGCCTAGGGCCCTGGCCCACGCAGGTTCCATATGCTCTGCCCTATGGGGATCGCTGCCCATGGGTCTCACATCAGCGCAAGTAATACATAAGCCCCCCTTGGCCATCTGCTCAGGGACAAACTTTTGTGTGCAAACATTGCACGCGCTCAGTGCATTAAGGGCTCCCTCCCCCAAAACCACAGCCTGATGCTCAGACATGATGCAAGTGATAATTGTATATCTATCAGTATACACAGTGCAAACAATTGTACAAGCGCTTATACAAAGTCAATGCACCCAGTCACTTAGCTGTCTGTAGGTTTCTCTGCGGGGAAGCGATGCCCAGGAAATCCAAGTCACTCTGCCAGGATCAATTCGCCGGCTCAGCTCCGCTGCAAGCGTTCTGAAAGGCGCCAAAGTCAGAGTGAAGGAAGAGACCAAAGTCCCTGCTGCTGCGGGGTCCGTGACCTTTTGGCGCCAACCACCCCCAGCTAGCCGCTCCTTAGGTAGGATTTCCTTGTTCCAGTGTCTCCCCCTCAAATGGGGACCACTTGGAACATGCCTGTCACAGCGCTGCTGTCCTCTCAGTCAGGAGCTCAGCGTGTAAGCTCCGCATAAAATGGCCGCCGCCATCACGGAGCGCCTGTCCCCCATGATCCCCACCTAACTGTGGAGCCGGTTTCAGGCAGCTCCGGAGCCCAGGCAGCCTCTTAATAGAGGCTATGAGCGCAGCACAGGGAGACCAGACAGCGTCTACCCTGTGCACAGATAGCTGACAGGACGCGCTTCTGTCAGCTCCTGCTGCGCTAGCAGTGTGAGGATTCACTATGAAAATCCTCACACTGTGCCTACCTAGCTAGGGTAATAGTTAATAAAATAATAAAAATCCCCTAACTACTCTAATTCTTCGGCTGCTCCTGCAGCCCTTTAGAATAGCACCCACTCCAGTGGGCACCTAACACGAACTGAAGAGTCCAGGGATGCAGTAGGGGAGGAGCCTACCCTCTAAAGCTTTAGGATAGGTGCCTGGCTCCTTCGGACCCTCCTACATCCCAGTGTTGAGCTGTGTCACCAGGACCATTGAAAGAGAAATTATTTTTGAGTGCTTATATAAACAGACACTGGGGGAGATTCTCTAAGAATCTCCGCCCCCCCTTCGCCGCCCATCGCATTTATAATTATCGCATATGTTGTAACATATGCGATAATTATAGCAAAGGACAGCTCTTGCATTAAGAGCTGTCCTTTGCGGTGAGAGTCGCCGGGTCCCAGCAGGTCCCGGCGGCTCCCCCCTCCCTCACACACCCAGCGCTGCTGCGCCGGGCTCTCCTCCTCCCTGCACCCGGAAGAGGATCAGTGCAGGGAGGAGGTCACAGGTCCGGGCAGCACTGCGCTGTGCTGCCCGGACACAGGTGAGGGGGCGACGCGGGGCGGTGGGGGTCCGTGCGGGGCGGCAGGGGGTCGGCGCGGGGCGGCGGAGGGTTGCGGTAGAAGCCCATCGGCTTCTATGGGGCATCGCCAGATTTTTCTGGCGATGCCCCCCACCGCGGTAACCCGGCGAGGGATGCTTACAGCATCCCAAAATGCGGTAAAAACATACACAGTTGAATGTTGGTCTTTTGTTGGGTAGATAATACATACTCCTCCATTGCAGGGACACAGGCAATGTTACTGTTCTGTCAGCTGCCAATCATCCCCCAGATCTCCTCTGCTTTGCTGCAGTGATCAGCAGTGCTGTAGCCGGTATGTGGATGCTGTAAGCATCCCTCGCCGGGTTACCGCGGCATCGCCAGAAAAATCTGGAGATGCCCCATAGAAGCCAATGGGCTTCTACCGCAACCCTCCGCCGCCCTGCACGGACCCCCGCCGCCCCCTCCCCCCTCACCTGTGTCCGGGCAGCACAGCGCAGTGCTGCCCGGACCTGTGACCTCCTCCCTGCACTGATCCTCTTCCGGGTGCAGGGAGGAGGAGAGCCCGGCGCAGCAGCAGCAGCGCTGGGCGTGTGAGGGAGGGGGGAGCCGCCGGGACCTGCTGGGACCCGGCGACTCTCACCGCAAAGGACAGCTCTTAATGCAAGAGCTATCCTTTGCTATAATTATCGCATATGTTACAACATATGCGATAATTATAAATGCGATGGGCGGCGAAGGGGGGTGGAGATTCTTAGAGAATCTCCCCCAGTGTCTGTTTATATAAGCACTCAAAAATAATATTGAAATAACTCCTTTACAGAATAATTTAAAAACTCCCTATAAGACAAGGACCGGAATTGAACAACAAAAAACACACAAAAGGACACGGATAACAATTAAAGTGAACTTTATTAAAAAACAATAAAATTAAAAAACAGTTTTCATATATATATGAAATATTTCACTTACTGGACAGTTCTTATTTTAAATATGTCTCAATAAAGATATTGACATTTTAAAATTATACATTTCTCTCAATCTACTTTTGTGCGCCAACAAAAAAAGACATTCTTCTCTGTCCTTTTTTCTGTTGTTACATTTATTGTCTTTGGCTGCACCCAATTTGAGCCCTACAATTGATAATGTCTCGTTTTGGGGTAACTCTGGTGCTATAGCACCTGCCTGTGCGGATATATCCCTTTCCCCCCTGTCCCTGAAATTTACGTACTTGTACCTGTAGCAAGGAGATTTTGATCTCAGCTAAGAACACCATTTGCTCATAGTGCAGATGTCAAATAGAAGACTCCAGAAGATTTTCCATGGGAAGGCAGCATTGTAGATTTCTATCCACACATAAAATTCCAAGGTTTGGGATACCCCAAAATATGAGAATACAATAAGGTAGCAGAATTTGAATTGTTCAGCAGATTGTACAGGTATGGCTTAACAAAAAGCACTTGGATCTAAGAATGACAGACATCACTATCATAATATAAGCAAACACATTGGCACTGTGGTCACATTGAAGAGCATGGCTCTTTACTGAATGGCAGATCTGTTGAAAGGGATGTCCCTCAAAGATTGGAAAATGCAGGTACATATATTTGATATTTCTGAACACATTGAACTCTAATCCTGTTCCATATTGTTTATGATGTCCCTCAAAGACACCATTCTTGAACTCAAAAATCCCTATATGCTCTGTTGGGTTGGATGTTTCAAAATAGGGAAACATTACAGATTTGCTGTTTCTGCGCTGGAATGAATACATACTGATATAAGGGTCTTTGTAATCTTTTCCTGCACACTGGACTAGAGCCCTACAGGTGTAGGGACAAGGCAGAGTCTCCTTCAAGAAAGTTCCATAGCCTCTGAACTTTTTAAGAAAAGAACTACCTGTGTTGCAGCTGCATAGCCTGAAAAAGCCGCAAGTGACAGTGAGAAAAGAACAAAAATATACCTTATATTGTTACCAAAGGGAATCTTCCTGTAAATGTGACTTCTGAAATAAAGGGGATTTTAAAGTAACCTTTATATGCACGACTCAAGAAAGACCAATGTGAATGTGGTTGCATTAGAGAAGCAGAGACAGAACTTCTGTTCATTTGGGTCACTCAATATATTGAGAATGGTATCCCACCTCTCCATTTAGTTTATCTATTTCTTTCTAGAGGTTGGCAATCTACTAGAAGATGGGTCAAGAAAGAGTGCTATTTTTGGCGCAATTTCCTTCTTTTGACAAATATTGGTATATCCAGTTCAGGACCTTACGAGTCGTCAAGAATACAGACGAAACTTAAGTCACATTCAAATATGAAGCCAGAGGGCCTGGCAAGCTGAGATTAAAATCTAATTCCAATGAGTTCCAAGTCACTGGCAGTATCACACAGGTAAGAAAATACACATAGTATGCTCCACCAGGGTGAAAGAAATCAAATTTTGGTTTGTCAAAAACTAAAAATGTCTTTAAAAGAGGGAAGCAGAAAAACACTGACTAAAATTATATCTATGCATGAAATGTTTACAAAATGCAGTTTGTAGGATACTGCAAATATGCAGTTGAACATTTGGCTTCCATATTATGTAGCAAGTATGTCGGGAAATACTGTTCACGAGCCAGATAAAGCTACTTCCATCCTTTAGCACTAACATTTGTAAGGCTGTTTTCAGTGGTATGATTTGGCAACCTTTGCAGGAACAAGGGGTGGATAAATAGTGCACATTACAGGCAAATACTAGACAAGAACCTGCTACAATCTGGCAAAAGAGATCAAACTGCATAGGACATAGGGTTATTCAACAATTATTCAAAACCATACTGCAAGTGGCTGCTGACCATCATGCTAGTAAAAGTCCATCTCAAACTTGTCCATTGCCGCTTTACAACTAACATTCCCAATTGAAATAGGTATACATTCAAGGCTGTGAGTATTAATGACATTTAAACTTAATTCCAAATACAATTCAAACCAGAGGATGTTTTGCCCAGCTTACCCAACTTTTCTTCTTCTTCTTTTTGCTGTCACTATCCTTGACACTTCCTACACTGCAGTGACTAGAGATGCTATTAAGGCTGGAAATGCTGTCTGATGAATTCTGACGCCTAATTCGCAGCTCTGAGAGAACATAAAAAGAAGCCAAATACTCTATTAAGAAACCGCATTCACAGACAAGTACATCATATTATTAGGAACCAGATAAACACAAAAAAATTTAGTAAAATTCTACATTCTGGCATCTTTTATACTTCTTATTTTGAAAATAATCGTTTTTAGAAACAATTACATTTAAATGTCTGAGGTAGAACACAAAGCAGCGCATAATATCAACCATTAAGTACTAACTAACCTCTTGGTGGTGGATCCTGAGGATTAAGTGCTCCGTGTATAACAGCTTGAGCTTCAGAATTCTTTGATTTTAGTAAATCAATTGTTTCCCTCAGTTCCACAAGCTCAGAGTCCTAAAATTAAGAGATTTTAAGTTTTTAGCAAACAAAACAGGACATTTCTTTTTTTACTGTAATATGATTTTAAATTAATAGTTCCTTTGACGGTTCTGAAGATATTAAATACATGGTTACACATTTGAAAACAATTCAACCCTTTGAGAGCCAACGTTGATATGAGAGATCCTCAAAATATCAGCCAAAAAATGCAAGTGTCAGTGATCTTTTATTATAATTACAGCCAAGCCAATTAATTGAAGGTTAGTTAAATATTGCTCCCCCCCCCAAAAAAAAACAGTTGCATTTTTAGTAGATATTTTGAGGCTTTCACAGCAACGTTGGCACTCAAAGGGTTAAAAAAAACTTGTATAACATTGATCCTAATTCAGTAATGGACACCAGCAGCTGTGTTTTGAGAAAATACACTAATGTTGCAGGAGACTTCTTGTGTAAACAGATGCCTCCTGCATGCTTCTGTGAACCCCTGATGCGTCAAAAAATGCAGCATTGGATCACTTGCATGAATATTGGCCATCTCAGCAACCCTCAAGTTACTCAATACGACTGATCGATATCATGCTGCTTTGGCGGGAAATCTGGGTCAGAAGCACATCTTGGCCTTCGCCCAAATACAAAATGGGGTTGCAGAGTATGGAGACCCTGTTCAGTAAAACAGCCCCCATTGCCACCTCTGAACAGTCAAAGCAGGCATAGATTCTATTAATTTATTCCACTTATTGTTTTACTGTTCTCATTTTTACAGCATTCCTTACCTTCTCATGTGCAGTATCAGCTAGATTGCGCAGTCTGGATGTCATGTTCACTAAAGATTGTTCAAAAGCTGCTACTAAATTTGCCTGCATAAATAAAAATATTAAAATAAATAAATATTATTAAAATAAGAAAATATATGCAAAAGGAAGTCACCATCTCCACTTGGTTGTCTTTGAAATGCGGTCTCTCATAATATCTTGCTGTCAAAACAAATAGCTACAGTAGTTCTTTGCTAGTGTTCTCTCAGTTCACACTAACATTCTTCATTTCACTGATGATCACTGAATAATCTGCTCCTAGCATGGTAAAAAGGGTAAATTATACTGAACAAGTAAGATTTAAGTTCCTCATCTTCTGCTTGCACTTTGGGCCTGATTCTGTTTAGCATGGTATAGCACAGGGAAGCTGCTGTGTAATATCATACAACTGAAATGCAGAAGGCGTCTGTAGGAAAGGGATAGTTCCTGCAAGCCTTAGTACCCGAATACGCAGCATCAGATCACCATCAGCTGAGGTATGCTCAGACTGGCCTTCAAAACCGGTCAGCTGGGTCAAGGAAGTCTGCATTGAACAACGGAGACCCTGGGCTTGGTGCACACCTGCACTGCCATCCAAATGCAGCGGCATGGCTAAGCAAGGACTGCAGACCCCAAAAATAGGACCTTATTCTGTTGGATTTTGCAAAGCTGCGAATTTCAGAGCTTTACGAGTCCACAAAACGCCGCCCCCCACCCCTCGTACGCCAAGTTTCCTCGCACGCGTGCAAATAGATGTGTTGCATAAACATCCATTCGCAGCTTGCATGCAGGGAGGAAATAATTTGATGGTTGCCAACCATCAAATGATTTCTACAGCGCTCGCGGATGTGAGACACCTCTCTGGCGTTCATGGCATTCCCATGCTTGAAGACCGTCGCCGCCGCCCCACGCCTGCACTGCTAGGAGGAAATGTGATGGCGAACAAGCAGTTTGCCACGCCCGTACCAAGCAGCTGCACATGTGCATAAAACTTTATGCGCAGTCACTCAACATCGCTCCCCTGCGCGAACACGCAGGGGAGCATATAAACTGGGATAACCTATAGATTGTAAGCTTGCGAGCACAGCCTTCATACCTTTGACTGCTTGTGGTTACCCAGTTTTTATCACTGTCTCCAATTGTAAAATGCAACAGGATATGCTGCGCTATATAAGAAACGGTTCATAAAAAAATAACCACCATAATGTGTACTTAAACCAGGTTTGTGTACAAATCTGTACAAGGCACTTTATCAATTTGAAGTGCACGGAAGGTTTTATAGTAAATTAACATTAAAATAGATTTCAGTTTTGTTTGTTTGGAATCTGTTTCCAGGAAAGAAACTTAAAATTCTAAAAGAAGTCTTTCAAGTTAAAAATGATTGTACTTTACCATAATGAAAATCCTGCTTCAGTCATTGGTATTGACCAAACCAGAATAAATTAATTGCTTAAAGTGAACCTTTTACCAGAAAGTGATCTGTATTTGATGTTCCAAGTCACACATTTAACTTACATTGGCAGACAGTTGTGTAGTCAGTGCTGCTACTTTCTCTTGTGAGGATTCTAGTTCTCTACGCAGTTTGCGGATTTGCTGCATTATACACAGAAAAGAAAAAAAAAATATTGGTCATTTATGAAAAATAAGAACTGAGAGAAGCAAATAGCGGCAGATCGAAACTACTTTATGCAACACAGGAAAGAATGTTGAATATACCTCAGACTGCATCCTTTCCTCAGCCTGATAGACAAGCGGACATGCCAAAGAGAAAGAGGGAGAGGAGGTTACAGCATAAGCAGGTCCAATTCCAGATTCTTATTAATATGTATTACTATGGTCTTATTTGAATTCAAGCACAAGCAGAGGCTCTTTCATGCACTGCTAATGTATATTGTATATGTAATGTATGCAGTATAGATAGCTGTGACTGCTGGTAACATTCATATATTTGATTCTTACAGAGGAATATGTTGAAGACGCACTTGATGCCAGAGACAGAACAGAACCGTGAACTGAAAAATAGAGGTGAAAATATTAATCACATATACATGGCAAACAAAAAATATATATAGTTATCAGAAGAACATTAATCTTTAAAATCTATTTTATTGTAGTGTTTAGAATTTTAAAACATACAAAAGGGGAATCTCCACTTCTCATTATTGGTTATGAAAAGGAAAGAGCATTGCAGCTCTCTTCCCCTATTTTGCTAGGGTCTCTTAATACATTGCAACTGTTCCACTAAACATGATGGCTTGTAATAGTACACATCCTTTGTATGTAATTAAGCTTACTCCCAAAACTGAAAGTCTAGGAGTAGGCGGAGTTTAGAACATTAACCATTTGAGTGCCAAGTGAATTTGACAATATAGGTGTGAAAATTGTCAAGCAAACATTTGAATTCATCATAATGACTTGTAATGTTTACCTTATATAGGAAATCTAATCTTTTTTTAACACATATTTATTTGCATTTAGATAACAAATCTTAGCGATGCTGGTATTTTTTGTGGATATTTTGAACATCTCTCACAGTGATGTTGGCATTCAAAGGGTTAAGTTCGATCTGGATCATTTGTTACTTGTGATTCATTTATCCACAGTGATCTGCTATATGAAAATCCTGCACTTGCTACATGCATAATTTTAACGCACTTCTGGCATGCCCACTGTAATCTTAAGTAAAGCGACTAAAACGGCTGCCAAACCTGGATTCCTCATAGGTAGTATGAATACTACTTCAACTGATAACCCAAAATGGCTGCCACACACTTCTTCGCATCTTCCCGGTCTCTATTTTGTGCAAAGATAAATCACTTTACTGTGTTCCCTGTTTCTGTACTATATTATGTTCATTATGTTATGTGCCTTGAGTTCTATAGGAGAAAGCGTGTTATATAAAAGCATTCTTATTCATATTATTATTTCACTCATAAATAAAATACAGGCTAATAGCTCAGCTTGATTGAATTTTAATCACAGGTAATCACAAGCAAGCAACCAGACATATTATGGTAAAATCCAACTAATACTGGAATTCAACTCACTTTGACTGCTCTTCACATTTAAAGAAAATTCCACCAATTTAACTGTACTCACCATCATCAGAGGGGTCCCTAAATGAGCCAGATCTAGTCATTGTTCCTTTGGGACGATCAGCAAGAGAGAGTGAACTGCCTAAATTTGAAGACCCAAAAAGTTCAAAAGAAGAGTCTTGAGCAGGGATACTGCTAGAACGAGCAATACGAGGAGCAGAGGATGGACTCACTGTAAATGAATTGAAATAAAAAGCTAAATCACTACTGACAGACTTTCTGAATTTTTTTTTTTTTTAACTTGCATAGTGGCCTACTGTAACAGTTACATATCAAGAAACAAGAGATGAAAGGAGTCTTGTGCTGCAAGGAGTTAAACCGAAAAGTGTTGTTATTTAAAGAATAATGCTGAGTTATGCAGCCCACACACGCACCGATTCCAGTGTGCGTTGTGGGCTTAACTAGCACACATAGCATCGCATCGTATGCCTTGTGCATACGATGTGCATGCGATGCGATGCTAGAAAAAGCTAGTACAAAAAGTATGTGCAGCACATACTTTTTGTACTGTACGATGAGGTGCCACGGGAGCGCGCACCCCATCGTACAGCATCGCACCGCCGGCATCGGCGCGTGTGTGGGCTGCATAAGAGCAGGGATGGGGTGGTCAAATTGTACATAGGTCATGACCTGCTTGAGCTGTAGGCTGTCTGTTCGTTTTATTACTGTTAGGTGCACAAGTTGGACTAGCAGCTTTGAAGTAGAGTAGATGTCCTAGCGCTAGGCAGAGCACCATGCTGCCCAAACAATTGTAATTTGGGTACTTATGTAGTATCTGGGCGTCCGATTTAGAAATGGTGTCGGATCGGTAGCATCGCATCACATGCGACCAAATCGTATGCGATGCGATGGTCCCGATTTTTCCATAGGATTCAATGTTAAAATGGTCTGAGTCCATTTTAACATAGAATTCAATGGGAAAAAGGGGTCCTTTTCCTTTCCCTACTATCCAAGCAGGCAGGGAGTTGGATATAAACCTGTGGCAAGCGTTGCGAGCCACCGAGCCCAAAGCGAGGAGACACAGAATACTTTTTAATAAATCTGCGTTCGCCACGCTTCGGGCTCGGTGGCTCGCTACGCTCGCCACAGGTTTATATCCAACTCCGTGCCCACTTGGATAGTGGGTAAATGAACAGGACCTTGTTAACATTGAATCCTATGCAAAATCGCATCGAATGCGATGCGATGCTGCCAAAAATCGCGTTGAATCGCATCTGATTGTATGCCTTAAGGTAAGGCATACAATCGGAAAATCGGCAGCCCAGATACTACATAAGTACCGTAATTTGTAATTAAGTCATTGGTTTCCCAAATCGGAAAATTAACAACTGTCACTCAGACAATGTACTGTAGTTGGACCTATTTGATTTAAACAATTTAACTGAACGTTTTTGTCCATTCTCCTGAGTTTGTGAGCAAATTGCTCATTGGCATTTGCCCCCTTACAGTACCAGATTTTCAGTCCAACCAACCAACTAGTTGGATGGTTGGAGGACAGTTGGTCTGATGTGTGGGAACCCTAAAAAGTTACTGGGGCCCCAAATTCCTTTTGGCAGAAGTGCACAAAACAAAGACAATCTCTGCACAACCTGAAAGAAGGATATGGGTCCTAAAACAAAAGGGGACAGTTTTAGGCAGTAAGTCTCAGCTACATGAAGTGACAAGAGGCTTGTGGTACAAACATTTGTTGAGTTCACTGAAGAAGCAGCTGGGTCTTAAGAGAGGGACAGAAAGGTGTTAATTATGCCCCTTTCACACCGAAGCTATAACCCGGTAATTTGCCAATATTTAACCGTTTCATAAAGGTTATAGGTGCAGTTTGAAAGTGCGAGTTTTAAATTACCGGTTCAAGAAATACGGTAGTTCACAACTGTTAAAAAGAAGGCTCCTACACGGTTCAGATGCGTTCCTTTGCAGTGTGAACGGGTCTGAACCATTATTTTGGATCCCACACCAGTGCCCCCACTTGCCAGCACTCCCCCTCCCCTGGTCCTTGTCAGCGCTCCCGCCCTCCCCTGGTACTTACCAGCATTGCGGGGGTCCGGGAAGCTGGGTCCATGCATTGCTGGGGAGGCCGCAGGGTCAGTTCGGCAAATGGGCAGTGTGCGGCCGGGTCTGTTCGGCGAATGGTAAGTCAGCGTCGGGGTCCCTGCGGTGGATGGGAACTAATAGCGCTACTAGTTCCCATCGCCTGATTTCCCATTCACCGAATTGACTCCACAGCCTCCCCGGCAATGCATAGACCCGGCTGCCCAGGCCCCTGGGCAAGGTCAAGGGGAGGGGGGGGGGGGGGGGGGAGCGCTGGCAAGGACCAGGGGAGGGGGGGAGCACTGCCAAGTACCAGGGGAGGGGGGCAGGCACTGCCAAGTTCCAGGGAATGGGTGAAAACAGGTTCAAAGTGAAAGTTATAAAAATGATAATTAACCAGTAATATACCGTTTACAACATGCAATGTGAAAGGGGTTTAACTTGCTCTGACCCATTTTAAGAAAAGTTTCAAAAATCGGGTCAAAGCAGATTTTGCGGTGTGAAAGCAGCATAAGTGTTTTCATTTTGACTTTGTAACCAGGTCAGTTTCTGTCAGTGGCTGCAGGACAGGGAACAGAGAGTGGTAGTAAACTGTTCATTTTCAAATTGGATCCCAGTTTTAAGTAGGGATGCGGTCGGATGTGATGCAACATCGCATAAGTGTATGGTACCATTAAACCAATTTTACATGACCATTCGTTAGTGGAAAACTTGGCATGTCTAGTAGGAGGAGGTAACTTCCCTAATGAAGCCTGAAGATATACATTAACAGTGTATTAGTCACCTACATAAGTGTCACATGCTCCAAACTGCTGACATATTTCAAACAATACACAGCTTTAACATAGCAGAAAGAGGAAACCTCCCACATGCAGTATAAATAGACCAGTGTTAATTAAATCCTTAACAGCAATGAGGATAATGGCAAACCCAAAGCACTGCATACTACATGTCTCTGAACAATTCTAAAGAAAAAAAATGCTAGGAAATAAAAGGTCTTCTGAATTTATGAACTGAATTCTGGTCACCATTTAAAAAGTGTCTACAAAGAAACGGTCATGAGTAGATTTTAATCCATCTGCAGTTTAATCTGATAGTGACATCAGCACTTCCTTCTCTCATTATTTAGCATAGCCTTTTTACAAGAACACCACTTATTTAAAGTAATGTATTTTGCACAGTGCAATTTGTTAATTTATATTATTTCTAGCAGGTGATTTTTGGTGATGATCCCTTTTTCTCCCTTCAAGTTAACCAAAATCGATAAATGAGGTACCATTTTAAAAAAATAAGTTCTCCGCTCCTGACGAATTTTCAATATACAATTGCACATTGTATTTTTGTTTAAAAATCAAAGTTAAAAATGGATTTTTGGAGTTCTTTCCCTGGATGGATCAGTTTTGCTTGGCTACTCGAAATGGCTACAAATGAACCAATTCTTCTTTCATCTTACTATAAACCACCACGCTCGCTACAATTAACAAATTGCATGTGACATTTTCACATGGGCCATCTAGTTTATATATATTTGTGTATTTCCAAGTCAAGCAAGGTTCTCTAGCCATGATGTCTACAATGCTTCTATATGAACTAGGGAATAAGAGATGTTGGCAGTGGAAATGGAAGCTATACCTAATAAAGTAATTCAAATACATAATTATCCACTTCAGTGGTACTCCCCTAAAATTTCTGGGCTGAGTAGAAATGTTGAAGTTGGCAAACCCGGAAGTGCTCTCCTGACAGAGTTTATTGGGGTGTGGTATGGCGGTCCAACAGGGGGAATTCCTGAAGATCAGTATCCCGACTGCCAGCATTCAGACTGGTGGGCAAGCGCAAAGAAGCCCCTTGCAGAACGTCACAATGCGGGATCAGTAGCTCAGCTGGGATCCCACTTATTGGAGCATCGGTAGTCAGGATTCAGACATTGGTAAACTGACTGTCGGGCAGTCACCCGGCACCCGTTTATTGTCAGGAGACCTCATAAAAGAGCTTATTGTGCCATCTTGTGGCTTTCAACAGTATTGCTCAGTGTGCACCATTATTATAGCTGAAAGTTTCAGTATGAAGTAGCTAATGCTGCTTTCACATCGCAAAATGAAGGTTTGCACTGGGACTTTGTAAAGGGTCAGTCCTGACATGAACCTTCATTTTGGGATGTTCACATCCCCACAGCAAACCGGCAATAATGCCGGTTCACTGACGTCATCCGGGGGTGCGGCGGGGAGTTGGCGTGTCATCGGGGGCAGAGGAGGAGGCAGCGCTGAGAGCTGGCTCTGCTCCAAGCACTGCATTCTCTACAGTGTGAACGGGAAATGGGTCACTTGTACCCGGTAATTATTTGCGAGCTGAAAGCGGTATAAATGTATTATTACCAAAGCCAGCAGTGTGTGCATTACAAAGTATACAGTGCAACACAAAGTATCCAGCTGAATAATGGGCAGAAGAAAGCAAATAAGCAGAAGAAGCAAGCAAAATGTGTGTTGAGGCAATTTTTGTTTATATGGCAGATGAATCTGTAGATCAGTGATTTTCAACCTTTTTACCTTACGGCACATTAAATAAGATTTTTAAATTGCCAAGGCACACCATGAGATCACCACAGGGCAAAACACATTGGCCCCCATGGAAAAAAATGAAACCTATTGGCCCCTATATAAAAAAAACGATCACACTGGACCCCACAGGTAACAAAAATAAAATACATTTGCCCTTTTAAATGAAAAGAGACCAGTAAATAACAGTTGAACTGGTGGGGGCTGTAAACTGATTTGGGCATCTCTAGATCTGGGGGCACACTTGAATACAGCTCAAGGCACACTAGTGTGCCACGGCACAGTGGTTGAAAAACACTGCTGTAGATGATTTTAGCCTTTCAGAAGAAAGTATTAGAATGTGTTTATATAATTTTGCTTATATACTCTTATAGAAATACTCTGAAAACTACTTCTTGAATTCTTAAATAAAGAATATAAAAACTGCCCTGGCAAGGGTGACATGGTATTAAAAACTTGTTAAAGGTTAGATTTAAAAAAAAAAAAAAAAACGCCAAGTGCATTGCTCTTTTAAAACGCCAGCTAAGAGGCATTTAAGGCAGCTTATTTTATTATGAAGCTCTTTTCAAAGATGCCACATAATTTGTGGTTTTGGCTACTGAATTAAAAAGGACAATAACATAGGGGTACACAACCAAGCCTTTTTGCATTTAAATGAAGTAGTGGGAAATTAAGAAGGCACCGTGGCTTTTCAAAGATCTCAGTCAGATACTGCACAAAATACCTGCTCAAGGCAATAAATTGTTGCAGAGATTACAATGTATTACCCCAATAAAACCAGATGGAGAACTTCCTTTTACTTTATTAATCAGAAATTGAGTGATGTTACCGGGTAAAGATGTCAATGTTAATCAATATGTGCTGAAAGATATCAAACCCTGATTAGACAGAGCAGATGAGAAACTAAAAACACACAGAAAAAGGCAAGAAGTGCTTGTGATGGAAACTCTAAAATCAAAACATAATAAGAAGAGGTGCCTTGCTGAGACTTATAGTACCATGGAAGAAAAAAAATACAGATCAAAACATTGCTGAATATGCATTTATCTAACCAAAAATGTGTTCCCGTCCATCACATCCTGTAAACACAATCAGATGGGTCCCTGACATCCATAAAACTAAAACATCATATCAATTTACAAAACAAAAACCTAAGCTCACCCAAGCATGCTAATGGAGGTTTTCCCACATTGGTAAGTGGGAGAGGTGGGGGTAGAGGAGACAAGTCTTCATTATCCTGAATTGCCCCAATGGTATGTGAATGACGCCTCTCCTTGGGTTCATCCTGAGAATGTGATGGATACCTTAGAGAAAATATTTAAGTAAGAGAAGAGTAGTTCTTTTTTTAAGGCACTTTAATACTACAGTTTGGTTTACTCAGAAGTACATACCTCAATCCTTTTTTAGGTAATGTATTTCTGTCCTGGATGGAGCTGTAGAAACAAAGTTCAACAAACTTACATAAAAATAACTTTATGACCTGCAAACAACATACCAGTAAATAAAATGTGATTACTTTTAAGTGGCTTTCTTGCCATTATAAATCTCTGACCTAAAAGTAAGGTGTCACAATTTATGAGATATTTCAGAATAAAAATACGCTCACCCCTCAGGTGCAGGCGACTTAAGAGGGATATCGTTCCAGCCGGTGTCTGGCGTGTTATCTTCTCCTCCTTCAGTATATTGGGTAGGCGGGACACTGATGGAGAGAGGAAGGGACTCCATGCTACGATGTAGACCAGATAATTTGGGGTACATCCGAAGGTTGCTCAGACCCTGGGAGAAGCTGGCAGAGTTTATGTTCAGAATGGGAGCTGGACTTGGTGTGAGGCAGGCAACCCCTGATGGAAGATCAAGCTGCTTGTTTGGTGCCACCTCAGTAGCAGCAGGTGTGAAGTCTAAGCTGTTAGAGTTGACTTTATCCAGATTAGACAGGGTTGGAGTCTTCATGAACGGTTTTGTTACAGCTCTGTGTTTAAGTGAAGAGAGAAAAAAAAAAGCACAATAGAAAATAAAAGTTACATTACAAAACACACTAAATGGAATTAAAATCACAAAGAATGCCAACAGAGCTAAAATAGATGACAAGAGTGCCTTCCAAGAACAATGGATGAACTCAAAATATTGATTTTTGAGTCATTGCAGAAACATGGCTGCATTAAAACGCATGATTGGCAGGAAATCTGGAGTGTATATTATGCATAGGAAGTGAGACTGTACTTAAAATACAAACAAACAGTTTTAAAGGACATTGGGAACATGTTGGAATATGGTAATGCTGAAGGAGTGTTGGCATTTTAGATTCTAACTAGAACAATAGCTACTTCCGTCTACACACCACACCTGCAATAAATGTTCAGCATGTTGTTTATTCACAGCCCACAGGATAGGATGGGGAGGAAGGAAAAGGACAACATCCTAACAAAACATCAAATAATAATACTAAGAGCAAGGGTGCAAAGGGCTGACAGCCTGTGTCCCCCACTGGATACACAGAAAATGATTTAACGCAACTCCAAAAAAATCACTCATCCCTTACCAAAAAAATGGATGAAGAAAGCCTTTTTCTTTTGTAAACATGTGGTCCAAATTGGAATCACAATATTTTTTTATATGTGAAACAGGGAAACCACATTTGGCAAAACAGAAGGCTTGATCAAAAAAAAGGGACACCTCAATACTCATGGAAAGGAGAAACCTTCAAGACTAAGTACAGTACCTTTTTAAATAGCCGAAGACAAACCAGGTTTTAGTTGATGAACTTGACAAAAACAATCAAATGTAACAGCTGAGAGGTGGAATCCCACAGGGAATATTACTATTCTATTCTAATGTTCTATTCCACAGAGCTATAGAAGGCACAAATTGAATCTATATGCCCTGTAAAAATATCTGCACCCCAGTAAACTGGTCCTGAAAATAACAGTAACCTGAAAAATCTAAGAAGGACAAGGTAGGCTAGAGTACACAGTCTTTCCAAAAAATGTATATCTTGAAATTACGCTCTTGGAGAACCTTGTTATCTGGCATTAAAAGCAGTTATTGCTCTAGAAACTCCAAACATAAAAAAGAGCCAAATTTAGGAAGCATTTCCATTGGTTTCTTATGGGGAACTTTACGAAGGTTGGAGTTTTATTTCACATGGGTTGTAGCTATGGGCAACCAGAGGATCGGAGACTCAGCTGCACATCTGATCTGAGGGAGCTCAGATTTGTCCATTTTTTGGCAGTTGCATCTGAATCTGATGAAAAAAGTCCAAGTCTGACTAGTGGATGGGGCCTTCAGACTCTCCCTGTGCTAAACTGGCAGATATTACAGACGCCAAAATATTCACCGCAACTTCACCAACATATAAAATATCATAACAAGGTACAAGAGGAAGACATTCTTCACAGAAAGAGGTGCAACAGAACACTAGGACATACACTGAAACTAGAGGGAGGAAGATTCCGGGGCAATATGAGGAAAAACTAATACTTCACAGAAAGGATTGTGGATAATTGGAAAAGCCTCCCATCAAAGGTGGTAGGAAAATACAGTAGAGCAATTTAAACATGCTTGGGATAGGCATATTGATATCTTTGCAAAGAAAAGGGGATTTTTGTAAGAACTTACCGTTCGAACCCCTTTCTCTGAGTCCAGTCTGGTGACACAGCTCACGATGGGATGTAGGAGAGTCCGCCATGAGCCAGGCACCTATGTTTCAAATTCTTTGGGAGCAGGCTCCTCCCTACTGCATCCCATAATGCTTCAGTTAAACTTCAACAGCACACTAGGAAACACAACTCAGTACAATGCCTGAACATCATATATGCAACTTATAACACATAACATGGTAACCATGAACGGTACAACTTACTGAGCATTAGGGAGGGATCGCTGTGTCACCGGACTGGACTCAGAGAAAGGGGTTTGAACGGTAAGTTCTTACAAAAATCCCCTTTTCTCTTTCGTCCAGTCCGGAGAAACAGCTCACATTGGGACGTTCACGAGCCGGTCCTTTGGGAGGGTACGCCAGACTGCCAGTTCTCATAACTGCCTGTCCAAATGAAGCGTCCTCTGACGCGAACTCATGAAACCTGTAGAATTTTGTAAAGGTGTGAACAGAGGACCTAGGTGGCTGCCCTGCACAGCTGCTCCGCCGTGGCCCCATGCCTCACCGCTCATATGCAAGATGGCACAGGCCTACCTACCTTACAGTAGGCAAACACAATAGTTGATCTCAACCAGCGGGCTATAGTCTGCTTTGAAGCAGGCCACCCAATCTTATGTACATCGTACAAAACAAACAGCAAATCTGATTTGCGAACATCCTTTACTCTACTGATATAGATTCGCAATGCGCGAACCACATCCAACTTTTTCAAACTGTCCCTATTCCTCGTTCCCTCAGGCGGGGAAAAAACTGGGAGCACAATGTCTTGATTCAAATGAAAAGAGGAAACCACTATAGGTAAAAATTTTGGTACTGTCCTGAGTACAGCTCTGTCATCATGAAAAATCAAAAATGGTGACTTGCAAGACAAGGCATCCAGTTCTGACACACGCCTAGCCGAAGCAATGGCCAATAAAAAAGTAAGCCGATCTCAGTGGCTCGAAAGGAGGTTTCTGCAGCATGGACAGAACAAGAGACAAGTCCCATGGTGCAACCGGCTGCCTGTAAGGAGGCTTAATCCTGGCCACACCCTGCAAAAAAGTTTGTACCTCCGGCAGCAGAGCCACTCTTTTTTTAAAGAAAATGGAAAGCACCGAAATTTGCACCTTCAGAGACTGCAAACTTAACCCCGATGATAGGCGATCCTGTAGGAACTCCAGTAGCCTCGCTACCTTAAACCTGGAGGTATGAACTCTCTGCCTTTCACACCACCTTATGTAGATCCTCCACACCCTGTGGTAATTGGCCGCAGACACCGGTTTTCTGGCCCTTAGCATGGTCTGTATGACCTCTTCTGAAAACCCCTTTTTTCTCAACAAGGAGGATTCATACGCCACGCCGTCAAATTTAGACGAGCTAGGTCCTGGTGCAGAAACGGTCCTTGGCTTAGCAAGTCGCCACGATTCCGTCGATAATCTCAGTATGTCCGAGTACCATGACCTCCTGGGCCAATCTGGTGCAACCAGAATGGCCGATACTCTCTGGTTCTTTATCCTCTTCAACACCCTCGAGATCATTGGGAATGGAGGGAAGATGTAGACCAGATTGAAAGAACAAGGAATTGTCATGGCATCCACTGCCCAAGCCAAGGGATCCCTTGACCGAGAACAAAATCTCGGCACTTGACAATTGGTCCTGGACGCCATAAGAGCTATGTCTGGCAGTCCCCATCTGTCTACCATCTTCTGAAACACCTCCTGATGGAGTGACCACTCCCCCTCCAGCAGGTCCGCCCTGCTGAGATAGTCCGCCTCCACATTCCGGATCCCCGGAATGAAAACGGCTGACAGTGCTGGAACCTGAACCTCCGCCCAGGTGAAGATTCTCACAATCTCTGCCATCGCCATCTTGCTCCGAGTACCGCCCTGGTGATTTAAGTATGCCACTGTAGTGGCATTGTCGGATTGTACTTGTACTGGCAAACTCTTCGGAAATTCCTCTGCTTGGCACAAGGCATTCCATACTGCTCTCAGTTCCAGTATGTTTATGGGAAGACTGGATTCATCCACTGACCAAAGGCCCTGCAATCTCAGGTGAAGCACCACTGCCCCCCAGCCCCTGAGACTGGCATCCGTCGTGATGACCAACCAGTCCCAGGAGCAAAGGGACCTTTTTCCATCTGCTAGAGTCTCTATATCCGTCACCACCATTACAGGGATATTCTTGCTTCCTGAGACAAGACTAGCCGCTCCTGTTTCATTGTCTTGGCATTGCCGGACCAGCATGCTAGTATGTTCCACTGGAAGGACCTTGAATGGAATCTGGCAAACTGCAGCGTCTCGAAAGCCGCTACCATGTTTCCCAGCAGCCTTACTCCCTGCCACACCGTCGATGCAGGGGCCCGGAGAATTGCCAGCACCATCTGCCGAATCTTCACTGCTTTGGGGCATGGTAAGAACACCCTATGAAGGTGTGTGTCCAAAATAACCCAGAGGAACTGCAGACTCTGTGTAGGTGTTCGATGTGATTTGGGAAGGTTTAGCACACAACCCTGTTCTTGCAAGAACTGCGTCGCAACACTCAGGTGTTCCTGAAGTTTTCCCGCCGACTCCACCTTGAAAAAAAAGGTTGTCCAAATAAGGAATAATTACTATTCCCGTTAGATGGAGAGCTGCAGCCATGCCCACCATCACCTTTGTGAACACTCTCGGAGCCGTTGCCAAACCAAACGGCAGTGCCTGAAACTGCCAATGGTCTTCTCCAATTGCAAACCTTAGGAGAGCTTGGTGGTCCTTGAAAATGGGTACATGGAGATATGCATCCTGAATATCGACCGATGCCAGAAACTCCCCCGGCTCTATGCTCAGGAGCACAGAGACTCCATTCGAAAAGTGATCTACCCACAAGTGAAGATTTAAAGACTTTAAATTTAGTATAGGCCTGAAAGACCCGTCTGGCTTGGGGACTAGGAACAGGATTGAATAAAACCCTTGTTTTCACTCCTCCTGGGGAACCAGAATCACTACTCCCTTCTCTTTGAGAGACACAGCTGCTCCCAACAGAGCGGACCTCAGTGATGCTGTCCGCGGCAAGGGTGTAGGAAGAAATCTCTTGGGCTGCATGCCCCTGAGATTTATCCGGTAACCTTTGGAAATGATGGAAAAGACCCAAGGATCCACTATGGATTCCCTCCACCTGTCCCGAAAGTGTAGGAGGCGACTCCCCACTCTGAGCACAGGACGGGGAGTCCCCGCCCCGTCATGCAGAGGACTTGTCATCACCCTTTGCTGCATGCTTTTTTGTAAAGGCACCAAAACGGCCTTTGGAAGCCTTTCCTCTGCCGGTCTGAAATTTGCCACGGCCAGTTTGTATTCTGTTGGACGCCCAGCCCCGAAATGGCGTCCGAAAGGATGGCTTGAAAACTCCAAACTTGGAGGCTGAACTGAAAAGTACTCTTGCCCCCAGTAGCCTGCTTGATAATGGCTTCCAGCTCCGAGCCAAACAATAACTCCCCCTTAAAAGGCAAGTTTTCAAGGGACTTCTTAGACTCACTATCAGCTTCCCAAGCCTTGAGCCAAAGAGCCCTTCTAGCAGACACTGAGGTTACAGACACTCTGGATGCCATTTTAGCTCCTTCCTCACCAGCCTCACAAACATACTCCGCGGCAGATCTCAATTTCTCTGCCAGAATAAAAGCCTCTGAATTTTGGTGGAGCAGCCCAGCCAGCTCCTCCGCCCACTTAATCATGGCTTTTGTGACCCAAGCAGACGCGATAATGGGTCTCAAAGTATAACCCACGCCTTCAAAAATAGCCTTCAAGCAGCCTTCCACTTTTTTGTCCACAGGGTCCTTAAAGGCAGCACCCCCCTGGACCGGCAAGGCAGTGGCTTTAGACAGTCTAGCAACTGATGCATCCACTAATGGGGCTTTTTCCCACAATTTGGTATGTTCCTCTGGCATAGGGTATATATATTAGCATACCTTTTTGCCATCAACAATCAGGAGTCTTTCCTACCTCATTTAAAAGAGATGACATTCCCTCATCAGAGGGAAAACACACAGGGTCCCTGCGACTCTTTTTAAACACACAAGAGACTTTTCCTCCTCTGCAAGATTCAAAGTCTGCTTAACAGCCACAATCAAATCCTCAATGCCTGAAGTTAAAGCCTCACCTTCATCACTCATGTCCCAACTCCAGTTCTCCTCACACCCACCATCATCATCCAAATCCTGTATAATTGGTGGTGTAGAAACAGGGTGTCTAAGCACACTTTCCTCAGAGGATTTTGTAAACTGCTCCATCAGGGCAGTCATTTTATGAACTCCCTGGGCAGTATCCTGCATAGCCTGCAGCAAAATGGGGTCCCCCTGAGCCAGGGTAAGTGACCCCCCCAGACACCTGAGACTAAGTAAAGTGGCCAGGAGACCCTTTTAAGGAATCCTTCTGCCTATTCAAAGCCTCAGTAAGAGCATTCATAGACCTGCCCGGCGCCAAAGCCCAAGCAGGTTCAGCTATCTCCTTTCTGGGGGCGCGTGACCCACAGGGAACAGCCTCACAGGATGGGCATAAATCCCCCTGATCCTCATGTTCACATGTAAATTTAGCATCACACTTTTTCCAGTAAATAAACATGTCAAGCGCTACCTCCTCCAAAGCAGCAGAAGTACCCCTCAGCCATGTATTTAACACAATGCAAATGAACAGGCACCGCACAGAGCAATGTATCAGTGTACTTATCTGAGCTGTAGTCCTGTCAGCGATCAGCGAGGGAAGCGCTTCTGTGAAGAGACTGCAGACTGTGTAAAAATCACCCTGTCAGCTCCGCAGCACGGTGAAAAAGGCGCCAAGCACAGGGTAGGAAGAGACCAAGTCTCTGCATCAGCAGGGAGACCAGCCCATATGGTGCTTTCTCCCCCTTCAGCCGCTCCCGCAGATGTCTCTCTCACCTCCTTGTACCTCCCTCAGTGGGACCACAATGAAGTTGTCCAGCAGCGCCGGACTCCTGTAAGGGACTTCACTTCCCTGGCGTTTCCATCCCTAAACCCTTTAAGATTGAGGGGGGTCCGTCCCCCAAGATCCCCTTCTGCAAGGAGCCGGTTAGGACAGCCCCGGGGCCCAGGAAAGTCTCTATCCTAGAGATACTAAGCGCTGTGCAGAGGGAATAAAAAGGTGTCCCTCTGCACACAGAGCTGACAGGACGCGCTTCTGTCAGCCTCTGCTGCGCTCTCAGTGTGTATGCACTTCTGTGAGAAGTGACACACTGGCAAACCTGCTCTAGCTAGTGCATTAAATAAAATAATAAAAAACCTAACTATTCTGAAAAAAATCCAAAGAAAAAAACGCAGCTGCAAAGCATAGCACCCACTCCTGTGGGCACCTAAAACTAACTGAAGCATTATGGGATGCAGTAGGGAGGAGCCTGCTCCCAAAGAATTAGAAGCATAGGTGCCTGGCTCCTGGCGGACCCTCCTACATCCCATCGTGAGCTGTGTCACCGGACTGGACGAAAGAGAAATAACTATTAAATACGGCTTGAGGTAACATGTTTAAAAAAGGGGTAAACTAGATGGGCCAAGTGGTTCTATGTTTCTATAATTTAGGTTGTCAGTCAATCACTTTACCATAGACAAGCAACTCTGATTCTGATATTAGACTGTCGTGTTCATTCTAGTACCCTGCACCTTTTAAAAGTTTTGCAGATTCTCTTTCCGGTCACTGTTGCCTCAAACACATAGGGGATGCGGTCACATTCCCGACGGTAGAAATATCGACGCCGGAATCCCGACTGCCGCAAAGCCGGCACTTTGTCTCTCTATCGCTATCGGTATTTCGACCGCCGGGATTTCATACTGATCCCGCACATTCTGGTCTATATTTCAGCACTTAAATACTGCAGTAAAGAGGACCTGCACAGGGTTTGAAAGGTGCAGGGTGCTAGAATCAACACAAGGACTGCATGCACTGAAAGATAACTCAAATACTGAAAGCCCAGTTGTGCTTTGTATACAGACTCTGTTGGTTTTCCCATATTAAATGAATCCGCACAGCCTCATGGAAGACCATTATTTTTTGTAGTAATGGTCTACCCTATGTATAGGTCAGTGCCACATTTAGGATGTAGTTAATTTATCAGTACTCGTGATCTCAATGGTCAGAATGCTGACAGTGTCATCCAGATGGACAGAATCCTTGTGGTAACTACTGAGGTTAGGGGCTAGGGGGAGGGGCATTGTCAGCATTCTGACCATTAGGATTCTGTGCAGTGGGATATGGATCACATATTACTGGCACATGCAGATATGGCACCAATCTTTAGAAGGCACCATAGTCCAGGAATTTACAAACTGGAAAGTCTGGGATCTGAAAAGAAGAACAAATATAAAAAAATATTTTAAAGGAATTAAATTTTAAATATGCCAGTTTCAGTATGGGTTCATGGTCAGTATGATAGAAACTAAAGTTACTGCTTTAGTATAAGTGGAGTGACATTGCAAACTTTACCTACTGTAGTTCATGCTCTTTATGTGATCTGTTTAAACATTTAATACTGCCCTACATAAGACAGACGAGATGAAAAAGCAGACTAAAAGAATCTAGTTAGTATTCCGTTATTATATATTAGTAAACCCGCTCAAAGCAAAAGCTTTGAAAGCTAGTCTGCCACCTTCTGTGTTTGTGCATGTGTGAGAAAGAGATGTAGTTGCACTCTCTGCCAGCATTTCGGACAATCAGACACTAGACCGTTCAAAAATATCAGCACTCACTCCACAAAAGGTCACAATCTCCGGATGCATACCTGAGTATGCAGGTAGAGATTAATCAATTGGATGGTGGCAGTCGCGGATAATAAAAGACACAGGAGCAGGTTTTTGCTGCGCTTAACTCTTCAAGAAGTTTCTGAAGAAAATTCTGATATGAATTGAAACGTTAAGCGCAGCAAAAACCTGCTCCTGTGTCTTTTATTATCCGCGACTGCCACCATCCAATTGAGATAGATAGATAGATAGATATCTATATATATCTATCTATATATATCTATAGACTTTCAAACTGGCAATAAGGCGTCACTCAGGGTTTTCTTCAGTTGCAAAAAAGCGGATTTATTCCGACATGTTTCGGGCTGCTTTGCCCTTCCTCAGCTTTTTTGCAACTGAAGAAAACCCTTAGTGACGCCTTATTGCCAGTTTGAAAGTCTATACAGACCTGAAAAGGTCTTAGGAAGGCACCGGGGTAAGAAAATTGCCTGAGAGCATAATAGCCAGAGTGCCGGAGTCCTGCTTCATATATCTATCTATCTATCTATCTATCTATCTATCTATCTATCTATCTCGATATCTAGAGATATATATCTATATATCGAGATCTCTCTCTCTCTATATATATTGTTCATTCCAGCACCTGCTATCTTTGAAAACCCATGCAGTTCCTCTTCCCTGCCTGGCGTGTCGCTGTCTGCTGTAGTGCTTCTAGCACAGTGTTTTCTGTATATCAGCACTTATATGCAAACCAGGCCTGTGCTAGAAACACCACAGCAGACAGTGACACCCCAGGCAGGGAAGAGGAACTGCATGGGTTTTCAAAGATAGCGGGTGCTAGAATGAACACACACACACACACATATATATATATATCCAGCAGGAAGAAGGCGGCACTCTCACAGACTGTTACCTCCGTCATCAGGGACACAAATGCATCAAACATCAGGTAAGACGACTCTCTCAGTAGCTGATGCTGAAGGGGCAGATTTGCCAAAATGTTCTTTTAAACGCAGTGTCCGATGGAGCTTATATGTGTCCACCTTCCACTGGAAGGCATCTGCTTTGACAGTTGGAACAAAAGATAGTCCTTTTGCCAGGACCTCTACCTCTGTTGTTGACAACGGTACCTTGGATAGGTTAAAAACTAAGATTTGACTTTCCATTTTTATATTTTAATTCTTTTGATTGCTGTTTTATCAGTGTTTTTAACTGTATGTAATGTGTTTGTTATTGTTTCCATAGGAACCGATGGTGTTGCGCACTGAGGCACCCTGGCTTGTGTTGATGACGTGCACAGAAGGTGCGTGCGACTCTGGAGGCGGCGGCAGGGGGTGTGTTACCAAAGCGTCATAGGGAATCCCCGGCTATTGCAGAGATACACACTGTGCCATCAGTGTGTGAAGTGCTTGTGAAGCACAACTGTAGTGGCGGAGGAGTGGGGGTGGGTTGCCGTGCTTGGGGACGTCCCCAGGCACGGGCACCCGCCCCCACTTCTCCGCCACTACAGTTGTGCTTTACAAGCATTTCACACACTGACGGCGCAGTGTGTATCTCTGCAATAGCCGGGGATTCCCTATGACGCTTTGGTAACACACACCCCGGCCGCCGCATGCACCTTCTGTGGTGATTGCTGACAGCTCCCGGGCCACTCGGTACAGGGCGGGATTGGCGCCTTTATTCTGTTATTTAAACCCCACAGATATGCACTGTAGATCACTCCTGACAAAAACTGGCAGTCAGCCAGTTGAAACTTGGAGTCTTTAAATCTTCACCTGTGGGTGGATCATTCCAAAATTGAGTCCCTGAGGTCGGTTCTATTGAGCCTGGACCAAGGAGAATTTTTGGCGTTAATGGACATCCAGGAAGCATATTTACACATCCCCATCTGCAGGGACCATCAGTCTTTACTACGCTTCTCAATAGGAGACTTACATTGCCAGTTTCAGGCTCTACCCTTTGGACTGGACTCCAAGTTCAGAATGGGTCTGAAAGATCCGTCTGGTTTGGGTACTAGGAAAAGAATAGAGTAAAACCCTTTCTTTCTCTCCTCCCGCAGTACAGGGACCACCACACCTTTTTCCTGAAGAGACTGAGGAGCCCCCAAAAGGGCTTTTTTTAAAACGTGCCTCTTTTGGTAATGGTGTAGGTAAGAACCTTTTTGGTGGTAAACCTCTCAAGTTTATCTTGTATCGGAGACAAACTACATCCAGGACCCAATAAGGCCCAAGTGTTCCAATATTGCAGGAGGCGACTCCCCACTCTGAGGACAGATAGGGGAGTCTCCTGGTTGTCATGCTGAGGATTTTTCCTCTCCTTGGCGCTCTGTTTCTTATTGAAAGCACCAAAGTGGGATTTTGGGGCCTTTCCCCACTGGAATTTTCCTCTGTAGGATTGTCCTTTAAAGGACGCACCTCCTCTAGGGGAGGGATGAAAGGATGACTGAAAGGCAGAGAATTTTGATTTCTGTTTAACGGTAGGGGCAGGCAGAAAGGTTCTTTTTCACCCAGTAGCCTGTATAATAATGTCCTCCAATTTGGAACCAAACAGAAGGTTCCCTTTAAAAGCCAACGCTTCTAAGGACTTTTTGGACTCATTATCCACCTCCCAGGCCTTGAGCCACAGAACTCTCCTAGCATTCACAGAGACCGCAGAAACACTGAAAGCCATTTTGAGCGCATCTTCTTCAGCCTCTAAATCAGGCATGTCCAACCTGCGGCCCTCCAGATGTGCTAAAACTACACATCCCAGCATGCATTGCCATCATTCTAGCATTCCCTAATAGCCAAATTGTGGCAAGGCATGCTGGGATGTGAAGTTTTAGCACATCTGGAGGGCCGCAGGTTGGACATGCCTGCTCTAAATTATACTCTGCTGCAGCCTTTCATTTTTTAGCCAGAATTAAGATCACTGGGTCTGAATGTGCCATTACACACATAGCATTTGCCCATACAATCATAGCCTTAGAAACCCATGCAGAAGCAATAATAGGTCTAATGGTAAACGCCACACCTTCAAAAAATGCTTTAAGTTTCCCTTCAAGCTTTTTTTTTCAACAGGGTCTTTAAATGCAGCACCCCCACCAGTGCACCAACCAAAGGGACCTTTTCCCAAAGATTTACATGCTCCTCTGGCATAGGGTAAAGGTTCAAAAACCTTTTAGGCATCTGGAGTCTCTTATCGGGCGTTTTCCAAGCCCCCTCCAACAGGTCTTGCAAACCTTCATCTGATGGAAAAGTAACAGCCTCTGTACGCTGTCTATTAAACACCCCTTTTGCTGGAGTTTTGTTATCATCAGATAAGCTTAAAGCTTGTTTGACAGCTAAGATCAAATCCTCCACACCGGGGACAGACAAATCATCATCACCCTGCTCCCAGGGTACATCATAACAGCACTCCCCCTCCTCCCCTGAATCTTCCAATACAGGGAGAGATGAGTGAGAATGTTTAGAAGCAACTTTGGAATCCTTGTCAAACTTATCCAGTAGTGCATTAAATCTGTTGATACCCTTAGCTGTATCCTGCATCACTTGCAGCAAAACTGGTTCTCATTGTGTTCATGGAAAGGAGCCAGAAGAATGTTGAGAGGATGACATAGGTCTAGGAGATTTCACCATTTCATCCCTCTGCTTATCCAACAACTGCACTAAAGCAGTAACTGACCTGCCAAGAGCCGTAGCCCGCGCTGGTTCTGTCTGCTCTACCCTCTGAGTTGTAGCACCCATGGGTCTCACAGTTGCGCAAACAGGGCACATATCCCCTTGAGTCATCTGTTCAGGGGTTAATACCAGTGCACAAACTCTGCATGTGTTAAGGGCTCCCTCCCCCAAGGCTGCAGACTGCCTTTCTGTCATGATTAATAATCACACAGTGCAAAATGACAGACGAATAGTACTTAGTCAATGTTTAGCCAGTACTTATCTGTCTGAAGCCTCCGGACACTTCCTCCGGATAGTGGGGATGGCAATGCCCAGGAGAATCAATCACGCTGCAGTATACAGCGTTTCAGCTCCGCAGCCTGCGTCTCCCAAGACGGCGCCAAGCAGAGTGAGGGAAAAGACCATCTGTCCCTGCTACAGCGGGGTCTGTGGTTAAAGTGGCACCAAACTACCCCCTGTAGCCGCTCCTAGTATGCAGATTCTCCTAATCCAAGTGTCTCCCCTCTATTTTGGGACTACCTTACAGTGTAAAATTAATAAAATAGAAACACCTAACTATCTCTTAATCTTCTGGCTGCCCAGCATAGCACCCACTCCGGCGGGTACCTAAAAGGAACTGAGGATTCTGGAATGCTGTGGGAGGAGCCTACCTCTCAAAGCTTTTAGCATAGGTGCCTGGCTCCTCCAGACCCTCCTACATCCCAATGTCAGCTGTGTCACCAGGACCATTGAAAGAGAAATGCATTTTATTTGCAATTAAATGTTACTAGGAGGCACAAGGAGACTGCTGATGAATTTGATATAGGACACGAACATCAGTGTGTTTCAAGTCTGCAGGTGTCGCTGCGTACATGCGCACAATAAGGAATCCTTCGCAAAGTGATTGACAGGAAGGGTCCATTTGGGGGTGTTAACAAGGAGTGGTTGGAAAAACACAGGCATGCCATTGGCACAAAGGACCAGATTAAGGCTTAGGGAAGGGGGCAATGTCAGATGTACATTCATCTTGTACATTAGATCGTGCACACCTCCCAACATGAACAATTCTAGGAGGGACAAAACGCTCTCTATCCGAACTTCCATCTTAATATAGGTTGCCGTCACCAGGTTATTGCAATCATTGGTACTTATGTAGTATCTGGGTGTCCGATTTAGAAATCGGATCGCATCGCATGCGACCAAATCGTATGCGATGCGATGGTCAAGATTTTTCCATAGGATTCAATGTTAAAATGGTCTGAGTCCATTTTAACATAGAATTCAATGGGAAAAAGGAGTCCTTTTCCTTTCCCCACTATCCAAGTGGGCATGGAGTTGGATATAAACCTGCCCGAAGCGTGGCGAGCGTAGCGAGCCCCGCGAGGGGACACAGAATACTTTTTAAGAAATATGCGTCCCCTCGCTGCGCTCGCCACGCTATATAAAATCTACTCTATGCCCACTTGGATAGTGGGGAAATGAACAGGACCTTCTTAACATTGAATCCTATGCAAAATCGCATCGAATCGCATCGCATCTAATTGTATGCCTTAAGGTAAGGCATACAATCACAAAATCGGCAGCCCAGATACTACATAAGTACCCAATCATTAATTAAGAAGTAAATCAAGGTAGAGATGATTTTGTTCCTCCTGGAATGGGTCATGTTGGGAGGTATGGTTTAAGTATATTTACATTTAAACAAATATTAGATTTAATAATAGATGGGTTTATAGCTTTGCCTAATTAAACGAGAATTATTTTAAAAAGTTTTCTTGTCACATGAATAGCAGAAGCCTTTGTACTACTTGGGTACACTCTGGGACAGGAATCATGAAAGCTAGTGATGTCAATATGCTCAGGCAGGAAGCCCCCATGTAAGTATCCCCTGCTTAATGTGGCTATGGGCTCTGTTTTCTGTGTTGAAAAAAAGGGTACACAACCATCGCTAAGGAGTTTAGACTCCACCAATTAACAGTCAAAACGATTGTGTACAAATGGAGATCTTTCCAGAACTAGTACCCTCCACAAGAGTGGCCGATTGATAAAGAGCATGCCAAAGGCAAGGCACCTAATAGATTGCAAGGTCACAAAGGAATGAAAAGGTAACTGAAGACCTTTTTCACATTTTGACCATGTTCATGAGTCCTCCATTAGGAGGCCAGTGAACAACAATGGTGTGCAGATGGGCATTGCTGACAGTCTGCAGTTTGTTAAAGATCACCAGGACAATCTAGAAGACTATTGGCTAAATGTTATGTGGACAGATGAGACCAAAATTTAGCTTATTGGTTTAAATAAAGAAGCATTATGTTTGGTTGAGGAAAGGAGAGCACTGCATTCCAGCATTAAAATTTTTTTTCGGGGGTCTGTTGTAATGCATATGGCCCATCATGACTTATTGGTGGGACAATACATTTTGATTTATACCAGAATATTCTAAAATCAAATGTCAGGACATTGGTCCATGAGCTGCATCTCACAGGAATGTGGGTCTGGATGCAGCAACACAACAATCCAAAGCACATAAGTCATTTGACCAAAGAATGGTTTAAGAAGAATAAATTCAAAGTTTTGGAACGGCCAAGTCAAAGTTCTGACCTTAATCCAAATCTAAATGTTGTGGAAGGACCTGAAGTGAGCAGTTCATTGAATGAAACTCCCCAACATAACAGAGTTGAAGAGGTTTTGTTATGTACAGAGGAGTGGGGTAAAATTCCTCTAAGCCGATGTTCACGATGAACCAACACTTACTGGAAACATTTAGATGCAGTTATTGCTGCACAAGATACTGAAAGCAAAGGTTCACATACTTTTGCCACTCACAGATGTGATGTTGCATCATTTTCCTCAATAACAAAAAAAAAAAACATTTTTGTTTCTCTTTATGTACTTTTAGGGCTTGTGTGAAAATCTGAGGTAGATTTAGTCCAAATTTCTGCAGAAATATAGAAAATTCTGAAGGGTTCCCAAACTTTTAAGCCCCACTGTAAATATGCTGTAATATATTCAGCTATAAAACAATGCACTACTAGGATGACTAATCATATAAACTAACCACATTACAAATTATGGATATATTTGCCTGCAATAAATTGGCAACTTTCTTGGAGGGATTTTGTTTTACTTTCCTGTAACCAACAATGCTATTTATCATAAAAGAGGTTTGTATTTCATTAATTTTGTATCTCACCTATGAGGGGTAATAGTTGTGCCATCCTTTCCGTTGCTCACATTTGGCTCAACTTGAAGTGTAGAGTTTGCTCTGCATTCTGTATCTTGAGCCACAGCCTTTGCACGAGCCTTCTCTTTTTCACGGTCAGTCTGATTGACTCCTAATCGGCCTCCACCAACCTTTGAAGGTTCTTTCAGACGTGAAGAGGGAGTGCCTACAGTTTTTCCTTGCACTGGCACAAGGCTTACATCTATAGTACTACTTAATGGCCGGTTGCCACTCCTGCCACCAGTGACACTCATGGAGCTAGATTTGGCAGGGCGGGGAAGGCTACGATATTGTATGTTGGTGCGAGCAGTAGGAGAGAGGAAGCCAGTCTCTGCTCCACCTGAAACATCTAAACTAGTCTTCCTATTATTACTTACAGTACCTGAAGTGGGTTTAACTGGGATTCCTGAGGACTTTGGAGTTTTGCCTAGTGTGGCAGAATTACAAGTTAGAGGAGATGATGGTGCAGCAGGTTTTTTGTAGCCAAAAGAGGATGCTGGACGTGCAATGCCTGAGGGAGGTTTCTTTGCATCGGGTGAACGTGGATCTCGTCCTGCATCAGACGATGATCGCTGCAGTCCAGCAGTTTTTAGGGTTAGTTTAGATTTGTCTGTTGCTTTCTGCTCTGATTTACCTGCAAAAAAAAAAAAAATCACACATGATAAACCCACTGAAATGAGTACAGTGCCATTTATTAAAATAACTTCGATTTAGTCTACTGTGATTCATAACACATATTGTTAAACAGTGCTCCTACTTTATATTAGGGGTGTGGACTTTCTAGTAAGGTTCGTAAGGTTCTCTCTTTATGCCCCCTATACAGATATGGTCATGCTCATCAGAACTCTGCCATGTCACAGTTGCGGCATGTGTGGCTAAAAGTGCACACATGCCTCCACGCTCATGCAAAGTCGACTCATTGAAAGGCATTTGTTGTCGCAGGTGCGACTTGCTGCAAAAAGTGGTCCCTAGCGGTCAGGTCGCCACTTCAGTGAGCGCGGCTACATCTGAACACAAAATTTTGGGTAGTTGTGTATTTGCAGGGCACCTACTAAGCTATTTTCTTAGTGGCCTATTCTGCGTAGTGAAATCGCATTGCATGGCATGTTTTAATGCCGTGCGATGTGATGTGATGCGATGCGCGGCCAGGGTGCAGTGAATAAATTAACTAATGAGATCACATCGCATTACACGCAAAATCACATGCGATTTTGCGTGCGATGCCATTTAGCACAAAACCCCCAGTGTATACGTCTATGTGATTCAATGGGATTTAGCACACCCCCACTATCCACGTCATACCGAAGTGTGGCGAGCCCAGTGAGTCCCGCGAGGGGACGCGGAACGCGTCCTCCCGCCCTTTTCATACCCCCACTATTCACATCGGCGTGGAGCCAATTTTACAAAGTGTGGCAAGCCCAGCGAGGGGACACGGAACACATGTAAAGTAATCCGCGGGGCTCGCCACGCTTCGGGCTGGCGTGGATAGTGGGGGTGTTTCAGGAACACATTCACACCTGCCAGATCATACATCTGAGACCGTAATGACGACATGTGTTAACTGTTAACTGGATTTTACTTAATAATAAAGAAGAAAAAAATCAAATTAACAAATTACAATAATAACAATTAATCAAGAACAAAGAAAATAATAAAACAGTCATTCTTCTGATTCTGCATCAGCCTTTGGGAGAAGAGAAAGGGCATAAAGAATACGCTCGAAAGCATTTTTTGAGCCGACAGTCTTTCGCCAGATAAATTCCTGTAGGTAGGAATCGAGATTCTGGCGCACTGTGCCTCTGACGTTTGTTGCGCCATTTACAGGATCCCCAAAGGCGTTCAATGTTTTGTGTGTGAACCCCAGTCTCCCGATCTACGAAATTAAACCGGTGGTTCACCCGAGCATGGTGGTAACCTGCCTGCTCCAGCTGCTCGGTGTTATAGGCACGCCAGCAATCGGAGTAGATAGTCGTCCCTGGTTCAATGTATTGGTTGATGGTGGCCATCAGGGTACTGGCGTCACAAAGCACTCACCGGTGTATCTGGAAATGCCTCCGAATAGCCACTGTTGAGGCAGCATCCGCCCCACATGACTTTTCCTCTGTACAAAGAGGCTCTCATCGACTTCAATGATTTTCCCTGGACCACCAATCCAGCGTTGGGGCTGTGACAGTAGATCCCTGGTGCAGGCCTCCCGCATCAGATTATTATACAGCAGCGTTGTTTTATTCGACAACTTAAGTTGTCATTCACAGAAAGATATACTTGTGAGCTCCTCTGCCCATGAATAAATAAACCGTATTAGAATAAGAAAAGGTAAACGGCAACCCGGGAACCAATGTGCCGCACGGAGCCTCACCTTCTTACGACACGTTTTAATATGGCAGCACCACATGCACTCCTTCATATTTAAGCGCAGTGGGTGTCCATTCATACAAGTTTATGTCAATGGCAGCAAATGGTGCTGCTGGAAAAAAAATACTGACTCCTCCTCTGTCTGCGGCAAGTTGAACATTGTGACAGGTCCTGCAGCCATTACGCAGTCACTTCACCTTCACCTCTGACTGAATCAGACAGGGAGCGGGAACACTATGCTACTTCTGACTGACTATGCGATCTATGCTGACCGCTATCTACGCTGAACACTACGCTGATTCTGACAGCGCCGCTACGCTAACTGCGTAACGGGCGACATGCTAATATACAAGTACCATATTAACTAGTGAGATCGCATTGCATCGCACGGCACAAAACCGTGCCATGCGATGCGATGCGATTTCACTACGACTGCGTATGTATGCAAATTGGGCGCCCTGCAAATTCACAAGTACCAAATTTCGTATACAATTCACATTTTTCAGGGGGAAGTGCGACAGTTTACATAGCCTTAAATTTGCTTGAAACACAGATCTGGATTTTTTTGCCAGCCTTAAATGACATTTAAAGCTCATGGGACAAATTTGTAGCAACTATAGTCACATGCTATTGTTACTATACAGTATGACTGATTGTTCTCTAGATCACATCAGCTAAACACATAGAGGGAGATGGATCAAGCCTTAGAGTGAAATAAAGTGAACAGAGATGAAATACCAGCCTATCAGCTCCTGTCCTTTTACAGGCTGTGTTTGGAAATAGCACATAATGGGGGCGATTCTCTAAGACAGAAATGCGGTAAAACCCCCGTTATCTGGGTTTTTACCGCATTTCTGTATGATCTAACCCCCCTACGCAGTGGCAGCGCTGCGGAGGGAATCGCCAGCAAAAGCCTATGGACTTCTTACCGCAGCGCTGTTTGAGGGATCAGTCACGGATCCCTCCCAGCATGCCCTGCGGCCGGCGCGTCACTCTGCACATGCGCAGATGGACACCCGGTCACAAACCCGGAAGTCCAGTGCCGGCGCCGCATCGCAAGGGACAGCTCTTATCGCAAGAGCTGTCCCTTGCGTTAATAACCGCATATGTTAGAACATATGCCGTTATTAATAATGCGGTGGCCGGTGAAGGGGGGGCGAACAGGGCTGCATTTTAATTGTACAGTGTTCCAAAGCTGCTTTCCTGCAGCTGTGCAATACCATACTAATGAGAACTTAAGTTCACATGTAGTTAAGAATGCCTCATTGGCTTAACTATTAGAAAATGCATACGCCTACTGTGAGCAGCCACCTTGAAATTTGGATCCATCCACCCACCCACCCACCTTGAAATCCTGATTTATCTATCCAGCTGACACCAGCATACATGCGTCTGACCTTTTTCTTTTTTTTTTTGTGCTTCTTAAATGACCTTTAAGGTTTCCAGATGGGATTCATCAAAGTAAAGCTTATTCTTTCTATATTCGTAAGGGAGGATAAGGAAGTGAAAAGCAAAATAGATTCCTACAGAACCTGTATTTGTGTTCAAATTAGTTAAATCATTTTATCATTACAGAATTTTTCTCAGGGACAGAGTTACTGAAACCTAGTAATTCTTAGGGTTTAACCTGAAGTAACTTGAGCTCTCATTCAGTCCAGACTACTTCCATGGACAAAAATGTATTGTGCATAGAATAAAAAAAATAAAAAGAAGGAGGTTTACACCTAACAAAAGGCATACTAATTATACCTGTAGGTTAAGGTTTTTCTTGCTTGCGAAATAATGTGTGTTTGAAATCATTTACTCTGCTGGAAACCATATTTTTCAGCATTGTAAATAGTTACTCATGCTTTCCCCAACATTACAGTTCATATCTTCTATTTTATCCTTTGTTTAAACATATACAAACGTATCCTCATACATCTAGCAAGATGCCTGTCGAAAGTGAGCCATTGGGTCTCGTACATTTATGCAAGCGTTTGGAGCCCTTTTTTTTGCCAAAAAGGTGTCTTTTGCACAACACATTGCGACTAGGGTGCACAATGAGACTGTGCTTTTTAATTTCATAGGACACTTGTATCATACTTGCATACTTTTGAAAACTAGTTTAAGGGAGATTATAATTGGTAGTAGAATTTTGCACAGCGTCCAATTGAGGGGGCGTGTCATGCTCCACCCAAAGGGTGTGTCTAGTTCCATATATGGAGAGATTGTGAAAAGAAATTGTGAAAGTGGCACCTAGAATCTTTGGTGCGTACTGCAACATCTGAGAGGTGTGTGGATCATTAGGTCACCAGCATGTTGGTCGACAGTCATTAGATCGACATGCATTTAGGTCAACATGAGTCGAGGTCGACAAGCAGGAAGGTAAACACGGATTAGGTCGACAGGGTCAAAAGAACGACATGGGTTAGGTCGACAGTCAAAAGGAGGTTTTTCACATTTTCTTGTCCTGAATGTTGACACAGTCGACATGGACAATGAAACGTAGCACCGCGTCCCCTCGCATGACTGGCCATGCTTCAGGCACACTATTTTATTCTCCCACCATGCCCTAGTGGATGGAAGGGCATAAAATACCCTGTCGGCACATATAGGTTCAGAATGAATGTGAAACACCCCATTTCCACCTTTTGACAGTCGACCTAACCCATGTCGACCTAATGATCCTGTCGACCTAGACTCTTGTCAACCTTCCAGCATGTCAACCTAATGGTGTCGACCAACATGCTGGTGACCCAATGACCGTATCCCACTGAGAGGAATCTTTTAAAATGACTATATATACAAATGTAGATGAGCCCCAAAGCCGTTAGTAAGATATACTATACTTGCTAAAGTGCTAGGAAATGGTGCTGATAATTGATGTAAATGTATATATATATATATATCAGTGTAATATGAGCTAGGTGAAATGAGGGAGATTGCTGGACTAATGAGGGAGAGTGGGAGATTGCTGTTATTTCAGGGAGTCTCCTGCAGAATGCAGGAGGGTAGGCAACTATGATTTTGTATATTGTGTGTGACAAAGTCTGTATATGGAGTCCTTAAGTCATGCTGCATTTACAAATTGATAAAAAATGATCTTATTTTGAGAAATCATCATTGCTTATTTAGCCTTTAATTCTCATTTTGTTTCTCTTTCTATGATTTTATTACCTCCTCCTTTCAAAGCGGTTTGCCCAGTGTGGGTTATAGGGGATGTAACACCAACTGGTGGGTTCTTTCCTTTGCGCAATGGCTGTCCAAGAGTGACAGGTTTTTTCATCTCAGACTTTGGAGCATCATCACTCTTCTCCCGTCTCCATCGAGATGACCCATGGTCTGACTTCAGGCTACCACTGTCATACTCCATCCTACGCTGTCCTCGTTCTTCTGACTCACTGTGCCAGCTTAGTCCACTCTCTGCCAATGATCGTTTCTCTGAATCTGTTCGGAGCTACAAGACAAATTGAGAAAAAAAATTCACAGGTCATAAACTCCTAAAATAAATAAAGCACATAAATGACTCAATGGAACAGGTTGGAAAAATGGCAGTTTTGTAAAAAACTTGACAGGTAGAACACTATCATAATATAGGCGAGTCTCCCTTATCTGTATATTCCAAAACTGAAATATTCAGAAAACCATGTTTTTTCAGAATATTTTTTGTTTGTTTTTTTTATTTAGTTTTTCCCCCTACAGCCTCTTTTTTCATACTTACCTCATCCCCCGGAGTCCACGGTGGACGCCAGCGGACCATCAGGGGACCAGGTAAGTATGAAAAAATAAAAAAAATTACAAAATCTGTAAAAATCCCTTATCCAAAATGCTCGTGGCCCCAAACATTTCAGATGAGGGATACTCAACCTGTATATCATGGCCTAAAATAAAGACATAATATACAGTATATCACAATGTACATCCTGGAATTTAGGGCCTGATTCTGGATCACACACAGCGATGCAAAGTTCGCAGTGCTGCCTGTGATTTAAACACTGCTCATCCAGCCGCCCGCCCCCTTCGCATGCCAACACGTCTGCACAGCTGTGAATGGATGCTTTGCATAAACATCCATTTGCAGCCATGGAGCGAGGACCACAATTCGATGGTCGCTGACGAGGAACGAGCATGCAAAACTAAGACACTCTCAGGTGTTTTACATGTGTGCACTCAGTGCAAGGACAGGATGGACAGCTGACATCTACTGTCCCCGGCAGCCGCGTCACTGCCTCATTTCCTTGAGAATGCCCAGCGTTTCCATGGTAACAATCATGAAACACTGGACGTTCCTATGGTTGCGTCCATCCGCCGCCGCCCCACGCCCGCACTGGTGGGTGCGATGGTGCGGCAAACTTACAGTTTGCTGTACCTGTTCGCACCCTACATCTGGACATGTGCCAAACATCATTCCCCGTGCAAATGCGTTAGGGAACGAAGGGACCTGAATAAGGTCCTTCATCTCATCTCCCTCATCCTGGCTTACTAACACAAGATACACTGTAGTGTATACACTGTAGATACACTTCTAGTTGTTGTCGGCTTCAGTGAGTTTTCTAAACTTTGAATTTACTAAAAATTCTCCACAAAAGCCCTTGTGAAGAAATATCTGCTACGGGCCCAATTCAGCCAAGATCACAGAGGTAAAACTAACAACTATGGTTGGAAAAACCAAACCAATCGGGCGCAATGAGTGACCTCACCTTTTATAGAAAAAAGGGGAGGAGAAACACGGATGGTATTTAAAGAGGGGAATTGCACACAACTTATTAGATTCTTAAATGGTATTGATACCAATATCAATGAATATAGAAGCGTAGTTGGCTGCTCCCAATTACAAATTGGATGGTTTGTAGGGGGACAAGTATAATAGAATCAGATATATGTGATCACTCACATATATCTAGAGAGCGCCACACCAATGGATGTAATCAATGTAGATTTATTACTTTTAAAATTATTATAAATCTCTCAATAAAATGTACAATTTAATAAGTACTCACAAAAAAATATATAAAAACACAATGGAATAACAATAGATTTGCATACACTCCTGATAAAGTCAATTTAAGGACTGTGTTTAAACAGTAGTATGTCCTTTGATTATCCCTTGATAGGGACTTAGAGCTTTTTAGACAATGATAGTTTCATTAAGGGTGATAGAACAGACCTCAATTTCTTTTTCTATAGCCGATGGAATGAATTGATGGCAATCTCTATTCTGTGTGATTAACAGACAGCTCAAGCTCCCCTGTCAGCGGTCGCCGCCTGTTGACGATCCGCTGATGTGATGTTTGTACAGGGGGCGAGCCGTCCGTCTCCAGCAAGCTGTACAGATTAGCTGTATGCCGGGAATCACAATTAGTGACACGGTGCGGGACTCACCCAGGTTGGTGGAATTACCAGTCGGACGCCGGCTGTTGGTATATGCTGGAAACACTGGGGAGATCACCGCAGGAAGGCAGAAGGAAAAGCGGCTTGAAGATTGTGGAGGCAGGTGGTTGTATCTATCACTCAGTAGTAGCTGTAGGAGGTGTATAGCAATCCTTTACGCGTTTCTCCGCTATAGCAGGGCAGCGGTTTCTTCAGAAGGCAGATAAAACTGACATTGTGAGTCAGGGTATTTATTATGCTGACATCCAATCGTATTTTGGTGTTAATTGATGCTTCAATGAGGTATCAGTATTCAGGTGGTTCATTAACCCTTACAGGATAGAGTCTTTGGCAGAAGCATCAATTACTTACATGTGTGCAATTTTCAGATGTTTTTTTAAAAGAAGAAAACCATCATATTGAACTCCCTATCTCTGTATAACATAGTGTTATTACATACAATAAATAAATAAACTAATAAACATTGGCTAATGTGTAAGGGATATTCAATGTTAGATCATTAAGAAAAAAGCATATAAGAACACAAAGAAAAAAAACAAATACTAAACATATAGATACTAATGTGGAAAAAAAAAATATATAATACAATAAAATAAAATAAAAAGAAGAAACAGAAAATAACGAGGAATGGCATAACGAGGAATGGCATCATAGTTGGTGCTTTTGTTGCTAAGCCAGAGCACTGCTGATTGAGCCATTTGGCTCTATACAAAGAAACATGACAATCTACCTATTATAGTGTTAAATATCCACCCTGATTCCACAGAACCTTCCTCTTTCACTCCGTGATTTACTATGATGCCATTCCTCGTTATGCCATTCCTCGTTATTTTCTGTTTCTTCTTTTTATTTTATTTTATTGTATTATATATTTTTTTTTTCCACATTAGTATCTATATGTTTAGTATTTGTTTTTTTTCTTTGTGTTCTTATATGCTTTTTTCTTAATGATCTAACATTGAATATCCCTTACACATTAGCCAATGTTTATTAGTTTATTTATTTATTGTATGTAATAACACTATGTTATACAGAGATAGGGAGTTCAATATGATGGTTTTCTTCTTTTAAAAAAACATCAGAAAATTGCACACATGTAAGTAATTGATGCTTCTGCCAAAGACTATCCTGTAAGGGTTAATGAACCACCTGAATACTGATACCTCATTGAAGCATCAATTAACACCAAAATACGATTGGATGTCAGCCCAATAAATACCCTGACTCACAATGTCAGTTTTATCTGCCTTCTGAAGAAACCGCTGCCCTGCTATAGCGGAGAAACGCGTAAAGGATTGCTATACACCTCCTACAGCTACTACTGAGTGATAGATACAACCACCTGCCTCCACAATCTTCAAGCCGCTTTTCCTTCTGCCTTCCTGCGGTGATCTCCCCAGTGTTTCCAGCATATACCAACAGCCGGCGTCCGACTGGTAATTCCACCAACCTGGGTGAGTCCCGCACCGTGTCACTAATTGTGATTCCCGGCATACAGCTAATCTGTACAGCTTGCTGGAGACGGACGGCTCGCCCCCTGTACAAACATCACATCAGCGGATCGTCAACAGGCGGCGACCGCTGACAGGGGAGCTTGAGCTGTCTGTTAATCACACAGAATAGAGATTGCCATCAATTCATTCCATCGGCTATAGAAAAAGAAATTGAGGTCTGTTCTATCACCCTTAATGAAACTATCATTGTCTAAAAAGCTCTAAGTCCCTATCAAGGGATAATCAAAGGACATACTACTGTTTAAACACAGTCCTTAAATTGACTTTATCAGGAGTGTATGCAAATCTATTGTTATTCCATTGTGTTTTTATATATTTTTTTGTGAGTACTTATTAAATTGTACATTTTATTGAGAGATTTATAATAATTTTAAAAGTAATAAATCTACATTGATTACATCCATTGGTGTGGCGCTCTCTAGATATATGTGAGTGATCACATATATCTGATTCTATTAAGATCACAGAGGACCGAGCGTTATCTGTGCAATCGGAGGCTCCGAACGCCTGTAAATCGCTTGCTGCTCGCTGTGTGATTGAGAAAACAAAGGCGTTCACTGGTTGTTGGGAGTGAGGGCTGTGACGTCATCAGCAATCTCCTTCTCACCACGGCCATAAGTCCTGGCTTACTCAGTGCTGCGAAGAGCAGGAAATCCATTCAATGGTAAACAGATTTCTCTGTGTGCATGGCTGAGAATGAATTTGCAGACGTACACAGGGGTGAGAATTAGCATGTGCGGGGTGGCTGTGGTGCCGTTTACCTGATCGCTGGGCTCTGAAAATTCACAGCCCAGCGATCAGGTTTGAATCAGACCCTATGTTCAGCTTCACTACTGTTTTCTCCCTGCAATAATTCTGGAATTTACACATTTTTGTTTACAGATACTGAATTGTCTATTACTGAATTGGGGGAGATTTATCAAACCTTGGAGTGAGAAACTTAACAAATCAGCTCCTGTCCTTATTCAAACACAGCCTGCAAAATTGCACCTAGAAGCTCGATGATGGGCGATTTATCTACATGTTATCTCTCTCCAAGGGTTAATACAGCTCCCCTCAGGTGTCTCTGTTCCTGTACATGCTGCTGCTGTTGCCGCCTACTACTATATGGTGTTACCAGTCTATTTACAGGTTACCTGCTATTGCTGCCAAGACCCACAAGTATGTACCTGAACAGTTACACTGAGGAGAAAGGTGTTTATTGTAAGGAAACTAGTGGGGAGTGGCAGTGACTGACATTTATGATGCCATGCCAGTACTGGCTATCCTTAGGCTTAAAACAAATCACCCATTGTCACACACGCCAATAATGTAACTAGATTAGCACTTAGCAAATTTACACATTTTATTATACATGTTGTAGTACTAACTAAACAAGCCAATAACGTTATTTTTCTCATTAAAAACACAAAAAAGCCTTAAGAAAAAGGTTCAAGCTGATACACAACCAAGTATAAAGACTTCTAGAACATTCATAGAACACATAACTCAATTGGTTCTAATAAAATTACTTTACTACCAAGTATACAACTGTCTATATGAAAAAGTCCCAATTTCATGCTTTCCTTAGATGTCATACCCAAATTAGTAATATACAGAGAATGATCATCCCTTTACTCCCCAAAACAATTTAATTCTTACTGCGATAGTGGAGCTCCGTCGGGATGCAGTGGGTGTGGAGGGCAGGGAAGTGAGCGAGGAGCTGGCGTTGCACTCCTCTGAACTAAGATTCCCAGAAGCATCGCTCAGGCCGCTGCTTATGGAGCTGCTCTCGTCCCAGCTGTAGACATAAAATGTAGCATCAAACTGTGACAATTTATACCAATTTACTAAACTGTGAAACAAATACACAAATGTTATAGAACTAATTGCAATGATAAAAACTAGACCCAAAAAAAAGCCATCTTTAATACTCAAAGACATTTTTATAAGAACTTAGCAGTGGAATGAATATCCTTCTGTACACTTCCTTACCAGTAGAACCATCGTTGGGAACAAGGATAGTGTAGCACTAACCCGACTGATGCAAATTACTGTTATTTACTGGGCAAATAACTCCATTATCGGATAAGACACATTAATGCAAATACACTGCATTATCAATTTAAACTTCCTTTAAAATAACATTTTCATAAATTGTTATAGAAAAAACAGAAATTCTTAAGTTCTCAAGAACTATGAAAATATGGGAGCACTTTTATAAATAGATTTTGGTGATTATCTAAATGAAGTGCTTTTATTACTCCCAGTTATAGTTGCAATCTAGGTGTTCCTAACCAGTCCCCTTACTTATGGTCCATGTTTAATATGAAAAAGGCAAACATGCCATATCACAGCTGCAATGCAGTCTCACACCTGGGAGATGCTACACCTGCCCATAACAATAATTGTAAACAAACTATCCTTTTATTTGCAGATGTTAAGTTGCATACACACGTACAGATTTATCTGTCTGATCTATCTGGTGGGAACAAAAACTTGGAAATGTATGGGAGCAAATGACAATCAAAAAATTGATCCCAAATGTTTTAAAACAGACAGTGATCAGTCAGACAAATTGTTTAAATAATTCTGATCTGCACCAATACATTTTGAGGTTTTTGTTCCCACCAGATAGCTTTACCTCTACTTCTCCCTTCTTTCAGGGAAACAGGACATCATGTAAAACAAGAGCTACTGATCTACTTTGGATTGTTAACCAGCAACAATTCCCAATAGAAGAAACTTTCAGCCTTGTACAGATAATGAAAAACAGAAATGGTAAGATCTGGTAATTCAGGTTTTACAACCTGAAAGATAGGGGAGTTAAGTACTAGTACAGTGGTTCCCAAACTGTGTGTCGTGGCATGTTGGGGTGCAGGACCAATTCATAATATTTACGGTAAATGCAATATGCAAAACCAGAGCTGGTACCTGCTAATCATAAATCATTTAGTCAACAAAAGCACATCTGGTCCCTCACCACATAAGTGAACTGAAGGATGACATAAAATACAATTTACTTATTTTAATTTTTTTTTACATTTGTCAACAAGCAGCTTTTTGCCAAGGGGTGACATGAAAAATATACTTATACGCTAGTACACCATGGTTCAAAAAAGTTCAAGACCCACTGTACTAGTACAATGCTTCCCACCAGTCAATGGCATCTGCATTATGCTATAGCCAGTGAGTGAGTTCAGTTAGACTGAAGCCAATGAAATGGGTTCTTCATTATTTGGATATAACTAGAACAGATTTTGCATAGTACCAAAATAACCATAATGTAATGGTGTGACCAGGACACTCTGCATGTCTGGTGTTTGCAAGAATGGATTTGTAGTATAGTATATATTGCACTGTAGTAAAAGGAAGGTATTCATTAGGTCAACTACTGGTGGTCAACATCCTCAAAGGTTGACATGGTCATTAGGTCGACACAAGCATTAGGTCGACACGGGTGTTCACTTTAATTTCTTTTTTGAGATGACAGGCGAGGCGTAGCGAGTGCAGCGAGCCCCGCACGGGGCGGCGGAACGCCTCCTCCGACTTTTTCATTACTCCACTATCCACGTCGGCGCGGAGTTAATTTCATATAGTATGGCGAGCGCAGTGAGCCACCAAGCCCGAAGCGTGGCGAGCCCCGCAAGGGGATGCGGAATACATGTAAAGTAGTCCGCGTCCACTAGCCACGCTTCGGGCTCGGTGTCACATCGCTGTCCCTGCTGTTTAGATAGGGCTTTGCCAGCCTGATGCTGGCGAAGCCAAAAGCGACAGCGGGGCAGAACTGTCAGCGATGCTGACCATTCATACATTCGGCCTGCTATCATTTAGATAGCAGCGCCGATATGGACAGGGGCTCGAGATTTATCCTATGTGCAGGAGGATCAATCTCTTGCAATCTCTTGGTTATACCCAATGGCACGGGATTGTGCATTGGGTCCTACGCATCAGGCACATAAGATCTGGTCAGACAGGCATATCAGATTTTGTCAGATAAATTGACCCAACCTGAATAGGGTCAAATCTGACAAAATCTCACAAGTGTAAGGGGCCCTTAACTCTTCAAGGCTTGGTACATCTGTACGGGATGCAGTCAAAACCCTGAAAACCATTGACCGACGGTCAAAATACCGACATATACATTGTAGAGAGGTGAAAAAGTCTACATAACTTTCGGTCGATAGGTCGACATGGATTTTTTTCACTGTTTTTTTACCCGACATGTGCCAACAGGCGGTATTTCATGCCCTACCATCCACTAGGGCGTGGTGGGAGAATAAAAAAATTGTGCCGAGCGCAGCATTGCAAGCGAAGCGAGCGAGGGGCTGCGGTTGACTTCCAACTGTGTCCATGTCAACTGTGTTGACATTCGGGACAAAAAACTATGAAAAAAGCCATGTCGACCTTGCGACCTGTCGACCGAAAGTCATGTCAACTTTTTCACCTGTCTACATTGTATATGTCGGTATTTTGACCTTGTAGGTATTTTAAATGTCGGTATTTTGACCTTGTCGGGATTTTGACAGTCGGTCAATAGCTGTCGGTATTTTGACCGTTGGTATTTCATACCGAACCATCTGTACAGGTATCTCAGAATAGCACAGAATTGGATATGCTTTATCACAATATTATGTTTCATTACATCTGGCCCTAATAGAAAGTGTTACTAAGCCTTGAATTGTTTAGTATTTATTATGCAATGGGCATCTACCTAAAGCTCCATCTGATTGAGTTGTGCATATTTTTGAAAAGATGCCTGTTTCTAATGATCTCTTGCACCTAGTATGTGTCTGGATTCAGTGCTTATACTTATGGATAATGGCTGTGGATGCTAGAACAGTGGGCGGGAGAAGCCTGCACAGAAGCATCACTAGGGTAGTCCCCCTTCCAGGTTGGTATAAACTGGGTCTCCCTGCTAGCCAACAAGATTAAATGATGTTCCACCAAGGCCAAACCCCAAAATGATGAACAGACTTTTTGAATAGAATGAAAGTACAATATAATGCATTAGTAGGGAAAAGGAACCCCAGATGTGTCCGACTCAATATCATGCTTTAGAAGTGCCAAGGGGGGAGAATATATAACACATTGTAGAATATTGTGGATTACAAATAGTTACAAGCAGCTGGTGACCAAGTCAGACCTATGTCCAGTCATTTGAAATCTTATCTTTTAAAAACATGTCCTGGCCAGCTGTCCAGACAGCTGCTTTATTTGCCTGCATCAATAAGATAAATGGTTTCAAGATCCATGATAGTTCTAACAACATTCTATTGAAAAAATAATAATCTTTGGATATCACACTTTGAACAATTTGTTACAATGTACACTATAACAAAACTAAATTATAAGATCGTATATAAGGAATTTTTTTATTATCCTAGAAAATGTGAATACTGGCTATCACAGAATTCTAAAAACACTACCCTTCTGTTTGTGTATAAGGAATATGCTGCCAGAGTAAGAAGTAAACCAAGTGTTCCACAAAAAAATTTACTTTGGCAGAGAAAGCCCCAAAATAAAATAGGTCTATTTAAGCATAAGTGAACATGCCATTATGCGAAAATCTTATGTAGTGCACTGCACAACATAATACAATTTGGTAAAACAGTATAGTACACAGCTGATATTTTAAATTAGTATGTCATAACATGGATCACTCTATGGGATCATCATCGTAACTCAGATTGTCTGCTGCAACTCTGTTAAACATGCCAGGAAATCCTCTTTAGAAGATGCACTCTGGCCTCGGCTCTCTTAGTAAAAACAGGGGTTCAAGCTCGCTGGCTGGAGCCACTCCTTCTCCATCCCCAAACTGATTGACAGGCTGCACTGTCAGGAACTTTTTCTGCACATGTGCCGAATGGGTCCTGCGCACACAGATAACCCACCAGCAGATCTGTACATAATCCATTGGGTTTTGCATGCAAATATGAATCAGGCCCTTTCACAGGATATTTGCCGATGTTGCTTACCTCTCATAACTATATGACCTTGATAAAATAAACTTTCCCTCCATCACATAGACTGGGAGAAAATCGGTTACCAGCTAGTGGGCTTTGATAGGTAAAGATTCATAAACAGGAGCTACAACCTTCAGTTACGGTTTGCCTTCCTTCTCATGAACCATATAGTACCCAACTTGTCCAAATCCATTCTTTGGCAGTAGGAATAATGGTAATTTCCTTCCTTTAACTGCTTCACTTTATTTTTTATTTAAAAAAAAGCAGAGAACAAAAAATCTAAGGTCACTGTAGATTTATGTTGACTTTAAAAAAAATTAAATAAACTGGTCAGCTGAGTTCACCACTGTATGTGATACGCTAAAGATCACTATTACGGAGATGCAGAGAAAACCATGAGTCTCCTGGTGGCATCAGTAAAGATGTGTAATATGATAGGATATAGCAATAAGCAGGTTTCATATGTGTTTTTGATATTCATTATACAGACAATGATAATGGGGACATTGGGGCAGATGTATTAAGCCTGTAGAAGAGATAAACTGGTGATAAAATGGAGATAAAGTGGAAGGAGATAATGCACCAGCCAATCAACTCCTACTGGTCATATTTCAAACACAGCTGATTGGCTGATGCGTAATCTCTTTTCACTTGATCTCCAGTTTATCTCTTCTCCAGGCTTAATACATCTGCCCCATTGTATGCCAACATTGCAAATTAAAGCAATTTGACGATAGTTATAACATTAACTAGGATGATGTATGTTTTAATTTGTAATCCCAACATGGTTTTCATAATTCTTTAAATTGCGTTATTAGTTTGATGTATTTGCATTAATAGGGTCTCCGTTCTCATTACAACAATATACATGTCATAATTGTAGCGGTTCTTTTAAGCTGCTTTAAGAAAGCCTTTTAAGGGGCATAAACATGGTGCGATTCTGGCCATGGACAATTTCCCTTTGAAGTGCATGTAGTCATTTTTCTACTTCCTCTCCACTAGCCAGTTAAGGTAACTGTACCCGAAGGAAGGATGAACGTTTGTGAGGTAGGATAAAGTGTTAAATAAAATATGTGGTGAGATTCATACCAGCACACCACAATAACATACTCAACAAACATTGTCAACCCCATTATTGTAATTTTATCAAAGTCACTAGTGACAATTAGTGAGCAACAATGTCAGCAAAACTTAGGTTTTAACCTTGGTCAAACTCAGGTTTTTAAATAACCTAGAAGGCACAAGACAATACTGTCTTCACACTTCTTGCAACCGGCAAGATGAAGATCGCAACTAAATTGCAATCAGGACAGCGCACTGAGGTGGGCCAGCCCCTTTGTAGAAACTGCATTAAACAATCCAGCTTAAAGTCCTCTGGTGGGAAGCCAAACTTCTCACACCATGCCACATATTTACGCTACATCTTATGATAATGGGATGCAGTCAGATATTTCTTAGCCTGGGTCATTTTAGCAATTCCTGAGTAGTGAAATCCTTATATTTATTTATTTATTAACAGTTTCTTATATAGCGAAGCATATATGAAGCTGAGCTTCCCAGGGTGACCATTTCCCTTGAAAATGCACCCCCTGTGTGACAGCTCCCCAGCCTTGGAGACTGGCGTCTGTTAACAGAATCCAGTCCTGGATTTTGAACCTCCGCCCCGCCAAGAGATTTGGAGGATGAAGCCACCACTGCAGAGACTGCTTTGTCCGAGCTGACAGGTGAAATCAACCTGTGCATATGGAGGTGCGATCTGGACCACTTGCTCAGCAGGTTCAATTGGAACACCCTGGAGTGAAATCTCCCAAACTGGAGTGCCTTGAAGGAGGCCACCATCTTGCCCATCAACCTGATGCATTGGTAAATTGATACCTGAAATGGAGTAATCACTTCTACCAGCAACTGTCGAAGTGCGGACATCTTGTCCTCTGGTAGGAACACCCTCCTCTCCACCGTGTCCAAGATCATCCCAGAAATTGGAGACATTGGGTTGGAACTAAATAGGATTTTGGTAGGCTCAATATCCAGCCGTCCAGGTATGGGATTATGTTTATCCCTCCCAAACAGCCACCCCAAAATAATAAAGTAAAGCAAATTCAATAAAAACTCTCTGGAGCTCCAGGAGCGTGCATCCTATTCCTGAGGGCACATTTTCTAAAACTGGCTATTGGAGGGGAAGTAGAGGGGAGGAGCCAGCACACCCAGGTTAAATAAAGTTTTATGTGCCCGTCGCTCTTGTCGGACGACCTCTATTCCCCAATGTATTGAGACCTCTGTATCCCATATGGATGATAGTGAAAATTGTTACCCTATTACCATCAGACAAATACTGCCGCTAGATAGAAAGGTACATCCCTCAAGGAGAAAGACCTCAGTAGAGGCTGAAAGCGCTTGGAGTAAGGACTTCTGAGGAGGGTGAACTGGATGTTTTGGACCTCTTACCTGTTGATTCCAGATGTTTGACGGTGAATCCTGGGATTTCTGTTACATTTTGCGAATTTGAGGACAGGATTTGTTTCCAAGCTCATCCTTGGTAATTGGCCATTCTCCCTGTTCACCTTCCTATTATTAATCACTCACTCTGTCTCTATTTTTGTTTTTAATAATTGGTGTTATACTACATATATAATCTCATCATTTTTGGGGTCATCACCGGCTTCCATTGTCCTGAGTTTGGCTGCTATTGGTCTGGACACGGGGAACCCGTTTTGAAATCAAATCTGTCAGAGGCGGAGAAGAGGAACGCCCCACTGACAGGAGGGATTTACGGTATTCATTATATATACACACCACTTGCTATCTGTTATTGGAAGAAGAGGAGCATATCCCGCCATTCAGGGATGTACCTTTCTATTTAGCGTCAGTGAAGGGAACACCCTAATTCTTGTATATCTTTTGTCGCTTAATAATGCTTTGACAGTGGCGCGACACTACTAACTGAAATAAACACAAAGATCCTGACTTTTATTTCATGCATGAAATCATGCAAACATAGATTTTCTATTTCTAACTACAGTAAAAGCAGTGAACCATCAAAAGTTTTCTTCGCCTAATTACTCCTAGTACAGAAAAATGCTTATACACAGTTTAGATGATCTCGGTGTATGGGCTAGAAGTAACTTTAGAAGAATTTGATGACATCAGACTCCCCATTTCTTTATTGTTAAACCACAATTCTGGATTACTGTATATTGAAATTATCAAACAAAATTAAAACGGTCCAAGCAAAATAATGCGTTTATAATATAGTGCAAAATAAACAGCAATGTGGTACAGACAGGGAAGGCTGTCATCTCATATTTCAGTAGCCAAATACAATATACTGTAAACAGCTTTAGAACTGATGTGCACCAACATCACTAATATCCCGGTGCCACATATAACATATTACCTGAAGCCTCAAACACTTTTGCCAGAGGTCTTAAATATAATACACAAAATCAAAATTAATTGTACTGCTGGTTCAGAATGGTTTGATCTGCTTTGAGTCATCAATAGTAAGGAGGATTCTTTAAAATATTAACACTAATAGTCTATATACATTTAATAATATATTTTATGGGTCCCTCACAAATTATAGGTGTATTACCTTATTAATGTCCTTTTAAGCAGGCTGAGAAAAATAGCATTTATTTAATGACTTGAATCAGAGCAACCCTTTTATTTTGATATAGATCTCGCACCAGTGTTGTTACATAGAAATATAAAATCTGACTGGCAGATAAAAAACTACTTTGCCATTTAGTTTGCTTATTTTTTAACTAAGGATTACTCTGTTGAGAAATGTTACAACTCAAAAGTTTTATAATTGGTTGCCATACCAATTCGGTGCTATTATAGTTGCACATGAAGGTTTAATTTAAATTTGTTAAAGTATTTAAAAATAAAGGATTTCTACTACCAGGAAAAAAAATAAAAAAGGTTATAAAATATCAGTATAGTGTGTCAGCAGCGCTGACATGTGCGGGTCTCGCAGGCCCTCTTAAGGGATCTGGCCCAGCTCAGCCCCGCCGGTGATATTGCTTTGTACAGAGTGTCATATGCTCTGTCCTGTCCAGTCCAGTCCCATCCTGTCTTGGTCTGTCCTGGTCCTGTCAGTCCTGGTCCTGTTGGAGTCTTGTCCTGCTACAGTCTGGATCCTGTCAGAGTCTAGTTTTGTTACAGTCTGGGTCAAGTTATCGTCCAATCACAGTCTTGGCTTGGTCCAGTCACAGTCCTGCCTTGGTCCAGTCACAGTCCTGTCCCCATCCTGGTCCGGTTGTGGTTCAGTCATTGTCTTTCTATGGTCTGCATCCAGTCCTGATCTGGTCTCAGTCCAGTCTTGGTCTGGTTCTGGTCCAGTCTTGGTCTGGTTCTGGTCCAGTCTTGGTCTGGTTCTGGTCCAGTCTTGGTCAGCGTGGCACCATCTAGTCCTGCCAAGTCTCTCCCGGCGTGCACGTTACCATCCTGTGCTGCCGGAGGGTTCGGTCCGGTCACGTAAGTGCTCCAGTGGAGCCTGGTTCCTTTATTTCTACGGGCAAGCTTCCCTTTATCCTAAGTTATTATTATTATTGTCCTGGTTCAGCTCTCCGTGATTCGGAGAGGCCCACGGCTGTGGGTCCACGCCAGTTTTGGGGTACCATCACTTTAAGTGTACTATTTTATGTTGGCGTGTGTTTTGTTTGGCGGCACCCTGTTATTACTTGGTCCGGTGCTTGTGACTTGGTCACACTCCCCGTCCTTGGCCTGGTGCCGTTAGCCAGGCTGTTTAGTCCAGATAGACCCTGTTAGTTAGATCATACTCTTGGTCCTGTCCCTGACGGTCGCCATAGGTTTGTACCATCCTAAAACCTGGTTGCATCGGGGTCGGAGCAGGCTTAACTCACTCCCTCGAACGCAGCGACTAAAAAGGTGAAGCCTAGCACCTTGCAACCTACGGCCACCTGCCTGGGATGGCCAATAGAGTCTGAGCAGGATTTTGCCGTGGCCGTTCTAAACAGCGGTCACCACTGAGGGCTCAGCCCACCACCATCGTCCACACGTGCCTGTCCCGGTACTCCAACGGTGGGTTCACACTCCTTAACATTGTGTGTGTGTGTGTGTGCTCTCAGCCTCCCATATCTTTGTACACTTGAGTTTAAAAATGTCATATTACACGTCTGTCAGAGGAGCTCTATGTCTAAAATCAATTTGCAAAGAGGCATTTTTTAGGGGGCGTGATCAGACTGACATTTCGAGCGGCAGTAAGAACTTGGAGCTCCTGTTCAAAAGCTCCCCCAGGGCTACTATGATGCCTGCACTGCTGCTGCCTGCGGCTCCAACCCTGCCTCTCCCGGCTAGCGGGGAGACGGTGGTACATCTGCAGGACTGACGTGTCATTGTGAGGTCTCCGGCGGGTTGCTGCATAACTGCACGTGGGAAGCAGCTGCCTTGAGTGTCCGAACGTGACTGCCGGAGCTGTTCTGTCGGCAAGGAGGTACTGGAGGTGGCTATAGATGTAGTCCAGCACCAATTCAGAAGCAGGGTGGTAGAACGCTTTCCAAGACAGTGAACTGCACAGACTTGGCCTGGAAGACAGCTCTAAGAAGGGCAATGAGATCTGTCTGTGTGTACCATACTGCACCAGCCTGGAAGTTGCTGGTGGGTCCTGATTGATCTGGAGACACGGGAAGTGACTTTGTCCTAATATGGGACGCTGTCGCTTTAAGAAGTGCAGTCTTGTCAGGATCAAACAAATTTATAAGCAATTAATTGTTGAATAATAAATTGTATTTATTAAAAATAGTTGTACATATAAGTGAATAAAGTGCACATCACAATAAGGTGACACCATTTACCACTGGACACAGCTTTTTTCAATTACTCAAATTTTAACTTTGATGCAATTGCACCATTTTTTAGCATATCAAATGTTTAAATAAATTGTTATTGTTACATTTTTTTACAATTCCTTGTTCTGTCTTCAATTGCGCAATCTCCCCTCACTTCTCAATGACATTAATAAATAAAAACACATACCAGACAAACAACATAAAACATATAGTGCTGGCTATAGATTTGAGGCAAATAGCAGGCTTGGAATTCATATGGCATTATGTTAGTTCCTTAATGGCAGTTTGTAATCCATTATAGTTACCAGACCTGACACTGTCAATGGTCTCCAACAGCGATTGGTGATGCCTTGAAAGGACTGGTACCTTGGTAGAGCTCTACCAAGGTACCAGTCCTTTCAAGGCATCACCAGCCGGGTCACCCCTACAGTGGACAGCAATATTACATTACTGGTAAAGGAGAGAAATTTGCACCTGTGTGAGGAGGTCTACCCACTTCACAATCGCTGTTGGAGACCATTGACTGTGTCAGGACTGGTAACTATAATGGATTACAAACTGCCATTAAGGAACTAACATAATGCCATATGAATTCCAAGCCTGCTATTTGCCTCAAATCTATAGCCAGCACTATATATGTTTTATGTTTTTTGTCGTATGTGTTTTTATTTATTAATGTCATTGTGAAGTGCACTTCATTCATTTATATGTACAACTATTTTTAATAAATACAATTTATTATTCAACAATTAATTGCTTATAAATTTGTTTGATCCCGACAAGACTGCGCTTCTTAAAGCGACAGCGTCCCATATTGGGACAAAGTCACTTCCTGTTTTTCCTAGTATTTTGTAAGAGGCAACACATCCTCTTCTAAAAAGCAGCAGCAGCCTTGCCGGGTACATTAAGCTTTATTTGTGATCCAAATCACCAGGTTGAATACCCCCAGCGCTCCTAGGTGCCCCTAGGGACACTCCCTCTTCCTGATCTGGAGACAAGTGTGTAAACAGTGAGTAAAACACTGTTCCACCTTTATTATTATACTACAGTTACAGTGTGACTTGGACTTAGGATATTTATATAAGGCTACAGCCTATAAATCTTGTTACGGTGCCCTACGGTTGACTCTGCCGTGTAGGATCTACTAACATAACATCGATTTCACAGTCAGCTTGCTGGATATAATGTGACTATTCAACTAGCTCTACGTCCACCCATGTCCCCTCAGATAACGATCTAGTCATATCGCACTTCATGTAACCAGCACAGTGGCTGAACACTCAGTTCTATACTAATTGGCTGTGGGCCCTCATTATATAAAACTTGTACAAGGGAGCTCTTCTAGTGACCAATTAAGGCTAAAAAAAAACCCAAAGCACATCTCCATCCACCTGTTCTATCCCTGAGCCAAAAGATACCTCTTCTAGCCAGCTAAATACGTCCTCCGCATCCACATCTGCATTTCCCATCCCAGGGCTTTTCTACACAATTGGCGGGTACAGGGGTAGACCTCAATTCTAGGGCACCTATCATGGTCAGGAATCTATGTCCTGACAGAGTTCAAAACTGAGCTCACTCAGGACCTTACTACTGCTATATGTGAAGTTAAAGTAGAGGTTTCTGCACTGGGGTCTCTGGTTGACCGCCTGAAAAGAAAGCTGGAGGAGCTTACCAAATCCCATAACGAATTAACTCCAACCCATGATGGCCAGCAACAGGAGCAATATTAATTTGCTACTAAAATGTCAGATATGGAAGACCGCTCTAGAAGGAATAAACAAAGATCCGAAGCATTCCAGATTCTGTTTCGAACTCAGACCTCGAGTACTATGTTATGTCTTTTTTGCAAAATCCTGCCCACAACTGATGATAGAGAGCTCATATTGGATAGAGTACACCATTTAGCCATAACTAGAGCCATCCGGGGTCCCTGTCAAGCGATATATTGACGCAGGTACACTTCACCATAAAGGATTGTAAACGGTCCAAAATATGGGCTCCTCTGATATCTTGGGTGGATTTCAACAGTTACCGAATTTCTCAGAGGCCATTATTGCCAATCGGAGAAAGCTAGCCACGGTAACCACAGCTTTACATGATCAGGAGATTTGATATAGGTTGGACTTCCCGGTCAAGCTCATCATAGTCTATGAGCGCTCATCATATGTGATCTTTGATCTAGCAGTAGGTATAAAGCTCTTGGTTGACTGGGATTTCATGGTTAAAATCCCACAATCATCGAAAATCACAAACCCATTTTTTTGTTCATCTAGAAGAAAAATTTCTTTACAGTCAGAACAGTTAAACTTTGGAACTCTTCCTGAAGAGTGTCGGCAGCAGGGCTGGCAACAGAAATCTTGGGGTCCGGTAAACTGATATATCTGGGGGGCCCAATACCCCGACCCTTGAGCAGAACATTTTTAGTACACTGCATATTGAATGTGTTTTTTTATTGTTACAAAAGAAACATAATTAGTATTCACTAATACCAGAGGGGGGTTCCAAGTAAGTACCCTACAGGAATCCAGGCAGGTGCCTTTATTATTCATTGCTAGGTACTGCACTACTGCAGACATGCTTACAGACCCTGAGCCCCTCTGATCCTTGGGGACCCTCACAAGCTTGGGGCCCAGTACAGGTGTCCCCCCCTGTCGCCTGCTCTGGTCGGCAGACACTATAAATACGTTTAAAATAAGGTTGGATAAACATTTATTGGTTAAAAACATCCACGGGTACGAATAAGTAACAATCTGTTTTTAAAATATCGGAACATACTATATAACAAGGGATAAACTATTATAAACATAGTTTGAACTAGATGGACGCAAGTCTTTATTCAGCCTCACCTACTATGTAACTATGGGGGTTATTCTAGTTCATTCTTGCTGACAAAATCCTTCTTAGATGGACAAAACCATGTGCACTGCGGGTGGGGCAGATGTAACTTGTGCAGAGAGAATTAGATTTGGGTGGGGTTTTTCTTCAAAGTGAGATCTATATTGCAGTGTAAAATCATGCAGTCAGTATTTTCCCTGCACAGAAACAAAATAACTCACCCAAATCTAATACTACTTTCAGACCGCAAATGCCATGTCGCACACAGGATTAGGACACGGGTCCCATCCCCAGAGCAACACGGCAATGCGGTCTGAAAGTTCCGACACCGACACGGCATATTGCCGAGTCGGTGACGTCACATGGGGCGGTGCTGGGCGGCGGCGCGTCATCGGGGGCTCGGGAGGAGGCAGTACTTGGAGCTGACAGTGCTGCCTCCTCCATACTGTGAACGGGACACGGGTCGCTCGACCCAGGCACCCGTTCACACTGCAGTTGACACGGGTCATAGCCGTGTTCAACCCTGGTCAATACCAGGGTTGAACACCCGTGTTGCTCGACCCGTGGTGCCCTTTTCAGACCGCACCGTGACCCGTGTTTAGGCCCCGCGAACACGGCAATATGCCGTGTTCGGAGTGCGGTCTGAAAGCGGTATAATTCTATCTGCACATGTTACATCTGCCCCCCCTGCAGTGCACATGGTTTTGTCCATCTAAGAAGGATTTTGTCAGAATAAATGAACTAGAATAAACCCCTAGGTAACTATGAAGAAAGCTACCTTCTCCACATGCGTAAAGATCCACGACCTGAAATTATTATTAAGGGGATATACTTAGTTTTTTACTTTTCTTCCACAGGCTTGTTTAAGTGGACTTCCATGGCCCGGCTTTAGCCAGACTTTTCACCACTTCAGTTGGGATTCACTGGGTACCTGCAACACCTACTTTAGACAGGTGAGTGACCTGGCTGATGGTATAATATGATTAGAAGTCTATTTGATTTGGTAATTTAGTTTTATACTAAATAAGTTTCAGGCATTTCCTGGTTTCACATTTTGCTTCCCAACAATAGGATACTGGATATTGTTATATCTTTAAATTCTTTTTACTTATACACTATTTTATTATGTATTTTCCTTAGAGTTGCAGCCTTATTGACTAGTATATTATATGTAAAGGTGCCCATACATGGTACAATTATTGTATACAATTTGGACTAGATCACATCGCATAGGTTTTACAATGCAATGAGAAGTGTGAAAGGAGATTGCATCTCATTGCACTTAGTACTTGTACCATGTATGGGCACCTTAAGAATTTATACTTCCCTTTATTTTTTCTATTTATTGGACATGGATGGATTGGACATGGATGGCAAGGTCACTGCCAGCCTTCAAACCCACATAGTTACTGTATTTTTAAGTTTCCCTGCAGTAATGATGTTGACCCAAAGTGTTAGGTCATTTTGGTTATTCCCCCTCCTGTTTTTCGACCCCTTCCCAGGAGAGTTTTTTTTGCAAAACTTTACTTCACTCACCATGGGTTGAGAAATAGTTTTAGAAAATGCTATTCATACGTGTATGTTGTAATATTGAATGATGGCCCACACACACACAAAATGTTAAAGGGGTTGAATTCTCCTAACAAACGCAGAATGGCACGATCTGCTTTCCATAGGCAAAAGGTGGTCATGATGATGCTGCAGGAGACGCATTTTCATTCCTGCTCTCTGCCAGTGCTTTGGGACCATGGCGTGCACTGCGGCCACTCGCCCTGCTTCAGACACACTACTTTATTCTCCCACCGTGCCCTAGTGGATGGTAGGGCATGAAATAATGCCTGTCGGTAAAGGTCGGCTCCAAAAAAAGTGAGAAGGCTCCAAAAAAAGTGAGAAACCTGATGTCAACATAATGCATGTGTCAACCTAATGACTCTGTAGACCTAACCCCATGTTGACCTAATAACTGTCAACCTTCCTCTTGTCAACCTAGTGACCATATAGCATTTAGGGGCAGATGTATTAAGCCTGGTGAAGAGATAAACTGGAGATAGAGTGGAAGGAGATAACGCACCAGCCAATCAGATCCCAACTGTCATATTTCAAACACAGCTGATTGGCTGGTGCATTAACTCTTCCAAGTTATCTCCACTTTATCTCCAGTTTGGTGCATTAACTCTTCCAAGTTATCTCCACTTTATCTCCAGTTTATCTCTTCTCCAGGCTTAATACATCTGCCCCTAATATTACTGGCTGATGGGTTATTTTAAATGGACTTGACTACTTTTATATGTATAGGGTTACCATACTTTTGGCATTGAAAGGGTTCAACGGAAAATTGAAAGGATATTATAGGAAGCAACTGATTGTTTGGACTACTTTTGTGGCTTGTGCTTCTTACAGCAAGGAGAAAATGACATGACCAATGTAAAATGAGAAATCTAAGTTTTTCATCGCTTGGAGGTGTATATTTAATCCAAAAAATCTGTACTGTTCTATAAGCCACTAGTCTAATAGTAACATTACAGACCAATTTTTCAGGGAGCAAGTAAGGAGTTAAGAACTTTAAGGCTGATGCTGGTCATGTGATTTAGTGCAGGCCTTTTGGCTAGATCTTCAACGATACATCAACCATACTTTGAAGATAACTTTTACCATAACCCCCTCATAACCCCCTCATGGGCACTGTGGAATATTCATGCGCTAGACACACACACACCCCTCACACAAGGTGTTAAGGGTCTCCTGGCTAAAATTGCAGCGGCCACCAAAAAAAATTCTCTCCCAATGGATATACTCCAATCCCATTTCTTTACAACTTATGCTCCCGAGATTAAAATGTATTTTCCAGATGGATTGGATAGAGTTTTTGTTGGATGTGGAGACCAAAGGTGCCAAAATTCTTTGACACTTGGCTGCTATATATACACCTACTCTCACAACTCAGGAAAAAGACCGCATTAGACGAGCGGTTTCGCTTACAACATGGTATAATTTGGCCACTCTGGAGAAGGGACACCCCCCTCTCTAGATCACGGTCTGTCTCAGCTCCTTCTATGTTCACTCCTCCTCCAGTAATGGCATTATATGTTGTGCTCATATTCAGAATGCAGATGTAAATGTGTCCATTGTCGAGATACTGTGATGTGCCACTCTATGGCCCTTATTCAGATCTGATCGCAGTACAAATTTGTTTTCAAAATGGGCAAAACCATGTGCACTGCAGGTGGGGCAGATGTAACATGTGCAAAGAGAGTTATATTTGTGTTGAGTTATTTTGTTTCTGTGCAGGGTAAATACTTGCTCCATTATTTTGACACTGCAATTTAGATTTCAGTTTGGAAACACCACACCCAAATGTAACTCTCTCTATACATGTTACAACTGCCCCACCTGCAGTGCACATAGTTTTGCCCATTTTGAGATCAAATTTGTACTGCGATCAGATCTGAATAAGGGCCTATGTCTTTTTCATTGTACTACTTGGTGATGTTTTTAATATACCATATGTCATTCTTTTTCAATAAAAAATATAAAAAAAGTTGATGCAAACAACTCCTTTGGGCTGGCATATCATTAAAAATCAGAATTCCATTTTTCACATTAACAGTGTGCAGTATTCAATGCTGGTTTTCGAAATGTGCAGGGAATCCTGTTCCGGAGGGCTGGAGCATTCGCTGACAGCCCTCCGTGTCACCCTATTCAACGAGTCAGGGGCAGCGAGCCCTTGGCGGCGAATTTTAACTTCTGCAGTGAATGCCACAGGGAGCTGGGGGTCGGCAGCAGGCAGGGGGCTGGGATAAGAAGCTGCTGCACTACTGGTCCCGATCCTGCATATTTAATGATCGGGACCAGAGTGCAGTGAATATATGAATATTAATGAGTGGCTCCCGGCCCCTTGCCCCCTGTTCAAAGTTAATTTCTTATACCAGGAAGACTTGAAAAAGATAGAAGTAGCCTCATTGGTCTCAGATTGAGCCTTCCACATTTTCACGCAAGAAAAGTTTTGACCAGGCTGTTCGTATGTACCATATAATACAGAGAAAAAAAACTGTATCAAACAGTCCTGAGGCTCGGAGCAGGGGAAGGAACTAATTAGATCCAGATGTTAATACACTTGTGTTAAAAGTACTTGTGAAGCTGTCAACTGATTCTGAAAAAAAAAATATATATATATATATACACACACTACATCCTCTGACAACTCTCAATCCAAAGTTCTACTCACAGTATGCAAGTAGATTAGTATTTTCCAGATTCCCTGTATCGCTAAACAAATGCACTTGATATGGTACAATATTCAGTTGGGTATAGACACCATTGAATGTGTGCCCATATTTAGAAAGCTTCAAAATACACAGAGGAAGCCAAACAGGTTGCATTCAACGCTTTGTTCATAGCATTCACTTTTGTTAAAATAGAAGGGGTTGATGTATCAATAAGGAAAAAGAGTGAAGAATTGGACAATTGAAATAACTTTATAGAATGTACTTGATCAGTGCCAAATCAAAGCAGATTATTTGCTATGGGCAACTTATCCACTATTTTCAATGCTTTATACATCAACCCTCACTTTATTGAAGGAGGGGGGGGGTCTGGGTACCATTTTAGGCTTGGTAAAATAACACGATTAGTTGATCCCCAGGGGAGAATTCAATGATCCCAAATAGCCAGCACATAGAAGAGGACTTTCTTTTATTGTGGACTTTTTTCCACCTGCCTTGAATAGGAAAAACAAATATCTGCAATAAGCGACTGCTGTGTTTTTTGCACGATAGCGGGTAAAAATTACATGGCTGGTCTGAATAAAAAAAAACTATAAGGGCAAAAACTGCGATAAAGCCCTTTTTTGCTGTCAAATTTCCCGGGATCAACGGAATTCACCTTACAATATATCTGTCTGTGCAAAACAGTTAGGCAGATAAAATTTGAGGTTTTTGCCCCTTTAACAGAAAATGAGTAGGGAAGCAGGTCATAGTTGTTGTGGAAACAGTTATTCTAGTTACACTCGCATTTCTGGCAATGGATAATGGGTGGTGTCCTGGCAAGAACAATTTTTTTTCTCTCTGGCAACTTTAGGTTTGTTTCTGCCATTTCTTGCCCATGATAGAATCATTCTGTGTAGCATTATGCTCATACTAAACAGAGGTCCAGATAACTTAACTGTTATATATTATTAGTGAATATTAATTGTAGCCCTATAGCTTAGTTAAAAATGGCAGACGTAGTAGATTTAAGGTTTCACATTTTTTGCCTTCTCCCTAAGGACACAAATACTAAATGCACTGCTTGCAAAAACTGCTTGAGACCCCAATAAACCGAAGAATCAAATGGAAGAAGGAATAATAAAAGACTGGGTCCAGAGTAGTTGGTGCACTAAAACTTAAATTCCCTGTGTGCTGGCTCCTCCCCTCTATGCCCCCTCCCACAGCCCAGTTGAAAAAAACTGTCCCAGAAGGAGACATACATACATACATAGGTTAGAGAAATCTAGAATAACAGATCATGTAATGAGTAACCACAGTAGAACAGGAAAAAAAAATCCGCAAAGCCATCTGATTGAACAAGGAATCAAAACGATTCTGGATCAGAACAACACTGCAAAAACACACAGGGTAAAAGTTTCAGAACAGAGGAGGGCGCCTAGTATACTCTGGGGGAAATTTACTAAGATGTGAATTCTACTTTACATGTGATGTTGCTATGGGCAACCAATCAGATCCGGTCTACTATATTTTAGAAGGTGCTAAATAAATAAGTAGGAAATTCTGATTGGTTGCCCATAGCAACATCACATGTAAAGTAGAATACACATCTTAGTAAATTTCCCCCTCTATGGACTACAAGCAAAGGATTTACCATTAGGCAATTAACATCCTATTTCTCTAACATCAATAGGGTACAAGGTACTAGAACAATGGGGAAGTACCAAAGTTTTAAGAACAGGTGGGAAGTTGCTGAGACCCCAAAAAAAACGAAGAATCAAATGGAAGCTCAGCTGCCAAAGTTATCAAACTTGTAGACTTTCATAAACATGTTCGCTCCCGAACCACGTAGCAGCCCGACACAATTGTAAGGCTGTAACATCACGAGCAGCCTCCCAAGAACCTTCCAATCTAGTACAGTGAGTCGTAACGGAGGACAGAACAGGCAGAGCTTCCCAGGAGTAGGCTTGTTGGATCGGGAGCATAATCCAGTGTGCAATGGACTGTTTTGATGCCGGGCATCCGATTTTGTGTGCATCAGATAACACACACAAAAAAAAAAAATCAAGGTCCTCACTATGGGTGAGATGTACTAAGCCTTGAAAAGTGATAAAATGGAGAGTAATAAACCCCCAACCAATCAGCTACTACCTAACATTTTTCACATTGAAGTTAGGATCTGATTGGCTGGTGGTTTATTACTATCCATTTGATCACTTTTCAAGCTTAGTACATCTGGCCCTATGTAAGTGGAAGAACCCAGAGTGATCACAGGAACCACTGTTGGTAGGTTAACATGAAATGTCGAAACAACCTTTGGCAAAAACTTTGGGCATGGTAAGAGCCCAGCCCTATCAGCATGATATACGGACTCATTCAAGAGAGAGCTTCTAATTTAGACACCCTACAAGCTGAAGCCAAAGCCAACAACGTGACAGCTTTCCACATCAGATACTTTATCTCTGTGGACTTCAAAAATGTTCAAACCACGAAGATTGTAAAAAAGTCCTAAACTGTGTAAAATGGGGTTGCATGTGGAGAACTCCCTTCAGAAATGTATGTACCTCCGGAAGAAGTGCCAATTGATTTAAAAAAAAAAAAAAAAAAAAAAAAAAAAAAAAAAAAAAAAAATCGACAAGGCAGAAATCTGAACCTTTAGCAATCCCAACCGAAGACCCAGGTACTGTTATGGATCTGGGAGTGTCCCCGCCAACCCTGACTCCGTTGCCTCTATCTGGAGTCGACGGACATGTGCAGGGATAGTTTTCACCTGTACCCGTCCCGGCTGTAAGGGCGGATTAGGTCCGCCCAGACTCCATTAAGGCAGGTCTTAGGTATTGACAACACGTCCGTCGAGGCCAGAAGAGAACAAGGGGACAAGCTAACTAATGCCCACAGAGACGGGGAACCCCCAGAACCCCAGGAGAGTGACAACACAGAGAAGATGGAACTCAAGGTAAATGCACCCACAGGTAATCTGGATAAGGTAATATGCAGTGGAACGCAACAATGCGCAGAGGTGACATATAACCAAAATATAATAATACTAAGGGCAACAATGCTCCAAGGGTGGTAATGGGATAACACGGGGCAGAGAGACCCACGTGAACACCCTGTAACATGTAAATATTTACACAGGAAGGCGTCCCACCGGGACCTGCGGTGGAGATAGGACCACGGATGGGACCCTCCGTACACAAGATAATGAGACTTCCTCCAAAGGGTTAACGTACTCACAGAGATGCTGACAGGTACTCAGGAGGGGAGAAGCAAGCTTCACAGGGTAGGTAGTGAAGGTAGATCAGAGACCCACAAAGGGACCAGATACACGCTGAGCCAAACAGGACAGACCGATGGACTCTATATCCGGCGTCAGCTTGAGGTCCACCTAAGGATTATAAAGGAGCCTGGTCCAATCACATGCGGCGGGACCAGCTCCTAATAAATTCATGCAGCATCTGTGTGTGAATTCTCCCGCCTGCCGGCGGCTGCCTGGCGTCCCCGTTGCCTAGGCAACCGCTGCGGCAGCATGGAGTACAGAGAGGGGCTGCGTCGCGGTTGCCTAGCGACGGCAGCCGGAAGTTCGGGCCCAGAAGTGTGCTGGCGTCCCGGCTGCCTAGCAACAGCCGGGGCACACACTCCAGGACCCGTCAGTCGGGCAGGGACGCCGGCGCTGCGGGTCCCAACAGATACACACCCGTTTGCAAAAATGTAGGAATCTGCCCAGTTTAAATTCCATCGGCCGGTACTGCCTACCTTCACACCAAGAAAAGTACTGTTTCCAAATCCAGTGATAATGCTTAGAGGTAATTCCTTTTCTAACATTTAGCATTGTAGGCTGAGACACCATGTCCAGAAACATGTCCAAAAAACAGAAGCTTCTATGAGGCGGTAGATTTAGTAACCACCCGTGGCAGGTCATAAAGGTCTGACCTGAGCATGACACTGTGCTCCAATTGTTTGCTTGACAGGGCTTTTATCAGAAGGTCATCCAAATATGGAATGACATTTACCCCCAGAATCCTCAGTTGGAGCATCATTTCTGCCATGACTTTTATAAACACCCTTGGTGCCAAACGGCAGAGCCTGAAATCGATAGTGCCTTTTGAGAATCGTAAACTGCAGATAAGCCTTGGGAAGGTGTGCATCCCCAATATCCAGGAATTCCTTTTCCTCACTGCCGGCAAGAACTCCATTTTAAACTTGAAGGTCCTTAGGTGTTTAAGGATTGGAGATTTAGGATAGTATTGAGCGAACCATCCGGTTTGGGCACCACGAACAGGTTGGAGTAATAACCCTTGTTCCTGAGATGAGCAGGAACCAGGATCATCACTCGCATAGTTTCTAAAGGCTGCATGGTTTCCGGAACATTCTTGTAAGAATCGCACAAAACTGGTAAATTTATTTGAAGAATCAGGGAGGAGGCGAGCCCTGAGAGATCAAATTGATTACCTAGTGATCCCGACAGGACTCGTTCAAGGGACAACGGACGAGCCCCCCGGGAGATCCCCTAGGATCCCCTGCGGAAGGTTTTGCAGGAGCAGAACTAGCGGCCTGCTCTTAAAAGGTAGAGGTGATTGGTTTCATAGCTTACCACGGGAGTCTCTTGCTTCATTTGAAGCACCTCTTGCTCGTCCCCAAAATCAAGCAGCCTGAAAGGACTGCAAAGAAGGGTTCTTCTCGCAGGTGGTATTGCAGAAGGGAGGTATGTAGATTTGCCGGTGGTAGCCTGTGATTTCCACTTATTATTTCCCTCACAGAATAGTGCTTCACCCCTAAAGGGTAACCCCTACACTCCTCTCTTAGACTCAGGATCTGCTGCGCATTGGCACAGTCAGTCATAGAGTTCTGTGGGCTGAGACCGCCATTGTAGAGGTACAGGCAGAAACAATTACAATCTCTTTAAGAGCTTCACAAAAGGAAAACCGCAAATTCCTGTATATCACTTAACAGAGTGGCGACATCGACCTGTGGAGTCTCCCTGTCCAAAGCAGACTGGGCAATAGTTGCACGCTGACTAATAGCTCTGGTAATTCAGAAGCAAGCTATGACAGGCCTCTATGTTGCCCCTGCAGCCACATAAATCGCCTTCAAGCTATTTTCAAGTTTACGGTCTGCAGGAGAATTAAGGGATATAGCACCCAATACTGGGAGGATACAGAGGTATCTAACACAGGAGGATTCTCCCAAACCTTACAATCATCCAAAGGAAAGGGAAAGATAGATAAAAACCTCTTAGGCAATTGAAACTTCTTTTCCGGCTGAGGCCAAGCTCCCTTAAATAAACGGTCAAGCCTCTTTGACACCAGAATGCAGCCGAGGATTTTTGTTTAGTGGAAAAGAACGTTTGTTCAACCTGTTCTACCTCCTCGTCAGGTATTTTCAGAACTCTCGAATAGCAAATATCAGAGACTACAAGAAGGGATTCATCACCTTTTACCTCCACAAAATCAACCTCCCCCTCCACCAGAAAATTCACATTCTTCGGAGTCATCCTGGAGAATGGAGAGCAGTGGCCGCTTCCGAGGGCCTATAGGTTTCAGATTTTGCAGCCACCAGGTCAGATACCAACCATTTAAAAGGTCCTGCCTTTCCTGCTCAGCTAACGCTAATTTGGTAGAAATACTGTAGAAGACATTATGCCTTTAATAGACTCCAGCCATACAGGCTCCTGCATGTTGCTGTTTTGAAAAGACCGATTACACAGGTCACACAAAAGTGTTTCCTCAGTAGAAGGTAGAAAACTTTGTGTGACAAGACTGGCAAGCAATCTTTTTTCCTGTCACACTGTTCAAATCAGAAATACAGAATATACAGAACACAAAGAAATTCAGAAACAGTCCCCTCGCTGAGCTGACAAATGAGGGAGGGAGATGGAAAGAAGCCAGCACACATCGCCCTTACTGTGTGACTATCACACAGGTGACACAGAGCCTTTTATAATACGGCAGATCCCAGTAGGACCCTCCTGAGCCACCAACTATATAACCCCCATGTTACTGCAATCTTGTGCTTTCAGGGAGGCCTTGTATAGCTGCGGAGCTGAAGCAGGAGTTTCTGTAATGGTGCCTGCCGTCTGTGCTGGTTCCGCTCTCGGGAGGCTCCGCTCCCAAGATGGCACATGCTCTCCCTCACACTGACCACCTCCAGGGCCTTGAGGCTCAGAACACACACACACCGATGGCATCTTCAGCACAGAAGGGGTGGCGGCATTCTGCGGGTGCCCTCGCTAAGCTCCGGTGGCTGCGAAGCAGTACCCTCAGGTGCTAGAAGCCTGTCAGCCTGGAGATGGACAATTAACCCTTGTGGAGGTTGGCCTGTTTCCCACCTTATGCTAGCCATCCCTGTCTCAAAAATAATAGTACATTTTTTTTTTTTAAACTGGGCTGTGGGATGGGGCATAAAGGGGAGGAGCCAGCACACAGGGAATTAAAGTTGAGTGCACCGCCTCCTCTGGACCCCGTTCATACCCTCATTGTTCCAGTACCTTCCCAGTATACCCTGTGGATGTTAGAGAAAATAAATAAATCAAGCAAAAAAAAAAAAAAGGCTGCAGGGACTGCCGGGCTCCTCCATGCACCCGGAAGGGTGATGTTCTGGTGCTAGGGAGCAGAACGTCACTGGTTCAGTCAGCACAGCAGGAGGCTGCACGGACATCAGGTGAGGGGGGCGGTGCGCTCTGTGCAGGGCAGCGTGGGTCACAAAAGAAGCCCATAGGCTTCTATGGGTTTACACCATATAGAGCTGGCATAACCCACCGCATCGAAGCTCCTGTGGTGAGGCTTTAGTGCATCTGTAAATGTGGTAAAAACCCAGTTAACTGAGTTTTTATTGCATTTTCAGTTTAGTACATCCCGCCATTAGTGTCTCAGTCTCATGCTGAAACTAAATGTGCAGGATATTCTGACCCGCAGGATATTGACAGATGCGGCATGCTTGCTGAGGAGGCAGAATCAGGAACCAGGTGACCGATGAGTAACCCAGCAGCAATGGAACCTGGGACATTTTACGACATACTCCTTTCTAACAAGCACTAGTACAGTATTTGCTGACTGATATTACCCCTTCAGTCCACCCCTCCCATACATTGGTCACCCAAATCCCCTCCAAAGAGAATTTCAAAACAGAATGCCCAAGCAGAACAGTGGTAGTAGGGGGAGTTTCTGAACAGATTCCACCACAGACTAAAAAGTTTTCCAGGGAAGACAACTCCATAGCTAAATTCATTAATTTGAAAAGGATTTGCTAGTTTACTTTAACTAAAATTAAGGGATATCCAGGTACACCAGTGATTTTCAACCTTTTTCAGGTCGCAGCACACCAGACAAGACTTCAAAATTGCCAAGGCACACCAACATTTTTTAATCAGATATTCCTAAAATATTGCGCACTTGTAAGTAGGGTTACCACCTTTTTGTTGAGAGATTCCCGGACATTGGCCCACCCGTTGACACACCCACTGACCCGCCCCAGTCCTGCCTTATGTTGATTTTTTTAAACCTTTGCTTCAATTTCATTCTTGATTTTGCATACCATAATGCCAGGTACATGTTATATCACACACATTAATGGCCATTACAAGTTATGCCACACATCGTGATGCCAATTACAAGCTATGCCATATACCGCAATGGCCATTACACATTATGCCAGGACTCAACAAATTTCTTGCAAACGAGGGACAATATGGACAGTGCCAAATTTTCAACATAATGCCAACACACCGCACACCCATTATATCGTATACCACATGCCATAATGGCCATTACCTGTTATGCCACACACCGTAATGCCCATTGCACATTTTAGTGAACTTTGTAATTCCGATTACACAAAAGCCCACACATGATGCCCATGGCATACTATGTAACACTCCGCAATGCCCATGACATACTATATAACACACCGCAATGCCCATGACATACTATATAACACACCGCAATGCCCATGACATACTATATAACACACCGCAATGCCCATGACATACTATATAACACACCGCAATGCCCATGACATACTATATAACACACCGCAATGCCCATGACATACTATATAACACACCTCAATGCCCATGACATACTATATAACACACTGCAATGCCCATGACATACTATATAACACACCATACACATTTGACACATAAGTGCCACTTACCTACATGCTCAATGCCAGGGGCTTCATGCTCGATGCCAAGGTGGACTGAATTTGCTCGTTGCCAAGGGGGACAGAACTGTGCAGTGGCCCACTCCTGGCTCCCGTCCGCTATTTGCAATTCAATGCACCGCCAGTAGTGTGCGGCAGGGAGGGAGGGTTGGAGCAGTAGGTTGGGAGGGTATCTGCAGTGGGGTGGGAAGGTGGCTGGGAGGGTATCTGCAGTGGGGTGGGAGGGTATCTGCAGTGGGGTGGGGGGGTGGCTGGGAGGGTATCTGCAGTGGGGTGGAAGGGTGGCTGGGAGGTTATCTACAGTGGGGTGGGAGGGTGGCTGGGTGAGTGCAGGAGGGTAGGAGTACACCATAACTTAGCCAGCCGATGGTTAGCCGGCCCGCTCACCTCACCCCCCACCTCCTCCCAGTGTGCGTCCATGTGCAAACCCCCTTTCTGCCTGTGCTTACACACCGACGTCCCCTCCCCCTGTCAGTGTGCGTCCATGTGCGCACCGCCCGCCCGCTCACGGCTCCCCCGCTATGTACGGGAGAGAGACGTGCTGTGCTGCTATGTAATATTCATATCTCCCGCTGCTGGACCACTAGCCAATGGGCGCTCGCAGTCGAGCAGCCACCAGTTGATTGGCTGCTGGACCGCAATCGCCATTGGCTAGTGGTCCAGCGGGATATATGATTATTGCATAGCAGCACAGCACGTCTCTCGAGTCCCGGACAGTGCACAGCGGGGGAGCCGTGAGCGGGCGGGCGGTGCGCACATGGACGCACACTGACAGGGGGGCGGGCGGGGAAGCATTCCCGGACGGTGGGCATTGTATAGTCCAGGTCAGCCACTCTGCGCCGTGCGACCACACACACAACGTCCAGTATGATGCCGAGCCGCCTGCCCGTCCCCCCTGTCAAAGTGAAACTCCGCTGGTGAGTCGCCGTGACCCGAGGCATGGCGGCACACCTGTCAGCTGGCCGCGGCACACTAGTGTGCGGCGGCACACCGGTTGAAAATGTCTGAGGTACACATATGAACATTAGTAGTGTTGACTTTAGACTGTTTTAGCAAGGCGCTACTAAGAGGGCAGGGCACATTTTGCCCTTTAGAAATCAGGCAAGGCGTGGCACAAAGTTGATTATTTACTAAGATAGAAGTTCTATTGAAGATATGTTGCCCATAGCAACAAATAAGAATCTACTTATTATTTAGCAGAATCTGATTGGTTGCTATATCAGGAGTGATGAAAAAACTGGGGCAGATGTACTATTAAACCCATACTGTTCTTCCCAAGAACAGACTCTCAGCACTGCAATCCATTTTAAATGCTGCTGCTAGGCTGATCTTCCTTGTAAGACGCTCATCGTCTGCTGATCCGCTCTGCCAGTCCCTTCATTGGTTGCCTGTATATTATCATTATAAAACACTTCTACTTGCATATAAAGCTATTAACCATACTGCACCAGCATATATCTCTGCACTTATCACAAAATATCTCCCATCTCGACCACTCCGCTCTGCACAAGATTTGCGTCTCTCATCTGAGCAGATCACTAGCTCCCATTCACTAAGGGAATGCCCTTCCATGCACAATTAGACTCTCCGCTAGCCTCCAAACTTTCAAGCGCTCCCTGAAAACTCACCTCTTCAGGCAAGCCTATCATATTTAAGTTCTACACGCATAACCCTCTGAGGCACTTATGTATTATAAAGCTTTCCTTCTGGACTTGTAACTTGTTGGGACTGCTATGCTATTACTGATGCCTGTCCTTGTGTTTCCCTCCTATATACCTAATAGATTGTAAGCTTGCAGCAGGGCCCTCTAACCTCCAAGTCTGTCTGTTACCCAGTTTGTTTTATCACTGTCTACTATTGTAAAGCGCAACGGAATCTGCTGCGCTATATAAGAAACGGCAAATAAATAAATACTGTTTTAAAAATAACGGGTTCCGTTTCTCCTGCATAATGAGGAGAAGCGGGCACCCATTAAAGCCTCATGTATGAAACCTCCCCCCCCCCCCGGCCTGCTGGCTCTATGGGCATGCGTGAGAACTTGCTATTATTAAGAGATCTCGAGTGTAGCCCAGATCCAGCAGCAGGGCTAGTGTTGTCCCTGCAGTGGGGATAGGACAATGCTAGGCCAGAGCTAACTGAATTGCCTCCTTAGAATCATTTGCACAGATTTTTAGACTAATGCATCTCTACAGAATCTAAGAAATTTTTGTTTTACTCTATTAATACCTGTATCTGAACAATTAGAGCAAAGTATTTTCAAATGTAAAAATTAATACATACATAATTTCATTAATCAATTTGCATTAGGACTACTTAATGTAGAAAACTTGACGATTATGTGTTAATGTGTATTTTTCATTTAACAAAGACTGCCCTGGAGCAATGCTTTCCTTAGAGAAATGACATGGAGGGCTTGTCTTTGTTAATGGTCCTGGGCCTGATACCAATTATACATTTTTATGATCTCATAGTGGACAAAACATATTAATGCCAGGAATGGAGAAATGAACAATGTTATAGACAAGAAAATGGTTTCAAGAGTAAACTGTTGAGCACAAAAAAATTTGATACATTATCAGATAAGCTATAGAAAGGGAGGAAAATTGCTTGTAGCTTAGCTTCACTTTAATTCCAAAACTGAAACACAATGGGGTCTTGCAATACTCAAGATATTGGCTGAAATATTTTTGATTAGGATCCCTGCGATGATTACTAATGACACATTTTCCATATGAAGTCTACACCGGTAGTATTTTTGGTTGTCTTAAAATAATGTTTATCTATATTTATATATAAAATGACTGACACTTATAACATCACATATCAGAGAGGGGGGGGGTATTCAATGTGTCGCCGCTATTTCCGCCCCCTTTGCGCCGATCGGCAGGCGGGACATTGAATCCCGCCTGTCGTTCAGCTGTCGGCCTGACCGCAAACAGGCCAGGATCACGGCTGTCGGCAGGGATCGACAGCCGTGATACTAGATTGAATACCCCCCCTAAGTCATTAATGGTAAAGATCATTGCATCTCCTACAATGGGGTTATTCAATGCTGGATGATGTTTCCAGTACGTGGAAATATCGGGCAGCACCTATTCAGTCCTGGCCAGGACTCACTGCTACAGATACAGCTCTTTGAAAAGCCAAATCTGCATTTGCAGAAACAGCCACTAAATTTGGGAATTAGCAGCAGTTTATGCAGAAAAATGCGATGATTCATCGATCCACTAGTAGTTCCCATCCGCCGCATGGACCCCACCGCTAATCTCACATACGCCACAGGGGGGGGAAAAAAAAAATGGAAAAACTCTTCCAAAATCTCCCACTTTCGGATTCTCACTTCCTATTACATTTGGCCCATTATGTTCTGGTTTATGGTGTTACCATAACCATTAGCATTCCAAATTGCATTGTGTTTAATTGCTCTTTGATCCCTTTTTGTGTGCTTCTGCTTTGCAGTGCTTGGAAAGACCACAAAAAAAAAAACACGCATCCATTATGCCTGAGGGTTTCCTATACTGTAGAGTGGGATAGCACAATGAGAAATCAAAACAAAAAGTAACAAGAGTTCAAATAGTAAACACAGTCTGTCATAGTTTCACTGACAGTTGTTTGTTTTGGCTCAAAAAGGTTGTATTAAAACTTGTTTTTCGGGAACTAGTAAATAAGCTATTTGCTTCCTAGTGATTGATCACATTTACATATACAGACCCTTTAGTCTACAGAAAAAAAAATATTGCAGTTACGCAAGTTTTTAATGAAAATATATAATAGACACACACACACTATTAGGTTTACAAATTCAGGAACAAACTTAACCAGGTACTATTGGGACGTTAGAAGTTCACCACAACAAACATTCAAGTATATTGACCGGTCATCTCCTGTAGATAAAAATCTGAAAGTGGAAGGCACACATCCATAAAATAATTAGACAGTAAACACACTACTACTGATTTCACATAAACAACCCTGCTCTAACCCGGTATTTGAAAATGTTTCTGAAATGGGTCTAAGCAAGTTAAACCACTTTCAGATTGCATGGTGGACCTGGTTTATTACCAGGTTTGTGCCTTTCACACTTAACCTGGTTCACCCATAGAAAACAGTGTAATGTCATCTTTAATGGACTTTTTTGGCTCACATATTTATTTATTTTTTGTATTTATTAACATATTTGTATTATAGTTAAAAATAAACCTGCTTGCTGAGGTTTATGTACTGTACCAATTACAAATGTTTGTATATATTAGAGAATCCTTTACAGTGCCAGTGATTTGCCTGGCAATTTCTGCCTCCCCTCTTATTCTAAGCAACTCCCTCCCCTCCTCATCAGTCCATGATGCCATAACTGTATGCTCTGTAGTGTAGAAATATGCCAGCAATGCTTATCCACTACTTTAAATGTTATTTCTCTTGTTTCCTGATTCAGGATAGTGTCATCAGGCAGGGAGACAGCCCATCACCTCATTTTGCAGAGTACCGGGTCTGAGTCTTTCACACTGCAAAATGAATCACCTTTAAACTGTGTAGCATCCTTCTTTTAACACAGTTTAAATCACTGGGTTTTTTTTACCCAGTATTTTGACTATGGAGCTTTCACACTGCACCTAGAACTGAGTTGACATGCTTAAAAATCGGCGTGTTAAAGCTGCGGAGTGAAAGGGGTACACTCCACCAGCAACTTAAACACAAACCACAAGATACCTTTAAATTGCTTGATACATAAACAAAACAAAAAAAAAAAAGCTATCGCTCATTCTATTTCAGAGTACATAAGACGGAACAGTGATTTGGATACATAAGCGTTTGAGATTTTCACTTTAACAAGGTTTAGCTTAAGCCTGCAGGAAAGGACATAGAAACCATTAACAATGACAGAGCCCCATAAAAGTGTTGCAGTTTACTTGTAAATTGAAGTACACTTCCCAGCACCTCCCAATACAAACAGTAAACCTCCTAATCTCATTAGCACCATGGGAGAGATCAACACAGGCTATACAATAATTTTTACTGCAGACTACGCATTACATATGCAGAAACATAGTTCTGCAACGTGTAATTATATATATATATATATATATATATATATATATATATATATATATATATATATACACACACACACACACACACACATACACACACACACATCCGTACATACTGAAACGGCAGCCATCTCAATAACAAAGCTACTTTCTTTTCTTTATCTGTATCAACAAAAATCCGAACTATTTATGAAGGATTTGAGTATGTGGGGTAAGAAATTGTAAACAGAGAGTAAAAATGCAGAACAGTTAAAGAGTCTGAAGGATTCTGGGAAACAACTTAAACTGGGTAAACATCTGAAAGTTGTGTCTATCTAAAGTCTGATATGATGTAAATGTATTGTGTCGCATGCACACTTCATACAATGGCCCGAGATATTGTTAGTGATAATACTAATTACTATTACCGCACCACATTCTATGTCACATATGACGTGTAGTAAACCAGAGAAGTCATCAAAACTGAGGGTACACAGTAGATGACAGCCATTACAATCCACCGCAAATAACAAGATTGCCCAATATATCGTAAAGTGTGTACACAGTTTAATAACTCAATGATTGAAGTTAGGTTCTCCCTTTTAATTAGAAGTTTGTGTTACCAGTAGGATCTAAAGGCCCCCATACACTAGGGCGACTTGTCCTTAGGACAAGTCGCACCCGACTTCCCCCTGAGCTTCCCCGGCTGCTCCCCGGGGGAGCTTGATTAGATTGGCACTTGATGTGCCATTTTTTACATGTGATAAATCGTCTCGATTTATCACATGTAAAAAACCCGGGGAGCAGGGGGGGGGGGGCTACAGAGGTGGGAGCTGGTGGGAGCTGGGGACGCTGCGGGGGACACGTCTGTGTCCCCCGCTGCTGGGGACGTTGCGGGGGACAGCGTCTGTGCGGCGAGGCGGTAGAGGGGGCTGGGGACGCTGCAGGGACACAGGCGGCATAGAGCCGGACAGGGGGAGCCGGCGGGAGCTGTCAGTGCTAGAAAAAAAAGCCTATACAATGAATGGGCAGCCTCCTATTGGCTGAGCGCTCTCTCAGCCAATTGCTGACTGGCTGAGAGAGCGCTCAGCCAATCACAGGCCGCCCATGCATTGTATGGGCTTTTTTTTTATTATTCAATACTGACAGCTCCCGCCGGCTCCCCCTGCCCGGCTCTATGCCGCCTGTGTCCCCCGCAGCGTCCCCAGCCCCCCCTGCTCCCTCTACCGCCTCGCCGCCCCACTAGGTCCCAAGTCGGGTGGTCGGACGTGCAGCAGGTCCGACCACCCGACGCAGATCCGATGCGCACGGGACCGCGCATCGGATCTGAGGGGACATCAAAACTAGCCGATTTTGGTCTGATTTCGGCCAGATCCGACTGATCTGGCTGAAATCTGACCAAAATCGGCTAGTGTATGGGGGCCTTAACAGACTTCTGCTGTGCATTATTTTTCTCTGTGGCGAAGAAGTTGTAGGCAAATAGTCAACATTCATAATGTCAAAAGTTTAGCTAATAGACAACATTTGCAGAAAGTTGATAGGTTTAATATTGACGTTAGGCTGTGGGGGTGTGTGAGTAAGGGGTGGTTGCTAGGTACTAGGGAGAGGGTTAGGAAAATATACTTCAGGAACATTGGATGACCACAGCTCACATCTGAAAGTGATAGTCACAAAACTGCTGGGACCCAGAAGATGCCATAGGAGCAGGCAAGTCCCTGTTTACTCACTGGGATGAAATATTGACATTCTAACATGTTGAAATTTCAGCAGTGTCTAGAGGATAAATAACGACATGGTCAATGTTTACATTATGACCATGCTGACATTTTCATGTCTACACAATGAATGTTGACATTCTATACCAAACTCATGGAAAGAAATCATGGGTCCAACAACTCTGGCAGCTTCACCTGCTTACTTACTACAAGGCTCCTCTCCTAACTTATGCTGTGTACACACGGTGAGATTTTGTGTTGGATTATGACTATATAGATAAAATCGAACCAAACTCGAACCAAACTCAAATGGATATCGAACGGTTTTCAGCCAGGGGGTGGGGGACACGACGAACTGGGACCAGAACCAGGACAGGGCTGTGGAGTTGTCAGACAACAATCAAAATCAGAATGTTGACTGCTCCCAACAGGAAAATCTGTCTAGTTAAAATTGGCGTAATTATGACTAAAAACTCAACTTCACATTGAATAGTTTAGGCCATTTTTTTAAACTCCAACTCAAAAAAATGGTAGAAAAAGTCGAATGTAAGAACTAACGAGCCTAGAAAAAAAACAACTAAAACTGTCAAGGTAGATTTGACAGTCAGAAAAAAAAACATTGGATAGTCAAAAGCAAGACTACTTTTTTCTGTCAAAAAATAAAAGGTTCTCAAAAAAAAAAAAAATCAAGATTTTCACAGAGATTGAATGTGTATACTAGCCATACCCGCTGTTTTTCCAACCCCAGCACGGATAGTGTAAAGTTTAGCATTACTGCCTCACAGTGTTGAGGTCATGAGTGGAATCAACACCATGGCCCCCTAAGTGTCTGTGTGGGTTTCCTCTGGGTGGTCTGGTTTCCTCCCACAATCCCAAAAATACTGATAGGTTAATTGGCTCCTAACAAAAATGAACCCTAGAATGTGTGCACATGTACATGTGGTAGAGAATATAGATTGCAAGCTCCACAGAGCAGGGACTGGTGTGAATGTTCAAATATTCTCTGTAAAAGTGCTGCAGAATATGTGTGAACTATAAAAATAACTGTTAATAATACCAGCTGCAACAGTCCTTATTAGATCATTGGCAATAGTACCAACCCAACGTTAGAGGGGTGTACACACAAACTGTATGATGGGCGATTTTGACTAAGCGATTTTGCTTGGTCAAAAATCGCCCAGTTGCTGTTTGGGATAAGTCGGCGGCCATCCCCAGCTGCAGCCCATGTGTACAGCCAAATAGACATAGCAAGTCTAGTCAAAATATTATAGCCTGCAGTGTAACTGGCTGGGCGATAGCGGGGCCTCGCTTCGCTATTGCCTGCTTTGCACACACAGAAGAATTGCCCCCCTTAGGTGAAAGAAAATTGTCCAGGTGTACTAAGAATTGAATAGCGATAAAGTGTAAAATGATCTAACCAACTAGCCGTTATCATTTCCCAACCTAGCCTGTGCAATGGCAGTTAGGAGTTAATGGACTGGCAATTATTTTTTCAAGGCTTAGTACAAATGACTGCGTAGCACAGAATTGGCTATGCCAATAATACATAATACTCCCTCAAGTTCAAAAAAGGTGCATACAGAAGATAGCTGCTCATTTAAAAACCAGGTCTGCCAATTTCATGAATGCTCCTTTCAGATGTGTATGCGCATGTAAACTTTACAAGTCACTAGATTTGTCCACAATGCCACAATACATGCACTCCTGACTGTACGACAGTCATTTTTGGAATCTAAATATATCATTATGCCTCCATCAACTATATATATTTAATGGTGGCATAATGATATCCATGTAAATAACATATTCATGTGTACACTAAAGGATAACTTGACTAAAGCCTGAAAATAAGTAATGCTGGCAATAGCAACCAATCAGATTCTGTGAATTTCTCTATAGCATCCTAGGAAACGATAGACAGAATCTATGAGCAACATCACCTCTTACCCTGTTACTTTATATTCAGCCCTTTTTACTGTTGATGAAAAACGGGGATGACTGTGTAACAGTCCCTAGTGGGGTGTGATAGATACACATTTTGTTGCAACTGAAGTTTCCTGTACTATAATCTGATTACTGATTATCATCTCTAAACTATCTGAGGTTAATGTTCGTGTCTGTGTAGCGCAGATGACACAGTGCCAGCTAGCTATAACCCTCTTCCTAATCACACTGGTGTGTGGAGTCTAATAAAGTATCCGTGTATATGTTAGCACATACTTCTCCCTATAACAGAGTGACAGTACACGGCATCACCGTGACCCTGCTGCTTCACGTTACATGGGGGAGCGGGCGGAAGTTACACAATGAGCTGGAGGAGAGGGCAGTGGCTGCAGAAAGCTTACCTGAAGGCGAGGAGTGCGGCCCGGGGCATGTGTGGCGTGCAGCAAGCATGAAGCATCGGGTCACTGTGCCACAGAGGATCGGACACTACAAGCTGAACCTCATACACAGCTTCCTCCAACACGCCCTCTCCTGTCTTAAAGGTGCAGGAGCTACAGAGGCAATCTCACACAGACACCAGACGTGTGCCAGACTCTGCTATACAGATACGGTAGCAGCTAGTTCCCCTTCGCCGTAAGGACCTGGGGAGGAGAGGGGGCGGGAGAGGGGGCGGGAGAGGGGGCGGGAGAGGAGGAGCAAGGTCAGAACAAGACAACTTTTTTTTGAGCCGACATGTGCCGACAGGCGGTATTTCATGCCCTACCATCCACTAGGGCGTGGAGGAGGTTATTAAAGCTGTGGCGAGCGAAGCGAGCCACCGTGCCCGAAGCATTGCGAGCGAAGCGAGCTATGCGAGGGTCCATTTGGGTCCCTTCTTCTGAACTTGCTCCTCCTCTCCCTGCCTCATCTCCTCCCCAGGTCCTTACGGTGAAGGGGAACTAGTTATACAGATACCCATCCCCATGTTATGAAGGTTTACAACGAAGTTTGCAAGCTTTTATTTCCTGTATTTCATTAGTAAAGTTTCTACTTGTCATTACGTTTTCTATTATCTAAAAATAGGATTGAGTTTGCGAAGAATTCATCATAAGTAAGTCAGGACCCATAATAAATGTTCATATTTGGGGTCTTAACAGGTTAAAGAACAATCAGCATATATAAGTTGCAAATAAGGACAGGGTGGGCACTGGGCCGGCGCTGTCACTGCCCCAATGTATCTGACTGGAATGGGGTTATGTTACAGTGGATCGACAGTGTCTAGAGATCGACCATGTTATTGTCGACCAGACTTAGTGGAACCCGTGTACTTAGACGCCTAAAGCTAGTAGACAGCGTCTAGACAGTAACAAAAGTTAGACGCAAGCGTTACGTCGATGGAAGCATGATCAACAGTCCTAAGGTCGACGTGAGTTTTTCAAGATTTTTTTGGTGGACATAGGTTGATATAAATGTACAGTGTCCCTTCGCATGGCTTGCTACACTCGCCATGCTTCGGGCACACTGCTCCGCACACTATTACCCCTTTCACATCGCAAAAATAACACAGGTCGATCCCGGGTTGTTGTCGGGTTGACCTGGGTCATTGTGCGGTGTGAAAGGGCTTTTTGAAAAATCCTGGGTCCAGCAACCCGGCAATCCGACCCAGGTTAAAGGAAGGGTTAATCCCGGGTCAGTCCAGGGTTGTTGTGAAGTGTGAAGAAATAACCAAAGTTATGTTTCTGATCGCTTGATAAGATGTGTTCTCTCTATTGCAGCTGCTTTATTTTTAGAGGATAGTCGGGTGTGGTATAGGGGTCCGACAGTCGGGATCCTGACAGTCACTATCCCGACGTTGGGATCCCGACTGGCCGGACCCAGACAGCATGGTGAGCGCAACTAAGCCCCTTGCGGGCACGGTGGCTTGCTACGCGAGCCACCTATTCTATTCTCCCTCTATGGGGGTCGTGTACCCCCACGAGGGATAATAGCCAACGGCTGCCGGGAACCCGGCTGTCAGTGTTTTGACAGTCGGGATTCCGACTGTCGGGGCCCCGTCCGGCACCCGGATAGTCAGTCCTCGCAAAGAAGAAAAATCCAGAAGATATGCTAATAGGAGTACTCCATAAGCGTAGAAAGCAGCGCTAGGCAATTTTTAAATAAAACACTTTTAATACACAATAATAATAAAATACAAAAATATAATAATACCACATTAATAAAAGGCACAATGATAATTGAAATTGGTCTGAGGTTTTAGAGCAGCCACATCAATATGCGATGGGTCTGGGAACATATGTAGTAGTCATATTTGCCAGTTGTATAAGGAGGGATAAAGGGGTATCTCCGGAGGTTTTTGTATATTTACCAGGCTGGTTGCCACAAGTTGGATGGAAGGATTGTCCTTAGATGTATGCAGTCCAAATGCAAACCTTGTGAAATTCCGCAATCAGCCCTTACTGGTATAGTGCAAGTCCTCTAACAGAGAATAGTCCACTTTATAGTAGATTATTGCTGCAGTGATTCACATATCCCAGATATTCACACTGCAGCCTGGACAGTCCCCCCAGCATCCCATGATTGGCAAGCACCACCCCATTGACATAGAGTAACAGGGCAAAATTATAACTTGAAATAAATAACCTTGTTTCTTAACCAACAAAAACTGACATGGGTCAGATGTATCAAGCTTCAAAAAGTGATAAAATGGAGAGTGATAAACAGCCAGCCAATCAGCTCCTACTTGTCATTTTTTAAACCCAGCCTGGAACATTTCAAGTAGGAGTTGATTGGCTGGCTGTTTATCACTCTCCATTTTATCACCTTTTGAAGCTTGAAACATCTAGCCCATGGGTTGTTTTTTTTTGCAAGCCTTGCAGAGATGCAAGCCCTTGCTAACCAGCCTATGGCTGTTAAGCCCAGTGGTGCAAGTAGAAATAGGCATGGGCATGTGTCATGTAGGGGCGTGGTCATATGAAACTAGGGGCATGGCTACATTATGCCACATACTCTATTAAACCTTATACATTATGCCACACATCAGAATTCTCCTTAAAAATTGTGCCATGCCGTAATGCCTATTACACATTGTGCCACACCATAACGTCCATTACAAATTATGCCACACACCATAAGGCCCATTACATATTATACCACACACCATAATTCCCATTACATATTATGCCACACACCGTAATGTCGACAACCTTTATCCCAATACCTGCAGTTATTGGATATTATGCTTTGCCAGACTGTAACATTACAGTGAAACACGTCAAGTAAAGGTGTTATACCATCCACTACTTTCTACCCACCTCTGAAAGAACCCATACTGTATGTGCAACAATACTGCAGTACCAATATGGAGAAGCTATCAAGGAGCAACCTCATTTATATTATATTGTTGGCGCCAGGAGGAGATTTAAAAACAAACTCGCACATACCATACATCACATCTCTTCCCTACAGGGGCAAGTCACCTCGCCAAACAACCGCTGAGGAAACTGGACCCATCAACTCTCCAGCTTTGATCTGCAGAAGGACTTTTAATTATTAGGACTCAGTGGTAGAATACTTACGAAACATATATGTGGGTGAATACACCAAATCATTTAATTTATATCTTTTTGGCGCACTTGTCCCTAATCTCATGTGTTTTTGCCTGACCGCGGGTCCATTTTCAGCCAATAAAAACGGACCCTTATTGGATGCAGTGAGAATGACAATTGGTCACTAATAGCAACATCGGTCCGTTTTTATCATCTGAGTTAATAGGATAGCGCCCAATATGTTATATATAGAATATGCTGAGATAGAAGAAAGTAGGTATCACTCTGGCCAAAGGGCCCCCTAAGGCACGAGGCACTGACACTCTGGACTCCCCACTTAATCTGACTCTGGTCCATATTTGGAGCTAGACACGCCTTTTGGGAAATATTCTAATACCAACTGTAATCTCCCTGAAACTAGTTTTCACAAGCAGGCAAATATGGCCTAAGGATGAAAATTACCAAGTGCATACAGTGTACAGCACAAAATGTGTGACCAGGGATGTGTTTTGCCACTTCCAGTTTCTCTAAATACAAAAATAAACTTGAAAATTACAGAATTTTGTGGCTAAAATAGTAATAAAGTTGTAAAACCTGGTTTATAAAAGTCCTTGTATGAATACTGATACCCTGTCAAATACGGTCACTCTTCTCTCTTAATAAAGGTAATCTGCGGTGCCAGCCTTACTGAATGGCATTCCACAGGATGCATGTTGATCCTGAATCACTAAACTGTAGTGCACGTAACCTAGAGGGACACACAAACTGACCAACTTAATTGTTTGTTTCCCATCATAATTTATGTTATTTTGTATAATCATTAATTATAGATTTGTGAATAAATCATCATGGCCATACCACATACCCTTATATTACATGTTCTTTGTCACATGCTATCAGACCACCTCATAGAGTTACATAGCAGGTGAGGCTGAATAAAGACTTGCGTCCATCTAGTTCAACCTATGTTAATAATAGTCTATCCCTTGTTATATAGTATGTTCTGATATTTTAAAGACAGCTTATGTTACTTATTTGTACCCATGGATGTTTTTAAACAATAAATGTTTATCCAACCTTATTTTAAACGTATTTATAGTGTCTGCCGACACCACTTCTCCAGAGTTCCAAAGTTTGACTGCTCTGACTGTAAAGAAATTTTTTCTTCTAGATGAACAAAACCTTTTTTTCTTCTAATCTAAACTCGTGCCCTTGCGTCCTAGATTCTTTTCTAGCAGAAAAAAGGGTGTTGGCCCCTAATATATTTATACATGTTGAGCATGTCCCCCCTTAAATGTCTCTTCTCTAGTGTAAATAGTCCCAAATTGCTTAATCTTTCCTCATAGCTTAAATTCTCCATTCCCTTAATAAGCTTTGTTGCTCTTCTTTGGATTTTTTCTAATTCTATGATGTCCTTTTTATAGTGTGGGGCCCAGAATTGTACTCCGTATTAGAGGTGCGGTATAACCAATGATTTGCACAGAGGCAGAATTACTTTTGCCTCTGTACTTTCCTTGCCCCTTTTAATACATGCTAGAATTTTGTTGGCCTTTTTTGTTGCTATATTACATTGAGCACTACACCCCAGTTTGTTGTCTATTTGGACTCCTAGATCCTAGATTTGGACTCCTAGATCCTTTTCGAGTACTGAATTACCCAATTCATCCCTGCTTAGGTTATAACTAGCACACTGGTTATGTCTCCCAAGGTGCTTGTCCACATTGAACCTCAACTTCCACTCTTTTGCACACTCATCTAGATTGTCAAGATCATTTTTAAGCGTGGTGACATCTTCTGATGATTTAATAACTCTGCTCAGTTTTGTGTAGTCCGCAAAAATGGATACATTGCTGAGTAACCCCATCCTAATATCGTTAATAAAAATGTTAAATAAAATGGGCCCTAGAACCGAACCCTGAGGCACTCTTAGTACTGGTATCATATGTTCACGACCACTCTTTGTTCTCTATTACACAGCCAGTTCCCTACCCATCTATAGGGATTCAGTATTGAATCCCGGCGGTCGGGATCCCGGCGTTCAGAATCCCGACGCCGGAATCCCGACAGCCGAAGTGCCGACAAGGGGGGGACGTGGATCGCCCCCCTTGCGGGCTCGCTGCGCTCGCCACGCAGCGGGCCCGGTGCCTCGCTACGCTCGGCACACTAATTTATTCTCCCTCCAGGGGTGTCGTGGACACCCCAGGAGGGAGAATGTGTCGGCATTTCGGCGGTCGGGATTCCGGCGTCGGGATTCTGAACGCCGGGATCCCGACCGCCGGGATTTTAACTGCATCCCATCTATAGATATTTGCCCCTAATCCCAGGTCCTCCATTTATCAACCTCTTGTGTGGTACTGTGTCGAAGGTTTTAGCAAAATCTAGGAAAATCACATCTACAGTGTTTCCATCATCAAGGTTTTTGCTAACCTCTTCATAGAAACCAAGTAGATTAGTTTGGCATGAATGATTTTTCACGAACCCATGTTGGTTAGTACTGAGTAGACGGTGATGGTCTAAATATTCCTGGATACCATCTCTTAAAAATCCTTAAAATAGTTTACCCACTATTGATGTTAAACTAACAGGTCTGTAATTAGCGGGATCCTCCTTTTTTCCTTTTTTGAATAATGCACTACCTCTGCTATTCTCCTCTGCTATTCTCCTTTAATTGCTCACCAGATCACCCTACATGCAAATATGATATATATAAAACTGTAAATAAATAAGAAGATTGCTGGAGCATGTATCACAGTGGGAAAGATCGTAATGCTTCATTGGTGGCTTTTGACTCTTGCAACCAAACGGAATTCACTGCAGTAAAAGAATCAGCTGATAGGAAAAATCTGAGAAAAGCTCTAGGAACTGGCAGGAGTGACAGCTTTCAGCAGCAAATAAGAGAGAGCTGTACTTTGAACACACATCACCAGATTAACACTAGTTTTTTTGTAGAGTGTTTACTAGATTGGGATTATATCAGTGTTTAGTCTACAGCCATCAAAACATATAACATTTATTTTAAAACTTGTAATTTGAGCAGTATGAAAATTCTTTCTGTATTGCTTTTTGAAATGACACGTTTTACCACACCCATCGGTAGGATAAATCATTTCTATGTTTTGTATCATACTGCATATGGGCAATCACACATACTGTAACCCTTTTTATGGATACATTTTTCAATCTATCCCCTACTGCTTATTCATAATGTACTTCAAAGCATAAATCCCCCTCGCCCCACACAGCTTCAGTCCTTTCTCTATTAAATATGCTGGATTGCTGTTTACAGGAATTCCTGTACTTGGGGGGTACATGACAGAGAAACTGAGTGGGAGTGGTTGTCTGTGTGGTGAAGAGAAGAAAAACTATTAGTGAGTGAGCTACCCTGCTTTTTAAAAGGTCAAACAATGTTGTTGACTCACTAGTGTAGTGTCACTTTGATAATACCCAGCTGGATTTCAGAAAACTGATGTACTGTTTTATTCACCCAGTATGGTGCTCCACACAGCCATCTGACAGCACAGTTAATAAAGCTGATATACACACACACTTTTATACATATCAGAATCTTCATTTAAATATAGAAGTAGTGACATGTCAGCCGCACATTTCTCCTCACTCCCCTCATGCAGGTTCCCCGCCTCTCATCTCCACAAAAAAACACCACAGCAATGCATGCTTACTACTGCGGAAACAATGACAGCCACAATCAATGTAACACACTCATACATAGGCATTATGTGACTTCCAAAACCCAGACTCTGCTGTGGCAGCAAATACACTGAGACAAAAGGATAGCACATGGCATTTACCGATAATGTAAAATAGAATGGTTTAATGATGTGACCAGTGAGCTAAAACAGATCATTACATTGTCTTAATAATTCTCACTCTTATATCCAGAATATATTGACATGCATATACTAACCCACGGCCAATTCATACAAACACAGAGGGGTGTGTCTAGTCACACAATACCTTTCTGTGTCCCCCATGCGGCTCTGTCACAGTCTTTCTGTTCATTGTTCGCAGCTCTGTAGTAAGGGGGAGTGGGCTGAGAGACAGCAAGAGAGGAGACCCTGCAAACAGCTACAGAGAACACAGATGTGAAATGTTCTGCACCTCCAGCTGTCACTGAGGAACAGAGCCAAAAGATTACTAACCCTTTCCACACCCTGAGTAAGACGGGGACACTCCTCCTCATATATTAACACCTCCACTGCCAGATAATTAAAAGGCACAACACTTCCAGATATACATCTTTACCAGATACATATGGTATGCGGTCCCTGGGCTGACAATGTCTAGGATGACAGTCACTAGGTCGACCACTAATGGTCAACAGTGACTATGTCAACACCTGGACATGGGCAAAATACCATAGGTCGGCATTGTCAGAAGGTCGACACAAGTATAAAGTCATCTTGGAGATGGTCAATACTCACATGGTCAACCTATCCATGTTGACCTTAAGCTTGTGTCGACCTTCTGGCAATATCGACCTATGGTATGTCAACCATTTTCAGGTGTCACTGTCCAATATTAGTGGCCGGCCTAGTGACTGTCGACCTAGACATTGTAGGCCCATTATACCGAAATGGATACATATGTATATAAGTAAAACTGCACTCAACTTGCTGCTTTTTTCATGACACATCCAAACACTCAGCAGAGACTGCACTTACTAAGGTGGTTAAAGATTCCATAGATGCAAAATGTAATAGTCATCAAGGGCGTAACTACCATAGGTGCAAGGGGTGCAGCTGCTATATAGCTCAGAGCTGAAGGGGGCCCATCTTTACTGTCTAAGTAATATGTTTCACATACATTTATCATCATAAGTTGCTAAATAGGGGGCCCTTACAAACATTTGCTATGGGGCCTACGAATATCTAGTTACGCCCCTGATGGTCATTACTTGCTTCCACCCAAGGCTGCAAATGGATGTTTATGCAAAACCTCTTTTGGTACCTTACCTGATGATAGTGAATTATCAAAGATGTAATATAGAGGAGTCACTAGTTCCTCCCTTAATTCCATTATTACCCTAGGATGAATCCCATCTCGCCCTGGCGTTTTTTTTTTTTTATTTTAATTTTGCTGAGCCTCAAAATTATTTCCTCGGTCGTGAAATCAATATTGAGATCCGGCTTGTTCATCCCATTTGTGGTATATGTGCGTTCCACTGTCTGCTCTCCCATAGTAAACACTGAGAAGAACTCATTGAACAGTTCAGCTTTTCCCTTGTCCTCCGTGAAACTTTTACCATTGATATCGGTTAATGGGCCTATGTTCTCTTTAATTATTTGTTTACTATTTATGTATAAACTTCTTGGGGTTGGTTTTGCTTTCAGTGGCTTTGCGCTCTTCATAATCCCTTTTAGCAACTTTGATTACCCCTTTACAAGTTTTGTTTGATTCTTTGTACTTGTTGAATGCCTCCTCATTTAAGTTATTTTTATAGAATTTAAATGCTCTTGTTTTATTGTTGATTGCTGACCTTACTTTTTGTCAAACCATGGTGGCTTTTTTTTATTGAATTTACCCTTATTTATTTTAGGAATGTATTTAATAGTTAATGATTCGAGCACAATTTTAGAGTATCCCACATTTCCTCTGCATTTTCCCCTCAAATATAGTTTCCCACACCATTCCTTTTAGGGCTTCCCTGAATAATTTGAAGTTAGCTTTTCTGAAGTTTAGTATTTTTGCCGATACTTTATGATGTATTTTACTGAAGTTGATTTCCAGTGAAACCATGTTGTGGTCACTGTTCCCTAGATGTTCGATTACTTATATCTAAGGTTACTCTGAGATAACCTTGGATGTGCGGGGGCATTCAGAAGTGGGCGGGCGAGGCGAACTAGATGGAAATGCCCCGCGTTTTCATCGGAATGCCCATGAAATGCTTGGCGTTCCCATGGCTGCGCACCACACCCACAATGTTGGGTGTGTGCACCTGGCGAACAGTCCCGTGGCCGCATGCACCTGAAGTATGCACATGCGCAGAAATGCAGCTGCACATGCACCAAACATCAATTTAGTTCAACTTCATAGAACAGACAACAACTGTATGCATGCTTTAACAGTTCCTGTCCCACTTGTCTACAATTGGGCTACTATTTGGATCTGCTTAGCTTCCATGGACCTTTGTAGTTTTTAGACCTGATAAAGCAGTAAGACATTTGCCCTCAGTATGCCTTGCTGATAGAGGAGTGTGGTTCGGTGGCTGCAACAATGATTTAATTAAAATGTGATGGTAGACCCTTTACTAAGTACATTCTAGTAGGGTCTCTTGGTTGTTATTTACTGAATTTGTATTTTTTGCCTGAGTGATATCTCCAGATACTTATTATTAACTTTTAATATAAAACTATGTGCCTTTACATCTTTACAGTTGTCTTTTCCTAAGTGTTTCAAAATCACAGTGGTTTTGGGTCCCATCAGCGTATAAGGCTGATAGATTTGGATACGGTCGGTTGGTCGACCTAAAGATGGTAGACCAAGATGGTCGATACCACTCTTTCGACATACTGAAATGTCGACAGGGCTTTAGGTCGACATGGGTCAAAGTTGACAGGTCATTAGATCGACACAAGCATTAGGTCAACCTAGAGGTCTACAGTCAAAAGTTAACATGGGGATTTTCACAGTTTTTTTACCCGAAATGTGCCGACAGGTGGTATTTCATGCCCTACCATTCACTAGGGCGTGGTGGGACTGTCGACTTAGACCACTTCGACCTAATGATCTGTCGACCTAGACCCCGGTCGACCTTGCAGTATGTCGACCTAATAACTGTCGACCATCTTTAGGTTGACCCAATGATCCATACCCGATAGATTTAGTAGGCAAAAGAGCTAATGATTATTTGTGCACTTATTAACTATTACTGGACCTTCCCTAACCAGACTTTCAACCTTACTGTACATTATAAATGCAGGGACTAGACAAAATGTCTTCAGAAATCATCCTTCTATAGTTTCTGCACTGTCTGTCCCTACATAACATAGCATTAATAATGCAGCAAGAGGCTAAAACTTCCTGTCAGTGTCTTGCCGCAGCCCTGTAAATAGATGCCATGCGCACAGGATCTATTCACATTAAATGGAGAGCTTGGGGGTAGCCCAGCATCCACACCCGCATTAGCAACATTAATGGCCAGGACCCCAATGCAGTAGTCAAGCATTACCCTGACCCTGATGGGGCCACTCTGATCCCAATTGTTACACCATTGTGGACATGTCCCACCATTTAAGAGCAACATGTTAGATCTGCACCCTGCATTGCCAGCATCCTAGTGTAGCGGTTCCCAACCTTTTTTCTCTCATGTACAACTTTTCATTTATGAATACCCCTCCTCTCAATTTGAAATATCCACAGTATTTACAAGTGGAGTGGATGTGAGCGGTATGCGTGTCCTTATCATAAGGAGTAGCAGAGAAATAGTGTGCGGTTAGGAATTGGGTCCTTCTGCGGCTGGCCGCTGGCTGTGTACTGTTTCCGGGGTTCACGCTAACACCTGTCGATTAATGCCGCTGTTTCCTTCACCTGTGTCAACATTGGGGAGATGAGAACTTTATGTCCACTGGTAGTGCCCAGTGGATTGCTAGTTGGGCAAAAGCACGAGGAGATGCTGATGACGCTGCAGGCGGAACCAGAAGTGATGCAACGTGGTTAATCTCCAAGGCAACGGGAGACTTATTTTTTTTTTCCCGTTACTAATATTATTTTCAAGTACCCCCAACCAATCTACACATACCCCAGGTTGGGAACCACTTGCCTATAGATTATAATCTAAGGACATTATAGAAAGGTAGACAAGTCTCCATAGCTGGCGTAATAACCCATAGCCTCCTGCAACCCCCCCCCCCCCAGCTGTCCTTGAAAGTGAGCCGTCAGAGGAGGCCACTGCTCAATTGCATAATCGTAGTCATTCCATCCACTGTGCAAAGCCAGTGACACAGAGGGAGGGGCCATAATGAAGCAACTTGTGTGTCCACATCTCATACCGCTCACCCATGATGAGGTTATATAGACATGGCTTTCCCTCCAACATGAGGCAGCAAAAAGTCAGTAAGAATGGTTAATTTCCATTCTTGCTTTATTACTGTTTATTTTCCGAATTATAAAATGCTGCAGAGTATTTAGAAATACAGTACATGGTAATAATAATAATATTACTACTATCTACTATATTACTACTATCTATCCGATATGGCTTCCGATGTTGCCGATATAGTGAACATCGGAAGCCATATTGCATGCTTTTTTAGGGCTTGCGAGCCCGATGCGCTGCCGATGTGCGAAATCGGCAGTGAAATAGAGAGGGCAGCTAAGACTGAGCCAAGAGGGCAGCCAAGATCTGCACTATATAGTCCAAATTGTTCCTCTGCATGCTTGCCGTGAGATGTAAGTCCCGATACGATCTGATCGTATCGGGACTCGCAGCTCACGGCATATCCTGATGTGCGTAATCTATTAACTGGTTAATACTACTTTTATTTTATTCTTTTTTACTTTTTCAAGAACTGATTGATTTCAGTAATAGTCCAAACAAATTAGCCCAAAAAAACAGTCCATGCCCTTCCAAATATTTGGGGAAAGCTGGAAGTGTTTTTATTTCACTTGGGGCATCCCAAATAACAGTAAACTGAGTTTGCATCACTTTCAGTGTGGAGGTTCAGATGATTTGTCCACAACGTGACCAAATAACTAGAAAAAAAAAATCATTTAAAAAAATTGTAGCGCATTAAATTCTGTAATGGGAAAGAAAAAGATTATAGATTTTCTGTGTGCACACACACTTTTCAAGTGTGCATCTAGAAAATCTCTAATCTTTTTCTTTCCCATTACATATGTACATATACTGAGAGAAGGGGAGCACCACATCTGCTTAATACTAACACACACTAAACAGTGAGGTAAACTAGAAGAAGAATAAAAATAAAAATAAGCAAAAGAGAATAACATGTGATCCAAGCAAAAAGAAGTACTCTGTGCGGAATAAACAAACACTTCCTCTCAAGTGCATTAAATTCTACATTGAATGAGTACCCTTCCAAAACTCATTGGGGAGTTCATTAAACTTTATTATGCAATTTTATTGTTATTTATGTTGCATGCAACACATTCATATCTATCTATTGATCGAAATAGCTCCAGAGGGGGCGGCAGGGGCAGCCACTCTGCCGGAGCAAGGGAACGCCCAGCTTTTATTAGGAGTGGTGTAACATGCTCGTTGCCAGGGGAAAGTTGCATGCTCGTTGTCAGGGTGGAGTTACATGCTCATTGCCAGGGGGAGTTACATGCTCGTTGCCAGAGGGATTACATGCTAATTGCCAGGGGGGATTACATGCTCATTGCCAGGGGTGATTACATGCTCATTGCCAAGGGAGAGTTATATGTTCATTGCTAGGGGAAGTTATATGCTCATTGCCAGGGGGTTTGCATGCTTGTTGCCAGGAGGAGTTACATGCTCATTGGCAAGAGGACTTACATTCTCATTGCCAGGGGGTTTACTTGCTCGTTGCCTAGTGGGTTCCAATCTAATAGCATGCCAGCAAACCCGGAATCCGCACTTCCGGGTAGCGTTGGGTGCGCTGCGCTCCTCTGACAGACACTACAGATCCAGCAGGGACCCTAGAGTTTGTCTCCTTCAAAGACTGCAGCACTGGCTCCCCGCCACCACTTTGTTTTACCTGTTCTCCGGCACAGCGGGGGAGAGGGGGCCAATGGTGCGCTTTCTCCCCTCCCTGGCTCCTGGAGCTTGAGCCACCCTCGCTATGCCTCTGAGCCCACGATGTATTCAGTATAAAAGGAAACATATTGGTCAGCTATTTTGGCCTAATATGTGCGCCAAAAGTACTGGCCAATCCAACATTTTATGTTACTATAAAATCGGTGCTCTGTAAATGTCAAACACAAGCTTTCATGTTTCTGATGGTTTTTAGGATTACGACCAAAGGTTCAAAGACATAATAATTCTCTACTTCTCTTTCCGCATAAAACTTCCATAACAAATTATACTATTATGATTGTATATTTTCTCCCCTGCAGTGAAACATGTTCACGAAGGTGGTAATTTCCTCTTATGGGTGTTTTTATTCCAAACTTTTATTTAGGCACCTTTTGTCTCCAAGTTTTCCCAGCAAACTCTCCTTTTAAAAAAAAAGTTTGTTGGTTGAAAACATATGCAGCTAAAAAATATACAGCTAAAACATCAATATACCCACTGACACAGAAATTAAGCACCACATAACTCATACTTGCCTACTCTCCCACACCACACCCATGGGAGAGAGGCTGCATCTCCTGCATCCGGACAACTTCCTTGTGAAACGGGCAGGATAAGGATATACACAGTACTAAGCCTTGGAGAGAGATAAAATACACAGAGTTAAAATACCAGCCAATCATCTTCTTACTGCCATGATTCAAAAATTAAAAGAGGCTGGTTGGCTGGTATTTTACCTCCATCCACTTTATCTCTATAGAAGACTTAGTAAATCGACCCCATAAAATGTGATTAGGAGGAGGATCATTTTAATGCCACTTTCACACAATTGTAAAGTACCCATTATTTGACATTATGTACCTAATACACTGCAATACATTTATGTATAGGTAATCAAAAGTAATATAACAAAATATAATCAACCAATGTGCTTTTGTCATTTTTCAAACACAGTATATGAACATGTAAATTAGAAACTTTGATAAATACCCCCCTAAATGTAAACAAGCAGAACTAGTATGCCCTAGTTTGGCTTGCTGTAATGATCTATGAAGGGATTCAGTACTGAATCCCGGCGGTCGGGATCCCGGCGTTCAGAATCCCGACGCCGGAATCCCGACAGCCGAAATGCCGACAAGGGGGGGACGTGGATCGCCCCCCCTTGCGGGCTCGCTGCGCTCGCCACGCAGCGGGCCCGGTGCCTCGCTACGCTCGGCACACTAATTTATTCTCCCTCCAGGGGTGTCGTGGACACCCACGGAGGGAGAATATGTTGGTATTTCGGCGGTCGGGATTCCGGCGTCGGGATTCTGAACGCCGGGATCCCGACCGCCGGGATATTAACTGCATCCCCTATGAAGGTTATTTCCTAATATTGATGAAAGGTGCAAAACTGTGCTAAAAGACTATGGGGGAGATTCTCTAAAACTGAAATGCGGTAAAAACCTCGTTATAGGGGTTTTTACTGCATTTTGATATGCAGCAAAACCCGCACGGTGGGTTTTCACTGTGGGCCTGTGGGCTTCTTAACGCGACCCACGCCGCCCCGCACCGACCACCGCTGACTCGCGCCGACCCACCCTCACCTGTGTCCTGGCAGCACTGATTGGCTAGAATGAATTCTAGCCAATCAGGAGCCGCCTAGTGGCCAATCAGGAGCCAGTAAAGTCGGCTCCTGATTGGCTAGAATTCATTCTTATGGTGTGTACACACGTTAGATGTGCCTTAAGATCCTATCCACGATCTGATCAGATAGGATCGTGGATAGGATCTTAAGGCACATCCGATTTGTATCCTATCTTGACTATATAGTGCAGATCTGCACTATATAGACAAGGCAGCCAAGACTTTCTGGCTTCCGATACGTGAACGCGCATCGGGATCGGATCGGGATCGCAAGGGTTAAAACCCTTGCGATCTGCATCCGATGTTGATCCGATGCCGATCCGATGTTGACTATATCGTCAACATCGGAAAGGAAATCGGACCGTGTGTACACAGCATTAGTCCAGACGTCGAGGAGGCAACATCTCTCCAGCTCTGAAAGTCCCGTGAGCTGCCGGCAGCTTAAAGAAAGAAGACAGAAAAAATAAATAAGTCCTGGAAAAGAAGAGAGAAGACAGAAGACCATCCATGGAGGACCTGGTGAGTAGGATTTACTTCCACAGGTCCAACATGGATTTTCTTCAGACAGGACGCCGACCTCGGAGCCGCCGACACTGGAGCCGCGGTACTCTTTACTTAGAAGGGCGCCCATCTCGGCCATCTCGGGCATTGAATGCACTAAAAAATCAGGTGCGATGCGACAGACGAGATGCCCGAGATTTCCCATAGGGAACAATGTTAAATGTCTCAATTGACCCGATTTTCCTGTTCAATGCCTCAATTGACCCAATTTTTCCATAGGAAACAATGTTAAATGGGCCACAGAGGCCAAATAGGCACCCTGAAGTGAATAATGGCCAACCGAATTGTTAACGCCACCCCACGATCAACGTCAACCCGAAGCGTGGCGAGCGCAGCGAGCCGGCGAGGGGCGGCGGTACGCGTCCTACGACCTTTTCATACCCCCACTATCCACATCGGCGTGGAGTTGAGAATAGAAAGTGTGGCGAGCGCAGCGAGCCACCGAGCCCGAAGCGTGGCGAGCGCAGCGAGCCCCGCGGATACCTTCACAGGTATCCGCGTCCCCTCGCGGGCTTCACAGCTGTCCGCGTACCCTCGCAGGGCTCGCTGCGCTCGCCACGCTTCGGGCTCGGTGGCTCGCTGCGCTCGCCACACTTTCTATTCTCAACTCCACGCCGACGTGGATAGTGGGGGTATGAAAAGGTCGTAGGACGCGTACCGCCGCCCCTCGCGGGCTCGACACCAGAGCCGCCGACACCAGAGCCAGCGACCTACCGACGGGATCAAGATAGGTAAGTATCAGTGTGTTTGTGATGTGTGTATTAAACTTTTATTTAAAATGTGTGTCAGTGTGTTTTGTGTACTATTTTTTTAACTGTGGAACTACAAGTGCCAGCGGGCCCTTTAATGCCCAGCAGGCTGGGACTTGTGGTTCTCCAAGTCCCAGCTTGCTGGCACTTGTAGTGCCACAGTAAAAAACAATAGTTTTATCTTTTTTTTTTTTTACACCATAATCAGCCCGATGCCCACCGCCCAGGGGCATCGGGGACAGTACCAGGCTTGAGCCTGGTCAGTTAAGTCCTGGAGGGGGGGGGGACCCCTTCATTGGGGGGGGTCCCCACTCCCACAGGGCCCCTGGCCAGGCTGACTGGTCGGTAGGGCTGAATGCTTTGGCCGGGGGGACCTGCATAAAAAGTCTCCCCCCGGCTGTGGCATTACCCTGCTGGCTGGTTTTGCCTGGGGCTGGTTCTTAAAATACGGGGGACCCCCAGTCATTTTGTCCCCCGTATTTTGGGAACCAGCCCCAGAGCAGGAGCCTGGGGCTGGTTGATAAAAATCAGGGAACCCCTATTTGTCGGGTTCCCTGATTTTTAATTACCGGCTCCAGGCTCCGTCAGCCTGGTGCTGGTTTCGGCTGTGGGGGGGACCCCACGCCGTTTTTTTATTTATTTATTTATTTTTATTTATTTTTACACCACAGCCTGCACGGTTCTGACTGATCCGTGCAGGCTTAAAGCAAATACGACAGGAAAATGGTGTTCTAATTTTCTGCCGTATTTTCGTGGACAAAAGCAGCCGTATTTTCTATACGGCTGCTTAGTAAATCAGGAACCACCATTCTTTTGAATGGTGATTTCTGTCCTATCCTATCGATGGTGTAGACATTTGTATTTGTAAATACAAAGGAAATACTTTAGGACTACGAATTGTTGTATTTTCGGGATAGCAAATCCCGAAAATACAAATTCTTAAAAAAAAGGTGTATTTCTCCCTATGAATACACCTTTTTTCTACGAATCCATATTAGTAAATTTCCCCCATAATGTCACATTAGTATCAAAACACCATAGTCCAGAACTTTACTTTATTTTCATAGGGGGTTAATGTCTTTCCATAGCAGGACACTATGGAAAGCCTTCCACCCTGTCGCCCTCCTGCTGCTAATACAAGCATATGAGCGGCGGGGCCAGTAATGATGCTGGAGCACCCATCAGTGCTCACTGCTGGCCCGAACACACTGGGCGGCTTTTGAGGTCAGAGCCGCTCCAATGACAAAACTGAGCTGCTTTTAGCTCAAAGTCACCCAGTGTGTATAGGCCTTTACATACATAACTGGTCCCAACATATCACCCGGAGTCAGCTGTGCATTTAAATACACCAGTGTCCAGATGTAATAGCCTCAGAGTTCGGCAGCCGTGAGGGATGCCGGGTGAAATCCGAAGTTTTTTAAAGGTGCAATCATTTACAAGGCCAAACCATTCATCCTGTGCGGCGGCCAAATCTGGAGGCTGTTACATCTGGCCACAAGTGTTTAACTCACAAAATGTATATTCTGTATTTAAACAATTAAACAAACATAATATTGTGTTAACAAAGCTATACTGCATTGATCTGGACATAACCATCTTCCTTCAACTTTTCAACCCTCATGTAATACTGTTCTATCTAATAATCCTTCATATTGCATACTGCACCAGTCTGCACAAGATCTGCGTCTCTCATCCACATGCATTACCTGGAGTGGCGTCACTATGAGGGTTGCCGGGAGTGCACCTACTATGGGCCCGGTTCACACCTGTTCGTACAGGTATGAATTAGGCCCCGTCACTGATGGTTGGAGTCTGTGCATGCGCATAGTAGTTAATGCACAAACCCCCTGAGCGAATGCCTTCGGTGAGTTTTTCAGTCACCGGAGTATTCTCAAACTTATTGGCAGCCTGGGGGTGGTCGCTGGATCCCAGCATTTCATGAAAATGGTGGGCGTGCCCATATAAATGCTTGTTGTACCCCTGCAAACGCTGGGGTGCCCATGCCTGCTCGGCGTGAGCGGATGACATCTGCGCTCGCCCCCAATCCTGCCATCATAGTGCAGTATAAAAGAAAGTCTAAGCTTACTTTTATCTGCGAAGAGAGGAAAAATCATTAGATGGTGAGCAATCATCGCGTACACATTGCTCGCATCATGTTGTGAGGATTCAAGCAGAGGGGTGGGCGTGCGTTCGGTAGGGAGGCGTTTACCTGCTCGCTAAGCAGTGAATATATGCAGCTTAGCAAGCAGGTCTGAATCAGGCTCTATGTATCTTCCCACAACGCGTGTCACTGCAGGTAATGACACCACTGATTTTCAATCCAATACATGGTTACAGGACTTTTTTCTGGCTTCACTCTGTGAAGTGCCTTCCCGCAAACAACTAAGGTGCCCATACACTAGTAAGATTTATCTTCAGATCTGGCTGGTTGAAACAAAAACATGGTTATGGATGAGTGACAGTTTTTGGCAGTTTTCCAGCATTTCCAAGCAAATGGTCAACTGTCATTTGCTCTCATCCATAACCATGTTTTTGTTCCAACCAGCCAGATCTGAAGATAAATCTGCGTGTGTATGGCCACCTTAACTTTCTCCAAGCGTTTCCTGAAAACTCCCTTCTTCAAGTAGAATTATCAAATTCTAGAACCACCAACATAACCCAATAACATCCCTCAATACAATCTACATATAACATACTGTGGGCCAAATGTAATAGGGTGAGAGTTTCAGAAAGTGAGAGATTTTGGGAGAGTTTTCCCATGTCTTTTAAAGCAGCAATCAATTAAATGGCAAAATCAACCTGGTTTTGCAGTGTCATTGATTGCTGCTTTAAAAAAAGGGGGAAAACTCTCCCAAAATCTCTCACTTTCTGAAACTCTCACCCTATTACATTTGGCCCATATTTTCTATTTCTTTACTTTCACATCCTCCAGAACCTAGGACAAGATTCCTGTGATACTGGATCTTACAGCCCACCAAGAATTTATGCAATCTTTCTGGTCCAATATTTATTTATTAACAGTTTCTTATATAGCACATACATATTACGCAGCACTTTACAGAGTATAGTTGAACATTCAAACCAGTCCCTGCCCCACGCACACAGACAATCTAGGGTTATTTTTTGTTGGAAACCAATTGACCTACCAGTATATTTTTGGATTGTTGGAGGAAACCGGAGTACCCGGAGTAAACCCATGCAAACACGGGGAGAATATACAAACTCTGCACAGTTAGGGCCATGGTGGGTATTGAACCCATGATCTCAGCACTGTGAGGCAGTAATGCTAACCATTACACCATCCGTGATGCCCAATAAATATTATTAAAATAAAGACTATTGAAGTAATTTTTAGAAACAGCTCTATAGAAATTGAATATTAACTACAGCTGTACTTTGCTTTATTGCTACAATGCCATGAACAGTGATTCAATTTCTATAGGGTGTCATCCCGAAAGCGGTACATCTGTCAGAACAGACTTAGGTCTACAGTCATTAGGTCTACCCCGGAAGGTCGACTGGCCCCAAGGTCGACAGGTTTAAATGTCGACATGGGCCAAGGTCAACATGGTTTTAGGTCGACAGTCATTAGGTCGACATGAGTTTTTCACTGTTTTTTTTACCCGAATGTTGACACAGTCGACATGGACACCGTTGGAGTTGAACCGCAGCCCCTCGCATCGCTCGCTCGCGATGCTTCGGGCACACTATTTTATTCTCCCACCACGCCCTAGTGGATGGTAGGGCATGAAATACTGCCTGTCGGCACATGTCGGCTCAAAAAACAGTGAAAAACTCATGTCGACCTAATCACTGTTGACCTAATATGTCGACATTGGCCCATGTCAACCTTAAGTCATGTCGACCTTGACCCATGTCAACCTTTAACCCTGTCGACATTGGGGCCAGTCGACCTTCCAAGGTCGACCTAATGACAGTCGACCTAAGTCTCTTCTGACAGATGACCGTTTCCAGTCATCCATGGGTTTCTCTGAAAACAGAATTTTGGACCCTGCTGTTTCAGCCAGGTTAAAAGTAAAATGTAATGTTTTATCTCAAAATTTTATGTTGCTTAACTTTTGCAGCCACTTCATATTACTAATGCTTACCTAGTTATAATGTCATCATCCTCATGTGTGGTTTCTTTCCCCAGTTGACAGTCACTGTCACTGCCATACCCAGATTTCAGTTCACGATCTGCTGATTCCATAAGCTCTAGACGTTGGGTAATGCTGCAAATTCGTGTACCTGCACGGAGGGGCATTGTGTGTGAGAATTGCCAGCTTCCTCCCCCACTCTCTGAACGACATCCACCAAGAGAGGGAGCTTCCCCTGCTTGCAGTCTTGGGCTAGCCTGTCCATAACGCCAAGACACTGGAGAAGAGCGATTTGACATGCTGGAAATACTGCGAGGGTTGGCATCATCACTATCATAGCATGGCATATCCAGGGAGCTGAAAGAAAATGTGTGGAAAATTATGAATAATTGACAATGCATGTTCAATATACTGTATATAACACAGAAATAATATATAATTGTATTATATTTCTGAAACAACAAATGTTCCAGCTACACAGTGATAGTTATTATCAGGATAGTGGTATAGCATTTCTGGGATTTTTGTACTTTACATACCCCTATTCCTAACTAACAGGCCAAAGCCCACTTGGTCCAGAATATAACCCACCAATACTGGAAACAATAAGAAGCTCAACAGAAATATGTGGAAAGGTTGAATCATAACTATTCAATAGACAGTATACAAAACCAACCAGAAAGTGTGAACTACACCTATGCATCCAGACAGAGAACAGCATACCCAGTTTGTTAACACCACCTCACAAATTGGTAAAAATTAGTGATGAGTGGGTTTGGATCCCACTTGTGCTGTACAGGGGTGCTGTCCTGTGCTGTAAAGGGGTGCTGCCCTGTGCTGTAAAGGGGTGCTGTCCTGTACCGTGAAAGTGTGTTACCCTGTGTGCTGATGTCCTGTGAAATGGAGAACAAAATTTAAAGGAAAAAATAGTGAAAGAACCACTTCCTAGTGCTGAAGCTGCTGCCACTAGTCATGACATTGACGATGCAATTCCATCAATATCATCTGAGACTCATGCACAATGTCATAGAGGGCATGTAAAGTCCAAGAAGTTAAAATTAATAAACCAAAACAAACTATCTGATTAGAAACATAAAATTGGCAATATGCCATTCACAACACTAAGTGGCAACGAAAGGCTAAGGCCTTGGCCTATGTTCATGACTGGTTCAACCCTTCATGTAGATAGAAGTCCTCCTCCCTCTCCAATTTTTTTTAAAATGATACTTGCAAAAGCACAGGAAACTGTGCGTTATACAGAGATATCACTAATCCCCAGGTAGAGTCCAAGGGCCACATTCTATAAGCTTCAAAAGTGATAAAATGGAGAGTGATAAACAGCCAGCCAATCAGCTCCTACCTGACATGCCACAGACTGTGTTTGAAAAATGTCAGGCAGGAGCTGATTGGCTGGCTGTTTATCACTCTCAATTTTATCACTTTTGAAGCTTATAAAATCTGGCCCAACGTGTGTTGGCGGTTGCAATGTCTAAGCCTGACCTTCTCAATCCTTCCACCATTTGCATTCCCTTTGCAAGTGCTGGAAGGAGCACAGCCAGTCCAGTTGCTGATATTGACATTGTGGATGTCACTGTAGCAGTACACCAGGATGAAGAGATTGGTGTAGCTGGGGCTGAGGAGAAAGTTGAGGATGAGGATTCTGATGGTGATGTGGTCTGTTTAAATAAGGCACAGGTGGAGACAGTTGTTGGCCGCGGGATGAAAAAGCCCATAGTCATGCCTGGGCATAAGACCAATAAAATCCACCTTTTCGTTCTGGAATTAATTCTACCCAAATCCGGACAACAACCTTCTCACCACATGTTGTCTTTGAAAAGCGTAATAAGTAGGGGTGAGTATGCTAACTAGCAAGGAACATCCTCCCTATTATGTCATCTGCTGTGCATTTATCATAAGTCACTGTCAAGTACAGAAACTTTTGTTAAGAGCGTAAGCAGTCCAGTGACACCTAAATCCCTTTTTTCTGTTGCATCCAAGTGCCTGCAATCCACATCACCAACTCCTACCTCATCAATTTCCTCCTCAATTAGGATCGGGATTAGTCCTGCAGGCCATGTCATAGGCGTGACTGACTCCTCTCCCACAGGATCCTTGAGCATTACGCCTACTTTTGCTGTTGATGCTACTCCCAGCTGGGGAGTCGCAAGTCCACTTCTACTACATTAAGTTTGAAAGATGAAATATGACAGCAGTCACCGTGTTGCAAAGCGGATTAGCACGCCCATAACAGCCATCCTGGTGTAATATGTGCAGCTGATATCCGCCATTACTGCAGTGGTATTTAGACAGTTGATGGAGGTATGGTGTCCATCCCATCTAGCTTCCATTTCACTAGGCAAGGGATTCTCAGATTGTAGAGGGACATTAAGAAATGTGTCCTTAGTGTCCTTAAATGCCATTGTACCCACTGTCCACTTAACCACACACATGTGGACAAGTGGAAAAGGGCAAACTAAGGACATGACTGTGAAAGCCCACTGGGTCGATGTATTGTCTTTCACAGCAACAACTGCAGCAGCGGCACCAGCAGTCTCACAAATGCCAACTCGTTCCACGGCAGGCTATGCTGAGTATCACCTGTGAGGCACACCACTAAGAACCTCTTAGAGAAACTGCAGGACATCATCACAAAATGCTTACCCCTCTTAGACTCTCCTGGGGATTTGTGATATCTGACATATATTGTGATATATTTGTTATTGGCTACAGATTGAGCGCTGGCCAAGTATTTTGCATTTATGTCTGCACACCTTAACTGTGCTTATTCCGAACTCTCATTATTTTCTATTATACAGCATTAGTGTGTCTAATGTTCGTGTGTCTAGGAAACACTGCCATCTGTTGGCAGTGAGTCAAACTACATCTCCTGGGTTTTATTAAAGCGGCAATCATTGACACTGCAAAACCAGTTTGATTTTGCAGTGTCAATGATTGCCGATTTACAAAACTGGAGTTTTCTTAGCAAATCTCTCTCTTTCTGTATCTGTCATCCTATTAAATTTCACCCTATGTGTCCAAAACCAAGCAAAGGGAATGTAGAATTCCTGTGCAGATGCAGCCTGAAATCATGCAACTGGAAGGTTACCTATTTATGTTGCTGAGAAAACTTTGTTATTGGGAGGGGGCATGACCCTGACTAACCTGGATCTAATCACATCCCCCAGCAGTTCCCAGGCCATGCTCACGACCATGAGATCACATTGGCATCACCTAATTTTCAGAGTCAAAGGGCCTAATTTAGACCTGATCGCATGGCTGTGAATTTGCAGGCCGATTGATTATTGATAGACTATACATGTGCACGGCCCCTAATACACATGCATGAGGCCGTCCTGCGATAAAATTCTGCTACATTATTTATCACTGTCTGTGCGCCAGTGACAAGAAGGTTATGTTTGTGGGTGGTAACCGGACGATTTCTGGGAGTATTTGGGAAAATGCAGACGTGACCAGGCATTTTAGGGGAAGGTATAATTAGAGCCCCTCTTGTCCTCCCAGCTGTTGCACATGCACGAGACGCTCGCTTGCCCCGTTGCGACGGAGCTCCCCACCGCCACCTCCCCCACCACCCCTGCCGCCATCTACGGTCCCCACCGCCGCCCGAACCCCCCATAACACTGCCCGTCTTCCTGAAGCGAAGACAGGCTGGGTCCCACCACCCAGTCGCCGAGAGACTGGGACACGCGTGCAACTCTCGCGCCTGAGACGCACGCGCGACCCCGTCTGATGGAGTGTCTCTCCACCGGCGCTCACCAGCGGGGACGTTCTGGCGAGCGCCGGGCAAAGAAGAGAGGTGCTCCATCTGTAGTGACATCAGCTCTGGCCCCGATTAGCCTGTTTCTATTCCAGCTGCCAAGTACGTTCTGGGCTACACACAGACTGTTCACAGAGGAAAAAAAACATTAGATGGTGAGCATCTTGCCAATGGATTTGCAGCTAATTTTTGCAAGCCCTGCTAAGCAAATCACAGACTTGGATGGGCAGAATTTCACTCTGGCAGGGTGGCATATACCTGATTGCAGAGCTCCAAAAATTAGCAGACCAGCAATCAACTCTGAATTAGGCCCAAAGACAGTTGTGTCTCCATCTCAACACAAACTGCAACTAAGAGATAACAGGGAGCTGTGGTCTTATAGCCAGCACTAGGTATAAGCAATATAGTCAAATGCTAGGAACATCTGAAAGCCTAGGGGTATCTGGGCAGGCTGAGGCCAAGGAGTCATTCATGTTGTTTGACATATTATATGTTTGAATGGGTATATGTGAAAAGTGTGTGTCAATGGGCGCTCCTATGTTGGGGGCAAGAATGTTGGTGGAGGTAGATGGTCTTATTTTAGTCTCTGAAGTCATTTTGGGGACGATTACGCTGACTGACAACCCAGAGCCATCCGTTCACTTTAATTGGAAAGCCGCTGGGTATGATAAAACGCAGCATGCCACAATGAGCAGAGCTATGTGGTGATGCTGTAAATGGATACATCTGTATATATATAATATACCATATCAGACAAGATTAGGTCGAATTAACATTCAACCTATTCAATGTTTTCCGACTTACATGATAGATTCTGACGATCTGAATCTCTGTGGACTGGCGAAAATAGCTACTATAGTCAAAAATGGTGCCTGTTTTTAACAATGCAGATCCGACTTTAAACAAAGTGAAATCTGCATGAGGGGAGTCACAGACGAAAACACTTGGGAATGAATACTAGGGGACAATATTTCCGTCTGTTGAAAATATCAGCCAACATTGAAAACCCCCTACATTTTTTGGAATAAGAGGAAATAAAAAATAATATGTTACAAAATCTATAGTATGAGGACCAGCAGTGGCTGCGGCCCCTGGGCTGACCACACAGTGCAGGGGAAGGCTGTTTGCATATGTAAACAAACATGTTATGATGTATGTAACAAACATGATATCATATGCCCTGTCTTTTTTATGTCAGGGATTGGCAGCACTATGCTTCACTGCAACAACCGGGACAGCCAGGACTCCAGAACATATATTACATACATCATAACATGCATATAATAATATTTGTGCTAAAAGCGCCCCCCACCCCTGATAAGGATTGCCCAAATAGATAGTGAAGCATGCTTGACCACTCTCCCTAAATAGTTTTTCCAAAACAATTGATCGCCAAGACTAACAAGAGAGCAAAGATCAATTGTATGCCTTATGTTTTGCTACCAATTACATGATTATTATCTCACACGAAAGTACAACAGTGGACAGGCCTTATGATACAATTTCAATCAGGGTCCTGGAGAATACCCTCGAACATGACCTATTCCAATAGGTACAAAATGCTATGCTCCTGGATTTCCCTGTTAACCCTGTGAGTGCCAACATTGCTGTTAGCGATTCTTAAATTATCCGCTAAAGATGCCACTGTTCTTTTAGTATAAATAAACACAAATACAGCCAAATCAATTAATTGAAGTTTAGTTAAATATTGCACCCAAAAAAAGAACAGTCGCTGGGAGCGATGCCAGCATTTTTAATGGATATTTTGATGATCTCTCACAGCAACGTTGACGCTGAAAGGGTTAATGTATGATTGTCATCACCAGTGTTGAAACACCATTCTCATAAATTAACCAGTTTAACACAGGTGATTGAAATCATACATTAAGAGGGAAGTCCAGCAGCAGAGCATTGTGTACCTAATGGATTGGGTCATGTGGGAGGATATACTGGAAGTGATCTCTTAAAGGTCAATGCATTAAAAAGGGTAATTCAGTAAACGTTCTATTATAGTTCTAAATATAGACCACAGTGAACCTTATTTATGTTTAACTTAGTGGTGACGTACCTGTGTGTTACCTGAGATCCACGGAGGCTGGACATGGTCTCCTCCAAATTTTGCCTCAAATCCAGGACATTTTGAACAGTCCGTTTTCGCTGAGTCTCAGGATCTGACCAGAAAAAAAATGAAGATAGAATGTTAGTATAGAAGTACCACTAGGATACTATAGGCGCTAAGGTGGGCTCACCTCCCAAATAAGCAATAGTTATATAAGGGATAGTTGGTCCCTTGCATAAATGTGAAGAAAAAAAAGCAAGAAAGAACATTATGTTACTAACAGAATGTTAGTATGTCTAGAGTTGTTACCCCTGTTCAAAAAGTGGCAAATATAAGTGTTTGAATAAAATGGAGGCTGCCCTTAATTTGGTGACCAACACTGAATAACATGGTCAATAAACAGAAGCTTCCTTTGCTTGAGGCCCACAAAAGTCCATAGCCTTCACTGTGCTATGGGCCCAAAGAGCTTCGGGTGCATATTATAGCCGTGGCTCTCGTGAAATGTTCCCCAAGCATCAGGATTGAATTACCCAGTTACTTCAATACTGGAATATCTGACAGAGGGGAACAACTCTGATTACAACGTAGCTTTGTGGTTTCAAAAGGAAAATGAAAAGGACTTTATCCAGAGAAACTACAGAACGCTACCTAAAATATAAATATAAAGTTATGGAGTCTGTTTAATGAGAGATAATAGAACACAATAGCGCCCAGGATCGCATTGTAAAATGCAATTTTATAGTATGAATGTATTATCATCCATCTTCAGCTGGCGGTAGCTGTATGTGTGTGTGTCAGAATCTTGGTGAGAACGGGCATGGCAAACTGTCTGTTCTGCGACCATCAAATTATTTCCTCCCTGCACACAAGCTGCAAATGGATGTTTATGCTCTCTTTATGCTTTTTGCATGCATACAGGGAACTCGGCATGCAAGGGTGGCAGCGTTCGTGCGGGCGGCGTTTAATCCACAGGTAAAGCTGCTAATTTCGCAGCTGTGCGTGTGGAACAGAATAAGGTCCTTAATGTCAATAGAAAAACTGGCACATGTTAGGTGAGTTGAAAATGCACACAATCTGCATAAATACCATTTATTCACTTAATGTGTGACATCTTGTATATAGTTAGTCAAAGCAATTGTATGAGCAAACAGATCTGATAGTAGCTCTTAAGCTAGGTACAAACCTGAAAGATAAGAGGAACAACTTATTTATTTTTTATGACATCTGAAATGATCCAGAGAACATCACATTTTCTGTGCAGCACTCCTGATGAAGGGAGTTGATCTGCCTGTGACAATACCTTCTGGAACTACCATTGGTGCAGCAAGTGCATTGCACCAGGGCCCCTGAGCACTACATTGTCATTGCTGCTACCCACTGCTGTGTGCATATTGTGAACTTGGGTTGGAGTGGATGACAAGGGCCCAAAATTTACTTTTTCACCTGGGCCAACCACTCACTAGTTCCGACACTGTTCTGGGTACTGTGTCCGCACTGTGCAGGCCTTGTCACTGAGCATCTGACACCACAGTGTTGCACACATAATGAATCTTGATGCATCTTTGAATGCATCAGATGTACCAAGAAAACCTATGGCAGATGCAATTTCACCTTCTAAATATGGCCTCCTATGTCAGTGAGATCTGTGCATGGTTCTCTTCCAAAAAATTAGTAAAAATTATAATTTAAAAAAATCAATAGCATAGAGGTCCCCAACAGCCCCGAGCATAACCAGCCCCAGGCTCATTGAGCCTGTCCCGGTTCCCCAAATACAAGGTGGGGGGGATATAGGGTCCCCTGTATTTTGGAACCAGCATGGAGCTCCAACAGCCAGCAGTGTCATGCCACAGCCGAGGGACACTTTTTAGGTCCAACGGCTGTTACATGAGCTCAGTGACTGGTCAGCCCTTAACAGGGTATCTGGGGGAGTGTAGTCTCCCCCCCCCCCCCTTTTACATTTTAACAACATTCACACATACTCACCTGCTCCAGTGTTGTCCTCTCTCTTTTTTTCATATTCTTACTGAATACTGCACATTTCCATGTTTAAAAATTACACATCATTTCCAAAAGCTGCACATCTAAAAAATTTACACATTTGCAAATTCCTTGTCTAAAAAATTGCACCCTACTACATTTGCAATGTTCTGCCGAAAATCGCAGATTTGGCCGGGGGCCAGGTCTAAATGGTGGAAATTTTCCTAATTTAGCCCTCCCATACCCACAGACTTCTGTAATTTTGGGAGCATAGCATAGCCATGTGCAGCCTGGACCAGCCTCCTCCTGAAGTGATAGGCAGCATCTCCTCTCCGGGTTTCTCCTAGAGAGGAGCGAAGTCATGTTGACAACTAAAACCGCAATTGTATCCTATACTTGAACTTCACACTTTTTGTTATTTGTGATTTTTCACAGTATTTCAATTTATTTTACTTTATTTTCATTTCCTATTTTTTTGCTAGTATTATTATTTTTTGTGGCTTTTCATATCAACATAACTTGACCTGCTTTTTAATGCATGCATTGATACTGAAATTAACAGTAAAAAACTGTGATTATAACATTACCTCTGATTGTCTGCATCATATTACAAAAAACACATTAGGACAGAGCACAGTACCATGCCTTCCATATTCTGTTGGCAAGTATGCCCTAAATGTTCACAGTTCTACCCTATCCACAACAAACAAAATAATGAATTGGCCATCTTTGTCCCAGTTCCATAGATAGGATATGTATGATATCCCGCTGGCTAGGATGCCGGCAGACAAAAGACTACAGCTAACCCTTCTTGTTAGTGCCTAAACCTAACGCTCTGCAACCTAACCCTCCCCCTTCTTGGTGCCTAACCCCAACCTTCCCCTCCTTGCACCCTAGTCTGAAGTCCCCCCACCAGTGCCTAAGCCTAACTCCCCTCATTGTTGGTTGCATGCTAGCGCCCTCCGCATACTCACGAATCAGGATGCCGGCTGACGGTATTCCAGCAGCTGCATCCTGATATTTTTGATGTTCCGACGTTGGTCTTCTGACAGCAGTTAGGATGCCAGCATTGGTATACTGAACGCCGGCATCCTGCCTGCTGGGATACTGACCGTATTCCCCATAGACTACTATGATCAACTTGATCCATCAGAAACATGATTCATAACAAATGTTGGCACAATTGTCTGCAAGCTAAACCATTTGGAGACTAAATCAAAGGTTCAAAGCACAATGCACAGTATGCTGATGTATAATGTCACAAGAGAGAATAAAACAGTTTCCATGCTACATGCTACTTTACAGTCTGAATGAAAATTGAGCTAGTCTCACTATTTGGATCACATAATTTGAATATTTGAGAATTTAAGGTAAGGTGAAGCAAGCATATAATATGGGCACCCTTTATGTCCTACTACTGTATTACCTTAATGCATGGTTGATGCAGAAGATTGAGTAATGTTTTATATACAATATTATAGTTTAACTGGTACGTCACTTAAGTATCTCCAATTTTCGCCATCCCCCCAGTGTGCCCTCCCCACCCCACTTAAGCTCAGGTGACTTGAAGTGGAATTTCATTATCTTTGCTATGCTTTGCATGATGTCTTGATGATTGCTGGGTACTGTTTATATGATATATATGTGTGTTGGTACTTCTGTCTCTATATATTTGGGTTGATTTTTAATTAACCTCTGTTACTGTGATCATAGCTTTCTCATGCACCCTAGATAAGCTCATTTACCTGAAACCTGTGACAGCTGCCCCTTTAATACTAATTCAGGTGCTGTGTTTGGGATTGTCTCACCTTATAAAAGCCATAAGTTACTTGGCAGTTGAGCATTAACCCAGGAAAAAAAACACATGTTAATTTTAGCTATGATGTGTAAGCAGGTGCCAGGTTCCCAAGAAAACCAGGTGTTAGTGTAGGACTTGCAGTGAAATGGGGTCCCTTGGCGATGGGCTGCAAGCTTAAATGCATTGATCAATTCATGAACTAAAACCCCATTATTTATTTATTGATTATTTGAATGTTAAGGTGAGTTAGTTTGTTGTAGTGAGTGCTGGGCCCCCTGTGTTTGTACTTACTAGAGTGTGTGGTCACAGGCCACCGCACCCCACCCTGGGATGTGGGTGCTGTTTGCACCCCATTCCTAGGAATGGCGAGTGTGTTGGTACTTCTGTCTATATATATATATATATATATATATATATATATATATATTATATAGCAGGGTATTGCAGCATGCACTCAGACACTTTCCAATGTGTAAATAACTGGGTCAAGAAGGACACAACCAGAGGGTATCGTGTATCATTGTTTCAGACAACTAAGTCCTTTATCAAGACAAAAGATGTCTTATGTCTTGATAAAGGACTTAGTTGTCCGAAACATTGATACACGATACCCTCTGGTTGTGTCCTTCTTGACCCAGTTATTTACACATTGGAAAGTGTCTGAGTGCATGCTGCAATACCCTGCTATATTTCCAAACCGTGGATAGCAAGCACCGGACCTGCTGCCTTTGCATTATTGAGTGCAGGACATTATTGTTTCTATTATATTATATATATATACTTCCATGGCCTGGCACTCCACATAACGAAATAGATACCTTCTCCCGATTTGCTCGGGATAAGTCTTACAATGTAGAGACTGGATAATATAATGACCTTTCAGTTGTATTTAACTGTCTTCAGGATATAAAAAAAAATTACACAGAACATACATTTATACATGTAGAGGCGCATGGCATATATAACGGTATGTCTTATGTCATTACTTTTATAACCGGAAGACAGTTGAATACACCAGAAACATCGTTATATCATCCAGTATGTTCATTGTATAATGTTATCACGAGTGCCGCACCTTTGATCTTTCTCTCTCAATTTATATATAAAAACAATGTGTATAATAGGCACTGTTTTTTATATGAAACTATTGGGGTGTCTTTCTTACAGGTAAATATAAAAGTCCACGGTTCCCTAAGCCGGTGAAGGTTTGTGCCCCCCCCCACACACACACGGCTATTTAGCAGGATCTAGACAGCCCTCGCCGGTTTTGTAGTAAATGTTAAGTGTGCAGAAGCATAGACAATGCCGACTTTTCTTAATGGAGAGTTTTTAATTAAAAAAATCTTTGAAAATATGATCATCCACTTCTTGAAAACTCTCATTGTCCAGAATGAAATACATAGGGTGAGATTTTATAGGATGAGAGATTCAGAAAGTGAGAGATTTGGTGAGAAATCTCCAGTTTATTAAAGCGACAATCATTGACACTTCAAAATCAAACTGATTTCGTAATGTCGTAATGTCACAATAATACAATAAACTGAAACAAGTAGTTACATAAACATGGGACAGTCTTAACCGATATTTGTAGATTTTAATATATTCTCTACCGACTTATGTTTGAAGAGAAGACATAAGGGGGAAGGTGGAAAGGATAACAACCAACAAAACCAGACAGACAGTGAGGGTATATAGACACAAAGACAAAGGGCGAGGAAGGAGGGTGTGTTCCAGGTACACACTACATTTAGTAACAATCCAATAGTAAACAAAAAAAGAAAGAAAATATATATATATTTTTTTAAATAGTTGATGATGGAAGTATACATTTCACGTATCATTGTTATGGAGAGCAGTATAGATAGATCCGTCTGGGCCTGATCCCCAAGGGGAAGACCCATTCTTTCTCTGTACTCACTCCACTTGAGCCATTTGAAATGGGTTGGGTTAGCAGAGTGAGTGTATCTACAGTCAGCCGTCTCCAAAAGAAAATGCTTATGGACCTTATTAATAACATAGTGTATATCAGGGACTGAGGGTGACTTTCAGAGCTGACCAATGGCAGCCTTAGTAGATACCAGGATCTGTCCCATAATATAAATATCATCCTGGGGTATAGTCATAGTGTAGTGGAACAATGCAATAACAGAATCAATAGATACTTGTATTCCCAGGACACCACCTATAACAGAGAACACCTCAGTCCACAGCGGCCGCAATACTGGACAATCCCAGAATATGTGTAGGATAGATCCAATACATCCGCATCCTCTCCAACATAGATTGGAGACCAAAGGCCATATCCTATGCAGCCGCCGAGGAGTAAGAAGTAAGCCCTATGACATAATTTATAGAACATCTCAGAATCGTTGAAACATTTAGAAAGCTTAAAACAGGAGTGAGAAATAGAGTCCCATTCTTCCACAGAAAAGGACCTGGATAGATCAGATTCCCATCTAGTTTGGGCTAATAGTTTACCCGATTTAAGTTTGCCAATCTGATAATTATACCATTTAGAGATCCCACCCTTATGTGCCTGTGAGGACAATCCAGCGACAATAACTTTAGGGAAGGAGAGTGCTACAGTGGGCTTACCGGAACTCGAAGTCAGCCAGTGGCGTATCTGAAGGTATTTATAGAAGTCTTGTTTTGGTAGATTAAATTTTTCTTTTAATTCAGAGGACAGGAGGGTTCCAGTCGGGCATAGTGATTTTAGTGATGTGAGGCCCGCCGAGTGCCAATCATCCAATTTCAGATTGGGGATAAGATGGGCCACAATCAAGAGGGATAGGTCCGGGCTCGGCAAAGAAACATCCCCATCACCCGACAGCACTTTGTGCCAAGTCGACAGGGTGTCTCTAATTGCAGTACCGGGGCCCGTCCAAGTTGGAATCGCCTGCGGGGGGGAGCCAAAATAATTCATAAAGTTGGACTTTGGGCAGAAAAGATTGTTCAATCAGTACCCAGGGCTTCGGTGTGCCAGTAGCAAACCAATCCCTGGCCTGGCTAAGTAAACAAGCCGACTGGTATTCGTGGTCGGGACCCCTTCCAAATATATCGGGCAAACAGTTTATTGAAACCAGAGAAAAGTGATTTGGGAGGAATCCTAGGGATGGCTCGAAAAAGGTACATAAGCTTGGGTAATAAAATCATTTTGGACGCTGCAATACGGCCAAGCCAGGAAACCTTGTGTAATCCCCATTCGCCTATGAGTTTTTCGAATGCGCCAAGTAAAGGTCTGAAATTACATTCAAATATATCAGAGCCCTTAGTTAGCTGTACACCCAAGTATTTAATAGATTTCAATTGCCATGCATAACGGTACTGATCCTTTAGTAGTCTAACCTTTTCCGGGGGTACATTGATAGGTAGAGCCTCTGTTTTGGAGGTGTTTAATTTGTAGTACGAGACAGTGGAGTATACTTTCAATACTTTATGTAACGCAAATAAAGAGGCTTCAGGCTGTAGAAGGCACAAGAGGATATCATCTGCAAAGAGGCTGATTTTGTGGGATATCCCTCCTATCACAGGGCCTTTGATAAGCTCAGTGGACCTGATTTTTTGCGCAAGGGGTTCAATAGCCAGAGCGAAAATAAGCAGGGACAGGGGGCAGCCCTGTCTGGTGCCATTAGTTATTTTAAAAGCAGTGGATATACAGCCATTCACAAACACCTTTGCAGATGGGGAGGAATATAGGGCAAAGATAGAGTCTATAAATCAGCCACCAAAGCCAAATTGAAGCAACACTGATCGTAGGTATCCCCAGTGAAGTCTATCGAACGCTTTTTCGGCATCAAGGGATAGAATCAACACGGGAGTTTTTTTGCAATCACAGCTCTCAACAATGTTAAACACTCTGCGAGTATTATCTGGGGCCTGCCTGCCCGGCACAAATTCAACCTGATCTGCAACAATGAGTGAAGGCAGAAGGGGGGCCAGGCGGTTCGCAACCATTTTAGCATATAGTTTGAGATCGGTGTTTAATAGAGCTATAGGGCAAAAATTTTGGACTGCCATTGGTGGTTTCCCAGGTTTGGGGATTGCAACTATACGCGCCTCAAGCATCTCCTTCGGGAATCTACCGGTGTCTTCGGCTACATTAAAATCCCTTAATAGAATTGGAGCTAGGATTGGCTTGAAGCGTTTATAGAAGTTAGAGGGATACCCGTCCGGGCCAGGAGCCTTGTCTCTAGGCATAGAGTCAATAGCTGCTTCTACCTCTGCCAAACTCCATGGTGAACACAGGGACAGGCATGTACCAGAATCCAACCGCGGGAGAGAAATACTGGCCAAAAAGTTATCAATGTCGGAGGGAAGGGGCTGGGGGGTGTCAGCATCCGTACTACGGTTGTATAACTGGAAATAATACTCTGCGAAAGTATTTGCGATGTCAAAGGGGTCAGAAACTTTAGAGCCATCGGAGTTGTAAACATGATGGATTCTAGCCCTTGCTTGGTGCCCCCTTAGTTTCCTAGCCAATAGGCGACCTGCTTTGTTTCCAAGTACACAGAATCTCTGGTTTAAGCGGAATAGATTCCTCTGGACCTCTCTAAGGGAAAGAGAGTTAACCTTCCCACGGGCTTTAAGGAGGATATTATGCAGTTGTTTATTCTGCGGGTTTGCCTTATGGGCAGCTTCTAATCTTGAAGCTTCTTCTTCAGACTGTTGAGCCTCTAATAGGTGTGCTCGCTTCATCCTAGCGGCCACTTGGATGGCCGAGCCGCGAATAACAGCTTTGAGTGAGCACCAGTGATTAAATACGTTAGTGTCATCTGGGTTATTAGATGAATTGTAAGCTAATAGAGAGTCTTGAATGACTTTACATGCCTCAGGGCTAGATAGAGTGTAACTCCCCAGCCGCCAGGGACCCGGAGCCACTCTACGGGAACCCAAATCGCATTTTATCATCAAGGGAGAGTGATCCGACCAAGGGGTTTATTCTAGTTCATTCTTTCTGACAAAATCCTTCTTAGATGGACAAAACCATGTGCACTGCAGGGGGGCAGATGAAACATGTGCAGAGAGAATTAGATTTGGGTGAGTTTTTTTGTTTCTGTGCAGGGAAAACACTGACTGCATGATTTTACACTGCAATATAGATCTCACTTTGAAGAAAAACCCCACCCAAATCTAATTCTCTCTGCACAAGTTACATCTGCCCCACCCGCAGTGCACATGGTTTTGTCCATCTAAGAAGGATTTTGTCAGAAAGAATGAACTAGAATAACCCCCCAAGTCATAGACAATATGCGAGCTTTAATTATAGAGGCCAGAGTCAACTTGTCAGTCAATACTAGATCTATTCTGGAGTATGATCGGTGCTGATGAGAAAAGAAAGAGTAGTCCCTCACGGATGGGTTTTTGACTCGCCATGCATCATATAAATCATATTCACCTAGTAAGTGGCGAAAACCTGAGGACTGGTTAGGGAGAGGGGTAGGGCGTCCCCCAAGGGGCCCAGTTCTATCGACTAACGGGTCAGGGACCATATTAAAATCTCCCAGGATCATAGTAGCACCCCTGGAGTGTCTCTTAACTAATGCACATAGTCTCCTGCAAAACGGGAATTGTCTGGAGTTAGGGGCGTAGCATGATACAAGTGTTACTTCTAAACTTTCAAGCTTACCCACTAATATTAGGTATCTGCCTTCCGGATCCGCATGTTGGTATTCAACAGAGAGGGAGCAACGGGAAGAGACCAATAGCTACTCCCGCCTTTTTAGATGGGCCATTAGCAGTATAACATTGGGGGAATCTATTATCAAAAAACCTAGGTGGAGCAGATTTCATAAAGTGAGTTTCCTGAACTGCAACTTTGTCTGCTTTTAATTTGTGGAATGAGGCCAGAGCCATTTCACACTTCTGAGGGGAGTTTAGCCCCTTAACATTCAAGGGTATGTTTTAGGGTACCAACCGTCAAGGCGGCATTATCATCCACTTCTGACACAGCCAGAGGTTCGGCGCGGGAGGGTTGTGATGAGGAGAGAGGGTTCGAAGGAGGAAGGCAGTCAGAGCCCAGATCAGCTGTAGGAGGCCGTTGGTTGTCCATGAGGCGTGGTGATGGCTTAAAAAAGGATACCTGCGAGACCGCCTTAGATACTCTGCTCCTTTTTGAAGGCATGATATAGAAGGAGTGAAACACAGGGGAATCCACAAAAACAAAAATCAGAAAGGGGACCCGTGGAGGACCAGAGGTTGCGTCAAACAGGAGAGTTCAGTGACTAAAATTTAACTCCAATGCGGTTACTCTAATTCTAATCTTAAGTCAAAGGTTGCGGGGTGGTGACAGTTAGGGGCCTATCATGGCCCGTAACTACATACTAACATACTAACAAGTGAAGGAGCAGGTTCGGGTACTGGTACACAGATAAGCACTCCTCGAATTAGTAGCAAAAAGGCCTCCTCGGTGCCAGGACACCCAACACATAGATGCACATAGGCAAATGCACCCTGTGCAGGGGTTAAATCAAAGACTGTACCAACCGCTAGGTATTATAGAGGAGCAGAAGATGATGTCTCCATTGTCCTTCTCTAATTTCTAGTGAAATTTATGACTGTGACACTGTTACAGTATATGTGTACCATAACCTCTCCTAGTACAGAAATTGTACAACAAATGTAAAACTATAAGGTTATTGCATGGTCAGGTTTACAGTCATATCTGATTAATTAAGTCTTAGTTTCTGATTCAAATATCCGCAAACATTGGTATTCAATTAGAATTTTTCAAACACTGCTCCAGACTTGATGATAACTGTATAAAGGTCTTTATTTCTCAGGGTATAGTTCAACAACTCTGGTATACCTCTCATGAATAATAATGTGGTTAAAGGTGTTTAAATAGTGGAATGAGGAAAGAGAAGAAACTTCATTTTCATTACATTTTCTTTATAAAGCAGAGCAGATAAATTGCCTCTACCAGCTTTCTACATTTTCCTTATGGCCACTGATTAACAAATACCCCTTTTACACCAAAAACGCCGGGTCTCACCCAGGTTTTTGATCCCTGCTTCAAGCCGGGTGCGACCCGCCGTTTGCTCCCTTTTACACCGCCCGCAGCCCCCGCCGCTGCTTGGAGATTACGTCATCTCCAAGCACCGGTCACCGCCGCCGGGAGCCGTACCGCTGCGCTGGGGGCAAGCCCAGCACTAAAGTCATCTGCTGGTCTGCCCCCAGCCCCCGTGCACTCCCCCCATTCACCTCCTCCACTGCCGCTGTATGCAGAGTATAGCAGACAGCAGCGCAAGCTGTCTGTGCCCGCCCCCGTCCAACCTGCGGATGCTGCGGTCCGCAGGTTGCACGCCCTCCATTGATGTAAATGGGAGCCGGGTCGGATGACCCGGCTTACCCATTTACACCGCCCTTTACCCAGGTCCTAGCCTTGTTCTACCCAGGTCAGGACCTGGGTAGAATTCCCGTGTAAAGGGACACAGCAGGGGTATAATTTACCATTTTTAAGGTTTGACCAATCTTTTTTTGCACACTACAGAATTAACAATGGTCATGAATTAGCATTTGGAATTGAATCGCTCAGCTTGTTCAAATATTATTAGCACATAATCACAGAACTCAAAGCTCCAAAATTTCATTTTTTAAACAAATCAGGGAAGATTTATCAAACATCAGAAAGAGATAGGCTGTGTACACACGGGGGCTATTATGTCTAATATCGCGGGCAATATGATCGCTGAGCGACCATATTGCCGGAGATGGGAGTGTGCACCGGCGATATATCGCCGGGTGTGCGCTCCCGTTTTCTCCCCCATAGTGATCGCTGGTCGCAGGAACATTTTCCTGCGACCAGCTGATTTACACTGCCGGGCTTCCCCGGCAGTTTCTTTTTCATCAGCGACCATCTCTGGTTGCTGATGCAAACGGGACACTAAGCGATATATCGCTCATCGCGAGCGATATATCGCTCATCGCGAGCGATATATCGCTCAGCGATATATCCCCCCGTGTGTACGGGGGTTTAGAGTGGAGAGAGATCAAGTACCAACCATTCAGCTTCTAAATGCCATTTTTAAAACAGTATTTGAAGGATATGATTGATTGATACTTTATCTTTCTCCAATGATTGCTATATTTCCTCCATAGCCTGTTAAAGATCTGTCTTCACCTTATCTCTCCACAAGGCTTGATACACATCCTTTTTATTATTTTATAGTTTTTCCTTTTTACAATTATTATTATTTGTATGTACCTGTGTCCACTGTAATGCCTGATATGTGTATTTATAAAACTTAACCACACTTGGCCACTTTTCATACTCATCTTCAGGAAAGTATGAATGCAAAGCATTATAAGATAAGGGGCAAGATTTGACATCCTCTGCTGATTTAAATGTAGTCTGACAGTGTGAATATATGATTTCCTTATGGTACAATCAAATGTGAGGGTACAAGAAGGGTAAAAAAAAAAGAGAAGATATGGATGGGATATATGAAGGTGGATGAAGATGATAGGTAATACAATACTGCATTACTAAACAAAGGAGACATAGATCACATAAATACTTGATAAACTAAATTAAAGTGAGAGTAAAATTAAATAATAATGTTACAAATATATTCCTGTCCTATGTCTGAAAAACACCACTGTAAGTACTACTATATGGCAAACATTATACCTCTTTCACATCGCCAAAATAACCCTGGTTATTGCCAGGCTGAGGCTGCATAACCCGGGTTGAGGTGAACTCTAAATGCACTAATATTAAATATCCCGGGTTGAGCAACCTGGCATTTCAACCAGGGATATAAGCAGTGTTATCCATGGGTTGGATCGGGGTTAAATGGCCCTTAAATGGTCCAACCCCAGTTATTCCACCAGTGGTTCATTGTAAACTGAAGGAGTTGCTGAGTATAAGAGATGAGGTAGAGAATGCCGGGCAGCTGACAGGAACTGTCAAAGATTCTGTTGTTTACATCTGCCTCCTGCGCAGATACTGTTGTCGGGTAAAAGCACTACCTGCCCAATAGTGTAACCTCCTCCTCAAATAGCTCTCACTGGCTGAAGTAGATGCAAGCATGAAGTCATGGCTCCAGCCTTGTGCTCTGTTGGCCATGATTGCTGCTAAGCTGTGAGCTGGCCCTACCCTTTTTCCCCTTTCTGACTTGTTTTTATGAGCCAAAAACTAGTCCATTTAAAATAACATACATGTGGTTTTAATGGCTGACCTGGGATGACCGAAAAGATGCCAACCCGGGTCAAAAGTGCAATTAAAAGGGTGTGACCCGGGTTGTAAATCCCAGGTTGAACAAGGGTTTGCGATGTGAAAGTGGTATAAGAGTGAAAAAATGGAGCAGTATGGTTAAGGAGCACATACTGTTTTCTTGCTGGATGCGCTGTGTACATTGACAGTTAATTTTCTGTGCTTTAGGACACATGGACTACATCATGGAAGCAAAGTTCACAGTACAGCATCAGGGATACAAATGTTAGCCTGATATATCCAGGAGGCAATGAATAGTCTTCCAAAGGGAGGCCTCCTTAGGGTCGGTCCACCAAATGTAGGTCAATACATGTAAAAATAGAGATTTTTGTTACATTTCCATGCTGTTTGTCTCCACTATTTCAGCTCCAAAATCTACAGTATTCTTACAATTTAGCTAATGATGGTATTTTGGTGTTTGATGGGTTCTTTTCATACCTTTGAAAAAACTTTTCTATGGCATGGTGACATCATCTTCTTTATTACAAATGTTATAGGACAATGAACAAATGTTATAGGTCAATTTGCACATGAGTGGGGATGGTCGCATGCAGGAGAGCTCAGATCTTCCATCCTCAGAGCTCCCATCCCCTGGCCCCCGGGGAAGGGGTGCTTGGCGTGGCAAGGATGGAGGGGAGATGGAGTGCAGAGGAGCGCCAAGTGTTTCCAGCACCGGGCACGGCATCCACCAATCTGGAGAGGGGTGGCACCACAGCCGCGGCACCCAATGCGACCCCCAGATGTGGAGACACTTGGGGATCCCACCGGTCAGGATGACTCTCCCAGGCCTCACCAACCCCCTCCCACACACACTCACATGCTGGTTCTCGCTCCAGCTGTGGCTCCAGCCCTTGCGCCACAGCAGGGCAGCCTCAGGATCCATCCACATGGCTGACTACTGTGGGTCCTGAAGGGGAGTTGACCTGTTGAGCCCTCCCAATGCTGCCCTGTTAGCAGCAATGATCAAGATGGAGCCACAATGGCTGACTATGATCTGTGTCACTCAGCCAACTTTTTATTTACCCCGTGTCTCCACGGTTGAGTCCTTTATCTGTAGTGTTACTGTGTCTCCCTATGTCCATGTCCATCACCCTCCCCAGGGTACATATCTGTAAGTGTATATATCTGTACTGTCACTGTTTACTTGTTACCTACCTGTCTGTTGCACAGCAATACAAAACTAATTCCTAGTATATGTAAGTATACCAGGCCAAATAAAGCTAATTCTGATTCTGATGAGAAAAGGTGACACAAGCACAGTGTTGACATGAAAATATCCAATACATGAAAAGGTCAATATGAGGTTTTTATGGATTTGGGATGTGTAAATTTTTTACTTTTAATACATGGACCCTTAATTAGCGTAGTGTGTCCCCTCGCATGGTTCACTTCATTTCTCTTTGTTACAGTTGTGCTCGGCACAGTTACTGTTTTCAATTTTAGCACATGTGGATTGTGAAGCATGAAAAAGTTATAAAAATAAAGAAATGGAGAAAAATTTTTCAACAATATGTTGTACCGGGAATTGCTTTTTCGACCTTTTTGACTATGTTGACCAATATCAACCATATATACCATACTGTATATAATCAGCATATCAACCAATAATGGCTGACCTAGTAATTGTTGGCTATATTACCATTGATCTAAGGAACGGATATCAGCCCATCAGCCCATATCCTTCTCTTTAACCTTCAAATTCAGTATGGACATATTCACACCATAGCTTTCATTGTAAATGCATCAGAATTCTAAATTACAGACCTTCCTGAGTAATTACTGTCATTTTCTAGAGAAAACTGGGCCGCATTCAGAAATGCAATAGGACAGAGTATAAAATGTAGCTGACACACCAACATGTGACCACATCGTGTTTCCTTTGTCTAGATGTAATGTGCAGCATATATCCCCAGCAACCAATACACATTAGTCAAGGATATTACAACTCTGGACAAATAAGTATCTTGTGTGCGACACAATCACATCAACATTATTTTGTCTGCAACAAATGTGATAAATGGTAAATAAAAGGATACCATTCATTCATTTACTTGGAAAGGGTTTGCTACTCTTTAGTGCAGATACTGCAGGCTTTGCCATAGTGGGTTTGCTTTGGTTACTATGGCGATGAGAGGCAGGCTGCACTAGCTCTGTTTCCATAGCAATTTCATCTAATTCATAGTCATCAGAGAGACAACCATCTCAGGAGCAATCCTAAAGGTGCCAATCTCTGTGTTATTGCACCAGCCCTTGAAGCGTAAGCATTGGTTTCAGTGATATATCACCATGTGTGAAAAATGCAGACAGTAGATATTATAATACTATGATGTAAAACTGTATGGCTGCTTCCCTTACGAAGTCAGACAAATTCCATAATGGTGCAATTTGGAAGCGTTGGACACAGTAAACTATGCAAATGCAGCAAGTCATGTTTTTAGAATGTGATATGCAGCAGACATGATAACGTTTGCATAATGCTGTCTGTGTAGCACAGCAGGCTCAGTGTATGCCTCACATCCTGTCTGCATAACAAGCAGTCCAGCTGCATAGTACTCCCTCCCACTACAGCTCTCCCTCTGTCCTCCCCTGTGCACTAAATTCATTCTCTTTATATTATCCTCCTAAAAACTGTAATCGTTTAATACTGTATGCAACATTGCAGCACGTGTGAGGTGGAAAGAGTAGTAATAAGAATCTTGTATTGTTGTATACAAAATGCTTGAACAGAAACAAACAAAAGGTTTGCATTATATGCATGTGTTGATGAATAACAAATAGAAAATATTAATAAAAATATATTTGTAAATGAATGAGGTACATACAGATAGTGGTAGATGCTCAATTAGTTCAGTAGCATTTCCCAGGTGCATGAGGGAGGGGTTCTACTTACCCAAATGAATGAGGTACCCAAGGTCAGGGAGTACCATGTGCAAACTGAAGAGCCAGCTTAGTGGGATCAATAGGAAACCTATATAGTCTCGTTGTACTAAGCGCATTTTGTAATTTACACATTTAAATTACACATTTATTTTTTTACATTTCTTAAGTTATGTTTTTTTAAATAATGTATAACAATGCGTTGGGACATTTCTGACTTTTTACTGATTATAATCATACCTGTTATAAGTTCCATACACAGTGGGTGACTATGCCCAGTGTGTACGGACAGCAATGATCGCTATCATCGCTGGGGGGAAAGCCGCTCAGTGCATACACACTGAGCGTCTTCCCCCCTGCCTGGCGATGTCAGCGGGGGGAGGACGGCTTTGCATAGCGCTATGCAAAGCCGTCCTCAAAGCTGCTCATCTGCTGGTATTACCAGCAGATGAACGGCTTTCCCGGCGATGATGCAGGAGCGTGCAGCAGCGCTCACCGCTCATCGCCGAGGCATGCACACTGGGCGGCTTTCAGCTCAAAGCAGCTCAAACATACTGTTTTGAGCGACTATCAGCTCAAAGATGCCCAGTGTGTATGGTCCTATACGTGTGTTATATCTGCAAGAATATGTTAGTTACTTAACAAAAATAATTATGTGCAATATTTAAAAACTAGTTGACCAGCAATGAGGCATTTTCATTTGCTAAAATAAGTGTTCTATTATATAGACAAAGTGTGCTTTAGACTGTAATTAGCTCCAGGAGCAGGGCCTTCTTCCCTCCTGTTCTCATTATCTACATTTTCTTGTACACCAGCTATACTCTACACATCCTGCTGGGTTGGGATCATTTGGTCTACAGCATGATGGTCGACAGTCATTAGGTCGACATGGGAAAAGGTCCACATGGGTCTAAGTCGTCATGGGAAAAGGTCAACATGGTTATAGATCGAAAGGTCATTAGTTCGACAGGCTATTAGGTCGACATGTCATTAGTTCAACAATGTCTAGGTCGACAGTCAAAAGGTCGACATGGGGTTTTTCACCTTTTTTTTACTGAATATCAACACAGTCGACATGGACACAGTTTTAAGTGCACCGCATCCGCTCGCATCGCTCGCTGCACTAGCAAAGCTTCAGGCTCGGTGCCTCACTACGCTTGGCACACAATTTTATTCTCCCACCACGCCCTAGTGCAGGGCTGGGCAACACCGGCCCTCCAGATGTTGATGAACTACACATCCCAGCATGCCTTGCATCAGTTTCAGCATGGCCACATAGCAAAACTAATGCAAAGCATCCTGGGATGTGTAGTTCATTAACATCTGGAGGGCCGGTGTTGCCCAGCCCTGCCCTAGTGGATGGTAGGGCATGAAATTCCGCCCGTCGGCTCAAAAAACAGTGAAAAACCCCATATCGACCTTTTGACTGTTGAACTAGACACTGTCGAACTAATGACCTGTTGAACTAACGACCTGTCAAACTAATTACCTTTCGACCTAGAACCATTATTTATTTATTTACAGTTTCTTATATAGCGCAGCAGATTCCGTTGCGCTTTACAATAGTAGACAGTGATAAGACAAACTGGGTAACAACAGACAGACTTGGGGGTTAGAGGGCCCTGCTGCAAGCTTACAATCTATAGGGATATAGGGGGGAAACACAAGGACAGGCACCAGTAATAGCATAGCAGTTACATGTCAACCTTTTCCCATGTCGACCTAATGGTGTCGACTATCATGCTGTAGACCAAATGACCGCATCCCATCCTGCTTGGGCTCTCTGCCCCAGACTTGTTTGTTATATTGTTTTTTCAGATGACCTGGACCCATTATTTGCGCCCACGCTAATACAGTAGCTATAGGTTTCAGTTTATGCTGAATATTTCATTGCACAGCTAACATCAGTAGCTATATTGAGAGTTGTAATTTGTTACTTGTATTGTACTGTTTTTGTCCCCTGTGCACCTCTGCAGTACTGTACATTTTATTTTGAAAGTGAAAACTGCATATGCTACAAGGTTTGCTTTTAATTACAAACTCTGTATAACACCTATATCTCCCAACACTTGGATGTCGGTATATGGAAAGCATGAGCAGAAATGGGAACATGGCAGCAGGTGACTGATGCTATAGCCCCCATCGAAAGCCATTTTGTGTCTGGATACACATCACTACCCCTTTCTTCATCACATCCCAGTCTCTCTCAATGCAACATTCATTAACCTTTGCGATGCTATGCAAACCATCAGTGAGAAAAAGGGTCATCCTGACCATTCCCCTTCCATAAAGCAGTTCTGTCTCAACAAAATCAGTAAGTATATAAAGTATGTTATATCACAGGTATAAACTTCCGGCTGTATGAAATGAAAGTTATAAAAAAAAATGTATACCCATAAAATAAATCATACAGTACATGTGAGATCAATAAAGAAACTCCTATCAGTTTCAGATGTTAATCTGCACACAGCCTATCAGTAATGAATAGCAAGTGCTGATGAGTGTGATCAGTATTATTGCTTATTTGCATTAGTATGCATGTACTTAATGCAAAATGGCTTTTGACATCTGCATCTCAGTGTGAGCCTCCCTGAGTCTGCGATTATGCAAAGACACCCTTCTGTACAGTCCAAATAGATGTACGCTTATCCCAAAATAAGACCCCACATGTCCAGACAGTAAACATACAAGCAAGAATAACAGAACTCCAGAAACCTCAGCCACAGCCATCACTTACTGATCCAAGGACAGTTGCAACTTCACTGCAGACTGCCAAGGCCTGCGGCGAGCTGTTTCCCACCACTGTTGCATCTTCTTTGTCTCCCGCTGTGTTTTCCGAGTATTCATGCAGCTGTCTATGTGAAGGAGGGTCCTTTCCTCCATGATTCCTGCCAGCTTCTGTATATGGGTACAACCATTTCTTCCCAGTTAGTTGACCACTACACTGCCAATGGGCTCCACTTCCGGGTTCTCCAGTGAATTTAGCCAACCAGCAACATGCAATGCAGACTCTCTGTGATCCTCAGTATTCATTCAAGTCTCTTATTGAGCACAGTGGTGCTGAGAGAGGGAGGTGGTAATAATTACCTGCAGCCCAGGTCTGAAAGGGCCACTGGGGCCCCCATTACCTGACAACAGATGCTCCTGCCTTCTATCCAGTTTTAATTTCACTGGGTCCAGCCAGTGTCCAAGCAATCCCACTTCTAAGCTAAGGTTCCAGTCCAGTTTTAGTCAATTTTAGTTCTAGATAATTTCCAAGCAATACCAGTTCCAGTCTAGTTCCAAGCAATTCCAGTTCAAGCCTGGTAAAAAAAAACAATACAGGTTCCATCTTTGATCTAGCAATTCCTTGACACAACTATTGACGCACAAAGCTTCAGGTTTTTTCTACTCGAGTTTTCTATCAATCCTAGACTTCCCCTTGAATGAAGGCCATCCAGTCCTAACCAGTTCCCTTAATGTCTTTAGCATCAGGAATCTTCTTTTCACTGTTTTCCTTTAAATAGCATCTTATTTGCAAAACAATGACTACAGTTGTATTTGCATACACTTAATATAGGAGGCTATTCTGGTTGACATGCATCGATACTTTGGTCGCAGTGCTGTGTGTCATTTTTTAGCCACCTGCCATTCACAGTGCGAATTCCCACGCACGACTGTGAATGGATGTTTAACATAAACGTCCATTTGCAGCCTATAGGGAAACACCCAGTTTTGCATGCACATTCAACAGGAACTGGGCGGGCAGCTGACATCCGGTGATGTCAGCTGCCCGCCCCCACGTCACAGGGTGATTTCCATGGGAATGCCCAGCGCTTTCATGGGAACACCCCCTGGCCTGCCACCCCATGCCCCAGGCCCACACCACCACACCACATATTGGGGCAGATGTATTAAGCCTTAACAAGAGATAAATGCAAGGGTGATAAAGAGAGATAAACGTCCAGCCAATCACCTGCTAACTGCCATGTTACAGGCTGTGTTTGAAAAAAGTCAGTAAGGAGCTGATTGGCTGGACGTTTATCTCTCCTTATCACCCTTGCATTTATCTCTTGTTAAGGCTTAATACATCTGCCCCATTATTTTAATCAGCAGAAGCTGCTTGTGCAGCAAAAAGACTATTTTATGGGAAAAAAGTCACTCTGAACTCGCGCCTTATGTATAACATGACTTGTATCACATGGAGGATAGATGTATTTGGAAATATCTGTATTTTTATTCTGTGAATGACTTCTAAAATTGGTTATGATAAATCACTTTACCTAGAAATGAGCAAAGCACCTCTTGGGTTTATTCTTGAAAATTGGTCACAAAGGTGTAAACTATAGATAAAGGAGCTAATGTAGAGTTTTGTTGTTAGAGCTTAGCACTAGCCATGTTTCCTAGTGGAGCACGTGGTATTGAAATGATAACATGACATACACACATATTCTGAAGTTAATGGAGCTTCTTTGACATCTTATAGCTAAATTCTATTTTGCGTGCTTTGAAATGGATCAGAACTGTTGCACTGATAATGATTACTACATTAACAAGTAAATAATACAGTGGTACAGTTGCAGAGATGTGTGCTACATTGCATTTATCAGGCGTATAGACATAACAATGTGTGGGTGCAAGTGTATCCAAGTAGAGTTTAACTCTGAAGTAACCCCAAAGTTAGTAAACAGTACAATATTGAGCTTATCGAAATAAACTCTTGCATGGCCATGTAAGCAAATGTGAGGTACATACAGATGTATCCTCATACATCTAGCCTTAATACTCCATGCACTGCGAGATGTCTGGCAAAAGTGACCTGGCATTTTCCCGGCACCTCTGCTAACATTGGGAGCTTTGTAATATTACATTATGTTGTATTACATACCTCCATTTTACATTTGTTGCGGTTTTAATGTCTATCACCTATAAGTGTTACAAAGATGTAAAACAATCCCAAAACAGTCTATATGTGGTTCTGTTGTAGTAAAATAAATCACAAACCTCTGCTAGTGGTTAGATTACCATGGATCATAGGACATGATATGCAGTATATTAGGATTCAGCAAGCCACTAATTAACTTGATACATTTTCCATCTCCACCATCCACATGTATTTGTCTTTACAAGCTTGCGATAAACTATTTTTTGTTCCTTAATATACTGGTAGATACTTTACATGGACCACCATATCTGACCTCCTAAGCAGCAGGCTAGTGTTCAACACATAAGCACACAAGGTTTTAAATCACCATAAAAGGCAACAAGTTTGATGAGCACTATGTTACCTCTGTCTGCTGTCAGCTGAACAACCACATACTATTTCTACTGAATGTTTTACAAAACTCAAGTGACTTAAAACCAGGTAAACAATGTAACACAGCAATGAGGAAGGCATAGGATAATGAATCAGCAGCAGAAAGAACGTAATAATACCACTATATAGGTCATTGGTATGGTATGACCACATCTAGAATACTGTGTCCAGTTCTGGAGGCCATATCTCCTGAAGGATATAAATATATTATAGTTGGTACAAAGAAGGGCAACTAAAATCAAAAAACTTCTATGGGTGGTTCTCAACATAGATGCCTGTGTTAAAAAAATTTGTACTTGGGCGTCTATAATGGGAACCTCCCATAGAAGCCCATGTTAATCTTTAACATAGGCTCGCTGCTGATTGACTGGGAGAGAACCCAGTGAATGATGTCATCGGAAGATCCCTCAGTTTGGGGGAGAGGCTCTTCAGTTCGTGTGGTGTCCGGACTGTCATTTTTTTTTAACCCATGGATGCCTACATGGAAAAGAACGTTATCTATGCCTGAGGAGCTGGTACATCTAATTTATTTCCACAGGTACCCATATGGATATCTACTTGAGAAGAGGACAGTACTATGGTGGACCCTATAGATAAGTATATTTATGTGAATGTAGTATGTATTGAAGTTTTATTTTCTACAATGTGTGTGTCATTTATTTGGCTATTGGCTAAGTTGTGGAACTACAAGACCCAGCTGGCCCTTTATTGCCCACATGCTGGGACTTCTCCAAGTCCCTGCATGCGAGGGAGGCTTGTTGGGACTTGTAGTTCCACATCTTAACCCAATAGTTATGTAGTCTTTTTTTTTTTACACTTTATCAGCCCGGTGCCCACCACCCAGGGGCACCGGGGACAGCCCTGGGCTTCAGCCCCGGCTAGAGTTGCCTTGGAGGGGGGGACCCCTTTATTGGGGGCTCACCACTTCCCCAGGGGTTAATGCTTTGGCTGGGGGAGCTTGTACAAGAAGTCTCCTCTGGCTGTGGCATTACCCTTCTGCCAGTGCTGCTTTACAAAATATGGGGGACCCCTACTCATTTTGACCCCCATATTTTGGGAACCAGGAGCGACAAATGAGCCTGGTACTAGTTATAGAAATACAGGGGGACCCCAGTTTTTTGCGCACACACACACACACCCCCTGTATTTCTGCAATCAAGACCAGCTCAATGAGCCCCAAGGCCAATTATAGCCCCAAGGCCAATTATAGCCAGTTATAGACTTTTACATCGAATGGGTATGAATGAGTGCATTCGTACCCATTCTATCTTAGTAAATTTACCCCTAACTATAGAGCAATTAAAACATGCATGGGATAGATATAAGGATAACCTTTCAGAAATAAGGATAAAATTGGGTTTGAGGTAAGGATATGGTTAGAAAGGGGTAGACTAGATGGGCCAAATGGTTCCTATCTGCCATCAAATTCTATGTTTTTTATGACTATGTTTTTTGGACATTTTTTTCCCACAAGTGCTAGGACATATAGCTGTATTAACCTTATTCCTCTAAGGATGATTTTAGAATAAGCTTTTTCTAGACAAACTCCTCTAGGGCTTGTCAGTTTTGTTCTACTGTTGATTATATTTCCCTAATTTACAAAAACAAAAAAAAGACGCCTTCTGTATAATCTAATTAAGTGTAATTCTACTGTTTTTAATGGGGCTCTGTGTAATGAGCGCCTGATGGAGGAATTTCATTTTACTCCACTAAAGGCCCCCATACACTATACGATTTTGGGACGATTTCATCCGATTTCGGCACTTTGGGCCGATAACCGGATGAAATCGCCCCAAAATCGCAGGTGTGTGATGTATGATCCGATCCGATGCGCGGTCCCGTGCGCATCGGACCGGATCAGGGAGGTCGGACGGTCAGTACATATGATCATCCGACCTCCCTGTACTGCTATGCATATGCCTGCCCACCTGTCAGGCATATGCATGCAGACACCGGGGGGCGGGGGAGCACGGCGGGCAGACACACTGACCTGGCTGGGCACTGGGAAGCTGTGATCACCAGAAATAGCAGCGCTGCCGCTGCGGGACGCACAGTGGCGGCTATTAGATTTTTAAAATCCCTGTCAAATGACCGGCCGTTCTGTGATTGGCTGAGAGCTCTCTCAGCCAATCACAGAACAGCCGGTCATTTGACAGGAATTTTGAAAATCTAATAGCCGCCACTGTGCGTCCCGCAGCGGCAGCGCTGCTATTTCTGATCACAGCTGCCCGGCCAGGTCAGCATCACTCGCAGCACCCGGCACCCGCCAGGAACTCATTTGTTTGCCGCCGCCGCCCGCCCCCACTACTGCCGCTGCCCGCCCCCACTACTGCCGCTGCCCGCCCCCACTACTGCCGCTGCCCGCCCCAACAACTACTGCCGCTGCCCGCCCCAACAACTACTGCCGCTGCCCGCCCCACTGCTCCTCACCGCCCTGCAGCTCCCCATTTGTTTTACATGTGATAAATCGCAAGCGATTTATCACATGTAAAAACTGGCTCATCAAGTGCCAAATTGTATGTGAGCCTCCCGGGGAGCTGCCGGGCGGCTTACAGGAGAATTGGGTCCGACTTGTCCTAAGGACAAGTCGGCCTAATGTATGGGGGCCTTTAGATCTGAGGTGGCAAGTAGAAATGTGCAAAAACATTTGGGTTTGGTCCAGTCCCATTATTTAGCACAGTGCCCAAAACAATTGATTTGCGCCCATGGAGGGCAATCTTTGTAATAACTTATTTGTTACACAAGTATAGTATAATATAGTACAGGAAACTGTTTTCCTGTGATACTGTATGTATTATTATACATTTTTTGCTGGTAGGGGGATGGTTTAATTTCACTATCCTTTATCACAAAAAGTAGAGTTTAGTGGCAATAACCAACATTTTCTTTTATTATTATTATTCCAAAATAGCTGCAGGGCACTCAAAATAACTCATGACTGTTATCTCATTGATTAGGACATCTGACTTACATTTTCCACTTCATTAAAGCCCATTATCCTAGTTGTTCACATATTTTTCAAACATAGAAATGTTGGAACAGCAGTGGATCAATGTGCTCCATGTCACATGAAAAGAGTGCATATATAAAGAGTAAACCATTTTGATGACAATTTGAGGAGAGAAAGATCCTCATTAAAATACCACCCTTGCCTATGCCATAACATGGATCCAAACAAAACACTACTGATGCTTCTTGGTACACATTCACATGTACATTCACACTGAAACACAGCACATGCATAGCTGAAATGGCGTAAGGACACTTATAATTTTTAAAAGTTATAGCACTTTTAACAAAGAATAATTGGTACTTATTTTATTAAGGGACATAAACAATATTAACCCATTCCCTGGTACTCCCGAGAATTTTCCGGGCTGTGCTCCAGTGCGCAGACTGTCAAACCCGGAAAATTCTTGGGAGTGCCACTGCCTGCACTCCCTCTTGCCGGGCAGCGCTCAGCTTCAGCTGCTGCTCGGCTCCTGATGCCCGGCCCTGCCTCCTTCCCCCAGCTGTGTGCAGCGTGACCTTGCTAACGTCACGCCGCACACAGCCGCGTTGCCGGGGGGCCCGGGAAACACAGTGGGGGGGGGGTTCGGGGGAGAGTTTAGGGAGCGCTCCAAAAATGTGTCTGCACAAAAAACGTGTCGACTTTTTTGTGGCAACCAATCCCATGTTGACCTTTTCATTGCGTCAACCTTTTATGGTGTCTACCTTTTCCATGTCGACTGATTCACGCCCAAGGAAACTAGCTGGGCATTGGCATACAAAAACTTTTTTTTTGTTTTCATTGTAAATTACTACCAGTGACTAACTTTAAAGGAGATTTCACTTTCTATGGATTCCTCTCTCTGTCACACCTTTATATCAGGGGCCAACAAGACATTGTTTAATTAGGCAAGTTAAAACTGGCTGTTATTGTTGAGCAGTTAGGGGAAATTCATGAACAAATAATTACACAACTTTCTTAAAATTTATATGAATAACACAAGATGTATGTCACTCTTGTGCTAAATCCTTGAACCTTCAATAAGAGATTTATAATAATAATTTTATTTGTATATTGCTCTTTCTCAATAGGACTCAAGGCGCTTAACAGATAGAATGAACGTAATACAGTACAGGAACAATGAAGTACAACTTTCAAACACTACAGAGTGCATTGAGATACTTAAGGGAGATACGAAATGCTGGAATAAAAAGATAAGTCTTAAGTCTGTTTTTGAAGGATTCTAGAGTGGGGGCCTCTCGAACTGTGCGGGGAAGTGAGTTCAATAGAGTTGGAGTCACATGGCTAAAAGCTCGACCCCCAGATTAATAACCATAGATTCTAGGTACTGCTAAAAGTTCTTCATCTACAGGCCTTGGTTATATAGGGCTTTAAAACTCAGCAAATTAATTTTGAAGATGATTTGCCATCTTAATGGCAGCCAGTGGAAGTAGAAGTAAATGGGTGTTATGTGGCTAGAATGGGGCTGGTTGAATAATAGCTGTGTTGTATACCAGCTGTAATAAGTGCAGTTATTTAGCTGGGAGACCTAGGTAGAGGGCATTACAGTAATCTAATTGAGATTATATAATTGCATTTATGACATTTGGCAGATTTTAAGTGGTGATTATGTGTTTGATTCTGGCTATGCTCCTCAGATGAAAAAATGAGGATTTGATTGTGGCTAATATCTGATGTTTACGTGTCAAGCCACCATCCAGTATCACTGCAAGATCCTCACAGAGTGTTGTCATTTGGTATCCCCACTTCACAGTCCAGTTGGTTGGTTGTGTTGAGGCTCTATCATTAGGACCTCTGTTTTACCAACTGGCAGTCATTCACTCCTGGAGCTCAGCTAGACAGCCATTTAGTAGTAGTAGTAGTAGTACGTTTATTTATAAGGCGCCACAAAGTGTCCGCAGCACCGTACATAGCAAACAAAAAAAACAAATTACAAGGTAACGTACAGGGTGTGTAGAAAGATACAGTATAAATAGGGGTATAGCTGGTAGAACTAAAATCAGCATCAGTTCAGAAGTAGGTGTCAAAATAGTCAAGGAGACCGAAGATGAAGTAGAGGAAGGGAAGAACAGGACAGGAGCACAGGTGAGGTAATGAGGTAGGGTGAGTACGTGAGGAAGGAGGGTTGCTATTGGGTTCTCAGTGCCTGGAGCAAAGGATACATACAGTTGTGTATCATGTGCAATGGTAGACTAGGCCATGGCACCTAATTATTTCACCTAGTGGCAGTATGTGCACTGCAAAAAGCATGGGGGACAGTATATAACCTTGTGGGACACCACATGGTAGTGGCACTGATGGTAATGAGTATACATCAGATGACACTCTCTGTGGCCTGCCGGTGAGAAATGATTTGAACCAGCATAGTACTGTGCCATCCAGTTTCAGGAGCTCAAACAGAAGCCCATGTCCACAGTAACGAATGGCGCAGAGAGATCCAGAAGGATTAACATTGAATATTTACCTCTGTCTCTTGCCATTAGAAGATCATTCAGCACACATTCCAGGACTGTTTCCGTGCTTTGTCTTGTCCTGAAACCTGATTGGGTACTTGTGTATTATCACGGCGCCCCCGATGTTGGTCGCGCAATGTTTTAATCGCATGCCATGCACCCGATGGCATGTGATGCGACGCAAATTTTGCCCCCTATGCGATGAAAGATTGTATAAGCACCCTAAAGGGTGCTTACAATGTTAAATGCACCCCCACGCCACCCCCCCACTATAAACGTGAACCCGAAGTGTGGCGAACGCAGTGAGCCTGCGAGGGGCGGCGGTACGCGTCCTCCGACCTTTTCATACACCCACTATCCACGTCGGCGTGGAGTTGATTTTATAAAGTGTGGCGAGCGCAGCGTGCCACCGAGCCCGAAGCATGGCAAGCGCAGCAAGCCCCGCGAGGGGACGCGGATACCTTCACAGGTATCCGCGTCCCCTTGTGGGCTTCACAGGTATCCACGTCCCCTCGCGGGGCTCGCTGCACTCGCCACGCTTCGGGCTCGGTGGCTCGCTGCGCTCGCCACACTTTGTAAGATCAACTCTACGCCGACGTGGATAGTGGGGGTATGAAAAGGTCGGAGGACGCGTACCGCCGCCGCTCGCCATGCTTCGGGTTCACGTTTATAGTGGGGGGTGGCGTGGGGGTGCATTTAACATTGTAAGCACCCATTAGGGTGCTTATACAATTTTTAATCGCATCGCATTGTATGGCATTGTATGCCATATACAATGTCATACAATTTTAAAATTGTATGACATTGTACAATATCGCGCGATATTGCATCGCATACCTTTTGGTATGCGATGCGATGGGCGACGTGATAATACACAAGTACCCCTGATTGTAATGGATCATACATATCGGCCCTTATTCTGGGTCACTCAGAAAGCCAAATTCCTTCTCAAATGGACAAAACCATGTACACTGCAGAGGGGGCATATGTAACAAGTGCATGAGGAATTATATTTGGGTGGGGTATTTTCCCTGCACAGAAACAAAATAACTCACCCAAACCTAATTCTCTCTGCACATGTTACATCTGCCCCAATTGCAGTGCACATTTGAGAAGGAATTTGCCTTTGCGAATGAACAAGAATAAGGGCCATCATGTCGGCAGATTTCCATTTAATTTGCAACCACTTTCTCAATAACCGTTCCTAGAAAAGTATTCTAATTAAAGTGAGCTAATTATAATTACCATGTAAGCTTACATTTTTTATAATGGTTTATGGTAATGTATAAAGAAACAATATTTTATATCTAAATCATACCATAAATTGATAATGACAGAACACATGTTTATGATGAGGAAATCATATACAGTGATCCTGCAATAGCAGATTATATATACTGTAATAGTATAAAGTGATATTAAGGTGCTCCAAATCAGAAAATGAGTAATATCACATTGGGGAAGAAATTAGGGAATCTGTGATCCATATTTAGAACAACAGAGCAAAACAAGATTCCACACAATCTCTTTAATTTATTTTTGGCAGTCATTCACAGAAGACACCCACTATATGAACAGAATAATAGAAGGTTCTTCTTTTTACAAAGCATAGAACATTTTCATTACACAGAACCTACAGTATGATAAATCCCATGCTACATGCAGCATATTGATGATATACTGATACATACTGTATATGTGCAATGTACTATGTGCTATGTGCTATATCTGCTGATGCTGGCAATCACGATGCTGCATTTTGTTATTTTTTGCTGATGTGCTAATACAATGAATATCTTGCAGTATATACAATAATGGAGATTACACATTTTAAGGCACAAAGCATGCCTATTTTACACACTGTTAAGTTTTTTTTCTTAGCCTGCAGCAGTGCAGTAACAAAGAGATTTTACTCAGGCATAAGCAGTGAGGTACCACTCCCACATATACAGCATTGGCACTGCACCTCTATCCTGCAGCTCACACTTCTGACCAGCCCACTTGCTCTCTCAACTCTCCCTATAGCTACATGCATCTATCAGAGTATTTTTGACTATACTCCATTGTGATCTGCATATTACTTTATTTTGAGTGTTGAATCTGCAAAACCTTTTCAGTTTTGAAGTTAAAAAGCCCTTCTATACTCTAATATACAAATGACCACATTAGTCCTTCTTAACCAGTCCTAGCGGTATACAGTCATTAGGTCGACACTATTAAGGTAACATACATTGGGATGACCTCGGAAGTTCGACTGGCCTTAGGTCAACACATGAAATGGTCAACATGCCTAAGGCCAACACGGTCAAAATTTTGACACGAGCATTAGGTTGACATTGGGATGGTCGACAATCAAAAACTCGACAGGGGTTTTTCAGGGGAGTTTTTTGAGCCGACATGTGCTGACAGGCGGTATTTCATGCTCTACCATCCACTAGGGTGTGGAGGGAGAATATAATAGTGTGCCGAGCGTAGCTGTGCACTTATACGGTTTCCACGTCGACTGTTGTCATTTGGGATAAAAACACTTGAAAAACCCATGTCAAACTTCCCAATGTTGACCTAAAGCTTGTGTCGAGTTTTTGACCCTGTCAACCTTAGGCATGTCAACCTTTTTCATGTTTTGACCTAAGGCCAGTCGACCTTTATTGATCGACCCAATGTATGTCGACCTTAATAGTGTCGTGTTGTCCTAGCATTTTGGCTTCATGCCTCATCTAATTTTACCAGATTTAACTATTTCCCAGCGTATCTGCAGCTGCTGAACACAATGGCTAAATGGGATCTCCCATGAGGATTATTTCCTACTTTAAAATGTAGAACAAACAGGATACATCAATATCACTGAGTGCACATGTCACCTACACATTGATCTAATGACCTTTTGGAGGTTGTTTGGTACAAAATAACATGAAGCATAACTAATGTTCTTCTATGGGGTATGGATCATAAGGTCGACCCAAGAAAGGTCTACACTCCTCAGGGACTGAAGGTTGACAGTGTCCTTATGTCAGCCGGCAGAAGGTCGTCAATGCATAAGGTCGACGTGTACCCTTCGGAGGCCATATGTGAAAATTTCTCTTTCAAATTGTTCTGCTGCAGCCGTCCCACACTCCGGTGGCCGCCGCTGAATAGGACTGACTGTCTCCGGCTGCTGTCGATTAAGAGGAATCTCTCGAGAACTACCCACCTCTCGCGAGAATTCCCCTGTACTTGACTCCAGGCAAATCCGCCGGACATGTGGGTGGGCCACTCAGACCGGTTCCCCACCCCTGCCCTAGTGGATGGTAGGGCATGAAATATCACCTGTTCTGGAACTATAGTGGGGAAAAAAATCAAAAAACCCTCGTCAACCTTCGGCATTGTCGACCTTCTGCTGTTCGACCTAAGGACACTGTCGACCTTCAGTCCCTGTCGACCTTCCGATGTCGATCTAAGGAGTGTCGACCTTTCTTGGGCCGACCCCTAACGACCGTAGTTGCGAACGGGATGGCGAACTAGCAGTTAGCCGTGCCTGCTCACACCCTGCATCCATGCATGTGCAGACGCTAAGCACCACTCCCCCGCAGGAACGCGTCTGACAGAGAGTTAAGGGCCCGGGCAACAAATTCTGGCCACCGCACCCCCCCTCTGCTGAGGCGGATGCAGTCAGAGGGTTGCGTTGTAGCTGTGCCGGAAGCCGCTTGGGATACACACACTCCAGAGTCCAGCAGCAGCTCAAACCCCGACCCACCCTCTCCCGCGGCCTGTGTACCTCTCAGCTCCTGAGCAGAGAAGCTGGTCGTCACCACCCTCTGGCCGGGAGTCAGCACCTGGAGCCACCGACCTCCTGCAGAAGCAGCTGCCATTAGCGCTCCATGCAGGCCACTAGCAGTATGTATGTATGTATGTATGTATGTAGTGTGTGCATCTATGCATGTTCTGTGTGTATGTGTTTGTTGTATGTGTGTATGATGTGTATGTGTTTGAGAGAGAGATGATGTGTGTGTGTGGGGCGGGCATCGCAGGTGGCAGCGGTAAGTAAAGGAGGGAGTGGCAGCCCTGGGTATGGTGAAATAAGATATGCAGAGAAAATGTTAAAGCAATATTCCTCTGACAGTTATGTACCATGTAAAAAATATATTATACAAAGTAGAGGTTGACTATGAATAATTATTCATTTTTATTACTTGCATTACGTTAAAGGAGGTTAGCTGATTTTTTCATGTAGTAAGTTCTCTTATATCAACTATCTTTTTTACTCCAAGTACTCCACACATGTTCTGTAAAGAAGGAAGAATGCATTGCACTCAGGAAACAGATGGTAATTTGGAGCCTTTACCAAGAATATCATGTGAGCAGGCTAATAAAGTTAAAGACAGAGGACTGATGCAGAGTTCAATGTAGAACCACATGCAGAGCTTGTTTTTCATGTTTTTACAGTATACACACATTAGAAATAAATCATATGCAACTATGGGCAATGTACAGTCGATCGCACTACCATTTAATTTAGCATTAGTGACTGAAGAGGCATTACTGGACTGTATCTTGGCTGTGAATGGGCTGGGGATGCGGTCATTTGGTCTACAGCATGATGGTCGACAGTCATTGTGTCGACACCATTAGGTCAACATGGGGAAAGGTCGACATGGTTCTAGGGCGAAAGGTCATTAGTTCGACAGGTTGTTAGTTCGACAGTGTCTAGGTCGAGTCAAAAAGGTTGACATGGGGTTTTTCACTGTTGCGTCTCACACACCCGCGCATCCCAGTTTCAGGACGGCGCCGCTGCGGGTCCCCCACTTCAGGGAGATGGGCAGGGATAGGGGGGACGGCAGGGTGGCGAGGGGCAACGGGGTAGGCGGCGAGCGGTGGAGCCAGCTCCGTAGTCACGGGGCGTGCGTGAGCGTCTCGTGCGCGCGCGCGCCCTGGCGAGAGCCCCTGCAAGGAAGAGGCCGGCTCCATCTGTATGTTCAGTATTCAACAAAGAGTGGCACACTGATACCACTTTTAAACTACTATCCGGGTCGGATCTGGGATTTGCTCCATTGAGACTGTGTTGCGAACCAGTAATATTCCCGGGCCATCACTACACTGCACACGGATGCAGGGGGCGGCGCTTGGAGATGACATCATCTATAAACATAATAATATATAATAATAAAGCATAATAAAGCATAATATTCCGCTGGTATAAAATTTGTTGATAAATTAGCTACAGAATATTTGTTTTCAGCCCCAGATTCTGGAAGCCTACTTGTATGATATTTTTTTTTTAAACAAACCATACCTATAAAGATTTCTGATTTTTAACTGCCAAAAGCGTATAATCAGGAAATGGAGTTGTCACAAGTGACATGGCTGAGATTTTTGGTTGATCTATGGTCTAGTTTGGAAGACAGGGGAAGTGGCCTAATATGTATCTTCCGAATGTTAGCAGCAGGGCCAGCTCTAGCCACTCAGCAGCTCCTGCAGTGCAGGGAGGCGCCGAGCTGAAGAGGCGCCGAGCTGCAGTGACTGCCACTCTGTGCAGGGAGGTGGTGTACACGGGACTGAGCACACCCTGTGGCGCTGGTGCGGGGGGAGTCGAGTGAACAGGCTGCACTTCCGGGAACTCGGACTCATGGACTTCGTCAGTGACTAAATGCTTGGGGCATGGCCTAACTGACGCAATTGGAGCTGGAGCAGGAGTGTGAGCTGAGATACGGACAGTGACGGGAATCGCTGTTTGAGCGTGTATGCCGGGCGAGTTCAGTGTACAGCAAGATCCTCTCTGTTCATGCATTGCCAGTGTGGATGAGTTTTATACCAAGTGGTTTTTAGTCCACCACTGAGGAAATTTATGGTACGCATGTGTTTTATTTAATACATTTTACTGGAAGATACTGCACTATTGGGCGCCCCTTGTTTTATGTTTTTGTAGAATATATATATATATCAATATATAAGCAGCGCTACTACTGTCGGTAAGTGTGGGCATTATGTATAAGCCGCACTACTACTGTGGGAATATGCAGAAGTACTCAGGGCATTACGTGTAGAATAATGTGTGTCATACTTGCCTACCCTCCCGGAATGGCCGGGAGGGTCCCCCAGGAAGGGGGGCAAGTCTCCCGCATTTCCCTACAGCCCCGGCTCCCCCTCTCCCCGCGGTCTAAAAACTATGACTTTCGCGGGTCCGCGGGCGGGGCTAAATGACGCAATTCGCGGCATTTCGCAGCATTTTTAGCCCCTCCCCCCAACCACAGACCCGCAAATAGAGGCTTCAGCCCGTCATGGGGGCTTGATGACATCACCCGTGCCCTGCCCCCAAAACAAAGCCTCTACCCGCTCCCTTTCACTCCTCTCCGGGCTTCTCCCGGAAAGGAGTATGCCAAAGTCGGCAAGTATGATGTGTGTCATATTGTGTAAGGGGCATCATGATGTATGGCATAATGTGTAATGGGCATTACAGTGTGCTGCATACTGTGTTAGGGGCATCAGGATGTGTAGCATAATATATAATGGGAATTACTGTGGGTGGATTAATGTGTAATAGGCATTACCGTGTGTAGCGTTATGTAGCGTTATGTGTTATGGGCATTACGGTGTTATTGGTACTTTTATACGGCCACACCCCTTCCCCATAAAGCCACACTCCTAAATTTTTGCAGCGCGCCTTAGGTGAGCACTCTACCAGTTTTTACTGTAGTGGTGGGGCAGTTACCAATTGCCAAAGGGCACCATAATGGCTACTTATAGAACTGGTGCTGTGTAATGTGAATAAGATTGTGCTACTGTATGGTGACATTTGGAATGGGGTACTATTGTGTGGCCATGCACTGTCCCTTTGTGAAGTATGAGAGGGCGCAAATATATAGCAGCTATGAAATAGACCCAAGGACCTGCTTATTAGGCCCAGTTTTCAACACAGAAGATGGCTTTACAAAACAGAGTAATGCTATTTAATTAATCCTCATCCCTATTTAGTGTAACATCCCTAATAGGAAGTAGCATTTCTACACAACTTAAAGTCTACTCCCCCTCATTTCTTTCTAAATAAAAAGACTATTGGCATACTACACCCAGTAAAAGGTTTTACTATGGTGAAAACTGAAATAACACTACTTATCCAGAAGTGGTACAGTATGTCAGGCTGCGCCAGACAATTATTTCAGAAATAATTTTGTAAGCTGTATTCCTAGGTGACTACTATAGTATATTAAAAACACTTTGAAAAAGATGTCCTACAGTACTTTGGGATACTCCTTTGTTGCACATTTTAGGCATATTAACCCTTTGCTGTATCTTGTGTTGCAACACTGCACAAATTTATTTATCTATTTAGTTTCTTATATAGCAGATTATGTTGCGCTTTACAATAGTAGACAGTGATAAAACAAAGTGGGTAACAACGGACAGACTTGGAGGTAGGAGGGCCCTGCTGCAAACTTACAATCTATAGGGACATAGGAGGGAAACACAAGGACAGGCCCAATAATAGCATAGCAGTCCCACCAAGTTACAAGTCCAGAAGGGAAGCTATATAACACATAAGTGCCTCAGAGGGTTATGCGTGTATGATTTAAATATGATAGGCTTGCCTGAAGAGGTGAGTTTTCAGGGAACACTTGAAAGTTTGGAGACTAGTGGAGAGTCTTATTGTACGTGGAAGGGCATTCCATAGGATGGGAGCAGTCCAATGAAAGTCCTGTAATAGTGAATGGGAGCTAGTGATCCGTGCACAAGAGAGACGCAGATCTTGTGTAGAGCAAAGTGGTCGAGATGGGAGATATTTTGTGATAAGTAAAGAGATATATGCTGGTGCAGTATGGTTAATAAATGACATAATAAACTAAGGGGGTGATTCTGGTTGACCTGCAAAGCTGTGAAATTCCCAGCTTATGGACCACCCTCTCTTATGTACGTCATATAGAACTAGCAAAACAGTCATTTTTTGCAAACATCCTTTACCCTGTCCACATAAATGCGCAAAGCGCAAAGTATGTCCCATTTTAATATATTTATTTATTTTTCTACCTCCTCAAGAGGAGCAAACACCAAAAAACAAACTCCTGGTGTAAATGGAAAATTTGATACTACCTAAGAAGAAAACTTCAATATGGTTCGGAGAACCGTCTTATCAGTATGAAAAAACAGAAATTAAGACTTGCAAGGCAAGGCCCCTAATTCTGAAACTCGCCTAGGCAAAGCCCTGGCTAAGAAAAAAAGGTAATTTTCCTCGAAAAAATATTACGAACAGCCGACCTTAAAGGCTCCCACTGTGGTTTTAGAAAAAACGACCATACCAGAACATGTCCCAAGGCACCCCCGGCTGCCTATATGGGGTCTGGAGTTCATATAACTCCCTGTAAAAAGGTCTGTACTTCTGGCCAGGAGCCACTCCATTCTGAAAGCATATGGATAATGCAGGTAGCTGTACCTCTAAGGACTGCAGACTAAACTCTGCTGCAACCCATACTGGAGAAAAACTCCAAAGGTCAAGAGACCTAGAACCTGGAAATGTGTACTTTTTGACGTACACACCACCTGACACAAATCATTCGAACAAAAAGGTGAATAAACTACCTATACGGCTTGCGAGCCCAAAATATGAGTTGGATAACAGCAACTGAGAAACCCTTCTTCCTTAAAAGGAGATGTCTTAAGAGCCAGGTCGTCTAAATTTTTGACGAGCTAGGACCAGGAGTAGAAAAAATCATTGACTGAATAAGTCTGGGCGACGAAGAAGAAGACGACACCCTTAGGTCATCTTCAACCTCAGTATAAAATACCCCGACCTCAAAGGCCAGTCCGGAGCAAAACAGTATGCCTTGCACCGCCTGTGTCCTCACTTCACTTAAGAATCTGAGTAACAATAGAAAAAACGGGGCAAATGCCTAGGCCAGAGTGAAACACCCTGGAACTATCATGGCAACCACTGTCTCCTCAGTCGGATTCGTGATCCGAGAGTAGAACCTGGAGACCTGACAATTTTGTTAGTATGCAATCCAGTCTGGGAGACCCCCAAAGAGACACTACTTACTTAAAGCTTTCTATGTAACATTCACTCTCCTCACAGCAGAACTGCCCTGTTGAGGACATCCGCTTCCACATTCTGGATCCACTGAAGGAACACCCCTGATAAATCTGGCATGTTCACCTCTTTTCCCTGAAAAATTTGCGAGACTATCCACATCTATACTATACTCATCCTGCCGTGAGTACTGCCTTCATGACTTAATTAAGCCAAAGCCGTGTCTTTGTCTGAATGTATTTGATAGATCTGTATTCTTTTCTCTGGACCACAGACCCTGAAGACTGAGGTGCAGAATCATCGCCTTCCCATGCCCTGAGACTGGCATTGGTCATGAGTGGAGAAACCTCTCCATTTTCTGAGACTCCAGATCTGTCCCTCAGATCAATAAGCTCCTTGTCTCCTGAAGCAGCAACAGAGTTCCCTGTTTCACGATTTTCGGGTTCCCTGACCAACATCAGAATGTTCCACGTAAAGGGCTTGAAAGAAAAACTCACCTACAGGCAAGTTTCCAAGGACGCTACCTCCTAACAGTTTTAAACCCTGCCAAATTTTTAGATTCGGCGAATGGAGAATCGACCGCACCAAATGGTGAAGTTTTTATTGTGTTGGACACCGTAAGGAACACACAATGAATATGTGTGTCCAAGGTCACACCAAACAACAGAAATTTCTGACAGGGTGTTAATTGAGAATCTGCACTCGGCAGCCAGGAGGGGAGAGAGATGAAGAATCAACATCCACCCCTTATCTCTCAGAAACTGTGCCACCATTGTCAGATGATCCTGCAACTATTTCTGCAGATTTGGCCTTGACCCAGAGGTCGTCCCATAAAGGAATAATCACAATTTATTTTGCCTGTGAGCTGATGTCATGACAGCCATCAATTTTGTGAGAACTCTCGTAACTGTGGCTAACCCCAAAGGTAGGGCCCCACACTGCAGATGAGTTTCTCCCATTGCGAAACTCAGAAAAAATTGATGACCACTGTCTACAGGCCCAAGTAAATAAGCGTCCTGGACGTCCACTGATGCTAGAAGCCCTTGAGGCTTTGTGCTTACAAGCACCAACCTCAAAGATTCCATCCTGAAGAGTCATCCACAGAAGTGTTCGTGCTGCCGATGTTTTGTGTCTGCGCATGTGCAGAGGCGTCTCTGCGCATGTGCGAGCGGGGCGTACGGCCAAATCCCGCATTAAATGTGAACACTCCGAACAGGGGGTGGAGAGAGGCGTGAAGGGCTATTTGGGCTCATTACCATATGCATACGCCCCGCGTTTCATGGGCGTTCCCATGCAAACGCTGGGCGTACGTATGGTAATGCGGCCGTGACGCACGTGTAGGGGGCGGACATATGACATCGCCGGATGTCAGCTGCCCGCCCAGATCCCTGCTTTTGCACGGAAAAATGTCCGTGTGGTCTGAGGTTGCAGGAGCTGGTGGACCACTCGGTCCTGCATTCGATGGTCTGCGACCATCGAATGATGGGGGAGGTTCCCTGAGATGGAGGAGGCGTATTCCGTGAAAAATACACGTGCGGTCCGTTCGGCCAGCTTCTTACCGCGTACGGACGGAGTTGGCGATCCGTATGGAAGGCGGGGTTTCGCACGCACGGTCCTGGCCGCATATTCGGATCCGGCCGCACCGATCAGAATAAGGGCCTAAGTACTTGAGTTAGGCAATAAGGGGTGCATTTAGATAAAGAAAAGGATTAAAATACCGAAATCTACCTAGAATTTGCATGCCAGGTCCTGTGTGCCATGATATTGATAACAACCAGCTTATTTTATAGATAAAGTAGATGCTTTGGCAGATTTCTATTTTAAGGTAAATCTTAGCAATCAATTTCCATGTAGTAAATCATATATTTTATAAACATAAAGTAAATACAATAATAATCCTTAATAATGATAATCCTTTAATTATATGTCAACCCTTTTCATTGGTTACTAGCAGTGAGAAGTATAAAAGGGCAAACGGAAATCAAAACTCTCATTTATAGCCTCACCACACTGAATAGGCCCAATCTCCTCTGATTTTTGGCAGCTTAAGGCCCATACACACTGCCATTTTGAGCGATTTTCGGCTGAAAATCGCCCAGTGTGCATGCCCCAGAGATTGCCGACTAGCGATGATGCGTGCTCCCGCATCATCGCTAGTAAAGTGGTTCATCTGCTGGTTTTCATCCATCATCGCCATGTGTGAATGCTGCCCGGGCTGAAAGATTAACCACTTTCAGCCCGGTGGACCGCCCCGCTGCCTCCCCCCACCCCCGCCCCCACACCTGTCATACCAAGCTGGTCCGCAGCGCGTCGCTCCTGTTATCTTCTCTCCGGCTGTTGCTGCTGTCCCTGCTCCCCGGTGACTCGCCCCGCCCCCCGCCCTGCTCAACACAGGAGCAGACAGCACTGCTCCCTGACACACAGTGGCCACCAATATGTATAATTTTCTCCCACTGCCACCAATATATTAATTTAAATGCATCAGCAATATATATATATATATATATATATATATAACATATTTATATATATAAAAATAAATGTATATATATAAAATATATATATATTATATATAAAATATACCTGCTGCCGCATTGCTCCATGGAGGAATTATGCAGCCGCGGCCGCATCGCTCCGAGGAAGGGAAGGGGCTGGCGGGTGATGCGGTCGGCGCTGCATGGCTCCAGTGGGGGGTGGAGAGGCCTGCGGGTGATGTGGTGAGGTCTGCCGCGTCACTCCACGGGGGTGGTGGGTGATGTGGCGTCGGCTGCGTCACTCCGGGGGCGCGCGGGGGGGAGTTGCGTCCCCCCGTCTAGTCCTCGCATGCCATTTAAATAAATACATAGGTGGGCAGTTTGAATTTCAATAAATATACAATGGTGGCAGTCCCTTGACGGCGGCGCTGCGGGTCGGGCGAGGGGCATTGGGGGAGGCAGCGGAGAAAGCTCCGTAGCCACGGGGCGTATGCAGGCGTCTCGTGGGCGCACGCCCCTGGCGAGAGCCAGCCGGTGGCGGGGGCTGGCGATAGAATAGCCAGCCCCTGCAAGAAAGAGGCCGGCTCCATCTGTATGGAACCCTTGGAATTCAAACCCATCCCATTTATAATGAAAGATTTTCAGCAAAGTTTTTCGCCTCCTGAAAATCTCTCGCTCTTTGGGGAAAATAGCTCAGTGTGTACGCACTACTTTGGTGAAAGATATATCTATCACAGATTTTGGCAAAGTCTTTTGAAATGAAAATCTTTTCAAGTGTGTATGTGCCATTAGCAATGGTGGGCCTGGTTAGTATTTGGATGAGATACAACCTGGAAATACCAGGCGCGGAAGGGCTTTTTACATTACCAATAAATGCTTTTTTCTTTTTTTTCTCTCCAGCCAACTTATTTGTAAACTTTTTCATTAGTTTCCTAGCAGTGAGATGTAGAAGAGGGCAAATTTTACATACAGTATTTACAGAAGGTGAGGCAGTTCAGTCATTCACTTTAATCCTTAGGTCATTGGAGCATATATATATATATATATATATATATATATATATATATATATATATATATATGGGTCGCATCTGTGAAGTCCTCAATGAGAACACCTATTGGTGTTGGATCTTCTTGCTGTTTGTAAAATTATCTTCTGGATTGTAAAATTGTTTTCTTAATTGAATATCTATGTATTAATGTGTTGAATAAAACCATTTTTTTTTAACATTGTGTAAATTGAGGTGAATAGTATATAGGGCACACATCTATCCCTCTTTTTGTTTTATATATATATATATATATATATATATATATATATATATATATATATATATATATATATATATATATATATATAGCAAACGGGCAGGATGGCACTCCCAAGATTTCAACGATGTATATAAAGAAATAACAGTCAAACACCAATAGCTTGTGTCAACGTTTCGGGCTGAGCCCTTTATCAAGACATGGCAAGTGAATAAAACAGTACTTACATTTATAGGCAAAAAAAAGGGGGGAAAAAAGACAAGAACTCGTGCAGCCAACACCAACGCAGCCCCGGCGAGTAGTCAGTGACGTCAGAGGGCGCACTAGACTGCTAATCGGGGTCACCAGGGGGTGTGTCTGGAACACCCGGAGTGTGGGAGTCATGGCAACACAGACGCTAAACGACGCGACTGTGAATGGCCAGGGGACGGGCAGGGGCCAGGACGCCAACTGCCCAGTGCGAGAACATGACTAACTAAGGCGGCTGAGCACTAGTGGGCAGAAAGCAAACAAATGACCATGGATTGTTGCTGGAGGCTGCAGCGAGTATTACAATATGCATGACATATGATGAGCATGTATAGCGCTGAACATACAGTCAATAATGAGAGGGTTCAAAACATGGTAAAATCTGCAGCAACAACAAACATAATCAAGAAGCAGGTGTAGACGGCAAATGGCAAATGCAGGCAAAAGGTCCGTGAGAAAGGCGTATCAAGAATGGCAAAGCCTGGGGGAAATATGACAGGACAGGTAGGAACCACTGGACAAGGCAAAAGGCAGGAGAGAAGGAAAGTAGAGACAGTGGGAAGACGACGTAGACTGCCTGTGATAAAGGCGCTAAAAACAAGACGGACTAAGAGTGTGGAAAGGGAGTAAAGGGACAAACAGAGAGGGTGAGCTGGCGTGTGCGAAACGGGGGACGGAAGCTGCGGGGCAACCACGACTAGACATGTGGCAGGGTGTGTAGAGTAACCGCGGTGCGCATAAGCAAGGACCGGACTAAGGCTGTGTTAAAAATACAGTGAGGGGGGTCTAAGCAGGGGGGACGTGAACCGAGGGGACCTAAACAGAGGGTAACACCAAAAGAGGGAGGTGAAAGGGAGACCATGTAGGCTGGAAATGTCAGCGCGATGGGTGGGAAACTGGCTGGACGGGTGAGTGAATCTACAAGTGTCTGGTGCCTAGACGGAGTGCCGGCTAAGTTAAAAAGCTGTGGGAGACTACAGGTGAAAGGGGGAGAAGACGGACGGGAAGAAGGCGGACAGAGAAAGGGGGAAACAAAGGAGTACAGAGCCTGTAACTAACAGCGGGGGGGACGGGGCAAGGCAGATCACAAAAAGCAGGCAAATGGCATCATTTCATTAAGTCCATGTGGTTGTACAGTATCCAAAAGGTGAATCCATTTGGCTTCAAGTCTGAGTAAGGTGCGACCCCTATCACCTCCTCTTTGGCTCTCTGGAACCCAGTCAATGATCTTGTACCTTAGGCTAGGGAGGCTGTGTTGCAATGTCTTCCAATGCCTCGCAACGGGCTGGTCTGAACCCTTCGTGCCCAGGGCGGCCCTTATGCTGGATTTATGCATGGCAATGCGCTCTTTTAACTGACGAATAGTCTTACCAACGTACAGGAGGCCACATGGGCACTTAATGTAATAGACAATGTAACGGCTACTGCAGGTCAAGGGGTAGCGGATCTTGAATTTGGAGCCAGTTCTTGGGTGAACGAAATAGTCACCTGTTTCTAGTCCGTTACAAGTGACACAGTTTAGACAGCGGAAATTGCCGTTTTTTCTGCGAAGAAAGGTCTGTGCTGGGGCATCTTTGTGGCTGGAAATATCGTTATGTACAATGAAGTCTTTAATGTTTTTGCTCCTTTTGAATGCCGGCATGATGGTACAGTCTTTAAGAGCCTTCAGTTTGGGGTCCATTGTGATGATGGGCCATATTCTTCTGGCAGCTTTGACAATCACATGGCTGGCAGTTGAGTAGCATTGTGGCCAAACGATACGGTTGGAAGTGGCAGTCACTGGTTTGGGGGTGAGTAAAGACTCACGATGCAATAACAGGACTCGGTCTCTGGTAGTACGGAGTAGTTTCAGAGGGTAGCCTCTGGCCAGGTATTTGTTGGACATCAAGTCAATTTCGTTCACAGCGTCTAGATGTTCTGAGCATATCCGTCTAGCTCTAATGAATTGCGAGTAGGGGAAGGACCATTTAGCCGCTGGAGGGTGAAAGCTGCTACCCAGTAAGGCTGTGTTGCGGTCCGTGGGTTTATGATGAACCTTGGTGATAAGTCTTAGGTCGTCAGTTTGGGAGATGTTCACATCTAGGAAGTTGATCTCAGTGAAGCTGCAGGTGTGAGTGAACTTGATGTGCTCATCTGCTTGATTGATCTGTTGCATTAGAAGAAGGAAATTCTCCTGCGTGTCATCCCAAAACATGATGATGTCGTCGATGTAACGAAAGTAGGTTTTGATTTTGTCAGCAGTTTCTGGTCTAGAGAAAAATAAGTCTTTTTCAGTCTCAAACATGAAGATGTTAGCTAGACTTGGGGCCACACATGATCCCACTTGTAACGGACTAGAAACAGGTGACTATTTCGTTCACCCAAGAACTGGCTCCAAATTCAAGATCCGCTACCCCTTGACCTGCAGTAGCCGTTACATTGTCTATTACATTAAGTGCCCATGTGGCCTCCTGTACGTTGGTAAGACTATTCGTCAGTTAAAAGAGCGCATTGCCATGCATAAATCCAGCATAAGGGCCGCCCTGGGCACGAAGGGTTCAGACCAGCCCGTTGCGAGGCATTGGAAGACATTGCAACACAGCCTCCCTAGCCTAAGGTACAAGATCATTGACTGGGTTCCAGAGAGCCAAAGAGGAGGTGATAGGGGTCGCACCTTACTCAGACTTGAAGCCAAATGGATTCACCTTTTGGATACTGTACAACCACATGGACTTAATGAAATGATGCCATTTGCCTGCTTTTTGTGATCTGCCTTGCCCCGTCCCCCCCGCTGTTAGTTTCAGGCTCTGTACTCCTTTGTTTCCCCCTTTCTCTGTCCGCCTTCTTCCCGTCCGTCTTCTCCCCCTTTCACCTGTAGTCTCCCACAGCTTTTTAACTTAGCCGGCACTCCGTCTAGGCACCAGACACTTGTAGATTCACTCACCCGTCCAGCCAGTTTCCCACCCATCGCGCTGACATTTCCAGCCTACATGGTCTCCCTTTCACCTCCCTCTTTTGGTGTTACCCTCTGTTTAGGTCCCCTCGGTTCACGTCCCCCCTGCTTAGACCCCCCTCACTGTATTTTTAACACAGCCTTAGTCCGGTCCTTGCTTATGCGCACCGCGGTTACTCTACACACCCTGCCACATGTCTAGTCGTGGTTGCCCCGCAGCTTCCGTCCCCCGTTTCGCACACGCCAGCTCACCCTCTCTGTTTGTCCCTTTACTCCCTTTCCACACTCTTAGTCCGTCTTGTTTTTAGCGCCTTTATCACAGGCAGTCTACGTCGTCTTCCCACTGTCTCTACTTTCCTTCTCTCCTGCCTTTTGCCTTGTCCAGTGGTTCCTACCTGTCCTGTCATATTTCCCCCAGGCTTTGCCATTCTTGATACGCCTTTCTCACGGACCTTTTGCCTGCATTTGCCATTTGCCGTCTACACCTGCTTCTTGATTATGTTTGTTGTTGCTGCAGATTTTACCATGTTTTGAACCCTCTCATTATTGACTGTATGTTCAGCGCTATACATGCTCATCATATGTCATGCATATTGTAATACTCGCTGCAGCCTCCAGCAACAATCCATGGTCATTTGTTTGCTTTCTGCCCACTAGTGCTCAGCCGCCTTAGTTAGTCATGTTCTCGCACTGGGCAGTTGGCGTCCTGGCCCCTGCCCGTCCCCTGGCCATTCACAGTCGCGTCGTTTAGCGTCTGTGTTGCCATGACTCCCACACTCCGGGTGTTCCAGACACACCCCCTGGTGACCCCGATTAGCAGTCTAGTGCGCCCTCTGACGTCACTGACTACTCGCCGGGGCTGCGTTGGTGTTGGCTGCACGAGTTCTTGTCTTTTTTCCCCCCTTTTTTTTGCCTATAAATGTAAGTACTGTTTTATTCACTTGCCATGTCTTGATAAAGGGCTCAGCCCGAAACGTTGACACAAGCTATTGGTGTTTGACTGTTATTTCTTTATATACATCGTTGAAATCTTGGGAGTGCCATCCTGCCCGTTTGCTACATTTTGTCCTTATTTGGATTGGAAAGGCAACCCAAGTCGCTGTTGATCCTCGTTACAGAGTGCCGGGACCCATTTGACTATATATATATATATATATAAACTATTTTGTAGTAGGATGAAAGAAGAACTGGTTCATTTGTAGCCATTTCGATTAGTCAAGCAAAACTGATCATCTTAATCTACACGGGTAGATGCTGAAGCTTTCTGAGCAATGCTAGATCGCTCGGAACGCTTCAGCAAGATGCTGTGTGCTGAGCGATCTGTTGGGGCCAGTGTGCTCAGCAGAGAACACTGGCCCTAAAAGTTCACTCAGCACACAGCATGCTGGATATTAATCGGCAAGCAACTGCGACACGTGGGGCCATGCATCACTATGGCCCCTACTCACGTAGCGACCTAGGAGCATTTTCTAAGCCAGACATGGCCAAACTGTAGCCCTCCAGCTGTTGTGAAACTACACATCCCAGCATGCCTTGCCACAGTTTTAGCGTTCCCTAATAGCAAAACTGTGACAAGGCCTGATGGGACTTGTAGTTTCACAACAGCTGGAGGGCCATAGTTTGGACATGCCTGTTCTAAGCAATTTAGTGAGATCGCTTAGAAAATGTGCTGGAATCGGTACGTGTGTACTAGGCCCCATTAGCTTTGCCGTATGAACGCATCCAGGGAAAGAACTCTAGGGCCAAAAATCTATTTTTTACTTTGATTCTTAAACAAACAATACAATGTACAATCTAAATTAACAATTCTTCAGAAGGAGAGAACTTAATCTTTAAAAAGAGGTCTTGGCACCAAAAAACACCTTCTAGAAATTATATATATATATTAACTTTGTGAGAGTAAAAAGGGTTCCAGGAAGAAACCCATGCAAAAGAGCTAAAACCCCCATACAGATAAGGAATTGTTGGGAATCAAACCCAAAACCCCAGTGCTGTAAGGAGGCAATACTTATGACTATGCCACCATGCTGCCTAGTTAATATCCATATCCAATAGATACAGTGAACATTACAATCCCCAAAAATAATTTTAGCAGAACTACACAGCTCTGAATTGCAGAATTACTATGGACAATTTGTAATTTTATTCACACCTATGTATTTGATGATTTTAAGTTAATGCACACACAACATATAAAAAATTCATGATTCCTGTTCCACTTGTAATGTATTTATGAAATGTCCAGTCATTTAAATGTATGGCTAATGACTATAGAAGTAGTATGCAGCTTTGGAAAAAAGAACAAGGCAGTATCTGATACGGTCAATGGGAAGATTGGAATGGTGCCGAAGAAATAAATGCTTTGTATTTTTCAAATAGTTTTAGCATAGTTTTGATGCATTCCAATGCATTTTGCACAAAAGGAAATCTCAAAGCAAGCACATGGGCACTAGCACATGTTCACTTCTACCCAAGTCATTCAAAGGACATCTACAATCTGAATATATACAAAAAAGCACAAACCTACAACTAAACATAACTGTTTCATTTGATGGCAGCAATTCATGCAATATAGACATTTTTAAAACTTTCTTGCATCCACCAAACAATAAGCTAAACTTACTGAGGTACAAAGCCAGTATTTTGATTTGGACAATAAGAGGCCTTTAGGAATTCCCTACAGTTCCTGATTTGACCATAAAACAGTGATTTCTCAAATGAGACTCCAAAAATGATATCAATCAGATGCTATGGGGTTGGCTCCGATTATTTAATAGCTGCAACAAAATGGTACCCTTCTCATCCTTAAATTACTGAGCTAAAGGAAATCAAAATAAAGGCAAAATATGCAAGTCCTTGAAATGCATTGACCATATAAAATAACCAAAGGTAAATATGGGGAACCAATTTCCAATAATTAGCTTTTTGTCCAAACTAGAACAATTCCATCAATCTAGAGACATTAATGAATATATTGCCCTAATCATTTTTTACATACCCAACATCTGGCTGAAGAGCAGCTGCTCCAAATCACCTAGGACAGTCACCACTAACTCAGGGTCCACCTTGAGAAAGGTCTTCTTGTCATCAGAAGGTTCTTTTGCAGAATCTTCGGTTGAAGAAACAGCAGGAGTTGATTCTGAAGCTTTACTGAGCGGCTTAACTTCAGCATATGGACCACGGGGAATACGGCTAGGTGTTCGGGGTTGAAGAAGAGAGTGTTCAGAGCGGGACAATGCCCTAGACATAGCGGGGGATGCTGGGGCAGTATTATGGTTTCTGGATGGAGTCACTGCAGATAGATCATCACACCAGTCAGGTCCACAGAGACGAAGTTTCTTCTCAGCATCCGTCAAAACAGAAAGATTGGTGAGAGAACGCTGGCGACGAAGAGGTGCTCCAGGTAGACGAGATTCCTGGACTGTAGTTGTGGGGCCGCGAAAAACACGCAGCTCCGCAGAGCGGCCAGGGCCCACCCCTGAGGGGGGCTTCACCTTCCTCTGCATCATTACACCTCCCCTCCCTGGAGCAAGAGGGAGCAGGGGAGGGGGAAAGGTTATAATAGAGGCATAAATATTGAGGATATACTATATATAGCAAGAAAAATAAGACATGAGGTGGAAATAAAATAGAAGAAAATTTATAGAATGGCAAAGGAGAGAATTATGATAAGAGGAGCAATACAGCTAATGCAACAGAGATGTCAGAGAAAATGAGGCAGACAAAAGAAGGAAGGGAGAAATGACTGCTGTGCGCCAGCATAGCAATCATTTCCAGCAAAGAATGAGAGAGTGAAGGAGGCAGTGTAATATGGAGGGATGGAAGAGCAGGGTGAAAGGGAGAAGGTAGAGAAATTTGATGCAATTAGATTACAAGCGAATCTAGGACAAACGGGAACGTGATTACAAAAAAAAAGCCGCAATTACTAATGAACAAAAAATCCTGTTAAAAATTAGTATAATTAAAACAAAAAACCAGGGTCCGTGCGATGATGTCTCCGCTCCCCGTCACATAGGCACCGAAGAGACTGAGCACCCACTCGCTGGTCCTAGCGGTGCTGGAACAGTCACAGGGCACTCCCTCTGCTTTCTGCTTCCTCTACCTCCCGGAGGATGCTGTTGGTGCTGAGAGTGAGAGAGGGAGGTTGGAGGAGGGAGGAGGAAGCGACAGAATGGAAGGAGGAGGGAGATAGAGACAGACGGAGAAGGAGGAGAGATAGTAGACTGCAAAAAGGAGATGTAAGAAACGAGATGTGAAGGTGGGAGAGAAATGGAAGCTGCTGGGAACTTGGTAAGAGGAACAGGAGACAGCCGGAGAGACACACCGAGGAAACAATAAGATGAGACGAGAGAAGGAAGCGGCCACATGAGCTCGTAAAATACTGCATACAGCCGATTACGCAAATCTCAATTGTGTATTTCATTACATTATTTAATGTCTGTGCCGTGCATAGTACAGACTGCTTCCGTATTATACATACGTAACATCCTTCTCTGTACATAACGTGGGAATATGATGCGGTCTGTGGGAATGGGGATTCATGGGGTATATCAGCTTGTGGAACAATCATATCGCTCCTGCTCCTCAATTGTGTAATGTGACATACACTATATAGTGCAGATCTGCACTATAAAGTGTTGCCAGCCCTCTCTATCTGGCTGCCGATATGTATCGGCAGCGCATCGGGTTCGCAAGCCCTAAAAAAGCATGTGATTTGGCTTCCAATGTTCCCTATATCGGGACACACGGGATAACCCCCGCAGCACATCGCCGGCACTCGCAGTGATAATAATCGCATATGCGATTATTAACGCAAAAGCGATGGCCGGCGTTGTGCAGCGGGTCCCCCCTCCCTCCCTGAACACTTACCCGGCTGTGTGAGGGCTCCTTTTCCTCCTTCCTGCACCCGGAAGCTGTGCAGGGAGGAGGAGATCAATGGTCCGGGCAGCACAGCAGGAGGCTGCCCGGAAACAGGTGAGGGAGGGCATCGCGGATCGGTGGAGGACACAAAAGGAAGTCCATAGGCTTCCAAGGGGTTACGCCATATAGAACTGGGGTAACCGCCCCCAAAACTGAATGTTTTCGTCATTTTTAGTTTGGAGAATCTTGCCCATTCTCTAATAACTCCGGCTGCACATCGCCAGCACTCGCAGTGTTAATAATCGCTTATTTATTTATTACCAGTTTCTTATATAGCGCACGCATATTCTGCAGCGCTGTACAGAGTATAGTTGAACATTCACATCAGTCCCTGCCCCAGTGGAGCTTACAATCTATATTCCCGACCACACGTACACACACAGACATTCTAGGGTTCATTTTTGTTGGGAGCCAATTAAACTACCAGTATATTTTTAAATTGTGGGAGGAAACCGAAGTACCCGGAGGAAACCCACGCAAGTACGTGGAGAATATACAAACTCTGCACAGTTAGAGCCATGGTGGGAATAGAACCCATGACCTCAGTGCTGTGAGGCAGTAATGCTAACCATTACACCATCTGTACTGCATATGCGGTTATGAATGCAAAAGCGATGGCTGGCAATGTGCAGCGGGTCCCCCCTCCCTCCCTGAACCCTTACCCTGCTGTGTAAGGGCTCCGTTTCCTCCTCCCTGCACCCGGAGGGAGGAGGAGGTCACTGTTCCAGGCAGCACAGCAGGAGGCTGCCTGAACACAAGTGAGGGGGTGCGGCATGGATCGGTGGGGGACGCGAAGAGATGTCCATAGGCTTCCATGGGGTTACGCCATCTAGAACTGGGGTAAAGCCCTGCAGCAAAGCCGCGGCGGTGGGGCTTTGCTGCAAATGGGGCATCACGGATGGTGTAATGGTTAGCATTACTGCCTCACAGCACTGAGGTTATGGGTTCAATACCCACCATGGCACTAACTGTGCAGAGTTTGTATATTATCCCCGTTTTTGCGTGGGTTTACTCCGGGTACTCCGGTTTCCTCCCACAATCCAAAAATATACTGGTAGGTCAATTGGCTTCCAACAAAATTAACCCTAGAATGTCTGTGTGTGTGTGTGTACATGTGCTAGGAAATAGAGATTGTAAGCTCCACTGGGGCAGGGACTGATGTGAACGTTCAACTATACGTAAAGCGCTGCGTAATATGTATGCGCTATATAAGAAGCTGTTAATAAATAATAAATAAATATGAAAATGCGGTAAAAAACCCCAAAACAGGGTTTTTATGGCATTTTTAGATTGGTGAATCTCGCCCACAATGTGATTGTAGCCCTATTTCTAAGCGATCCGACTAGAAATTAAGTATGGATCACTCTGCGTGTAAGCACTCCAGCAAGGGAGATGTGCGGCCCATGCATGCGGTATAAGGTTCCCCACAACACGATATTGGTGCGAGGAGGGCCGGCTTCAAGTACATACCTACTTGCTGATGCTGGGGATGTTAGGGAGCAACAGCGGGGTACTACCTTTGTTAGTGAGGACTCCCTCATCCAAACATGTTCAGATCAGGGCTGCCTACCCTCCCGGAATGGCCGGGATTGTCCTGGAAATCGGGTCCCCCTCCCGGCCCCCCGGAAAGGACAGCAACTCTCCCGCATTGTCCTACATCTCCAGCGGACCGCCCGCGCGGGGGGGGGGGGTGTGTCCTTGGGTCAAATGAACCCCGCTCATGCAATGCATAAAATACTGGCATTGCACGGGGGCGTGGCTAAATGAAGCGATCACTCATGCCATGCCGCTAAACGGGACACCGCGACCATGGCTCGGCCCCTTTTTCCTACCATATTTGGCCCTGCCATACTGAGCTGGCTGCCCTCTCCCGGAGGGGGCAGCCAGAAAGTCGGCAACCATGGTTCAGATGAGGGAGGTGGTCATTAATGACGCGCGGGAGTGTGCATCTTAACGAAATGGAGTGCACACACTATGCGATATTGTAAACAATAATAGAAAGATAATTGGGTGCAATATCTATAAACTATATATACACATACTGTATAGACACAGTTAATACACACACACACACACACACACACACACTGGATCACCTCTTAATTGGAGTTGCAGCTCCCAATAGTAACTTGGACGATTGTTGGGTAGAGCTTAATACATTTAATAAGAGAGGGCAAATCCAATTATAATAAATATACAGGGTTTATTAAGCATATATTGCTATAAATTTGGTTAAAAATAACATATAACATATGCACAGGCGTGCGCAGCCCATTTTAATAGGGGGTGCACCATTGGTGGGGCGTGTTTATCAACGCCTACTGGGTGTGTCTATCACCGCTTACTGGGCATCAATGGAAACTAAATAAGTAGTGACTGAAGGGGCACGGCAAATATTTACACTGTAATGCCCTTTACACATTATGCCACACTCCGTAATGTCCATTGCACATTATGTCACACTCCATAATGCCAATTGCACATTACATTAAGCACCATAATGCCCATGAGACATAATGCCACACACCTTAATGCTCATTACATATTATGTCAGACATCATAATGCCCATTATACTACACACCATAATGCCCATTAAAAGGTATACCACACCATTATGCCTCTTACACATTATGCCACACTCCATAATGCCCATTACAGATTATACCAAACAACATAATTCCCCTTACACACCATAATGCCCATTATAAGTTATGCCACTCCATCACGTTATACGACATACCGCAATGCCTTGTACATATTATGCCACATAAGTGCCACTTACCAACATGCTCATTGCCGGGGTTACATGCTCATTGCCAGAGTTCTTGCACACCAGGGGATACATGCTTTTTTGTCAGAGATTTCTTGCTTAGTGCAAGGGGTTTCAATCTTGTTGCTAAGGGGGAGTTACATGCTCATTGTCAGGGGGGAGTTAGATGCTCATTGCCAAGAGGACTTATAGTTTGTTGCCGGGGAAGGGGGGGGGATTTACATGCTTGTTGCCAAGGGGACTTGCATGCTTGTTGCCTAGGGGAGAGTTTCATGCTCATTGCTAAGGGGACTTACATGCTCATTCCCAAGGGGACCTACATGCTCATTGCAAAGGGGACCTACATACTCATTGCAAAGGGGACCTACATGCTCATTGCCGAGGGGGTTACTTCAGAGGCGTAACTAGAAGTTTGTGGGCCATTAACAATTTCTGAAAGGGTCCCCTTTCTTTATAGAAAGGAGGTACAGGGAGACATGGGAAGTGTGTGGATAAAAGGTGCCTCAAAAATACAGGGCTAGTGTCACACACACAGAAGTAGGGGGTGTACCATGTGCTATACACAGGATGGGGGTAGAGGGTGCCATAGATTTTGGGATAGGGGTACAGGGGTCACACCCTTATGATTAGGGGATAGAGGGGTGAGGTTGGGGGCATAGTGTCTCACACACACACACATGGATAGGGGGTTGAACAGGGTCACACACACACACATAGATGGGGGTATTTGGGTACAAGGTGTCACACACAGGGATCGGGGTAAGAGGGGATCAGACACCAAGGAAATTGGGGTAGATGGGGTCACATACACAAGGTGGCATACAAAGATGAAGTGGGTAATTGGGGTTAAAACATCAGGGAGGAGGGGTTCACACACAAGGATAGTAGTGTACAGAAGGTCACACATACAAAGGAAGGGGCTCTCACACACACAAGGGGTTGGTGGGTACAACAATCCCTGGGCACTCACTAATATGTGGGGGGGGGGGGAGCTGCAGGGTGTCAGGGAGGCCCTAGGATGCAGGGACAGGTTGAAGGGGAGGCCGATGGCAGGAAGAATACAGGCTTTACACAGAGCACCTGGATAGGCTCCAGCTCTGTACCACAGTGCTGCCCGGCTTGAGTAAAAAACTAGTGCAGGAATAGGAGGAGCATAACTGCTTCCTCCGCGGTGCGGCTGCTTCTCCCATGATGTGGCTGTGAGGAAGGTACCACTTCCTCCATGGTGCGGTTGCTGGGCGATACAGGGCAGTTCAAATCCGAGAAAAGATTAGTTACCTACTGGATTCCTTTCTAACAGTGCTCCAGATGGGTAATGCCCACTGGGCGCGATGTGCTAAGCGCTCCTCAGACAGACACTAGAGGTCATGCCCACCTCTAGTGTCTGTCTCCTCCAAGGCAGTGGCCATCTTTGAAGTGGCCACTGTGGACAGAGTCTGAGGCGCCAATGGCTCCCCGCTGCGGCCAGCGCCACAGTCTAAGGAGGAGGGAGCTGGACTAGTCATTATGGGGTGCCAGCTATTAGGGGGTGCCTGGATAAATGGTATATTATCGATCATTCATATATTATAGACTCACCTGGTCTGACATACGCGAGAATTAGCCGACTTCCTCTCGAGTATGCAAATTATGCAATCATTTTGAACTGCATTTGGTATGTACCATCACCCTAGCCCCTATCTTTTTCAATCTCATGTTCATCTTCTAATTATTCCCAATAAATAATTGCAGATACCATTTGGATCTCACACAAATTCTAAGGAGGACATGCTTATTGTTCTTTGACCTTATTCATTTTCTTTACAACTAATGGTATGTATATGGGTAGACCCAAAGTCTAATTTAATTTTAATTTTTTAATGATTTAATCTACACGCACCTAATATATATGCAATTGTTCTTTACTACATAGAACACCTACCCCTGATGAATTCATAATGACGAAAAGTGTCAGGTTATGTTATATACTGTTGTGGATCATGAAATTGGACCTAATGGAATGAAATACGTCAAAAACTGAATTTTTATGGGGTTTTTTATATACATTTTAAGACATTAAGGAGGAAATTTACTAAAGGAAATGTGTAAAAAATAGGTGTATTTGTATCCAGAAATACACTTATTTTTGACATTTACTATCCCGAAAATACGCCAATTCGTATTCGTATTGATAGCACATCAATATGACTACGAATTGCCGTATTTTTGGGATAGTAAATGTCAAAAAAAGGTGTATTTCTGGATACAAATACACCTATTTTTTACACATTTACTTTAGTAAATTTCCCCCTAAACGTGTTAAAACTTTCACATAAGTTTTGTGTATTGTCGCAGCTAAAAAGATAATCATATTGGTGGTGGTACATCGCTTGGCACACCTTAGTTACATAGTTACATAGTAGGTAAGGCTGAAAAAAGACTTGCGTCCATCTAGTTCAACCTGGTATAGATATCCATTGCTGATTTGGTTGGTTCTGGTATTTTACAGACAAATTATATTTCTTATTTGTACCCATGGATGTTTTTCTCCAGTAAATGTTTGTCCAACTTTGCCTTGAACGCATTTAATGAGCCAGCCGTTACCACCTCTCTGGGAAGAGAGTTCCAGAGTTTGACTGTTCTGACCGTAAAGAAATTCTTTCTACTAGCTGAATGAAATCTTTTTTCTTCTAATCTATACTCATGCCCTCGCGTCCTAGATTCCTTTCTAGTAGAAAATAGGGTGTGTGACAGTTCCTTATATTGGCCCTTGATATACTTGTACATGTTGAGCATGTCCCCCCTTAAACGTCTCTTTTCTAATGTAAATAGTCCCAAATTGCTTAATCTCTCCCCGTAGCTTAAATTCTCCATTCCCCTAATAAGCTTTGTTGCTCGCCTTTGGACTTTTTCTAATTCTATGATGTCCTTTTTATAGTGTGGGGCCCAGAACTGTACTCCGTACTCTAGGTGAGGTCTCACCAATGCTTTATATAGTGGCATAATTACCCTTGAGTCCCTAGTTTCCATTCCCCTCTTAATACATGCCAGAATTTTGTTGGCCTTTTTTGTAGCTACATTACAATGGGCACTACATCCTAGATTGCTGTCTATTTGGACTCCTAGATCCTTTTCAAGTATGGAATTACCCAGTTCCTCTCCGCTAAGGTTGTAACTTGCACACTGGTTGTGTCTCCCAAGGTGCATAACCTTACATTTATCTACATTGAACCTCATCTTCCATTTTTTTGCCCACTCATCTAGAATTGCAAGATCATTTTGAAGCATGGTGACATCTTCTGGTGATTTGATGACTTTGCTAAGTTTTGTGTCGTCCGCAAAGATGGATACATTGCTGAGTAACCCTATCCCAATATCGTTAATAAAAATGTTAAACAAAATGGGCCCCAAAACCGAACCCTGGGGCACTCCACTTAGTACCGGTATCATATCTGATACGGCACCATTCACAACCACTCTTTGTTCTCTATTACATAGCCAATTCCCTACCCATCTGCAGATATTTTCACCCAATCCTAGGTTCTCCATTTTATTAATCAATCTCTTGTGTGGGACAGTATCAAATGCTTTAGCAAAATCTAGGAAAATCACATCTACAGCATTTCCATTATCGAGGTTTTTGCTAACCTCTTCATAGAACCCTAGTAGATTAGTTTGGCATGAACGATTTTTCACGAACCCATGTTGGTTAGTACTGAGTAGAAGGTGATGATCTAAATATTCCTGGATACCATCCCTTAAAAATCCTTCAAATAGTTTACCCACAATTGATGTTAAACTAACGGGTCTGTAATTAGCGGGATCTTCCTTTTTTCCTTTTTTGAATATTGGCACTACCTCTGCTATTCTCCAATCTTTTGGTACTATACCTGACGATAGTGACTTGCTAAAGATATAATGTAGGGGGGTAGCTAGTTCATCCCTTAATTCCATTAATACCCTTGGATGAATCCCATCTGGCCCTGGTGACTTATTTGTTTTGAGTTTGCTTAGCCTCAGTATTAATTCTTTCGGCGTGAAATCCACAATGAGATCTGGCTTATTTGTCCCGTTTGTGGTAAATGTTCGTTCCACAGTCTGCTCTCCCTTAGTAAATACTGATGAGAAGAACTCATTTAACAGTTTTGCTTTTCCCTTGTCCTCAGTAACACTTTTTCCACTAGTATCAGTTAATGGGCCTATGTTTTCCTTAATTAAACGTTTACTATTTATGTATTTAAAAAATTTCTTTGGGTTGTTTTTGCTTTCAGTGGCTATGCACTCTTCATATAATATTTTAGCTGCTTTGATTACCCCTTTACAAGTTTTGTTTGATTCTTTGTATTTTGCGAATGCCTCCTCATTCAAGTTATTTTTATAGAATTTAAAGGCTCTGGTTTTATTGTTGATAGCTGACCTTACTTCTTTGTCCAACCATGGTGGCTTTTTTTTGTTGAATTTACCTTTAGTTACTTTAGGAATGTATTCAATAGTTAGTGAATCAAGCACCTTTTTTAGAGTATCCCACATTTCCTCTGCATTTTTTCCCTCCATAACCGTTTCCCACCCAATTCCTGTTAGGGCTTCCCTAAATAATTCAAAGTTCGCTTTTCTGAAGTTTAGTATTTTTGCAGTTCCTTTTTGATGTAATTTACTGAAGTTGATTTCCAGTGAAACCATATTGTGATCACTATTCCCTAATTGTTCAATTACTTTTGTGTTTGAAACTAAGTCTGTGTTATTTGTTAATACTAAGTCCAAGAGCGCCTCATCACGAGTTGGAGTTTCTACCGTTTGTGTAATAAACTGGTCTTTAAGTAAGCTTAAGAACCCATTGCTTCTTGCTGATTTACCTGTTTCGTTTTCCCAATCAATGTCGGGTAAATTAAAATCCCCCATAATTAATACCTGACCCTGATTTGATGCTTGTTTGATTTGGTTTAAAAGAAGAGACTCTTCCCTTTCATTTATATTTGGTGGTCTATAGCATACCCCTATTATAAATTTGTTTTTTGGTTTCTTATTATTGTCGGTTATCTCTGCCCACACTGTCTCCGAGTTGTCGTCTTCCAGGTCTGTGCTCATATTTTTCTCACATGATGTTAAGTTATTATTTACATATAGGCACACACCCCCGCCCCTTCTATTTTCCCTATACACTTCTCTCCCATATATATATATATATATATATATATATATATATATAATTTATTTATTAACAGTTTCTTATATAGCGCACACAAATTACGCAGCCCTTTACAGAGCCAAAAACACATCGCAAATTACAGTACAAGACAGTTTAGGGAAAGTACATGGTTAATATGGATAGTTGCATCAGGGGACAGGACACTGAAGCAATCATCAGGGTGGCAGTGGTTTATATATTCTAAGAAAGGCACATGAGGAGAGAGGGCCCTGCTCGTGAGAGCTTACATTCTAAAGGGGAGGGTTAGACAGACAGGGGTGACACAGAAGGGAAAGAAGTGAGCATAAACAGTAGGTTAGGATAAGCGATGGTCAGGTTTTATGCAGGAGGGTGGGAAGGGGTCAGCTTAGTCTTTGATATTTTAAGTCTAAAAAAGCGCTGGGTCATCCAAGAGTAGACAGCAGAGAGACAGTTGGAGAAATGAGTGAGGATAGAAGGAGAGAGATCAGGAAAGGAGCGAAAGATTTCAGTATTATCAGCTTAGAGTGAAAGTCGAGTGAGCACATAAGCTCAACCAGAGAGGACGTATAGAGTAAGAGAAGAAGAGGGCCAAGAATAAAATGTTGGGGGACACCTACTATCAATGGAAGAGCAGGAGAGGTGAGGTCATTAGAGTAAGTACAAGCTTTAACAGTGATAGTAAAAGTTGTTTGCAGATGTAAAATGATGATATTATGGTTGAATTGCCAGATTAAGCAGCCAGGAGTAGTATGTTGTGTGAATGAATTTAACTCACTCAAAGCAGACTTTGGTTTTCTCAGTTGTTGTTGTTTTGTCCTTCAGTTTCACTTTGGTATAACGCTGTAGTTATGAATCAGTTTTCCCACTTTAATAACGGCCAATTCAATCTAGGCCCACAGATAAACTCTGGCCACAGCCGTATGCAATGACTACTAAAGTACTCTAACAATGCATGAGTTCCCATTTCCCAATAATTGGAATCCACTCACTCAGTCCCCACCCCCTACAACACATAGCAATAAAAGTGGCTTAGAAAAACAAAACTAGCATTCCAGGATACTATATATCACTTAGAATAAAAATAAATTCCTCCCTACACACAGGCTAGGTACTGTTGTAAAGTACACAGAGGAGATGTTCAGTGTTTTACCTAGATTTACAAATCAATCCCACACAATAGATGTAATGCTCTGCAGTACAAAGGAGATGTTCAGTGTTTTACCTAGATATACAAATCAATCCCACACAATAGATGTAATGCTCTGCAGTACAGAGGAGATGTTCAGTGTTTTACCTAGATATAGATATACAAATCCCACACAATAGATGTAATGTGATGTTCAGTGTTTTACCTGTTGGAGACAAGAGATGATGAGTCAGATGAATCAAAATGAATCTGGTATAACGCTGTAGTTATGAATCAGTTTTCCCACTTTAATAACGGCCCACTTCAATCTTTAATAACGGCCCACTTCAATCTAGGCCCACAGATTAACTCTGGCCACAGCCTATCCGGCCACAGCCGTATGCAATGACTATATAAACAATGTTATTTGGCACTCTGGAGAAAAAGACAGTTACTGGGGTGCCTTATTGGACAGGATATTTGAACGAGTATGCTGCAAACCAAAGAAGAGTCGGCACTCCACAGATTGATCCAACAAGTGTATTCAAATCTCAAAGAAATACATTACATGCGGTACAGTGACATCAACTTTTCATGGCCCCCCGGCCATTTCGTCAGGATGTGGTGCTGCATGTGAATAAAGTGCAAGTGCAAGGATGTGGACAACGATGTGCAATCTTGCCTGGTATACATAAGGGTAGAAGTACCTCGACATGTGAAACAATCAGGCAATGTGATCCATCTCCCGTTCCCCGGGTCGGCGTGTGCGGCACTTCCGGTCGCATACAGTGCATGTCATTCCGTATTACCAGCACCCTGGCTTCCGGATGTTTGACTTGCACTCAGTTCCCTGGTGCGCCCCCTGGTGGTTCGGGGAGATCTACATTGCTGTATAAAGAAGGCAAAGAATAATGAAAGATGAAGACTTTGCAGTGATAGTGTTAGAACGTGCAAACAAAAAAAGGGACGGTACTTGTACCAATATGTGAATAATGTGAAATAATTAAAAGTATGGTATCATATATTAAAAAGCATAATGGAGGAAAAAGTTTATTGGTATGTGTCAATAAAAATCTATTGGGGCGTGTATATACATATTTGGCCAGAACTGTCAATCTGTGAGTGTGTGTATAATGCTGGGCAGAGTTATAGAGTGCCTCCACCCAGCGATATACCACATAGTCACACAGAGAAAGATTTGAAGATCACAGAGGCAGCACAGCGCCCGCACTTCCTCCGAATAACAGCCACACTGACAAATCACGTCATGCACACCCCTGGCTGACGCCACAAAGATCCCAGGGGCTCCAAAAGGTCCAACACGAACCACTCACTCCCCGCCCACAATCAAATCTTCTGCCATCCAGCCCGCAGCTAAAATGCCCACTCTCCACAGTACGGGTTCCAGCTCAGCAAGTGGTTGGCTGGAAAACGGGAGGCACCGTTTGGCCTTCACAGCCTGACGCTACGCCCCCTTCCGCGCGGAAAAGCTGCTACTGGCCACGCTCGCTCCGTTTCTGGGTTGTTGATAAGGGGGTGCGTGGTCATTTTTGGGAAGCTAGAGACACCTGGCAGCACAAGATATTGCCTAGCACACCCAGTGTATGTGCACCAACATCTCCACACCCCTACTCGTTATAGTGACCAGCCCCTCTACACACCCGGAGCCTGCATAGCGAACGGAGCTCCGCACCCCGGACCCCTTCCTCGCACCCAGCAGCAGCACGGTGCCCACTGATAAGCACTTGTCTCTAGCCCCTCTCCACACACGGAGGCTGCACAGAGCTCACAGCTCTGCACCCCGTGTCCAGACCCTCTCCACACCTGGTGGCTGTATGGTGCAGGGAGTTCAGTACCCCACACAGCACAACACAAATTATGCAGCTGCACAGCAAATCACCAACCCACCCAATGAACCCCTATCCCTGTATGCCACTTACAGGGAGGGTTCTCCTTTGCTTCATGTAGCAACCACCATGACAGTCCTCCATACCCCTCTCCCAACCCTACGGCTGCAAAGCAGAAGGCCCTCGGCCCCTCTCCAGAAACAAAATATAGCCATAGAGGACTGTGCCAGTTTAGCAGCGGTCTGGTGAGTAACGCAGGAGTGTGGATCAATCATAATCTGTGCTCCACACCATTCCCACTTACTGTTTTATACTGTTCCAAACTCCTCGTCACTAACCTCACTACTCTCTACACTTACACTCTCCCTTTCCCATTAATCTGCCTCCACTGCTCCCTACACCCACTCAAATAGCTCCTTACATTTGCCATGACTATTCCCTTCACCCACCCCCACCGCTCCATACCTCCCAACTTCTGGCCTCTGAAAAATGGGACAGCCGGGGGCGTAGCAACATAAAATGGGGCATGGTCTAATGGGATGCCACTTCCGAAGGACACGCCCCCGTTTTTTTGGTCCTCAGCCAGCGCACAGCGTCTATTCTCTTTTCAGTTTGGTTGGTCTCCCAACTCCCTCCCCCACCCCCGCCATTGCAGGACACGGGCTGGACGCGGGAATGATCCCGCAGAAAAAGGGACAGTTGGGAGGTATGCTGCTCCCTATACTCACTCTCTCACTACTCCTCTCACTGCTTCCTCACAAATTGCACGCTACACACAAATAAAAACCACCACAGTGTGGCATGCTGTGTAATAGGTGCACTACTCTTGTGTACTGTATCACGTATGTAAAAGGTGTGGTGTACCAGAAAATCAAGTCACTGTGTAATGTCATGTGAATAAAAAGCACACGTTTCATGTAAGCCATTTTTCCTCAAGACCATGTTTACTTTTTTAGAGCTCGCACTTTATACTGTAACATGCTAATTGGGTGGCTCGCCGTACCTCCCCTGTATATGTGTGTATGTATGCATAAGTCTGTGTGTGTGTATGCATAAGGACCACTGGTGGTCAAAATGTCAGCAGTCACAATACCGACACTAGCATTCCAAATGAGGGAATCCTCACAAGGGTCAGGTGAGTATACTTACCCTCCCGACTGCCTCCCTAACCCTACCTCCGCAGCCTAACCCTACCCACTACTACCTAACCACCACATTCCACCACCTAAACCTAACCCACTGCCCACCAGTCTAATCCTGAACCCCCATTTAAGTGTCTAAATCTAACCACAACCTAAACCCCCACAGTCTAAACCTAACACCCCCCCCCCCCTTGCTTTTAGTACCACGGGCCCCCTGGAGCCTTAATCCAACTCTGCCCACACCTGCAATCCCTCTCCCCCCACATGAGTGGCCATAATACAAACCATATTTCATGCAATAACAGCGTTTACAGGTTAAGATGGCAGAGCCCACCCGGCGATGAATCACCTAGTGTATATATATTATTTTTTTATTTTATTTTGGGGGGGGGGGATCCACACTCACGTCCAGCCCCTGTCATCATATGGGGTGCTCCACTAATGTAACATCAAACTATGTTCCAATTATAGCACAGGTGTAGAGCTGTATTCGATCCACAAAGAGCACTCACCAGTAAAATCAATCATTTTAACGTTTCGTCTTTTTCAAGTTGTAGTCAACGTTTCGGCCACTAGAGGGCCTTTGTCAAGACAGGTTACAACACACGACCTCACAGCACAGAATATCCCAGCACAATGGCCCTTATTCTGGTTGGTGCGGTCGAGCCGCATATGCGGCTCCGACCGCACCAGACGTATCCCCGCCCACACTACGGATCGCCACGGCCGTCCGTACACGGACGGCTGGCGATCCGCACGAAAATGGTGGAGGCGTACGCCTCCACCATGGTGGGAGCTGCCCCCTGCATTCGATGGTCGACGACCATCGAAGGCAGGGCCGCACGCCGCGGCAGCTCCCGCAAGCTGAGACCACACGGACAATCGTCCGTGTGGTAGCTTGTATGGGGGCTGAAAGCTGACATCCGCCGACGTCAGCTTTCCGCCCCCATGAGTGGCGTCATGCCCTCATTACCATGCGTACGCCCCGCGTTTGCATGGGAACGCCCATGAAACGCGGGGCGTACACATAGGGAAATGAGGGGATGAAGCCCCTCACGCCCCTATACGCCCCCTTTGCGGCGGACGAAATCCGTCTGCGGCGAAGGGGGCTGCACATGCGCAGATTGACCTCTGCGCATGTGCAGAAGAAAAACATCGGCGGTACGGCCGCACGCGGGCCGTACCGCACGAATCAAAATAAGGGCCAATGATCTTGTCTGCAGTGCTCCCTTATATAGCATATTGATAAGCTGACTCAATGCAGCTGTGTTTAGAGCATACTGGTGCCTACAAGGCTCACACCAACTAAGCCGCCTTTTGAATTGTTCCTAATGCAGAACACTGGCTTTTCCAATATGGCCGTGCGTTCCACGCTGGCCGTGATGCATTCCAGCATCACACGTCGCTCTCTGGTATCTTATTTAAAGGTCGTACTGTAATATGCTGAACCGCTACTGGAAGTCCTACTCCCATGTTATCACCTTACTAAGCGCTAAGTGCGCTAGTTATCTAGTAAGGCCGAATTGTTAATGTATTACACATCATAGACTAAAAAGAAAGATGTCCGTGCATTACACTAAGTTTAATTGGGTTTAATTAGTTCCATATAGTCAGTATATTGGCCCTTTTGAAATCTAGACCATCAAATTTAATTATGGAGAAATCATAAGTATATTATATTAATATTTATACTTCATGTTACTTGTTCCTAATAGAACAATAAAGATGGCTGTGCATTCCAGCTATGTCAGGTAGCTGTTCATACCTCCACTAGAGGGATATTCAGTATTATATATATAGTGTGAGATGTGTAAGATAAACATGATATAAAACACACACCAATGGCCTAAAGTCTAAACAAAGACTTTGAATTAAAGTGGTTTCTATAATTTTAGGATTTTCTGCCTTCAAGGTCTCTTGTCTTTTATTATTGTTCTTCTATTATTGTTCTTCTAAACCCTTTTTTAAAAATGATTGCTGGTTTTTAAGAAATTTCCAGTTTTTTATGGTATTTTATATTATTCTAACTCTTCCATATCTCATTCTATTTTATGTATATGTCACTAACATTGTACTTCAACAAAATGGTGCCTGATGATGAACACACCTTATTGAGGTGCCCATATCAATGCTCAGACAGGAACGGCAATCGCAGGGAGGCTCACAGGAAGTGTTTTAATGTGTCATGGAACGCAAGTCACTTCGGGTGACGCGACAATGGAAGGAAGATGAAAGGGAAAATATGGATGACAAAGTCCAGGAATTACATATCATTATTGTTGGGGAATTAGAGTCAGTGATTCTGTGTTTGGAAATAGGTACACCTATCTAAATAAGGAAAAGGGTATAAATATCCTTATCAGGGAGGAAGTCTCTTTGTCTTCGTAAAGGACATTGTGTTCAAAAAGCATTGGCAGAGAGATTAAGTAGCGGTGGACAGGGGAGCCGAGAGAGGGGGGGAGCAGGTACTAATTACCCGGGCCCAGGCTTGCTGAAGGGGCCCCGCAGGGGCCCTGGTTCGACCCCTCCTTTCCCCCTCCGTCCCTCCCGGGTATCACCAGAAACACACACTTCTACAGCATGTGCTGTTCTGACAGCAGGCTCAGCATGAGTGTCTCACTGACAGCGTGAGAGGTCATGCTGAGCCTGCTGTCAGCACAGCACATGCTGAGATTACAGTTTTTAGAGTTTTCTTTTACCCACCTCTAAACATTTTGGGGGTGTGGCCTAAGTGTGGGAGGTGCCCACACCACACAGACTTAGCCACACCCCCAAAATTTTACCGGGGTCCGGCATTCCTCTCGGCTGCCCTGGCGGTGGACAGGACCTGGTGGGACATGTAGCAGCTTCCAGGGACACCTGGCAATAAGATCTTATGTTGTTATTGTCAGCAATTAATTTGTAGACCCACCACAACGGTGAAAGTCCATTGTTACACCTGTTTTTTTATTATTTGCTTTTATTGGTAATAAAACTTTTTTACACTATTGGAGGCATATTTGTTTTCACATGGTTGACAACATACAAGGATATATATTTGGACCACACTGGAGGTTGTATCTCCACCAAATTATGCAAGGTACTGTGGGCCTTATTCTGGTTGGTGCGGCCGGGCCGTACGCGTACGTTCCGGGGTTTTCCATGATCTGCGCATGCGCAGATTCGCTAATGCGCAGGCGCGAACACTCACCAACGCTTACGGACGGGTCTCACCGTGCGAAAAAACCTGTACGCGAGAGTACGGGTATTGGGGGCGGCATAGGGGCGTGTTGAGGGGAGCGGCCGAAATAATGAGGGAAAATGGGCGTAAATATGGGCGTACACGGGGGTGTGCAGCAAAAATGAGCGGTGCTACTACCGCACGATCGCCTAAAGCACCGTTCATTTCGGACACCAAACAGGCGGCCGCCAACCGCCAGCTCAGACCACCCCTACAGATACCGCATGCCAGCGTGCGCCTGTGTTTGCTAATTAACGCTGATTACTACTCAAACACATACAGTACACCTGAATGTAATAAGCAATGCTGCAGTCTATTAAGTCCAAACCATGATTTCACTACCTGCAAGCCACACACAGCACTCAAACACCTTGGAAGCTTATCTTTCTATACTTCTCGACATTTAAAGGTTTGTTTAATTTAAGGTAAGAATCTTTTTAAGACCTGCTTATATATGCTAAGGTAGGTATTTGCTAAACAGTTAGACACATTCACTACGTGCTTTCATAGACTTTACACAGTAGCACACTCAATCTACACAAGTCGACATGTGTCAACGTGTTCACTCTAATACAAACATAGGTTTTGTATTTATGATACAATAACATAAACCACATCTAACACCTACAAAGGATGTTTCAGCAATGTTTTAAGCCCATGCCCACTATTTTGCACACAATCTTTGTATAGTACCCAAAATACAGAACTGTACCACTATCTGATCTGCTATGAATTGGATTTGACTACACTCTGGATGTAAGATGCCACCAATCACATTATTGCACTCACATCTCTCTAACAAAGGATTCCTACATCTGCTTATGACACTGTAAAATCATATATATTTAAAAAGTTATACATGTTTGTTCACAAGCAATTTTATCATGTTTGGCCGATTCACACATCTTTTTTTAGGGAGGACACATATGCATTCCTACACAAATGTACCTTTTCACCCTTGTTTGTCTGCCTCACCCACTCCATGAGGAAAGCATTGTTCTGGACCTGCTTTTACCTACTACTGAAGGAGCTACCTCACCTGCACACAAACTGCTTTCTCACCTATTAAGTTGCTCTGCACATGTGCTGACACAAACTAATTAGCAGGGAAAAGTTGGATAGGAACATGGGAATGGCCATGGAGAGGGTTACACATGGGAAACTTCTACCACACTTCAACAAATGTTCAAAAATACCCTGGTCAGTAAGTACACATAAATCTAGTATTTGTTTCACACAAGAAATTACACATACAACAATTTTGTTTTAATTGGTAAAATAAATTTATTTGCTGTTCAGCATCACAGCTTATTTGACACTTTCATGTCATAAATCAAATAAACAAATAAAATAGACACAAAAATAAAAAAACAGCCAGAACAAGAGGTTGCATATCTCCAAACATGTGTTACCCTGCAAATGCAATGGTGAAAGAAATGGGGACACCAGAATATGTACTGCAACAACCAGGGTGAATACTAAGCAAGATACACACCACCAAAAATGTATCCTGCATTTGTAGAGGTCAAAATAAGAACTTTAATGCCCATGGCACGAAAATGGATAGATGGCCAACTCAGGAAGAGGATGTCCAGTGCAATTTAAACATTTGGGGTCCAACCACAGAGGAAGTGAACCAGGTCTCATTATTTGGGCCCTTTTTTCCCCCTTTTAGATGGGGCCTTGGCGACAGGGGCCTTTGGCTCAGCTGGCTTGCGGCGTCTTCCCCTAGTGGACACAGGAGGGTCAGCAGAGGTGGAAGGTTGGGGAGCAGCTTGGGGTGGGCCAGCAGATGGGGGATTGTCCCTTAGGGACCTGGCGGTGGTCAGCAGCTCCGCAAGAAGTTCATTCTGGCGGCTGAGGTGTTGGCCAATGCTTTGCATGCCAGCCGCCAGAGTGTCATTCATGCGGTTCAAGGCCTCACACTGCTGCCTGTTTGTGGCCTTCCACTCCGCCAGAAATTCCCCAACCTGCTGCTGACGGATCGCAGCATCCACCCCTTGCTGCTCGATCCTCTCCAGCATCACCATCACGCTCTCATCCCATGTCTCCTGTGGCTGGGGCTGGGGGTGTCGTCTTGGTGGAGGCTGGACCACTTGCTCCACCTGTGGCTCTGCAGAGGAAGATGCTGCCGGTTCATCCTGGGTTTCTGCATCTGCTAGGATAATAATTGAAAACAATGTCACCATCACATACGCACTAAAAAATATCTTTCAAAATACAATGCATTACTGTGACTTACCATCAAAAGCAGCAGCAAAGACCTCCGCCGGGAGCTCACTGTCCATATTGGAGATCCCCCTGACCTCGGCCACATCAATGACGTCCAAGGCGTCCTGCTCCAGGGGGGTATACTCCAAATGATCGGGCATAGGCCCTCTCCCGGTGGACATGCTGTGGTTGTACCGGTCAGTCATCTTCCTCTTCATTGCCGTTTTGAAGTCAGTCCACCTACAAGTTTAAAAATACAAATATCACCATGAGATATGCGCACCACTGTGCTACGTGACATTTCCTAGTGTGGGTGATCTTATGTTTTTTAGCCATATGTGTCCCACACACACATTAATGTCTCCATTAGGAGGCATTTCAGTGTCTCATCTCATTCATTAGGCCACTAAATGCACATACATAGATCACTATGCAGAAATGACATCATCCATGGCCAAATTATGCACCTCCACCTGTTGTGAAACTACACATTCCACCATAGCTTGACAGTGTGGTTATTATGGAGTAATTTAACTATGGGATGGCATACTGGGATGTGTAGTTTCTCACCAGCTACATGTGCACAGTTTGGTCATTCTTGTTTCAGTAGCATCATATGGAACATGTTACAACAACTCTTTCAAAAACACACTTTCTCTTGTCCCATCACATACTTCACATGAGCAGAACTGTGCCCATAACCTCACATCACACCAATGGTGCATGTTTCATATATCAATGTGGGTTATTAGACATGGTTGTGTTCACATGTGACATTGAAGTGTAGCACTATCTACAAACACACCTTTCTATTATTCGCAAAACATACATGTAACATATATACACACATATGACATTATCAGGGGGACAAACACACTTGCCTTTTCTTCACCGCTAGCCAATCTCTGACCACTGGTGACACCTGGTTCACTTCCTCTGTGATCTTGTCCCAAAGGTTTCTCCTTGCACTGGCACCCGGCTTCCTGGTTGGCAATTCTATCCATTCGCGTGCCCTGGGCACTAAAATTCTTAATTCTGCCTCTACAAATGCAGGGTTTCTCTTTCTGGTGGTGGTATCCTGCTCAGTCCTCACCCTTGATGTTGCAGCTTGTTTTCTGGTGGCCCCAGTTCTCTCACCATGCACCTGCTGGGTCACACCTGTTTGGAGAGATGCAACCTCTTGTTCTGGCTGGTTGCTTGGCCCTTGTGGAGCTGGTGGCATTGCAGTAGTGGCTGTTATTGAGGGGCCCCCTTGGTCTTGGGTCCTCCTTGTCCTCTCCTGCTCCCTCTGCCTCAACCTTTCAAGCAAGGATTCTGCTCTTGCTCTCTGGAGAGCGTCCTCAGCTGCGGAATCGTCTGAACTAGACATGTTTGCAGCAATTCTGGCCTGCATCTGACTGAATATTTATATGTTAATCTCCCGCCATGAACAAGGGGGCGTATATTTTTCCCCGCAATGTAGTTGCTCATTTACGCCGATATTTCCCGCCGATAATTCCCGCTTAAATTACGCAGGTCTCAACGCACCTGATCCATCACCTGTATATGCACATACACAGGTTGTGGAGCATTGTGTGCTACATCGTGAAATGTGTGCACCTGTCATTCCAATGATGAGTGTTGTCAGCTGGTATCTGTTGGAGTTCGTGTATGCTTTGTGAGTCACATTTCAAAACATCACGTTATAATGCTTTCCTTACATATGTAATGAGTATGAAATTGTCATACACCAACATGTTGCATTGTGCCCCTTTTAGCAGCGTATTTATTAGTAGACGGTTGCGTGTATTATTTTCCGCACACTGTATATACAGTACGTCTCTCCATGGAAATCGGTGTATTGTGCCCCTTTAAGCAGCGTATTTATTAGTAGACGGTTGCGTGTATTATTTTCCGCACACTGTATATACAGTACGTCTCTCCATGGAAATCGGTGTATTGTGCCCCTTTAAGCAGCGTATTTATTAGTAGACGGTTGCGTGTATTATTTTCCGCACACTGTATATACAGTTCCTCTCTATACATATCTCTTGAATGCATGCTGTTGGTTATGGTGTGTGTATATCGGAACGGTCCGCGTAAGTTTCTATTCGCATCCAGTTTGTTAATGTAAGAAGGATTAATAAAGTTAATACCAAACAAACAATTTTTTACACCAATCAGCAAGCACCAAAAGTGATATATGTACCTGCAATTATTAACTGCGCCATTGCCACTATGACTTCAACCAGGACTAGGGCGTTTTCGACCCAGGAGCTGTTGGCCTTGGTTGAGGTCATGGACCGTCACCTGGGGCCCAGGGGCCCATATGTGTCCAACATGGACAAGCGGCGGGCGTATACTGCTGCCCGCCGCCTAATCTACAGCCGGACCGGCGTCCGCAGAAGCCTGGGCCAAGTGGAGCGGCGCTGGTCTGACCTGCGTCGGCGGCAGCCAGTCTTATTATCGACACTTCGCCGCCATATTGCCCGATGTAAGTTTTTATTACTAGTATGTCTGCGTTTTTTTGCAAATGTTTTCTGTACTTTTTATAAATATGTTCCTGAGTATGTGGGTGTATATGGGGTGTATAGGGGGTGTATATGGGGTGTATAGGGGGTGTATAGGGGGTGTATATGGGTGTATAGGGGGGGGTTAAGTAGTTGCTCAGTTTTTGGGTGTAGCATATCAATTAGTTTGCATGATAAATGTCTGAAATATAACAGCAATGATAATTTGGAAGGTTATGAGCATGACTAATGTGAATTTTTCTTTCCCCCTTTTTTATGAAACCCAATCTTCGATTTCTATGCCATCAACATGAACATTTCAGCACGGGCAAGAGCCCGCATAGAAGCCCGGGAGCAGGCAGCCCGGGACCAGGCAGCCCAGGAGCAGGCAGCCCAGGAGCAGCCGGAAGAGGAGGAGGAAGAGGAGGAGGAGGAAGAGGAGGAGGAAGAAGAGGAGGAGGAAGAGGAGGAGGAAGAGGAGGAGACAATGGGTCAAGCTGGGGCCCACCAAATTTCGCCATCCCCTTCCCCCACCCCCTCCCCTTCCCCCAACCCCTCCCCAACCCCCACCCCCTCCCCAACCCCCACCCCAACCCCCTCCCCAACCCCCACCCACACCCCTACCCCCACCCCCTCCCCACCCCATTTCCAACCCCCCTACACCTCTCCACCACCCACCCCCAAACCTCTCCAATCCCCACTCACACCCACTACCAGTATCCCAAGTCCTATCCCATCCCCCTTGCTCCTGACCCCCCCAACCACCGCACACCCAACCAGCGGCGAGCAGGATGGCTCAACTAGCCGTAAGTAAATAATGTTTCTAATGTTTACCTACACATTTCTACACATAAACAATCACAACAACCACATATGTGTATCCAACATCAACATTAGTTGCAACATATCACTGCAGGGCGACCATGAGGTGTGGCCTGTCCTTCTCCAGGAACAAGGGTCCCCTTGGTGGTTTTTTGGAGTGTGGCCATGCCTCACCCCTTGAATAATTGACATAACAGTACATCCAATGAGATATCCGACATTAGTGGTGTTGTAGTTATGTGGGTCCAGGTGTTGGGTAACTCCAGTTCCCAGCATGATGTGCAACATAAATTTATAGATTGTTTTGTTAATAGTGTGTGAGGCCATGCGGATGCATGCTTTACAAACATAGCTTTAGGCCTATAATTTGTACAGCAATGTCCTAAATTTAAAATAGTAAGGAGTGCTTAAGCCGCAACAATGTCAGAACCCTTAAATAGCACAGCCTAATTGTGAGGTTAGAGGAGAGTCCCCCAAAACCAAACTAACAATTGGGATACAGCATACATTCATCCAAGAAGGAGTAATTTAATTAATGTTATTTACTATGTACAGTATGTGTGTGTTAACATATTATTTTTTAGTACTGTGTTTACAGCAGACCCATCTTCAATGTAGTTTAAAAATGTATGTGGCCTTCACACATAACTCACAACTTTTTATTATGTACAAATACAACAAACATTTGTGTATGTTATATATTAATTTTTGTTTTTTATCCCTTCACTACAGACACTGAACAGCACCAGGAGGAGGTGGACAACATCTTGCGGGAGATCTTCCTTACCCTTTTTTATTTAAATCTTCTTTTTTTACGTTTGGAGGCCCGCATTTAATTTATTTTTATCCCCCCCCCCCTTATTATGTTTGTTCGTAATAAAAGTTTAAGTTCAGTTAGAAGTTGCCTGTGTTTTTAATAATAAATATGTTAGAGGGCTTGTAAGGGTAGGTACATACAGATGTGTAATGTAAGTTATATTTGTAATTTGAGGTGAGGGGTAATGATTGATGTGTGAATGTGTGTGTTTTTGAGTAAAATAACACATAGTGAAAATGCATGAATGTTTAATGTTGTTAGATTAAAACATCACACATAACATCAGGGTAGGTATACATGTTACACATTTTGGACAAACTAATTATGGACATAATTTAGTACATATACAGAAACACCAACATAACTTGATTTAAAAGTAACAGCAATATGGGGACACATAGATAGTGATAAAAATGCCACAGTAGAACATAACAAATATACATGTAATGAGGGTTAAAATGTTGTTTTATTAGGGTCTTTATTAAGGTAGACAATTGAGTTAATAGAAAACAATAATTGAATAGCAATTAGAATAATTAATTAATTGTCTGATTTGTAGTTGAAAGGCAAGATTTGCAGGTCCATATATGTGAAGGGTATGCCAGCGTGCACGGACGTACGCTCACTCTCACGAGCGGTGACATAAGCTGAGTTTTCCATTGAAAACAATAGGGACCCGTCCGTGCAAGCTGGCGTACGCTAAGATCTCCGCAAGAAGTCGGTGGGAAGACGGACGAGAGACGTCCGTAAACGGTGGCGTACGCTCTGTTGTACGCCAGTTGTCGGAGTGTAAGGGCTGGTCCGTCCGTGTACGTTGGCGTACGCTCAATTGTACGCCACTCCCCTTTGACGTTGTTTCTGGCCGTACGTATGCGGCTGAGTTGTGGGTGGACTTAACCCCAACGGCCGCGTACGGATAGCGTACGTTAATAGGGAACGTACGCACGTTTGGCCGCACCGATCAGAATAACCTCCTGTATGTCTGCTTGTTACTAGTAGACAACATCATAGGGTACGGTTCCCATATATATCTCAAATATTGTGGATTTAGTGGTTTAACAATATCACACCATTTGTGGTTTCTTCTCTCTTATGTGTTGAGTGGAATCAGAATTGAATCTCAGAGAACACCACCTCCCCATCGGAGACAGAATCTCTGCACACTAAAAGCAAGAAAAGTCTACTTTACACCAGTAGACCATACAATACGGTACAGTTGTATACATAAATCCACTCATAAAGTGTGTTATGTATATATATAGATATAAATATCTCTCCCTCAAAGAGTGCAGACTTCTTTGTAATCCATTAAATTTCAAACTTTTATTTCTCCATTTAAAATTTTAAGACGATGTTTCGAGTCATTATGCAACCCTTTTTCAAGACATCAGCTATGACTGTTCTCCAGCAGACAGTGTCTGCTGGAGAACAGATATAGCTGATGTTTTGAAAAAGGGTTGCATAATGACTCGAAACGTCTCTTATATTTATATAATAGCCCAGAACTTTCAATCTGTGAGTGTGTGTATAATGCTGGGTGGAGTTATAGAGTGACCTCCGCCCCCGCCCAGCGTTATACACACAGATCTCCTGGGCTATATATGAAAAGACCCAGAGGTAGCACCTGGATCCCTGGCCTGCGGCATGGCCACCCATACAGCCTACCTCTCCCCGATGAGTACTATTGTGCTTCCTCCTAGCGGTGCTCGGGGACAGGTGGCTAGACTTCTGCTCCGGCTTTCTCTTATTCCCAGCTGGCGGCCATCTTGGATGGGGCAGTGTGTACAGCTGCTGACTGTGCCATCCATGATTTTACAGTTCCCACCGCCTGTGCACCTGCCTGTGGAGGTGTCCAAACCCCACCCTTGTGAGTACTATTGTGCTTCCTCCTAGCGGTGCTGGAGGTCAGGTAGCTGGCCGGAATTCTTATACGGCTTTCTATCCGTCATTAAATGGATCCATATTCTGGACATAGTTAAGCCAAGAGGTCTAAACGATCATTTAAATCTGTCAATATTTTTAGCATGATACAGTACCCCTGCTTCTAGGATTTAATATATTGCCATGTTCCCTTTTATATTTAAAGTTAGTTAAGTACAGTGATCTTCCTCATCCTATTTAGCATTTGGGATATTGTATGTATTTAATATTACACGGTTTGTTTGTTAGCACTGCATGTATTATTATATGTTTCAGCATCCAGCCCACTGTCGGATAACCATGGTTACGGGATGTCGGCGAGAGAGTCCCTGGGAAGTGCACCTGGAAGTTCCGGATGACGGAAGCTGGCCGGACTTATGATCCGGCTTTCTATCATACCTGGGAGGAGGCCATCTTGGATGGGGCAGTGTGTACAGCTGCGGCCTATGCCTGCCGTCAGCTCACTGCTCCCTATTCCTCCTGAAAAACCAGGCTTCTTCCAACACTGTGGCACTGTCTCAGTGCCCCCCTGGCTGGAACTCTATCTAGGCTCCTGCCCACCATACACTGCCGCAGAATAATTAAATAAATAATAAAAAAAAAAAACTACAAACAATATCACAAAGTGACAGATCTTCCCTAATATACTGCACTACTATACCAACTGATTTACTAGATGGAGACTGCAGCCCCTCCAGTGTAAACCAGGCACAGCATCTCATTCTGAATTGATAAAGCTGCCCTGAGCGCAGTGAAACGCGTTTTTTGAGAACTCCAAAAACACAGCCGCCTGACCGCTAACCCGTGGGACATACCCGCTGAATGGTAACCCCAAGCCTGGATGATAATAAACAACGGGTCCGGTACAGAAGGTGCAGACGGCGCCCACATTCTCAGCCACTCCATCTGACCATCGGCTATACGTGCGGCACTTATAAGTCACAGCCGCCTTTCATTGCCTGCTGCTGAACTAACCCATCTCCAGCCCAGCCTGCTGGACAGACTGTAGTCTGAAGTTTGGATAGACCGCATGAACGGTCAGCGGCATCAGTAGTGGACATACAACCAGCCACCCCTGTCAGCAGGTTTTTCCAATTAACGGTACCTGCAACTAGTGGCCAGACTGCTGGCTAGCCCTGCCAGCAGATACTTGTCACCAGCGGTTCAACCACTGGCCAGCAAGGATCAATCGATCTGCAGATATTGGAATACATACTGCGTGCTCTTTCCCTTATTCTACTCTGGAGACGGATGTGTGAGTAATACTAACTGCTTACATAAAGGCATCACCATCTCTATATTAGTGGGAGGACGAGCATAACCAACTTTCCAATATATTCCATATTGGAACCTGCATTTAATCCGTTTGATTAACAGGGTCCTTTGAGTGATCAAGTCTATACGAGCCAAGACTTCTTCTGTGCTTGCATATTTTAAAACAGTTTTTACTTTTTATATTTTATTTTTAATTTTTTTGAATTTATTAATGTTTTAGTGTTTATTGTATATGTTCTATAGAAAGAATAGGGTGAGAAAGTTTAATGGCCTCCTGCTGCCAGGGGACCACACCTACACGGTTATAATACTCCAGGTATTCTTCCCTTACCAATTTTGCACAGGCAGTTGCCCTTGTGATGGCCAGAGGTGTTTGTACAGAGGACATCTGTACACATGCCTCTGGTAAGTTGGGTGTCATCTATTGCTGCTGTGCCCAATGTTCTATGGTGGGTTTCTGACGCAAAAAGCTATGGAGGACACAGCATGCAGACACTACCCAGTCAGTTTTCTCTACATTCAAGTTTATAGCCGTATGGAATATACAGAAGCGGTTGGAGAGTATTTCAAAATCATTTGCTACAATACGGCATGCCCTGGATAACCTGTTGTTGCACAGATGGAGCCAGACTCCTTTCCATCCGCCTCCGCACCATCTGCTAGTATGGTTTCACATGCTCATGTGTCCATTTCCGGGAATGGGGCGAGTGAGAGTCTTTGCCATGCTCGCACCCCATTCCGGAATATTTGGATGGCGGGCGGTGATCGGTGTGATGGGAGCTGCTTAGATTAGAGCGGCTCCATCTGTAGATCCGCTTTTCTTTAGTCAAGTTTCTTTGCACATACGGTTTCATTATCTTCTCATGCTCCTCATCCCCCACGAAAACAAAATTGAGGCCTTGCTTGATCACCTCTCTAGTGGGCAACTTTAGGGTCTTTGATTCCAGACTTAAATATAAACTGGTAGTTTTTTCAAACACATAATTAAATACTCCAGAAGAGCTATAACTTATTTTTATCAAATACTGAGAGAGCCTTATTATACTGGCCAATTCCAAACAGCTATCACCAAGTAGTGGTCACACTTCCCCAACCTAGACAAAAACTATTTTAAAAACCCTATTGTATTCCACTAAAACAATATCAGCCACGTCCTATAAAGACATGTTTTTTTTTAATATTTTACAGGGGATATTTATCTCCCCATCGCTGCAGTTTAATGGGTCTAACTAATTCTTTGGCGTGCCCTAAATGCAACCATTCTGATACAAATTTATACAGGTTGAGTATCCCTTATCCAAAATGCTCGGGACCAGGAGAATTTTGGATAACGGATTATTCCGTATTTCGGAATATTTTAATATTTCAATGATGTATTTTGAAGTATCTTGCATTTATGCTGTATAAACACATAATATACACACAAATATATTTTATTACCACATAAAATACACACAAATATATTTTAATTGTTCAAAAAACAAGGTTTCAAAACGTGAAACAAAATGTGTGTACTATCTCAGCACTGAATTTGAATGCCAAGCAATCATTGTCTTGTACATATATAGTGCCAGTTACATATCATGTCCCCAGTAGGGCTGTTACAAATGTCCCCAGTGAGTTTTTAGCAAAAAAAAAAAAAATTTTCACTTTCTGGAATGTCCGTATTTCGGAATAATTCGGATAACGGATATTCGGATACGGGATACTCGACCTGTACCACTGTTTATGGGAATGTACAGCTATTCAACGATTCTGGATGACAGAAAATTTGCAGTGGATCATTTGGTAAATTACTTACTTTTAACACCAGAGTGGGCCATTTTGGGGTATTTGACAGCTACTCCAAAAATTTCAGCCAGCTGTAAGAGGTTGTTGTACCTTTCTTCGGTAACGAACGAGTGCATATTACAGCAGTTTATGTCTGCCACACCGCCTTAATTTCTTATGTTTAAAAAAAATTATTTCAAATATTTAAACTCGAATGGACTGAAAGAACTCTCCATAAGGAAACTCAAACAAAACTTTTTTTCGAGGTATGGGAAAGCTACATCCAGCGGAGACTAAACAACAAATACATAAGTGCTTCCGCACAACTCTCTGGTATGAGACCAGAATACTTTTACAAGACCCACAAATTGCTTAATCATAAAAGGAGATGGACATCTTGGACATGCATGCTCCCCCCCCCCCTCTCCCTCCCTAAGTTTTCCTTTCATTCTGGTTTTTTTTTTTTTTATAATTTTATTAGTCATTTTGTGTTAAAAAAGATGTACATACAGAAATAAAGAAACAAAAATTCTCATATAATCAATGCTTACAACCATTGATTTCTTGTCTTTCTGTTTCTTCGTATTTCGGCCGAAAACAATATTGGAACAATTATGTCATTACAGTTCTACCAATAACCCAGGGGGTCAACGACGTAGGTGCAGGTCATATTGGTTTCAATAATGTGCTAACATGGTCAATACGTAAGTTGGGGTAGAAATCCCTCTCGGTTTCAAAGACATAATACACAACCATGAAACAGAATTATCAATAAGACAAAATTCTTATCTAACAGTATAAACAGCAAGAAGAGATAAAAAGAGGGGGTAAGAAAGGCAGAGAGGAGAGGGAGGGAGGGGTAGGGAGGACAAGACAAGGCACTGACATTAAATAAATTCTTGGCTACAGGTGGATGATTTAATTGAACCAAGGAGGTCTCAGAGCATAGTCATATATAATTTATACAGTATAAATGAATACTGAGAAAATTGGTGAGGAAGTCAATTGGGGGTGGTAGGGCAATCTGGCGTATCATGAACCAAGTGGTATTTTCAAACACCTTCTGTATAGTCGTTTGTATTGTGGGGTCCAGGGTCAGAATATAGGTATCCCACTGGGATGCAGTCAAAATCCTGACTGGGTCAAAATCCCAAATGGGTCATAATACCGACAAGGACAAAATCCCAACATTTAAAATCCCGACAAGGACAAAATCCCGACATTTAAAATCCCAACATGGTCAAAATACCGACATATAGAATGTACAGGTGAAACAGTCAACATGACTTTCCGCCGACATGTCGCAAGGTCCACATGGGTTTTTTCACTGTTTTTTGACCCAACATGTGCCAACAGGCGGTATTTCATGCCCTACCATCCACTAGGGCGTGGTGGGAGAATAAAATAGTGTGCACCGTGCCCGAAGCATGGTGAGCAAAGCGAGCTATGCGAGGGGCTGCGGTTCACCTCCAACTGTGTCCATGTCGACTGTGTCGACATTTGGGTAAAAAAACAGTGAAAAACCCATGTCGACCTCGCGACCGGTCAACGGAAAGTCATGTTGACTGTTTCACCTGTACATTCTATATGTCGGTATTTTGACCCTGTCGGGATTTTAAATGTCGGGATTTTGTCCTTGTCGGGATTTTAAATGTCGGGATTTTGTCCTTGTCGGGATTTTGTCCTTGTCAGGATTATGACCCATTCGGGATTTCGACCCTGTCGGGATTTTAACCGTCGGGATTTCATACCGAATTCATCCCACTTAGCGTAGAAGCGGGCCACCCCTTTCTCAATGTCACACAATGCAGCCTGACGGGGGAGTCCTATGAATCCAATGTGTCAGTATCCATTTTTTTGCTAAGACTAAAATTAGCGTGAGTAGTGGCGTGATCTTTTTTCTGTTAGGAATCCCAGACAGAAAAATACAGAAATAAGAAGGGAAGCGGTGTGTACTGTAACCGTAAAGTGAAAATAGAATTCAGGAAACCCATCAGTCTCCTCCAGAAGGTTTTTATCAAGCCACACTCCCAGAAATTATAGAAGAAGGTTGCACCTTTCATTTTGTATTTACGACAAAGGCCCAAATCATCAGGGATGAAATGGCTCCTCTGTTGTTGGGAAACATAAGCCCTGTTGAGGAACTTTAAATGGGTCTCCTGAAGGGAGGTGGATTGTAGGTATTTCAGTGAGTATGGCAGCTTTTTCAGGAAGGTCGCGCATGGAGGAAGTGATGGAATATCTAGTTTCCATCTAGTTTCAAGCTGCAGTAATAATTTGTCTCCTGGAAGTAGTACAAGTAGTTGGTATAGATTCCTTATCCTATAACCTAGAATATTATGAGAGGCTAATAAGGATAAAATCGGGTCCTGGGCATTTAGTGGAGAACGGTTTTGGTTGTGATTGGGCATAGTGGCAGGCCTGCAAGTACATGTAGAATTGTGAACTATGTATATGGTGATCAGTTTCAAGTTTCGAGAAAGGTAAGATAATTCTGCCAGGATCAAAGATATCTCTTATCGCAGATATGCCCCTTCTGGAAATGCCTTATTGTCCAATCCTGGAGTAAAGCATGGGTTGCCCCAGAAGGTGGGGAAAGGCGAGCTGATATGGTTCCTACCAAATCGTTTGTTGATGGACACCCACATTTTATATATATCGCGAAAAAGAATGTTATCTTTCATGTGGCTGGGAATTTTGTTGCGTGGCGAGTGTAAGAGTGCTGCAGGTGAATAGGGGTGGAAGAGAGCTAGTTCTATGTTTGATTAGTGTAGTCTGACCTCTGGAAGAACCAGTCGGTGGCATATCTAAATAGGGCTGCATAAGGAAACATCTGGACCTGAGGTAGGGCAAAGCCCCCTTCTGAGTTGGGGAGAAATAATCTGGTTATTGGCATTCTGGATTTTTTATTGGACCAAATGAATTTGGAGATTACGGTATTGTAAAGAGATACATCTTTTTTGGAAAGTGAGAATGGTAACATCTGTGATAGATATGATAGTTTCAGGAACAGTACATTTTTAACCACTGTGACACGTCCATATAAGGAGAGGGACATCCATCTTTCTGTTAGCTTCGTTATGGTTTGTAGGACCGGCTTTATATTTGTTGTGTATAACGTATCTATATGTAGTGGGATCAGGATACCGAGGTATTTAAGTGGAGAGGAACTGCTGTAGTGAAGGATGTGCTGCAATCAGAGCAGTAGGCAATGCAATGGGATATAAATGAGATTTCAAGTGGTTTATTTTAAATCCCGAAAAAGTACCAAAACCGTCTATGACCGACATGGCCGCTGGTATCGAAAGATGAGGATTTGAAAAAAACAGAAGCATGTCGTCAGCGAACATACTGAGCTTGACTTCTTCTGTGCCCACCCGTGCTCCAGTATAGGCAGGGGTATTGCGCAATTTTACGGCCAGGGGTTCCAGAGCAAGGGCAAACAAAAGTGGGGAAAGGGGACAGCCCTGGCGGGTGCCTCTTAGAATTTGAAAGGGGGGATAAGTAATTGTTAGCAAGAATCTGTGTGGTGGAGCCTGTGTATAAATTATGGATCGCTACAGAAAAGGCTTCAGGGATACCAAAGTTATGTATTGTAGTGAAGAGATGATCCCATGAGATCATGTCAAAGCCCTTTTTGGCATCTAGTGACAATATAGCATGTGGATCTTTGTTCCCCGAGGTCTGAAACCACTGCAACACTGATAGTAATTTTCTAACATTGAGTACAGAATGTCTGCCCCAAATAAAACCAGTCTGATCCTTACTGACAAATTTTAACCGGTCTACAATTAATTTAGTGTAGAATTTGTAATCCTTATTAAGGAGTGAAATAGGCCTATAGGAGGAAGGTAGTGCTCTAAAGAGGTGACCTTAACGTTGGTGGGCAGGTACATATCTTTGGCCAAATGTATGCTAACAACCTCATAAATGAATTATAAAAGGAATACATGTTAGCAGTAATGAGTGCATAGTGCACCTGCAAACCCCCTCTGTCTTGTGTATATGTGAGTTGTAAGAAATAATTTATCCCCGTAACACCGGTTTCGAGGTCTGCCAGAATAGTAGGGGAGAGTCAGTTTCCACTGCTAGGTTATTGTGTTTATATTCCATTTGAGAAGCTTCCAGGAGGGATCTAAACTTGGTGGAGCTAGCTAAATGGCTCGGAAAGCGCCATTGTATATAGGAGCCTCTATCCTGTGAAGTGACTAGGGAGATCCAGCAGGCTGCATGGTCCCGATGGTGCTAGAAATTTGTCCATTGCGGACAGTGCAGTGTCCCCGGCGTCCTCTGGCAGTCAGCGGGCGGGTGAGTGCGGCTGATAGAGGGTTCCGGCTGGGGCGGTAGCTGAGCTCAGTGCCTTGCTGCCGTCTCCATGAAACCCGGAACCGGAAGTCCTCCTTTCATTCAGTTTTTAGTTTTTTTTTTATTATTTATTTATTTTTCATTTGATCAAAATAATATGGTGTAAACATTGAAAAAAGATTTCATGAATGTTTTAATTCCACAAAAAAGCAGATATACACACCATGGTTTCAATTATTGTTCTCATTTATTGAAGTTTGTTTTACACAGAACCAATATCTACAGGAATTGGTTAATACATTGTATTAATACTTAAAATGTATCCCTAGTATGCTCAAAACTTCACAAGTGTTAATACACATAATTCATTTATATACAATATCTTTATTGTACAATTCTCAGACTCATAGATGTGACCAATTTTAAATGTAAAGAAAAGGAAAACTTGAAAATGTTTGCATTATACAATGATGTTCAATGACATTTCATATTGTTGTATTCATCCTTTTGCAATAAAAACAATAAAAAAAAACACGTAATTAAAAAATTAGGTGGATGTAACAAGAACTCCAGATTTGATAATCCTGATGGACAATTACAAAAATTCAGTGACTTCACTACCATATCACCATCTTCACACCAACATACACAAATATTCAATGGATGGTTACATACATGCTGTAGGTGCAAATTCATGGGCCGGGACCAGGGACTCTGCACTTTACAGCATGTGTGTATTGAAATATTCAGACCTCAAAGCAAAACACTGTATACCCCAGACAGGTTTACTGTATACATATACTTAGTGGTAGTTTTTACCTATGGGCTGCAGGACTTCAGCCCTCCAGGTAAAATATGCCATTCACTGTGACTGGCAGTGACATTCTATTAGAAGTTCAAACCTGCCAGTCACCCAAGACACTCCCATTGGGAGGTGTTCCATCCCTCCAAAGCTGCATATTTGGCTTCTATGGGCTGCAGACTGGGCAAAAGAACAACACATTTAAATTTCAGTCATGACAATGGGCTTTTTCATCTCATGGCAAACAACTGTCTTCACTGGTGCCTTATTCAAACAAACCACTCCTCAACGTCAACATAACTAATATCCTCCTCATCCTTGTGTACTTCTACAGTGAAATCATCAATCTCGTTATCACCAACTGGGCTGGTGGTGCTTCTTCCAGCACTTGCAGTGGGTGTGCAAATGCTGGAAGGAGCCTCCTCTTCCCTTACAGTGTTGGAAAGGTGAGGCCTAGACATCGCAACGGCATACACACTTGGACTCACCTTGGGGCTTTGTGATATCTCTGAATGCACAGTTGTTTCCTGTGCTTTTACAAGCTTTATTTTCTTATTTTTTTCAAGAGGGAGGAGGGCTTCCATCTTAATGAAAAGCTAAACTACCATCAGGGTCAGACTGGGACCAAAAATCAGCCCTGGCATTTTGAGCACACAAGCCCACCTGCTGTGACCACAGAGGCCCACTTGCTTATGACGTTCATTCATAATATTGTGGCACACTGATGGGGCAGTGTGGGAACTGGCAAATGTAGAAATATGGTAATAGGTGTTCCCAGATCTAACTACTGCAGCAGGTGGGACCCTTGCACGGCGAAGCCGCGCTGCGAAAAGGGGGTGTGGCCTCATGGAACGGAGGCATGGCACCACAAAAAATAGGCATTATCCATTACACATTATGGAACACACCGTAATGCCCATTACAGAATCCTACACAATCCATTATGCCCATTACACATTATGGAACACACCGTAACGCCCATTTCACATAATGGAGCACACCGTAACGCCCATTACACATGGAACACACCGTAACGCCAATGACACATTATGGAACACATCGTAATGCCCGTTACACATTATGAAAAACACCGTAAGCCCATTACACATTTTGGAACACACCATAATGACCATTACAAATTATGGAACACACAGTAATGCCCATTACACATTATGGAACACACCGTACTGTCCATTATAGAATAGTACACAATCTATTATGCCCATTACACATTATGGAACACACCGTAATGCCCATTGCACATTATGGAACATACCATAATGCCCATTACACATTATGGAACACACCGTAATGCCCATTGCACACTGTGGAACACGCCGTAATGCCCATTACACATTATGGAACACACCCTACTGCCCATTATAGAATATTACACAATATATTATGCCCATTACACATTACACATTATGGAACACACCGTAAAGCCCATTACACATTATGGAACACACCGTACTGCCCATTACACATTATTTAACACACCGTAACGCATATTACACATTATGGAACACACCGTAATGCCCATTACACATTATGGAACACACTGTAATAATGCCCATTACAGAATAATGGTCATCTGTTATGCCCATTAGACATTATGACACACACACACACAGTAATGCCCATTACATGTAAGGCTACACAATTCGTTATGCCCAATACATATGGTAGCACACAACGTAAAGCATTGCATGCCCATTAAACATTATGCCTTTGAGGAGAGGGAGGGAGGCTTCTCTGCATTCAAAAAGTGCAGGGGAGAGTTAGAGACTAATACCCCTTTGACACTTGGGGTGACATTCTATGGAGTGAGATAAATGCGCATGTTTTTATCTCGCACCACATCGCCGCTATTCGCCCTTTTTGAAATTGCATTTTTGGGTAATAATTTGCATATTTAATGGGATGCAATTTGGAGGCTGAAAAGTGTGAAGTAGTGCGATTTGCGGCGAAGTGGTGCGAATTTCAGTCACAAAAAAGTGTGATTTATTCCGCCGGTCATGTGCGAGTTTTGGACCAACCGGAGTGCGATTTACAAAACTGTCTCCGCATGACTAAGAACCCCCTAACCTACTGGCCCACCTCTGTCCCCTCTATTATGCATCACACCCCCTATATAAAGGGGCACTGGCACCATTTCACTCTTTGATAGGAATTAAGGAGCATGGAGAGGAGCAGTGGCAGTGTGAGCAGAGGAAGAAGTGTTGGTGGCAGAGTGAGGAGTGGTAGAGTGAGGAGTGGCAGAGGGAGCAGTGGCAGAGGGAGAAGTGGCAGAGGGAGCAGTGGCAGCAGCCAGCCAAGTGGGAGAGGGAGCAGTGTGGCAGGCAGCATCGCCACAGCAAGGCCAGCCCCAGGCCCTGGCCGACCAGCCCCAGCAGGAGGAGGTGGAGGATCCGCTGGCATCCCCATCCTATAGCCAGGACCTTGCCCATACCCCACAGCAGCTGCAGGAGGGCCACATGTCAGAGGTGGAGGAAGATGGTGAGGAGGAGGAAGACACTGGCATGGAGGAGGAGGGGTACATGGCTGGAGTAGAAAATGAGGAGGAGGAGGAGGTAGAAGCTGGCCGCACAAAAAGTGGCCGAATGGTCAGATTCTCCTACGAGGAAAATGCTGTGCTTGTCCGGGCTATCATACCTGTGTTTGACCGGTTACTTGGGAAAACTCACCACAAGAGCACTGCACAGCGGAAAAGGGCTATGTGGAAGGACATCACCCAGGCGGTGAACGCTGTAAGTCAGCACAAGAGCCTGGTCAGAAATGTCAAGAAGAGGTTCAATGACATCAAGGGCCTTATTCTGATCGGTGCGGATATTCCCGCATGCGGACGGACCGCCGATGTTGATCGTCTGCGCATGTGCAGAGTTCACTCTGCGCATGTGCAGGCGATTTCGCCGCACGGATTCTTTATACGCCGCACAGGGGGCGTAGAGGGGCGTGAGGGGCTACTTAGCCTCATTACCCTATGCATACGCCCCGCGTTTCATGGCCGTTCCCATGCAAACGCGGGGCGTATGCATGGTAATGAGGCCGTGACGAGTGGGTACGGGGCGGGCATCTGACATCGCCGGATGTCAGCTGCCCGCCCCCATACATGATTTCACACGGACAAGTGTCCGTGTGGTCTTGTGTGGCGGGACCTGGTGGAGCGTGTGGCCCTGCATTCGATGTTCGGCGACCATCGAATGCAGGGGCTGCTCCCAAGACGGAGGAGGCGTATCCCCGTCCAATTTCATGCGGATCGCCACATATCCGCGTACGGACGGCAGGTGGCGATCCGTATGGAAGGCGGGGATTCGCCTGCATGGTCGCGGCCGCATATTCTGATCGGGCCGCACCGATCAGAATAAGGCCCCAAGAGACAGCTGAAAAGTAAAATGGCCATGGAGTTGGAGGAGGCCACCAAGACTGGAGGAGGAAGCACCACCACCGTCTGCTACACGTCCTATGAGGTGAAGTTAAAGCGAATCATACCCCCTGAGGTCCTGCCTGGCATGCACGTCGCGGATACCGATAGGCCACAAACGCCATCCAGAGCTGGTAAGTGTGACCACATGCAATCTTAAACATACATGCCAATGTTTTCAAACTGTAATGTTCACTTGTATTGTTATGCTAAGTAAAGTGCTGCTGTGGAACTACATAGCCCAGGAAGGTCAAGCACAATAAATTGCCTGCTCCTACTTTCAAATTGCTCATAATGCTGGGCCTTGTAGTTCCACAACTGCTGATTGATCAACACTTTAACATTCTTTCTAGCAGCCTAACATGTATGTGGGCAAAAACACATTGGTGTACTGGTGGTTTAGCTGCCATGCCTACATACCACAGATTATCCACCAGTTGTAATGTGTCCAATAGTTTAATAATAATCTAACAAAAAAATCAGGTGAAAAACATATGTCAAATAATGTGGGGACTAAATAATGTAGTCCTTAACCAAAGGAAGTATTGTCCATTAATGTCATTTCAATGCATGTTTGCCGTAAATGCTTATCCATTGCAAGGTACATAATGGCTGCCCATCTTTCCTTTCACAGGTTATCCATCCCGAAGTGCTCACGCATCCAAGAAAAGAAGGCCCGTTGCTGCAGAATCTGTGGAAGCAGGTAAATGAACAAAAAACAGGCCATTACACATACAGTACACACACCAATGTACATCAACAATATCTCACACTACATTCATCTCCTGCTGCTACATTGCAACGGAAATTAATGTAATCTGACCAAGCCATCTCACTTATTATTAATGTAAATGTTACATGCTGTATCGGGGTACATGTGTAAGTACATAATACCCCTAGGTATGTGCGTTCAGCATCTCAAGCCCTTTGTAAAACAGTACTGAAGAGAGTCTGGCCTATATATGCATCAGTACTTACCTCTTCATCTGTATCCACAGGTACTGTACAACTAGGAACACATCAAACAGATTCCTCTATGATAATGTTGGACGAAATGGATATCATTCTCGAACCCGTGGAGACCTTTGCGGCTGAGGAGGAAATACAGACGTCATCACAGAGTGATCTTCCCCCAAGTGTCTCCCAACCCCCCCCCCCCCACCACCCACAAACACACCCCATACAGCAGCTTCTGCTTCCCAAGTAGCTAACTCCTTAGTAAATTTCAAGGAGAAACAAATAGAATTGATGGCCTCCCAAAGCCTGCAAATAGGTAACATCCAGGGGTACATGCGTGACACTTTTCTTCAATTAAGAAAAATTGCACGTAGTGTACGGGTTGGTGTAGGTACTCATGTGCGCATTGCTAATAGCATTGACACCCGTTTTGCAGATCTAACTTCTGCTGTAAGGGAACAGAATAGCCATATTGGCAGCCTTGCGCAAAGTATAGCTGCACTAAGCCAATCATGCACAGCGCAGACCAATGCCTTAATAGGTATGCAGGCCCAACTACAGCAGATTGAAGGCAATGTCGTAGGTGCAGCAGCATCTACACTGAGTAGTGTATCTAGCACCCCAGTAAGTGGCTCCCCCACTTCCCCACCCCGTCGGAGTATTAGGACCTGTGGTGGCCTGGGTGCAGCTTCAAGAAGTGGTTTAGGGTGGCCTGATGGTGGGAGAAGATAGGTCATATTTTTGATACATTTTTAATTTGCATCTAATATGCAATACATCTTGTTACATCCCCCGACAGTTGTAATGTTTTAGTGACAAAAATGCAGATTGCTTATGACATAGTATACTGCAGTAAAAATGTCTAACCGCATACCATTTTGTCTGTGTATTATTTATGAACCAATTGTTGTGTGAAATATGACATAGTGAAATGGTATATGACAATGGGATTGCTGTAAAGTAGTGTTGGGTAACTCCTGGCCCGTCAAAGGTTGTGGAACTACATATTCCAGCAAGCTCTGACACTCATGGTTTGGACTGTAATGGTTATAGTGTGTCAGGGCATGCTGGCACGTGTAGTTCCACAACACCAGTGAGCCATGTTTTACAGCAAACTTAATTCATACATGTATCAAATGTACTTACAAGCTTGATACCAGCAAGGGATAGGTCAGCACCACCAGCTGCATCCGTTGGGCTCTGTGTATTAGGCTAAATGTGGGTGGAAACAGATGGTATTGCTAAATAATTTGTTTATGAGTACACTTACAGCAAAGGTACATGTTGGAATACAGGGCACATGTGCTTACCAGAAAAGTAACGGCTGATGATGTGTGTACGCACCAGATTCCCCCTCTACGTACCCCTCACTACCCGAGGTGTGGTAGGTTGGGCTTCCTGCATGACTGCTGCATGTTCCTCCTCCACATAGGCAGGTTGGGACAGGGCTATGTTGTGCAACATGCAGCAAGCCTGGACGATCATCACTACTTTTGCAGGGTGGTAAAGCAGCGTACCCGATGACCGGTCCAAACACCGGAATCTACTTTTCAAAACGCCAAATGTGCGCTCCACCACATTGCGGGTTGCAATATGGGCTTCATTATACCGGTGCTGTGCAGGGCCCTCTGGGGAGCGCAAAGGTGTCATGAGCCAGGAAACACACCCATATCCTGAGTCACCTAAAACACAGATAGGAAGTGATTGCCTTATATGGTAAGGTATGTGCTTTGTGCAAACAGGAGACACTGGTAGAAGATCAACATGCTTGTGAAACTGGAAACACACACATTAGAGCAGGTACAAATAAGGACAGACAGGGTAATATGTAAAAATGTACTTACCTAGTAGCCAGCCCTCAGGCATTTGGTGTTGGGTAAATCGGTTCCAGAGGCCGGAGTGTCTCAGAATATAGGCGTCATGGCAGTTCCCAGGAAAGCCTGCGACAACACTTAGGATTTTTAGATGAGCATTGGAAACAACCTGCACGTTCAGGGAGTGCCGCCCATGCCTATTGACATAGACGTGGCCCCGCACGTGTGGAGCCCTAATCACAATGTGTGTGCAGTCTATAGCTCCCAGCACGTGAGGGAATGCTGAGAGTCTATAGAAAGCCAACTTGTGGTCCTGCCACTCCAACTCAGAACTGGGGAATCTGATGTATGTCCGCCACAACTTCTTTAAAGCAAGTAACACTTGAGTAAAATGCTTAGAGAAAGTGGCCTGTGATACCCCCAAGGACCATGAGGTCACAGACTGAGTGGAGCCTGTGGTCAAATAGTAGAGGGCACACATTAATTTCTGCAGCCCAGACACTGCATAGTTGCCTCCCCCATAAGGGTCCAAATCATCTCTCACCTGCTCATATAAGTCCAACAGGTTAATGCGGTTCAGCCTAAACATCCCTACAACCTGTTGATCCGAGAGGGAGTCCAGGTACAGCCGAGCACGATACATATGTGGGGTACGCAGTAGTCAGGGGGCTACCTGGATCTGGTGTGCAGCTTCCTCCCTCCTGCGCAGCTCCTCCAAATGGGCCACATCACAAATAAGCAACTCCAAACCACTCTGCAAAATCTCCATGTCTCAAACCCTCACAGGTGTCCTTAATGATGTTGGGGTTTATGTAGGGGTGTTTCTGAGTGAAATTGAGGGCACCTGTGCTGAAATTAACCATGTGTGCACTTGACCAAAGTGAGTTCTGGGCCAAATCGCCCAACAGAACCTGGTCTGAAATAAGTGTGATTATTAGACACCTAAAAAGTGCGATTTGCGAAAACGCATTGCATTAAATAAGCGATTTGTATTCTTTTCTGTACGAAAACATCTGGATGCGATAAAAATGCGATTTATTCACGCACTTTTGGTCCGCATGAGTTATCGCACATAATATGCGATATCCGTCCCTTAGCGTGTCCTATTAAATATGCGATTTGAAGGAAAAATGCGATGTCGCCATTTTTTTACTAATATTCGCCAAAAACACAAATCTCATCCCATAGAATGTCATCCTTCAGCTCTAAAACGGTAAATTGCCATTTTTGTAGCCTTTTAAAATGGGTAGAGCTGCAGTGTGAAAGCTCCAGGGTGCTTTAACCATTTAACAAATACCGGTATTTGTTAAATGGTTAAAAAGCAGTGTCCTACCAGTTTCAGAGCTGTTTTTTTGGCAGTGTGAATAGCTCTATTTCTATAGCTTGAAATGTGTTCCTTGGGGGTTAAACAGGTTGGTTGAATGTGTGAATGGTATTACATGCTATTTAAAACGGTTTGCACCTGCAATGTGAAAGGGGTTTAGTGCTCAGACCCGTTTTAAATACCGTTTTGAAATACCAGGTCTTAAACATTTAGGCAATGGCACAATGGCATTAGGGGGAAGCTTCTGTAACACATCCAGGGAGGGACCATCATCATCAGTGTTCTGGGAGCAGAGACTCAAACAGAAGTCCCTGCAGTTGGACTCACTCAGGACAAGATCACTGCGCAGGACACTCACCACCGGCACCATCACTCTTGCAGCAGGCACTCAGAGGAGGGGGGCGGTTTAGATGTGTGGCGGTCATGTTATGATGCTGCTGCGTCATGATGTCAATATGCAAATGACGTGGCTGACCAGCGCTCAGCACAGAAAAAAATGGATGCACAAAATCGGCCCACAAGGTCATCGGCCCTTCTGGCATTTGCCAGAAGTGCCAGTTGGCCAGTCCGGCACTGACCACCATTCATGAACATAGGCCAAAGCCTTAGCCTTTCCTTGCCACTTTGTGTCATGAATGGCATTGTGCTAATTTTACATTTCTCCTCCAGATTTTTCTGGATTTTATGCGGCTGCTACTAAATTGGGTATCGGCCTTAGCAGACAACGTTGATGGACTTGCATCATCAATGTCAGGACTTGTGGCAGCAGCTTCAGCACTAGATGTAGGGCTCCTGATTTTTCACTTTTTTTCCCTCCAAATTGTTATCCTCCATTTCACACTCAGGGTAGACAGGAAGCACCTAATTATAAGGCAGATAGGGGCAGTATCCAATTATAAGGCAGACCGTGGCAGCACCCAATTATGCGGCAGAACCCAATTATATGGCAGGCAGATTAAGCACCCATTTATAAGACCAGGGCAGCACCCAATTATAACACAGACAGGGCAGTAATAACCCAATAATAAGGCAGACAATGTCAAAGCCCAATTATAGGGAAGGCAGACACAGCACCCAGATATAAGGCAGAGAGGGGCACCATGCAACTATATTGAATACAGGGGCACAAACCAATTATAGGGAGACAGGCACAGCACTCAATTATAAGGAAGACAGGGCAGCACACATTATAAGGCAGATAGGGGTAGCACCCAATTATAAGGCAGAAAGGGTGAGCACCCAATTATATTGCAGACAGGGCCAGCTCCCAATTATAAGGCAGACAGGGGTAGCACCCATTTATAGGGCAGACAGCAAGGCTGAGGGTGGCTACATCAGTATCATGATTTTCTAAATACCACTGCAATATTGCATAAATAATATGCCCATAGGAGTTGAAGAAGAGCAACATATCCTACTCCGGAAAAAACAGTACCCAGGGTCCCAGCTGGCGCCGATATGTTATGACATCATAACTTGAACTGTGGACATCTGTCTTTTTCTTCCCACCTGCCATGGCAACAGATCATAGTTCTAAGGCTAGTTGTTGGTTTGGAAGGATCTCTTCTTCCCAGATATACTGTAGCCATGGCAGCCAGTGACCCCACATATATGTTCAAAGATTAGAGTTTAATTCAGTATAATTTACAACATACTAAAAAAAATATATATCTTAAGATATATATATATATTTCCAAGAATTCTGATCATACTCGCCTCCAAAGGGTTCAAGCAACTGCTGGGGTGCCAAACTCAGTTATCCGGACCAGTCCAGTAACAATAACATTTGTAGAAGGCATAGAGGACACTCACCAGTCTTCTTAATTATCTGATGATTTTATTCCATCATCTCAACATCATAAAGTGCAAAAAGTGCAAGACAGTGGGCCAAGGGCCGATGTTTCGATCTGACTCCAGACCTTTTTCAAGGCCCCCACTCTCTCCTCATAAAGTGCATGCACTTTTAGTTAGTGCACAGGTTAGTTGATGTCGTGACAGGTTATAGAGTACTAGAGTAATAGGATCAGTACTCTATAACCTGTCATGACATCAACTAACCAGAGCTGAAATCTCTCTACTGAATAAAGGACTGTCCTTTGTGCCCACCCTAAAACAAGACCAATTCTCTTGGCAAGTAGATATGTTTAAACTCGGCAGACAGCTTCGGCTCAAAAAAAAACAGGCACCCCAACCTCAAAACGTGACTATGAACAGCATCAATACTCTTAAACGGACCAGCACTTTTAATCCACCATCCATCAATGCCTCAGTCAACACGTTCTTGCGAGTCCTCAAAAGAGACACTTGTCCCTATATAGAAAAACAAAAAATTTCATTTCATAACATCAACAAAGAAGAAAAATTGGCAATTACCACGCTGAAAGAAGACAAAGACCTCATTATAAGAGCAGCAGACAAAGGCGGAGGTATTGTGCTAATGGACCGCACATATTACATCAAAGAGGCACTTAACCAGTTAGCGGATACTGACTGTTACCTACCACTTGACTATGACCCCACATGGAGGTACAGAAAAGAAATAGATGCGATCATCCAAATAGGGGTCTACAACAGATACAGTATATAGACAAAGAGACTGCCGATTTCCTGACCCAATCGAATCCAGTGATACCAATACTCTATACATTACCGAAGGTTCACAAATCCTTGGTAGAACCACCAGGTCAACCGATCATATCGGCAAGAGGCTCATTATGTCAACCTCTTTCCCAGCTTGTAGACTTTTACTTACAGCCAGTTAAACACAAAAAAAGTTTCATCAGTGATACTACAGACTTTTTACGCAAACTTAATACTGTAACAACCCTTCCCAAAGACACCCTGCTGGTCACACTTGATGTGTCCAGCTTATATACCAACATCCCACATGATCTATGGATCACAGCCAATCGTGAGCTAATCATCAAGAGCGAGAACTACTCTGGACCTCCAGTGGACTATCTCACCTTGCTCATGGAGGTCATACTAAACAAAAATTATTTCCTTTTCCTCAACAGCTTTTATCTGCAGCGCCAGGGCACTGCGATGGGGTCCAACATGGCCCCATCGAATGCCAACCTCTTCATGGCATGAAGAACTACATATTTATGGCAATCAGGAATTCTGGCAACATATTGGTCTATATGTAAGATACATAGACGACCTATTTATACTCTGGACTGGGGGTGAGAACACCCTACTGAAATTTGTTGACCACTTGAATTCCCTTCCAGCCAAAATAAGATTCACCATAAATTTCAGCAGACTCAACATCAGCTACCTGGATGTGAGCGTCTCTCTTACCAATGGGCATATCACTACAGCAGTTTTCACAAAGAGCACGGATAAAAACACTCTCCTGCATGCTGGTAGCTTTCACCCTGAAGCGCTAAAGAATGGCTTGCCATTCTCCCAGATGATGAGAGTGTGCCGCATTAATTCAGACCCAAAAGATCTACCACAGGCACTTGCCACTATGGGCCAACGCTTCCTTGATAGGGGTTACAAGAAAACCGAAGTGGACAATTCCCTACACAGGGTCCTTAAACTGAAAAGGGAGACTCTACTCGCACAAAAACCAGGTGATACCAAGCAGGATGAAGGGAGACTCAACTTCTGTAGAACCTACACGGTGGCGTCAAGACACATCAAATCCAAGGTCCTAGAACATTGGCACCTGATAGCCACAGACCCTACACTGGAACCTGTGCTTAAAGTACCACCTAGATTTGCCTACAGAAGAGGTCCCAACCTTAAGGATATGCTAGTAGTGACCAATATTAGCAACAATAGCTCACCCAAACACAATTGGCTGACACAGAAACATGGAGTTTACAGATGTTCTGGGTGCAGCAACTGCCAATTCTTGGTAACTGGCAACAAATTCAAAAACCCTACTGATGGCGCTGAATACAACATGCGCCACAGGCTAGATTGCAATAGCCAATACGTTATATATGCGCTGACTTGTCCTTGCAACCTTGTATATGTGGGTAAAACCACAAGAATGATTAAAGAAAGAGTCAGTCAACATAGATCTTCAATCAAGAAGTGCTTTATTCCCAGCAAGGAGCACTTAGATCTCAGACATTTTCTGGAGTACAAGCACAACGTTGGGCAGCTGAAATGCCATCTGATTGACCATGACCGTGACAAGCGTCTTCTCCAACGTGAACTCCAGTGGATATTTCGCCTTAAGACATTGGCCCCTCTAGGACTCAATGAGGACTGGAAAATGAGATGCTTTCTGTATTCCCATCATGTACAGTGCCTGAGTGCACTAAATTCTTTAAAATTGTCATATGTTCAGTGACCAGTGATTACTATTGTACACCCTTGATTTAAGTCACTTGCTATCACACAGAAGCAAGCCTACACATAAATTACATACATAGTACATCCTACTTAGCTGTGAACAGGTGCGGGTGTCCTCTATGGAAGCCTCACCTGCAACCACAACTTTTTAAATGCATAACAGACACATTCTTGGGTACTAGATATCATGGATGATTATTGTTTGTTGAATATAACAATGCAGCTGGCGGGAGCAGCGCCGCCGAGTGCTTGTCTCCACCAGCAGTTACTGTGTGATTATTTTGCATTTGCTAACTGGCACCGCCGAGTGCTCATCAGCGTGAGCCGACACCGCCGTGTGTCTGTAAGCTCACATAATATTATAATAGCAGACACGCAACTGTCATTATCTGCCATCCATTTCTTTACCCATTAGGCACCTACGTGCACCATGTACCAAGCTTAGATTGTCCGGAATATGCACCCCTGGTCCATACATGTAAATCACTACTGAGCACCGCACATTATCTTTAAATCCACTGTTCACACACACTGGAGGTTTAACGCGCCTGTCACTTACTTGCGCTTAGGGAAGCCAATCCCGGGGCATTTTTTCAATCCCGGGATTCGGGATCGAAAAATGCTCAATCCCGGGATTGGCTTTCCTAATAAAAAAAATGCCCTGGCCGCCCCGCATTTACTTACATTTGCAGGGTCGGCCGGGTTGATGGGTGGGAGCCGGGATGCCGGGTGGGCAGCTTCATCCGGCCGGCGGCAGGGTGGGAGCCGGGATACCGGGTGGGCAGCTTCCTACTTCGGGAGCCGGGTTGCTGGGTCGGCTGGCTGGCTAGGTGGGCGGGCGGCTTCATCTCTGCCTGCGCAGCGTGACCTCTGAGAGGTGACCGCTGAGAGGTCACGCTGCACAGGGTTGCTCTGCCAGGTATGGGAGCATCCGGGCAGCGGCTGAGCGAGTGCTCAGACACTGCCCGGCATTAGACTGCGCATGCGCAGTCTAATCCCGAAAATCCCGGGATTGGAAACTCCAATCTCGGGATTGAAATCCCGGCGTTTTGGGGGCCAAATCCCGGGATCCTGCCGATCCCGATCCCGGGATTGGCCGCCCTACTTGCGCTTCACTCCAGTATGACAGTGCCGCGTATTGAAGAAAGACATCGGGGCACAGGAATAGCAGCAGGACACGTCACAGGGGTTCCCTGATGATGCGCCCACACCCCCCCCCGGTAACTAGGTTACCACATACAAGCCTCTGCACACCGCCCGTGGTCCTAAGTGACAGCGCCTAGAGCCGAGGCTCAAGGCGGGTTTGGCGCCTGTTTGTATCTGCTATATAAACCTGCTTTTATTCATTCTGTGTCACCCCTGAAGAAAACCGGACTGGGTTCCGGTTGAAACGGCTGTCGGGTCAGCCCTGTTGTCTACATTTGAATATGCTGTACTTTTCTTGAATACAAACCTTTTTTTCACCTAAACTGAATGCTGGTCTGGTCCTTTCCTACTTTGGTTGGGTAAGTGCTATATATATATATATATATATATATATATATATATATATATATATATATATATATATATATATATATTATATTATATATCTTATATAATAGCCCAGACCTGTCAGTCTGTGAGTGTGTTTATAATGCTGAGCGGAGTCATTCACACACACACTATAGCTGCCGAAAGAAGTGACACATCCCCACACACATTCTGGGTCACCCACCCCACCACAGAACTGCTATTTACCGGGGAACACGTACCTCCCTCAGCGTCAACCCTGATCATCCCTCCCTCAGCACCAACCCTGATCATCCCTGCCTCAGCACCAACCCTGACCATCCCTCCCTCAGCACCAACCCTGACCCTCCCTCCCTCAGTGTAAACCTTGACCCTCCCTCCCTCAGGGTAAACCCTGACCCTCCCTCCCTCAGCATAAACCCAGACCCTCCCTCAGCATAAACCCTGACCCTCCCTCCCTCAGCGTAAACCTTGACTATATGGCGTTTACATGTTAAGGGGGCAGAGCCTCTTAGGACGGTGTGAAGAGCACCCATAGGGCATAATAAATCAGAGTGTGTGTGTGTGTGTGTATATATATATATATATATATATATATATATATATATATATATATATATATATATATATAGAGTCACAGTGGTCAGCACAACCTTAACTTATAGATAAATAACCGGAGCCATCCAAATCCCCTCGGGGACCAAACACGCAGAACAGGAGGCGGCACTCGTTCAAAGAATCCAGAAACGGCAGGTGTACTTCAACGTTTCGAATCTTTATTTAATTCGTCATCAGGAAGCAATTTGATAATACAAACATAGAATATTTATACATACCACCAGTTACGTGCACCAAATCAGGAGCATCGAATCTCCCGCCGCTACCGCCGGTGTGGTGACGTCACTGCGTCCGGCGCACAACATGTGCGTCAGTACGCTGACCCACTCTACCGCGTCTGCGTGCAGGTGACGTTGGAGTGTCCATGGTAACGCATTACAAAGTCATTGGTAACCAGACGCTTGTACATAGTAACCATGTGTCACTGAAAATCACATTCAAATGCGTAGCGGACTCAACCAACCACCGGAGCTCATGAAAATGATTTTTACAGTGAATATAATACAGAAAGGACCTACACCAAACATAATAATAAAAATAAATAAAAAAATAATGAATAAGAAAAATAGACAAACAGTGTTTTAATGGGACGCCTGCAGATACCTATCATGGCGACCAGATTGCATATATCAACATGTAAAACATATGATTTAATGGGCTATAAGCATCAACATTATAATTGGTTGGACAAAATAAGTTACATAATTAGACACTCTGGTCAACGACACTGGGGGGGTGAATACCAACAAGAGGATAATAATATATGACTGCCTACAAAAAACAATGGAGACCACGAAATTCATTGAGCCCTCTTGGAGCCACAGTGTCAAGTCGTTTGATCCAGTTGGCCTCGCACTTAAGTAATTTAAGTGAACGATTCCCTCCTCTCAAGGAGGCCGGGATATGATCGATGATCATATACCGTAGCATGGGCATGGTGTGACGGGCTTCCAAAAAGTGCAGCGCCACCGGTTGGTCACTTGATCCCTTTTCCAGGGCCAATTTAATTGAGTGGTGATGTCCCGCCATTTGTTCTCGTAATGTGCAATCGGTTTTCCTGATATAATGGAGGGAGCAAGGACATGATATCATGTACACAATGTACCTGGTGGTACATGATACCCTGTGTCTTAAAAAAATCCTGGTACCACTGTGTGGGTGACAGAATGAGGTGCCAGTGATCAACGCTCGACATGTAATACATTTAAGGCATTTAAAGCAGCCAGGTCGACTGCCCAGGAATTGTTCATTATTGCCCTCGCTGATCCTTGACACATCAGCCTTGACGACAATGTCACGAACACTCCTGCCACGAGTGTAACATGGCATTATCGTCGTGTCACCCATTTGCAAGGATTCATCCATCTGAATGAGAGGCCACAATTTCTTGGTGGCCTTGCTGATGTCCTGGCTAGCAACATTATAATGGTTAACCCAAGGTAACCTTTTGTTAACACTGACTTTTTTCGGTTGATATTTAAGTAAATCGTCCCTATTTTTAGACAGAGCTTTCACTTTGGCGTCATGGAGCAACTTAATATCATAGCCTCTAGTGGAGAATTTTTTAATAATGGTGTCAATCTGTTCACAGTCTAAGAGATCGGCACTACAAATGCGCCTGGCCCTTAAAAACTGGGAATAGGGTAAACTGAACTTGCTGGATCTGGGGTGGCAGCTGGTGGCATGTAAAAAAGTGTTACGGTCCGTGGACTTCGTAAAAACCGTAGTCTCCACTGTCCCGTCAACCACCTTCAACGCCACATCAAGAAAGCTGAACGCCCTGCTGTCAACAGAATACATAAATTTCACAGGGCTAGCGGTGTCATTATGCCCAACAATCATATCGACGAACTCATCATTGGAACCAGTCCAAATCATGAAGAGATCGTCGATATACCTTGTGTAAACAAAGATGTGTTTAGAAATATCAACCTTACTGAAAAATAGTTGCTTTTCAACGTCCATCATGTACGCGTTGGCATACGATGGGGCAAAATTGCACCCCATCGCACACCCAACGAGCTGCAGATGGAACGTCCTGTCATACAAAAAGAAGTTATGTGTCAACACAAACTTAAGTAAAGACAATACAAAGCTGACATCTGGCCCCACATAGCTGTCATTACCACTAAGGAGCCTCCTTACAGCCGCCAAGCCAGCATCAGTTGGAATGATGGTGTATAGGCTCGTCACATCGATCCTACATAGTAAGCTACCCTCTGGTATGACCCCCAACCTACTGATCAAATTCAGAAAGGCTGTGGTATCCAGAAGGTGCCCCGGGGATGCCCGGATACATGGTTGGAGGAGAGCGTCTATATAGGTGGAGATATTTTGGAACATAGAACCCCGGGCAGCTATGATAGGTCGCCCTGGGGGAGCCTGAAGCCCCTTGTGTATCAGAAAGGCTGTGGTATCCAGAAGGTGCCCCGGGGATGCCCGGATAAATGGTTAAAGGAGAGCGTCTATATAGGTGGAGATATTTTGGAACATAGAACCCCAGGCAGCTATGATAGGTCGCCCTGGGGGAGCCTGAAGCCCCTTGTGTATCTTGGGCAACGTGTATAACAGTGGGACTACCGGGTGTGGTACAGGTTTTACAGGATTTAAAAGATTACAAAAACGAGATCTCTAGACAATTGGCAGATCCTGGCGTTTATAAGGTTTTGTCTTATGATCCCTCTAGCGAATACACTGCTTTATTGAAAGATATGCTGGACGTTGCAGTGGCCGACGGTGTCATCAGTACCTCTTTGGCTGTTGCCCTTACTGTACCACACCCGGTAGTCCCACTGTTATACACGTTGCCCAAGATACACAAGGGGCTTCAGGCTCCCCCAGGGCGACCTATCATAGCTGCCCGGGGTTCTATGTTCCAAAATATCTCCACCTATATAGACGCTCTCCTCCAACCATGTATCCGGGCATCCCCGGGGCACCTTCTGGATACCACAGCCTTTCTGAATTTGATCAGTAGGTTGGGGTCATACCAGAGGGTAGCTTACTATGTAGCATCGATGTGACAAGCCTATACACCATCATTCCAACTGATGCTGGCTTGGCGGCTGTAAGGAGGCTCCTTAGTGGTAATGACAGCTATGTGGGGCCAGATGTCAGCTTTGTATTGTCTTTACTTAAGTTTGTGTTGACACATAACTTCTTTTAGTATGACAGGACGTTCCATCTGCAGCTCGTTGGGTGTGCGATGGGGTGCAATTTTGCACCATCGTATGCCAACGCGTACATGATGGACGTTGAAAAGCAACTATTTTTCAGTAAGGTTGATATTTCTAAACACATCTTTGTTTACACAAGGTATATCGACGATCTCTTCATGATTTGGACTGGTTCCAATGATGAGTTCGTCGATATGATTGTTGGGCATAATGACACCGCCAGCCCTGTGAAATTTACATATTCTGTTGACAGCAGGGCGATCAGCTTTCTTGATGTGGCGTTGAAGGTGGTTGACAGGACAGTGGAGACTACGGTTTTTACGAAGTCCACGGACCGTAACACTTTTTTACATGCCACCAGCTGCCACCCCAGATCCAGCAAGTTCAGTTTACCCTAATCCCAGTTTTTAAGGGCCAGGCGCATTTGTAGTACTGATCTCTTAGCCTGTGAACAGATTGACACCATGATTAAAAAATTCTCCACTAGAGGCTATGATATTAAGTTGCTCCATGACGCCAAAGTGAAAGCTCTGTCTAAAAATCGGGACGATTTACTTAAATATCAACCAAAAAAAGTCAGTGTTAACAAAAGGTTACCTTGGGTTAACCATTATAATGTTGCTAGCCAGGACATCAGCAAGGCCACCAAGAAATTGTGGCCTCTCATTCAGATGGATGAATCCTTGCAAATGGGTGACACGACGATAATGCCATGTTACACTCGTGGCAGGAGTGTTCGTGACATTGTCGTCAAGGCTGATGTGTCAAGGATCAGCGAGGGCAATAATGAACAATTCCTGGGCAGTCGACCTGGCTGCTTTAAATGCCTTAAATGTATTACATGTCGAGCGTTGATCACTGGCACCTCATTCTGTCACCCACACAGTGGTACCAGGATTTTTTTAAGACACAGGGTATCATGTACCACCAGGTACATTGTGTACATGATATCATATCCTTGCTCCCTCCATTATATCGGGAAAACCGATTGCACATTACGAGAACGAATGGCGGGACATCGCCACTCAATTAAATTGGCCCTGGAAAAGGGAACAAGTGACCAACCGGTGGCGCGGCACTTTTTGGAGGCCCGTCACACCATGCCCATGCTACGGTATATGATCATCGATCATATCCCGGCCTCCTTGAGAGGAGGGAATCGTTCACTTAAATTACTTAAGTGCGAGGCCAACTGGATCAAACGACTTGACACTGTGGCTCCAAGAGGGCTCAATGAATTTCGTGGTCTCCATTGTTTTTTGTAGTCAGTCATATATTATTATCCTCTTGTTGGTATTCACCCCCCCAGTGTCGTTGACCAGAGTGTCTAATTATGTAACTTATTTTGTCCAACCAATTATAATGTTGATGCTTATAGCCCATTAAATCATATGTTTTACCATGATAGGTATCTGCAGGCGTCCCATTAAAACACTGTTTGTCTATTTTTCTTATTCATTATTTTTTTATTTATTTTTATTATTATGTTTGGTGTAGGTCCTTTCTGTATTATATTCACTGTAAAAATCTTTTTCATGAGCTCCGGTGGTTGGTTGAGTCCGCTACGCATTTGAATGTGATTTTCAGTGACACATGGTTACTATGTACAAGCGTCTGGTTACCAATGACTTTGTAATGTGTTACCATGGACACTCCAACGTCACCTGCACGCAGACGCGGTAGAGTGGGTCAGCGTACTGGCGCACATGTTGTGCGCCAGACGCAGTGACGTCACCACACCGGCGGTAGCGGCGGGAGATTCGGAGCTCCTGATTTGGTGCAAGTAACTGGTGGTATGTATAAATATTCTATGTTTGTATTATCAAATTGCTTCCTGATGACGAATTAAATAAAGATTCGAAACGTTGAAGTACACCTGCCGTTTCTGGATTCTTTGAACGAGTGCCGCCTCCTGTTCTGCGTATATATATATATATATATATATATATATATATATATACAAGTTTTGTTCAGCCCGGCACTCCTTGTATAAATGCAGCGTCCAGGGTGCCCTCCGGATAGAATGATATAATTCTTTGGCCAGGATGCACTGTTGTTTTTCTCCTTGAAGAGGGGGGCTTGAACCCCGAAACGTTGGAGCACTAATAAAGCACTTTAAAAATCCAGAAGAGTGCCGCTGTCTGCATCCTGGTCAAAGAGCCAAAGAATTATATATATATATATATATATATATACGAGAGCAAGAGACCGGCACACTCCACGGTACTAAGAGCTGTAGTAGCCGGGTGCCTGCACAAATAGTAGATATTGCACGGGGGTGAGAGCGGCACTCGCAGCACAAAAATAGACCATAAGCTGGTTTAATTCAACAGCGACGTTTCAACGTCTTTTATTAGACGTTTTCTTCAGGCTAAATGCATACAAAAGATAACACTTACTTTATACACCACCGTGCTCGACGTGAACTCCCACCGTCCGGATGCCGGGCGCACTGGGAATGACGTCACCAAATGTGCTACCATCACCAAGGAAACACTAAACAAAAAACAACGAACATTAAAAGGCTGACTGAAGTATATACATAATATATATGAAAAACGAACAGAACATACTGGTATTACAGATCACTCCTATTACGCAAATTGCAGAAAAGGTATATACTAATAATCTGAACTGTCACCACGTATGCTAATCAACAAAACCGCACAATATCGGAAATAGTAGCCATTCATTTTCTAGTAAGACAGCTAATACCGGCCAATTCATTTAAACCCCTGGGTGCAAGGGTGTCTAAACGGTGTATCCACCGGGTTTCACATTTTAAAAGCTGTAATCCACGATTCCCACCAAACATTCACCGATCAGGGGTATTTCCTGACGGTTTTTCACAGCTCTCCTCATCGCATCTCTTGGTTCTTTTGCTACCCTTATGTGCCCCTTGTGTATCATGTCATTGCTTAACATTCCCATGCATTCGTGTGTTTAGTTCTGGCTTATGGGGTTTCGGATTGGTAGCTGGGGACGCACTCCTAGCCCCCTGCGTTGCTATGCAGGAGGCGGGGTGACGTCAGCGGTACGCGCTCCTGCCTCAGTGACAGGGGGAGGGCGCGCCGTACCCAGCATCTGATCTGTAACACATGGAGTCAGTAAGTATGCTGTATTTTCTATATCTTTGTGGTCCCGCCGCCGTGCGGGCATTGACCTGTTAGTTACATGCCTGTCTTGAGAACGATACCTCCGCGTATCGAAACGTCGACTCATTTCATGTAACTGTACCTTATTGGATTTATAAAGACCTATTGAAAAGTCCCCTGGAGTGACACGTCCTTTCTTTACTGTATTGCACTCCTACTCGTTGGCACCCGGGGCAATTGATTTTCCTGGATACGTGAGTGCCGGTTCGCTTGTATCTCTATATATATATATATATATATATATAGAGAGAGAGAGAGAGTTGTTTGGCAGGATGGCACTCAACATGGAAATAATAGATCTTCGGTGCCAGGAACTTAATTAAGTAATAGAGAGCACTAACCCCCTTCCTTTGCAGGCGAGGATGGAACCGGCACACGAATTTAGAGGTGGAAAAAAAAAAAGTGTAGTTTATTGTACAAGCATAATTTTGCACAAACAGTCAGCTGTAACCTAACAGCCGTTTCAACCACTTCCTAGTGGTTTTCACCTCTAAATTCGTGTGCCGGTTCCATCCTCGCCTGCAAAGTGCTCTCTCTCTCTCTCTCTCTCTATATATATATATATATACACACACACATACATACATACATAAATACATACATGCATACACACACACACACACACACTATCGTTTAAACGTTTGGGGTCACTTAGAAATGTCCTTATTTTTAAAGAAAAGGGCTGTTCAATGAAGAGAACATTAAATTAATCATAAATCTAGTATATACAGTACATTGCTTATGTGGTAAATGACTATACTAGCTGCAGACATCTAGTTTTTAAAGGAATATCTACATAGGAGTATAGAGGCCCATTTCCAGCAACCATCACTCCAGTGTTCTAATGGTACATTGTGTTTGCTAATCACATTGCAATTATGTTAGCACAGATGAAAATGGATTTGCTTGTAAAAGAAGCTAGTTCCTTTGAGCTAGTTGAGTATCTTGAGTATCTGGAGCATCACATTTGTAGGTTCAATTATACTCTCAAAATTGCCAGAAAAAGAGAACTTTCATTTGAAACTTGACAGTATATTCTTGTTCTTCGAAATGAAAGCTATTCCCTGCGAGAAATTGCTAAGAAACTGAACATTTCCTACAATGGTGTGTACTACTCCTGTTAGAGAACAAAACAAATAGGCTCTAACCAGAGTAGAAGAGAAGTGGGAAGCCCCGGTGCACAACTGAGCAAGAAGTAAATTAGAGTCTCTAGTTTGAGAAATAGATGGTTCACAGGTCCTCAACTGGCAGCTTCATTAAATGGTACCCACAAAAATGCCAGTGTCAATGTCTACATTGAAGAGGCAACTCTGGAAGTAGTAAAGAAAAAGCCATATCTGAGACTTGGCAATAAAAGGAAAAGATTAATAAGATTAATATGGACAGACAAATCAAAGTTTTGTCATGGGATTTGTCAGCCGTCACTGTTATTCATATTCTGTCTGCATTTACTACTCACCAGATCAGCACTCCAGGTTTTGGCTGATCCACCTTGCCATGTTTCCATGCATGCCTTAGTCTGTGTTGAGTGTGGTGCTTCTACTCTGTATTTACAGTAGTTATGCTCTATGCACTGGACCCTGCTGGTTATAGCTGTCACGATCCGGGTATTACGTCAGGTCATCTTACCGGCTAAGTGCCTCCGCAGGCTCAGCTTGCGATTCAGATCTCGTCACAGCCGGCGTCCTGGCTGCCGTGCGCCATCATCGCTGCCATCCTCCAGTCCTCTCAGCGCTGCTGAGTCTGCGGCTGCGCGGCGCACCGCTTCCTCCACCCCCAGAGACAGTGTCCAGTGCGCGGCAATCCACCTGTCCGCCGCCATTGCTACCGGCCATGAGCATGGCGCATACAAACAGTCTTTCCCACCATAGCCTGACATGGGGGCTGCCATGTTTTCCCAGTCACATGCAGGGCTATTTTTGTGCAGGCTCCAGCAGGAACTGTGGCCCTTATTCTAGTTCACTCTTTCTGACAAAATATTCCTCAGATGGACAAAACCATGTGCACTGCAGGTGAGGCAGGTGCTACTTGTGCAGAGATAATTAGATTTGGGTGGGGTTTTACACCTGCCACACCTGCAGTGCACATGGTTTTGTCCATCTGAGGAATATTTTGTCAGAAAGAGTGAACTAGAATAAGGGCCACAGTTCCTGCTGGAGCCTGCACAAAAATAGCCCTGGTCACATGTCAATCCTGTCCAATCCTGTTTGATCTGATCTCCCTGTCATACCTGCCCGGACAATCCTGGCCACACAGTGGGTATACGTATGCTGGGAGCTCTCAGATCAATGCTAGTGCTTCAGTTGTCATTTGTCTATGCAAGTGTTACCTGCTGGTGCATGTTCTCCATTGCTGCAGTGTGTTTCAGGTATTCCATCTCCTGAGAAGTCCGGGTATTCCATCTCCGTGATCCACTATCCGCTGCCCAGCAATCCAAGCCTAGCTCCAGGACCTTGGTCCTATTCGATGTTCCACCATCGGTCCTGAAGTCCGATATTCCGGACCCACAGTCTACAGCTTCCGTCCGTTGTTCCGGACCTACAGTCTCAACTACAGTCCGTCATTCCGGACCCACAGCTCCATCTTCAATCCGATATTCCGGATCCGATGTTCCACCATCGATTCCATCATTCCACCCAGCTGTAAAGTATCGCTATCTACAGTGACTGTATATATTCCATCATTGCATACTTTACTGCCTGTACCGTGACAACCATCTGCATAATAAATCTGGTTGTACTTTTACCTCTGTCTGATTACTGGCTCTGGGTGCACTGTCTCGCATCACATGCGAAAGGGTCCTCTACAACCTCCCCGGTTCAGGTACCGGTCCAGGTCCCCACCAGAGGTCTCAGTCTCTGCGACTCAGACCCCTGGTGTGACAGTAAGCACTAGCCAGATGGATCCAGCTTTAAGCCAAGCATCTCCACCCAGCCCGGTACAACAACTGGCTGTTCGCTTGGATCAGCAAGAAGCTGCGCAGGGTCAGGTGATCCATTGCCTCCAAGACCTGTCTTCTTGGCTGGATAAACTACAGACCACTCTTAGTGGCCCAGAGCCTGTCAGCGTACCCCAAGTTCCAGTTCATCCTCCTGTATTGGCTGCTGCACCTCGTCTTCACCTGTCTGTCCCCACCAAGTATGATGTGAATCCTAAAAACTGCAGAGGGTTTCTCAATCAGTGTGAGATTCATTTCGAGCTGCAACCCAGTAATTTCCTACTGAAAAGGTCAAGGTCGCCTACATCATCTCCCTCCTGTGTGGAACAGCGTTGGAATGGGTGTCACCATTGTGGGAAAAATCTGATGCCATCTTGTTTAATTGCAAGAACTTTGTCACAGCATTCCGGCGCATCTTTGATGAGCCCAGGCGAGCAGCATCCGCCTCCACTGAACTCCTCCGTCTCAGACAAGGGACCCCTGGTGTGACAATATCCCTGTGATACTCCTATTATATTCCTTGTTCCTGGTGATTTCTATGTTCCCAGAGATTCTAGCGAGCTTCTCTCTGAGATTATTTCAGAGTCCATGGTATTCCAGCCTGTGGATCTAGGACCTCAGTGCAAACAGATGTGTCCTAGATTGCTCCAGCCTGTGTCTGAGGATTCCAGTAGCATACCTGCCATGTGTCCTGTGAGATCCTGCCTGTGTCAGTGAATAATTGCATCCAGTTTGGGAGATTTTGTCTGGGTCCAGCTTCAGTATGGAGGTATTGTGAGTACCAGTGGCTTCCCCACACATTGTGGAGGAAGTTGCACCTTTCATTACTGTCTGCCATTAGTATTCTCACGGTGCCAGCTGGAGCCATAGGTTTTGTCCAGTGACAGAGTCACGGAGGCGGTTTGGGCACAGGCCTAACACATAACTTGTCTTGTTTGCGGTTCTTGCTTTATTACGACAGATTCGCATTATATCGGTGAAGGCCACAAATCCTTGTCCTTGTCTGCAAGGTTGCATGCTCTAGTTTATGTTCATGTTCAGAGCCTAGTTTATCTCTGTGTTGTCTAGTCAGTGTATCCTATTACTATTACAGTGACTGGGTGAAAGACCAGGTGGCATCCGAGTACAGGGTGGAGCTAGTCTGCCCTGGAAAGGCAGCTATTAGTGGCGAAGTTTAAGACCTCCACAGGTGCCAGCTGTTCACCCCAGCTTATCCTAACAAGTTTGAGGTGTTTGGATCACACAGAAGAACATTTGTGAGATGCAGAACAAGTGACATATGTTGGAAGAGTGGCTGACACCATCTGTCATGCATAGCAAAGGTAATGTGATGGTCTGGGGCTGCTTTGGTGCTGGTAAAGTGGGAGATTTGTCCAAAATAAAAAAGATTTTGAATAAGGAAGGCTATCACTCCCTTATGCAATGCCATGCCATACCCTGCGGACAGCGCTTGATTGGAGTGAATTTCCTCCTCCAACAGGACAATGACCCAAAGCACTCCTTCAAATGATGCAAAAACTATTTATGGAAGAAGCGGCCAGCTGGTTTTCTGACTGTAATGGAGTGGCTATTGTAGTCACCAGATGTCAACCCCATTGAGCTGTTGTGGGAGCAGCTAGATCGTATGGACGCAAGAAGTGCCCATAAAGCCAATCCAACTTGTGGGAGGTGTTTCAGGAACTGTGGGTGAAATTTCTTCAGAGTACCTAACAAATTAACAGCTGGAATGCCAAAGGCCTACAATGCTGTAACTGCTGCAAAATAAGCCTCCTTAAAAATCATCATTCCTAACCTTGCCAATGTCTTGACTATATGTTCTATTCATTTGCATCAATGTGTTTGGGATTGTCTCACCTTATAAAAGCCATGTTACTTGGCAGTTGAGCATTAACCCAGAAAAAAAACACATGTTCATTTTAGCTATGATGTGTAAGCAGGTGCCAGGTTCTCAAGATAACCAGTTGCTAGTGTAGGACTTGCAGTGAAATGGGGTCCCTTGGCGATGGGCTGCAAGCTTAAATGCATTGATCAATTCATGAACTAAAACCCCATTATTTATTTATTGATTATTTGAATGTTAAGGTGAGTTAGTTTGTTGTAGTGAGTGCTGGGCCCCCTGTGTTTGTATTTACTAGAGTGTGTGGTCACAGGCCACCGCACCCCACCCTGGGATGTGGGTGCAGTTTGCACCCCATTCCTAGGAATGGCGAGTGTGTTGGTACTTCTGTATCTATATATTTGGGTTGATTTTTAATTAACCTCTGTTTCTGTGATCATAGCTTTCTCATGCACCCTTGATAAGCTCATTTACCTGAAACCTGTGACAGCTGCCCCTTTAATTCTAATTCAGGTGCTGTGTTTGGGATTGTCTCACCTTATAAAAGCCATGTTACTTGGCAGTTGAGCATTAACCCAGAAAAAAACACATGTTCATTTTAGCTATGATGTGTAAGCAGGTGCCAGGTTCTCAAGATAACCAGTTGCTAGTGTAGGACTTGCAGTGAAATGGGGTCCCTTGGCGATGGGCTGCAAGCTTAAATGCAGTGATCAATTCATGAACTAAAACCCCATTATTTATTTATTGATTATTTGAATGTTAAGGTGAGTTAGTTTGTTGTAGTGAGTGCTGGGCCCCCTGTGTTTGCATATATATATATATATATATATATATATATATATATATATATATATATATATATATATATATATATATAGAAGAAAAATAGAAGGAGCGCACCAATGAGTATAATAGTTTGACTTTTACTGGTAAAAGGTAATAAAAGTACATGCATATAAGTAAAAGATAATCAGCATATCAACCGTGTCATATTGCACAAGCCACGTCTGGACAAGGGCAGCAGAGTCCACAGCACAGGCGGGGTGGTCACAATGGATCCCACAGATGAAGGTAAGCCAGGCGGTGGGACGCCTCCTGACGAAGTCCGTAGTGTCGAAACGCGTTGAGCGTGGTTTCCCGACGAGTCTACTGCTCCATCAGCTGTTCCGTCCGGTCTTGATCTCCGTGTTTGACACGCTTGATACCGTCCCACCGCCTGGTTTACCTTCATCTGTGGGATCCATTGTGACCACCCCGCCTGTGCTGTGGACTCTGCTGCCCTTGTCCAGACGTGGCTTGTGCAATATGACACGGTTGATATGCTGATTATCTTTTACTTATATGTATGTACTTTTATTACCTTTTACCAGTAAAAGTCAAACTATTATACTCATTGGTGCGCTCCTTCTATTTTTCTTCTATGTCCTTTGCTTTGTGAGGTACAAGCTAACCTCCATTGAAGTCGAGCTGCCCTTATCACCTTTCCATGGACGGAACCTATTGAAAAATTGGGACTTTGCGCAGATTGGTATATTGTCTGTATTATATATATATATATATATATATATATATATATATATATATATATATATATATATATTGGATTGTAGAAAGGCACTCACTAATACTGAATATCTGGTGCTGTTGCCATCCGTGGTAAGAGGCATCCGTCTGACCCTCCTCACATATGTAGGTATTCGGCGGCACTCAGCATAAATAAAGACACAACGCTCAGCTTCAATTAGCCAACGTTTCAATGGGCATCTCCCATTTTCGTCAGGGCATAAACATACATAGAAGAAACACTCACCAATTTATGTGCACCCATCACCACAAGTCCGTGTACGGCGTACGTCTCCCTCGCCGGCAGCGGGGCGCCGCTTGATGACGTCACCACGTGACAAAACCCTTCACAAAAAACAGCTGCAAAATATTAAAAACAAGCTGACAGTTACAAAACGTATAAATACAACATCCAGCAATCATTGCTATAAGTGTAACAATGAAAATAGCAGCAGAAAACATGAAACTTCAATCATGGAAAAAAAAGTGCAGGAATACCTGCGCTGTTACAAGAAGCAATTTAAGCCTAAATTTTCATTTAATCCCTTTGGACTAAGTGTGTCCAAGGTAAAGATCCACCTTGCTTCCTTTTGAAGAAGCAATTTGGACCTATTACCACCTCTACTCAATGGGGGGATATGATCTATAATTTTATGCTTGATGGCTGTAGGGGAATGGCCCATGATGGCATAATGACGGGTTACTGGCTGTTCACTGGTGCCTTTAAGCACCGCTGTCCTTATGGCCTGTCTGTGTTGGGCCATCCTAACTTTGAACTGGCAGTCCGTTTTTCCTATGTAATATTTGTCACACGGACATACCAGAACATAGACAACAAATTGTGAGGAACAAGTCAATCTGTACTTGATAGGGAAGGACTTGTTAGAAAAGGGATGTTTGATAGAATCCCCGGTCCACATATGGCTGCATGTAACGCACCCTGTGCATCTCACGCATCCCAATTTCGGGGTGCCGAGGAATGTGCCCGGTGCTGTAGTGCCAAATTTAGTGATGTCAATGTGGACCACGTAGTCACGTAAGTTACGACCTCTTGAATAACTGGTGACGAGTTTCTTATTAGATAGCCCTGGCAAATCATTGTCAGTGGCTATGATAGGCCAATAAGTTTTAACGGCAGACCGTGCCACACTGCTGGCCGTGTTAAACCTATTTGGCCAGAACATATGGTTAGAGTTACTTTTGGTTTGTTTACGTTTCAGTGTTTTGTCACAGGGAATGTGTAGAGTTTTCTTTTAGGGATCATATATCTCTCTTATCCCAATAAGGGTTATTGAGATTGAAATATTATATAAAATATATTTATTATATCTGGTATTGATATAATAACATATATATTTGACATCTGCAATTATATTCTAATAGACCTTACAATACAATATGCAGAGTACTTGTCATAATTTGATTCCCCAAATATGAGAGTTCGAGACTTGTAATTTTAGCTCCAATTGGAGGATTTTATTTATAGGCAAACAAACCATACAGAATAATTGTAACACAGTAATTAATGTATATGCTATTATATATATATTTATATACGCCTCCTTGCTTATATTACCTAAAACAACATTAAACAATTGACAGACTTAAGACTGCTATAAAACTAACATAAATTGTAGACTTCAGTATTCCATAACTTTATCAACAACTGAACATTTATATCTACCATGATTACTCACTCACTCCAGCCCATCGCTTCTAGGTTCCGTTCCTCTCTCCTGCTCGTGGCTCACATCTCTCCTCCTGACTCACTGAATGGGTTTCTTGCTGACTGTCCGTGTGTCTGTGAGCGAATGTGAGTGTCTGTGTGTGTCTGTGTGAGTGAATGTCTACTCTATCTCTCTCCTTATATCCCAAATACATGAATTGAAGTTCCCTGTTCTCATGACGTTATTGAATTTATGGATGCTAATGGTGACAGGGTCTCCTGCTTGTCTGGACTCTAGTGGTAATCTCCTTTGCGAGATCTCCTGTTCTGGTCTCTCCCTGTGCATCAATCTATTTTACACTCTTGTTGTCAAAATACACAATAGTGTCCTGTCTGTCCTGCAAAGTAACTTGGATGATGTACTAGCAGCTACATTCTCCAGATGGCTGGGATCTGGCCCATAGTGTATACATTGCTTACTCCTTACAGCACAGACTACCTAAATACAAATATTGCTACATTCTGTAAACATTTAAATGATATACATATTCAATTTATAGCTACATTACTTTATAGTATCAAAATAATATTCAATTTCTATGCAAACAAAATTATATATGGTAACAGTCCCCCGCTTGTGACCATGAGAAATTATTTTGATTGGTCACACAGTAAATTACCATAATTGCTTCATATATATTTTCAAACATTCTTTTCCCAACTCTCCTAACCATACATTAACCATTAGTGTGAAATATCCTAACTTAATTAACCTGATTTACCCTATAATAACTAAATTTGACCAGGGACAGAGGTTATTTATATTCAGTATTCATGAGGAAAATATTTTCATTGCTACAGACAGTTATATGCCACGCCGCAGCTTGCCTTGTAGATCTTGTTTGGTCGATGTGTGAGGACACTTTCCTTGTGCTGTTGCTCACAGTGATTTCCTGGCTGAGGGCTGTCACCTGTGTGGGTTGCAGTTCTTGGAGACACTTTACATTTGCAGTATGGTGGACGTAGAAGTAGAATTCTTCTTCGAGGCTGTTGACTTGCTTGACATGTTGCTTTACATGTATAGAGGGAATGTGTGTGGCCCTTGGAGTGCTGTGGTCTTGATAAATTTCTTCACCACAGTTTTGCAAAAACACGGAGCCTTTGATAAGCCTCATTAATGCAGTCCTTAGCGAGTTTGCTTTGTATGTCCTTTACGATTATCGCTGTGATCGTGACAAGTGTCCTTGTGCGTCCTTTAAGATTATCGCGCTGCAATCATAAGTGTCCATGTCTCTCTTTAACCCCAACCTCGTTGTGTTGAATAAAACAGTTTGTGACGTTGAATACAGCAGTTGAAACTTTAACCAAGTATTTTTCCTTTAGTTGTTGATAAGAACATTTATCTTCAGGCATTGGCAGGTAAATGTCTGGGGTAGATTCTAAAGGATCCACTCCGTCTATACTAAATTTCCTCACTGAATAACAATTTACCATTCAGTCTCTGATCTCTTATCTACCTTCCTATATACTATCTTATCTTAAACTAAAATAACCATACACCAGCTAAATCCTATAACTAACAATGATATTTTGATTTGACGTATCTATGACAACATCCTATCAATACAATAAATGACTATGATTTTGCTTCAAAGTAATACCAAATATCTGTTAAGAATGGGTTTGGCTATATCGAATTCCATCCAGTGTGTGTGATATGCAGCCATGTGCATATACAATAACTACAATATTCCATCTATGCTATTATTTATTCTCTTAGACTTGGTTAAGTCTGTATTAAGAGATTGGTCCATCTCAACAACTAACAAAACGTTTCTCTTTTACAATTTGATGTAAGGCATACCATTCTTTGTCTGATATTTAAATTAGTTTGAAGCTTTTTAAGAAGGAAGCGTATATATATAATCAGCATATACTCATAAGAAAAATAAGAAGAAAAAGAAAACAAATATTTACAAGGTATATACAATTACATAAGAATGAAGATCATATGTGTGAATTGATCGGCAATTAAAAATGTATGTACAAAAGGATTCTGCATGCTTGGTGGTTAGAATAAAGCACACTGTAAATGGAATGTCCATGTGTCACAGTGTCCTGACAAACAAACAAACAATGATTGCTGTAGTGAGGGGGTTAATGAACTTCTCCTGAAGAAGAGAAAAGGGGATTTTGTCCATGTGTCCAGAAAACAAATAGTAGTTGCTGTATTTAAACCTTTTCCTTCTCTGAAGGACTGAAGAAAGAAAAATAAACTAATAAAAAAAAAGTCCTTTGATTTTTGTCCATGTGACAGTTTTTGGATCCTCCTTAGGTGACAAATACAAGCTGTGCGAGGTACTGGCTCTTTGCATAATTGCAGCAATAAAAGGGTTAGTAGAACTTTGGTGTAAATTGGAGCTTTGTTTGGGGTTTTGCATCCTTTAGTATTGAAGCTGCTTGTGCAGAACTTGTAACCTAAAATTGAAACAAAAAGAAATACAATTACTATTATTGCTAGTGGTGTGACATTGCTAGCTATATCTTTTGTGCTATCTGCTGGTCCAACATTGCTGGCCATGTTTTCTGGTTTGTACCATTTCTCTCCTCTATGCTGCCAGATGCAGACTTTCCATAACTATGGTTTTAAGGACTTAATAACTAGCAATGGTTGCTGGTCCGTGGCAGTCTTTACTTTCTGTAGTTTTGTGTGTCATTGACAGCACAAACTCTGCTGCATATATGATGCTGGGCAAATTTAACTTGGAAAACTGGGCTGGTTTAACATGTGAGATCCTCTCAAAGCAAACAATGGCTACATTGGGTTTTAAAAGTAAAATAAGTGATACCACCGTCTGACTTGTGTTTGCACTATCTGAAGTGGTCTGAATCCAGCACTTCTCCATCTGCAGTGCTTGCTGTTCAGTGAGACTCTTCAGCCTTGGAGAATTTTGCCAGCCCTGGAAAATATTCTTGTGGGGAGAGAAACTTGTTAATCCGTGCCGGATACCTTTTGCAGGTTTCAGGAGGGCTTTCTGCCTGTCCAGATCTGTAACAAAATTGTTAGGTTTCCAGGGTACAAAAACATATTCATCCTGGTGACACTTTGTATCATTGCTGAAACTTGGTGTGGTGTTTCTAGATTGACACTTTGCATTTGGTCTCTCTGAAAGACTGTGGACATTTGCTCCACCACTATATGTCTCTAACTGCTGTGTGGGGGTTACAGAGATGGTGGAACCTTTTGTGTGATCATGCATGCTCAAATTCATGCCATTGCTCAGCTCAGACAAATTTGTGGCTGAATACATTTGCTCATTTAATTCTGTGACAACTTTACCTACAATTGGAGTGTGTGTATACAAGGTTATTGTCTGTTCCCCTTTCCCTGAGGGCAACACAATTTCTTTTGTCACAATAGGGACTATGAGTGTGGATTTTGCAGAATCACTCTCCTTATTGTACTGATCTCCCCCCTTAATCAAAACAGTGCAAGGGACATCTCTCATTGCTCCTGCCTTATTTGCAGTAATGTGCGCTTTGAGTATAGGTACATCGTGCACAGTGTTACGTTCTCTCTCTATTACAGAGCCCTGATTAGCATCTGTGACCATTTCAGACTTTGTAGTCTGTTTGTGAATGAGCCCCTCTGTGGTCTCATCCCTGCTCCTAACACCTTTGCTGGGTGCTTCTGTGATCTGGGCAGTTTGTTCACAATCTGCCAGAAAATTTACTTTTGTCTCAGAAGTCTTCTGAGTACACTTCTTAACCTTTAGGGATTTTAAGAAGGAATTCACATTTGCATTCATTTTCAGGCATGCGCTCTTAAGACGTGAACCTGATTTCTCTTTACATTCCTGCTTAACTTCTAAAGTCGCTGCTCTGTGCAGTTTCCTAAATGCTACAGCAACTCTTTTCATTTTCAACATTGCACTTATTTTACAATGCTGTATTTATACTTTTGTACACAAGATATCCTCCCAATGAGAGTGTCCGGATTCTCAAAGTTAACTCTAATATCTGGTACTAATTATCATTTATTTGGAAATGCTCATTTCCATTGTTTATTTATTCTAGGCCTTTACAACTATGAAGTGCCTATTTAGTAACATACCCCACTGTGATCTTGCAATGTGTCAGCAGGCTAACCAGCCTTTGTGCTGATCCTAGCAAATATAGTATTAGTTAAAAATGTTTCTGAATGAGTCCATATTATCAATATCTAAGCGTGCACTCCCAGATAATGGTAACAATGGAATATCAGTTCTGTTTTACCAATACGTTATTCTAGGTCTACAAACAATGCAAGATAAAAATACACAATAGTATTACGTTTTCCTAGATACATCCTCACTGTGATTCTGTAGGTTAGGTAGCCAGCTTCACGCATCTGCTACTCCTTATAAATATTATAATCATACAATCAGATACCAAAATTCACAAGTCCTGCTGCGGTCGCCATTGTAGAGTTTTCTTTTAGGGATCATATATCTCTCTTATCCCAATAAGGGTTATTGAGATTGAAATATTATATAAAATATATTTATTATATCTGGTATTGATATAATAACATATATATTTGACATCTGCAATTATATTCTAATAGACCTTACAATACAATATGCAGAGTACTTGTCATAATTTGATTCCCCAAATATGAGAGTTCGAGACTTGTAATTTTAGCTCCAATTGGAGGATTTTATTTATAGGCAAACAAACCATACAGAATAATTGTAACACAGTAATTAATGTATATGCTATTATATATATATTTATATACGCCTCCTTGCTTATATTACCTAAAACAACATTAAACAATTGACAGACTTAAGACTGCTATAAAACTAACATAAATTGTAGACTTCAGTATTCCATAACTTTATCAACAACTGAACATTTATATCTACCATGATTACTCACTCACTCCAGCCCATCGCTTCTAGGTTCCGTTCCTCTCTCCTGCTCGTGGCTCACATCTCTCCTCCTGACTCACTGAATGGGTTTCTTGCTGACTGTCCGTGTGTCTGTGAGCGAATGTGAGTGTCTGTGTGTGTCTGTGTGAGTGAATGTCTACTCTATCTCTCTCCTTATATCCCAAATACATGAATTGAAGTTCCCTGTTCTCATGACGTTATTGAATTTATGGATGCTAATGGTGACAGGGTCTCCTGCTTGTCTGGACTCTAGTGGTAATCTCCTTTGCGAGATCTCCTGTTCTGGTCTCTCCCTGTGCATCAATCTATTTTACACTCTTGTTGTCAAAATACACAATAGTGTCCTGTCTGTCCTGCAAAGTAACTTGGATGATGTACTAGCAGCTACATTCTCCAGATGGCTGGGATCTGGCCCATAGTGTATACATTGCTTACTCCTTACAGCACAGACTACCTAAATACAAATATTGCTACATTCTGTAAACATTTAAATGATATACATATTCAATTTATAGCTACATTACTTTATAGTATCAAAATAATATTCAATTTCTATGCAAACAAAATTATATATGGTAACAAATGGCCAGAACTCTGTCACGGGTTTCAATTAGTTCCTTGTGGTCGTATCCTCTCTCTAGAAATTTGGTTATCATACCATCAAGTTGCATTGCACCTGACAGTTGGGTCTAAGAAAAAAATATCCTTTTCTATAGACATCATAAAGGCATTGGCGTACGATGGGGCCACTGAGGACCCCATCGCACAGCCCGCCACCTGCAAATAAAACTGTCCGTCAAAATAAAAGTAGTTCTTGGTCAGGATCATTTCAAGCAAATCACAGAAAAAATTTACATTAGGTCCTTTATAGCATGGATCACCAGAAATCAATTGTCGTGTAGCAGCTATTCCTTGTTGATGCGGAATACTCTCCAGAACAAATAAGAAAGTGCAGGCGCTTGATTTGTTTGCTCCGTGATGTGATTTTTTCTCACGTGACAAATAAATAAAGAAGAAAAAATGTGTATCAGTGACACAATTTCTATATTTTAAACTTATGGGGGCACCCTGCACCCAGGGAAGAAACTCGTACCGAAACTCACTCTGAAGTGGAGTGGGACAGGTGTGTAGCGGTTTCTTTATAGGTTCACCACAGTGATGGAAAAAAGATATGTACCAAAATTGGAAGTCAATAGGCTCAAATGCATACCGTACTCACTGAAATTTCAGGAGTTTCCAAACATATAAAGGTATCTTTACAATCAAATGCCAGAATAATCGTCAGGCAATCAAAGTTGCAGGAAAGAACAGGGGTACTGCGTACCGTACTCACAGGGGATGTATACGAGATACACCTATCAAGGTATCTTTTGTGGAGTCAGTCAGGTTAGCACTCCTCTTCCAATCAACTCCCCCAGGCAGATGGTATGCCAAAAAAACAGAGGGGATGACCGGTCTTAGTTCAAGGATTTATTGCTGTATAATGGCCCAATGGCCTAAAGCCACAAAGTACAGAAAACAAAAATAAAATACAATAAAAACAAAAACTCACTTATCTTCCAACATGTTTCGACGGTCCCAGCCGCCTTTCTCAAGGATAGATAGTGAGTGAATCAAACAAGGTATATATAGCAGTATGGAGTAACTACTTCCGGTTCAGTATCATTATCTCCAACGGGGCTAATAGCTTAAAGTGAGCCAACAGATAAATAGATCAATCTGTGGCTTGATAGGCGGATAAGCACAGAGTTAACTGGCCATAAGAATTGAGAATTAGTCAGCCTGTTATGTTCAAATTAAGCTCCGGCGTCTGAATAGCTTACTTCCGGGACGTGACACGCACGTCCGGGCCATGGAACGCATATCCGGAAGTCTGGTGTTCGTTAATGACGCGCATCAGGCTCACTGTAGGTGAAGCTCATGTGCCTGTACTAGCTACTTCCGGGACGTGGAACGCACGCCCGGAAGTTCGATATCCGCTCAGTGACACGCATATGCGTGTCACTGTATTTCAATGTAATCTAAATCCCCTGATCATATATAAAATCGGTGTCAGGTGACATATATATAAGGGGGCTTATGTAGTACCGATTCTAGACCAAAGAATCCTTAATGGGTAGTATTACGCGGTGACGCTGAATATCAGTATGCGTGCAACCACAAAATATATCCTCCCTGTTTTGTAATACTGAATGGTTCCATAGTTCCTCCATTTACAAAGGTTTGTTAAGAAACACATACAATTATATTTACATTTAAAACACCAAAACCCACAAAATAGCAGCTATTTATACTAAACAAGCAACAGTTATTATTGACAAGCAGCAATATGACTGGATGAATCCATCCATTGTATGATTATATACAAAACAGTGATATTTAGCAGCAAAATGGGGGTTAAAAACAATAGCAGCAATCTTTAGCAGCAAATCGGGTGTATAAATAAATATCTAAAATCAAGGAATCTTGAAAACAGTATATTCTCATAAAAACCATTTTAACTCAAATTCGTGATTAAGACCATGCGGGGTCAGAGTGGACAGATTAAATATCCATCGCATCTCTGTTTGGGCAAGTCTAATGTCCCTATTGTTATGCCGCCAATTGCATTTGACTGCCTCAAGTCCCCAAAATCCAGTGATAGACTTGACTGAGCTGTTATGCACTTCTAAAAAATGCAAGGAAAATGGATGTTCTTTGAAACCTTTCTTAATGTTACGTACATGTTCGGCAAGCCGTACCTTCAGGTTCCTTTTGGTCTTGCCGACATATAGTTTGTCACAAGAACACCGCATGGCGTAGATCACATAATTTGAGTTGCATGTAATAAATTGTTTAGGTTTAATGATTCGATTGTGTAGTTTGAATTCTGTAAATTTTCTCACTGCTGATGGGTAGGCCTTACACATGGCACAATCACCACATCTGTGGAACCCATTATTTCGGATCGGCATAATGCCTTTTTCCATATATGCACTATTCACCAATTGATCCCTCAGATTAGATGCCCTTCTATATATGAATTTTGGTGTCTGTGGTAAGATATTCACTAGAATCGGGTCCTCCAACAGCAATCTCCAATTCTTTTTAATAATTTTTTCAATTGACCTATGGTAGGCATTATATTGCGTACTGAAAGCAATTGTATAACTAGTGTTCTCTGAGGGAGTGGTTGGTTTATCCTTCAAAAGATCTTCTCTCCTAAGAGACCTTGTTTCCTCCATAGCTCCATCTAACAAAGCAGTGTTATAACCTTTATTCATAAATTTATCCCTCATCTTTATTGCACTGATTTCAAAATTGGCATCATTCGAACAATTCCGTTTTAATCTTATGAATTGTCCTTTTGGGATATTAGAAATCCACTTGTTGTGATGGTTACTGGAGGGATTGATGTATGAGTTGGAATCAGAGGGTTTATGGTAGACTGATGTTTCAATTTTATCATTTTCTATGAAGATTTTTAAATCCAAAAAATTCACCTCGATCTTACTGATATCAAAGGTGAGTTGGATGTTGAAACAGTTCTGGTTCAAAAATTCACAGAATTTATTAAGTTCTATTTCAGGCCCCCTCCATATAAACAATACATCGTCGATATAACGCCACCACCGGACCAGGTTTGCACCCCAGTCATGCCCATGCCATACCATCAGATCTTCCCACCTGGCCATGAACATGTTGGCATAGCTGGGGGCAAACCTGGTCCCCATGGCAGTGCCGACTTCCTGTATATAAAATCCTCCATTAAAATTAAAATAATTATTCACCAAGATGAATTTAATGCCCTGCAGCAACAGATCCTGCAGATCTGTGTTAATCTCAGTTTCTGCAAGTGACAATTTCACCGCCTGTATTCCATCTGCATGTCGGATGTTCGTATACAGAGATGTAACGTCTGCGGTGATTAAAAAGCAATCTTTATCCCAAATTACATCTCCAATTTTGTTCAGTACATCTTTGGTGTCTTTAAGATGGGATCTATTAGTCAATACTTTAGGCTGTAAATGGTGATCTATATAGTATGATAAATTAGCAGTGATGCTATTGGTCCCGGCAACAATGGGTCTTCCGGGGGGATTGTGTGCATTCTTATGAATTTTCGGCAAGAGATACAATACTGGAATCGAGTATTCCTCTCTTACCAAGAATTCTTCAGTCTCTTTGGTGATGGTTCCAGATAAAGTGAATGTCCCGATCAGATTTTTTAAATCTCTCAGGATTCTTTGAGAGGGGTCAGTTTTCAATTTTTTGTATGTGACTCCATCATTAAGTTGTCGGAATACCTCCGCAGTGTACATCGATTTATTAAGGACCACCACCGCACCGCCCTTATCAGCCGGTTTAATTATTATATTAGTATTATTTTTTAAGCTCTCCACTGCTTCTCTTTCTATGGTATTTAAATTGTGTTTTAATGTTGGGAGATTATCCTTTAACATATTTAATTCATTATTTACCATTTTGTGAAAGGATTCAATGAAGCACCCTCTTACATGTTGAGGGTTGAATGTTGAAGCCTTCCTGAATGGGTTGATTCCCTGATTAGTATTATCGGGGGCTTTGTCGGAAAAGAACTTTTTTAGTGTCACCTTCCTAATAAATTTATTAACATCCAGATATAAGTCAAAAAAATTGATAGAATTGCTAGGGGCATATTTCAATCCTTTTTGTAATATCCGAGTTTCCCCATCTGATAAAGTATGATCACTTAGATTATAAATTTTAGTGACGTTATCCTCAGAATTGGGCGGGGGGGGTGGAGTTACTCTCTTTTTCTTTCTGCTCCTTTTGCGTGTCCCACCTCTCTTTCCCCTTCTGGTTCTTTTCTTTAGGACTGGATCTATAGGGATGGGGGTCAGTTGATTCTCCAAGTCTGATGGTTCCGATCTAAAAAATCAGATCTATTTGATTGGTGGTTAGTGTTAGATCTACTCGGTTGTTGGTCCAACGTATTAAATCTATTGTGTGAGGAGAAGCGTTCTACCCAATCGGGATGCTCTTCCCTCCTATTGTCCCTATTTCTGTGAGACTGTTGTTCTGGGAAAACTGTATCATTTTTCCTTTCTTCCCAAGTCCTAAAGTTACTCTTAAACGGTACCCTATTCCATGTTCTCGGATTTTGAGGTTTCGGGGTCCGTTGTGGTAATGGGGTTCTAGGTTGATTGTGTGTCCTAGATGGATTTAAATTAGACCTAACAATCTCACTATATAGTGGTCTGGATCTTATAGGTGATTGAAAGCTTTGATTCCTTTTTTTCAAAAATCTCCTGGGGCCAGAGACTCTGGTGGTCGGCTGACGACGAGTGCCTGACGGCCCTGGGACGGGCCTCCCAGGCACAACATCGTCTCTTTCACCATCACCCGAGGCTCTATCCCTTTGGAACTTTTTCTGCTTTCTTCTCATTAAGTCTTTCTCATTTTTTGGGAGCTTGATTTTTATTTTACTCTCAAGTTCCTTGTACTCAATTTGGTCTCTAAAGGGATCGATCAGGGATTCCAACTTTTTAATGGTGGATTCTACCCCCTCCATTTCAACCTTCCTTTCATGAATAATTAACTCCATTAATGAAATTGAGCATGTATTAAGAATCTGCTCCCATCTTTTAGTAAAATCATCCGAAGGATTATTAAATGACGCTTTTTTCGAAATCTGGAGCCCTTTGGGGATCAATTTGACTGTAAGATATTTCTCTAAAGTGGTCACCTCCCACCAAAGGCGGCTCTCCTTAAGCAGATTTTTCTCCAATTTGGACATGGTGTTCTCTAATGTGTCATCCAATAATTCTATATCTCCTATTTCCTCTAATGAAAATACCGTGTTTATGTGTTGATGTCGTGTATTCCTGTGAACATACATGATTGCAGCCTAGGACAATATTTCAAAGTGTAAATAGACAAACAAAAACAGAAAAATAGAAAAGTCCCAAGGCGCAACCGATCCTTGCAGCCTCACTTTCAAATGGAGGACCACCCAGTAATCCTCACTCGCCAACTCTCCAGAACAAATAAGAAAGTGCAGGCGCTTGATTTGTATGCTCCGTGATGTGATTTTTTCTCACGTGACAAATAAATAAAGAAGAAAAAATGTGTATCAGTGACACAATTTCTATATTTTAAACTTATGGGGGCACCCTGCACCCAGGGAAGAAACTCGTACCGAAACTCACTCTGAAGTGGAGTGGGACAGGTGTGTAGCGGTTTCTTTACAGGTTCACCACAGTGATGGAAAAAAGATATGTACCAAAATTGGAAGTCAATAGGCTCAAATGCATACCGTACTCACTGAAATTTCAGGAGTTTCCAAACATATAAAGGTATCTTTACAATCAAATGCCAGAATAATCGTCAGGCAATCAAAGTTGCAGGAAAGAACAGGGGTACTGCGTACCGTACTCACAGGGGATGTATACGAGATACACCTATCAAGGTATCTTTTGTGGAGTCAGTCAGGTTAGCACTCCTCTTCCAATCAACTCCCCCAGGCAGATGGTATGCCAAAAAAACAGAGGGGATGACCGGTCTTAGTTCAAGGATTTATTGCTGTATAATGGCCCAATGGCCTAAAGCCACAAAGTACAGAAAACAAAAATAAAATACAATAAAAACAAAAACTCACTTATCTTCCAACATGTTTCGACGGTCCCAGCCGCCTTTCTCAAGGATAGATAGTGAGTGAATCAAACAAGGTATATATAGCAGTATGGAGTAACTACTTCCGGTTCAGTATCATTATCTCCAACGGGGCTAATAGCTTAAAGTGAGCCAACAGATAAATAGATCAATCTGTGGCTTGATAGGCGGATAAGCACAGAGTTAACTGGCCATAAGAATTGAGAATTAGTCAGCCTGTTATGTTCAAATTAAGCTCCGGCGTCTGAATAGCTTACTTCCGGGACGTGACACGCACGTCCGGGCCATGGAACGCATATCCGGAAGTCTGGTGTTCGTTAATGACGCGCATCAGGCTCACTGTAGGTGAAGCTCATGTGCCTGTACTAGCTACTTCCGGGACGTGGAACGCACGCCCGGAAGTTCGATATCCGCTCAGTGACACGCATATGCGTGTCACTGTATTTCAATGTAATCTAAATCCCCTGATCATATATAAAATCGGTGTCAGGTGACATATATATAAGGGGGCTTATGTAGTACCGATTCTAGACCAAAGAATCCTTAATGGGTAGTATTACGCGGTGACGCTGAATATCAGTATGCGTGCAACCACAAAATATATCCTCCCTGTTTTGTAATACTGAATGGTTCCATAGTTCCTCCATTTACAAAGGTTTGTTAAGAAACACATACAATTATATTTACATTTAAAACACCAAAACCCACAAAATAGCAGCTATTTATACTAAACAAGCAACAGTTATTATTGACAAGCAGCAATATGACTGGATGAATCCATCCATTGTATGATTATATACAAAACAGTGATATTTAGCAGCAAAATGGGGGTTAAAAACAATAGCAGCAATCTTTAGCAGCAAATCGGGTCTTAATCACGAATTTGAGTTAAAATGGTTTTTATGAGAATATACTGTTTTCAAGATTCCTTGATTTTATATATTTATTTATACACCCGATTTGCTGCTAAAGATTGCTGCTATTGTTTTTAACCCCCATTTTGCTGCTAAATATCACTGTTTTGTATATAATCATACAATGGATGGATTCATCCAGTCATATTGCTGCTTGTCAATAATAACTGTTGCTTGTTTAGTATAAATAGCTGCTATTTTGTGGGTTTTGGTGTTTTAAATGTAAATATAATTGTATGTGTTTCTTAACAAACCTTTGTAAATGGAGGAACTATGGAACCATTCAGTATTACAAAACAGGGAGGATATATTTTGTGGTTGCACGCATACTGATATTCAGCGTCACCGCGTAATACTACCCATTAAGGATTCTTTGGTCTAGAATCGGTACTACATAAGCCCCCTTATATATATGTCACCTGACACCGATTTTATATATGATCAGGGGATTTAGATTACATTGAAATACAGTGACACGCATATGCGTGTCACTGAGCGGATATCGAACTTCCGGGCGTGCGTTCCACGTCCCGGAAGTAGCTAGTACAGGCACATGAGCTTCACCTACAGTGAGCCTGATGCGCGTCATTAACGAACACCAGACTTCCGGATATGCGTTCCATGGCCCGGACGTGCGTGTCACGTCCCGGAAGTAAGCTATTCAGACGCCGGAGCTTAATTTGAACATAACAGGCTGACTAATTCTCAATTCTTATGGCCAGTTAACTCTGTGCTTATCCGCCTATCAAGCCACAGATTGATCTATTTATCTGTTGGCTCACTTTAAGCTATTAGCCCCGTTGGAGATAATGATTCTGAACCGGAAGTAGTTACTCCATACTGCTATATATACCTTGTTTGATTCACTCACTATCTATCCTTGAGAAAGGCGGCTGGGACCGTCGAAACATGTTGGAAGATAAGTGAGTTTTTGTTTTTATTGTATTTTATTTTTGTTTTCTGTACTTTGTGGCTTTAGGCCATTGGGCCATTATACAGCAATAAATCCTTGAACTAAGACCGGTCATCCCCTCTGTTTTTTTGGCATACCATCTGCCTGGGGGAGTTGATTGGAAGAGGAGTGCTAACCTGACTGACTCCACAAAAGATACCTTGATAGGTGTATCTCGTATACATCCCCTGTGAGTACGGTACGCAGTACCCCTGTTCTTTCCTGCAACTTTGATTGCCTGACGATTATTCTGGCATTTGATTGTAAAGATACCTTTATATGTTTGGAAACTCCTGAAATTTCAGTGAGTACGGTATGCATTTGAGCCTATTGACTTCCAATTTTGGTACATATCTTTTTTCCATCACTGTGGTGAACCTATAAAGAAACCGCTACACACCTGTCCCACTCCACTTCAGAGTGAGTTTCGGTACGAGTTTCTTCCCTGGGTGCAGGGTGCCCCCATAAGTTTAAAATATAGAAATTGTGTCACTGATACACATTTTTTCTTCTTTATTTATTTGTCACGTGAGAAAAAATCACATCACGGAGCATACAAATCAAGCGCCTGCACTTTCTTATTTGTTCTGGAGAGTTGGCGAGTGAGGATTACTGGGTGGTCCTCCATTTGAAAGTGAGGCTGCAAGGATCGGTTGCGCCTTGGGACTTTTCTATTTTTCTGTTTTTGTTTGTCTATTTACACTTTGAAATATTGTCCTAGGCTGCAATCATGTATGTTCACAGGAATACACGACATCAACACATAAACACGGTATTTTCATTAGAGGAAATAGGAGATATAGAATTATTGGATGACACATTAGAGAACACCATGTCCAAATTGGAGAAAAATCTGCTTAAGGAGAGCCGCCTTTGGTGGGAGGTGACCACTTTAGAGAAATATCTTACAGTCAAATTGATCCCCAAAGGGCTCCAGATTTCGAAAAAAGCGTCATTTAATAATCCTTCGGATGATTTTACTAAAAGATGGGAGCAGATTCTTAATACATGCTCAATTTCATTAATGGAGTTAATTATTCATGAAAGGAAGGTTGAAATGGAGGGGGTAGAATCCACCATTAAAAAGTTGGAATCCCTGATCGATCCCTTTAGAGACCAAATTGAGTACAAGGAACTTGAGAGTAAAATAAAAATCAAGCTCCAAAAAAATGAGAAAGACTTAATGAGAAGAAAGCAGAAAAAGTTCCAAAGGGATAGAGCCTCGGGTGATGGTGAAAGAGACGATGTTGTGCCTGGGAGGCCCGTCCCAGGGCCGTCAGGCACTCGTCGTCAGCCGACCACCAGAGTCTCTGGCCCCAGGAGATTTTTGAAAAAAAGGAATCAAAGCTTTCAATCACCTATAAGATCCAGACCACTATATAGTGAGATTGTTAGGTCTAATTTAAATCCATCTAGGACACACAATCAACCTAGAACCCCATTACCACAACGGACCCCGAAACCTCAAAATCCGAGAACATGGAATAGGGTACCGTTTAAGAGTAACTTTAGGACTTGGGAAGAAAGGAAAATTGATACAGTTTTCCCAGAACAACAGTCTCACAGAAATAGGGACAATAGGAGGGAAGAGCATCCCGATTGGGTAGAACGCTTCTCCTCACACAATAGATTTAATACGTTGGACCAACAACCGAGTAGATCTAACACTAACCACCAATCAAATAGATCTGATTTTTTAGATCGGAACCATCAGACTTGGAGAATCAACTGACCCCCATCCCTATAGATCCAGTCCTAAAGAAAAGAACCAGAAGGGGAAAGAGAGGTGGGACACGCAAAAGGAGCAGAAAGAAAAAGAGAGTAACTCCACCCCCCCGCCCAATTCTGAGGATAACGTCACTAAAATTTATAATCTAAGTGATCATACTTTATCAGATGGGGAAACTCGGATATTACAAAAAGGATTGAAATATGCCCCTAGCAATTCTATCAATTTTTTTGACTTATATCTGGATGTTAATAAATTTATTAGGAAGGTGACACTAAAAAAGTTCTTTTCCGACAAAGCCCCCGATAATACTAATCAGGGAATCAACCCATTCAGGAAGGCTTCAACATTCAACCCTCAACATGTAAGAGGGTGCTTCATTGAATCCTTTCACAAAATGGTAAATAATGAATTAAATATGTTAAAGGATAATCTCCCAACATTAAAACACAATTTAAATACCATAGAAAGAGAAGCAGTGGAGAGCTTAAAAAATAATACTAATATAATAATTAAACCGGCTGATAAGGGCGGTGCGGTGGTGGTCCTTAATAAATCGATGTACACTGCGGAGGTATTCCGACAACTTAATGATGGAGTCACATACAAAAAATTAAAAACTGACCCCTCTCAAAGAATCCTGAGAGATTCAAAAAATCTGATCGGGACATTCACTTTATCTGGAACCATCACCAAAGAGACTGAAGAATTCTTGGTAAGAGAGGAATACTCGATTCCAGTATTGTATCTCTTGCCGAAAATTCATAAGAATGCACACAATCCCCCTGGAAGACCCATTGTTGCCGGGACCAATAGCATCACTGCTAATTTATCATACTATATAGATCACCATTTACAGCCTAAAGTATTGACTAATAGATCCCATCTTAAAGACACCAAAGATGTACTGAACAAAATTGGAGATGTAATTTGGGATAAAGATTGCTTTTTAATCACCGCAGACGTTACATCTCTGTATACGAACATCCGACATGCAGATGGAATACAGGCGGTGAAATTGTCACTTGCAGAAACTGAGATTAACACAGATCTGCAGGATCTGTTGCTGCAGGGCATTAAATTCATCTTGGTGAATAATTATTTTAATTTTAATGGAGGATTTTATATACAGGAAGTCGGCACTGCCATGGGGACCAGGTTTGCCCCCAGCTATGCCAACATGTTCATGGCCAGGTGGGAAGATCTGATGGTATGGCATGGGCATGACTGGGGTGCAAACCTGGTCCGGTGGTGGCGTTATATCGACGATGTATTGTTTATATGGAGGGGGCCTGAAATAGAACTTAATAAATTCTGTGAATTTTTGAACCAGAACTGTTTCAACATCCAACTCACCTTTGATATCAGTAAGATCGAGGTGAATTTTTTGGATTTAAAAATCTTCATAGAAAATGATAAAATTGAAACATCAGTCTACCATAAACCCTCTGATTCCAACTCATACATCAATCCCTCCAGTAACCATCACAACAAGTGGATTTCTAATATCCCAAAAGGACAATTCATAAGATTAAAACGGAATTGTTCGAATGATGCCAATTTTGAAATCAGTGCAATAAAGATGAGGGATAAATTTATGAATAAAGGTTATAACACTGCTTTGTTAGATGGAGCTATGGAGGAAACAAGGTCTCTTAGGAGAGAAGATCTTTTGAAGGATAAACCAACCACTCCCTCAGAGAACACTAGTTATACAATTGCTTTCAGTACGCAATATAATGCCTACCATAGGTCAATTGAAAAAATTATTAAAAAGAATTGGAGATTGCTGTTGGAGGACCCGATTCTAGTGAATATCTTACCACAGACACCAAAATTCATATATAGAAGGGCATCTAATCTGAGGGATCAATTGGTGAATAGTGCATATATGGAAAAAGGCATTATGCCGATCCGAAATAATGGGTTCCACAGATGTGGTTATTGTGCCATGTGTAAGGCCTACCCATCAGCAGTGAGAAAATTTACAGAATTCAAACTACACAATCGAATCATTAAACCTAAACAATTTATTACATGCAACTCAAATTATGTGATCTACGCCATGCGGTGTTCTTGTGACAAACTATATGTCGGCAAGACCAAAAGGAACCTGAAGGTACGGCTTGCCGAACATGTACGTAACATTAAGAAAGGTTTCAAAGAACATCCATTTTCCTTGCATTTTTTAGAAGTGCATAACAGCTCAGTCAAGTCTATCACTGGATTTTGGGGACTTGAGGCAGTCAAATGCAATTGGCGGCATAACAATAGGGACATTAGACTTGCCCAAACAGAGATGCGATGGATATTTAATCTGTCCACTCTGACCCCGCATGGTCTTAATCACGAATTTGAGTTAAAATGGTTTTTATGAGAATATACTGTTTTCAAGATTCCTTGATTTTAGATATTTATTTATACACCCGATTTGCTGCTAAAGATTGCTGCTATTGTTTTTAACCCCCATTTTGCTGCTAAATATCACTGTTTTGTATATAATCATACAATGGATGGATTCATCCAGTCATATTGCTGCTTGTCAATAATAACTGTTGCTTGTTTAGTATAAATAGCTGCTATTTTGTGGGTTTTGGTGTTTTAAATGTAAATATAATTGTATGTGTTTCTTAACAAACCTTTGTAAATGGAGGAACTATGGAACCATTCAGTATTACAAAACAGGGAGGATATATTTTGTGGTTGCACGCATACTGATATTCAGCGTCACCGCGTAATACTACCCATTAAGGATTCTTTGGTCTAGAATCGGTACTACATAAGCCCCCTTATATATATGTCACCTGACACCGATTTTATATATGATCAGGGGATTTAGATTACATTGAAATACAGTGACACGCATATGCGTGTCACTGAGCGGATATCGAACTTCCGGGCGTGCGTTCCACGTCCCGGAAGTAGCTAGTACAGGCACATGAGCTTCACCTACAGTGAGCCTGATGCGCGTCATTAACGAACACCAGACTTCCGGATATGCGTTCCATGGCCCGGACGTGCGTGTCACGTCCCGGAAGTAAGCTATTCAGACGCCGGAGCTTAATTTGAACATAACAGGCTGACTAATTCTCAATTCTTATGGCCAGTTAACTCTGTGCTTATCCGCCTATCAAGCCACAGATTGATCTATTTATCTGTTGGCTCACTTTAAGCTATTAGCCCCGTTGGAGATAATGATACTGAACCGGAAGTAGTTACTCCATACTGCTATATATACCTTGTTTGATTCACTCACTATCTATCCTTGAGAAAGGCGGCTGGGACCGTCGAAACATGTTGGAAGATAAGTGAGTTTTTGTTTTTATTGTATTTTATTTTTGTTTTCTGTACTTTGTGGCTTTAGGCCATTGGGCCATTATACAGCAATAAATCCTTGAACTAAGACCGGTCATCCCCTCTGTTTTTTTGGCATACCATCTGCCTGGGGGAGTTGATTGGAAGAGGAGTGCTAACCTGACTGACTCCACAAAAGATACCTTGATAGGTGTATCTCGTATACATCCCCTGTGAGTACGGTACGCAGTACCCCTGTTCTTTCCTGCAACTTTGATTGCCTGACGATTATTCTGGCATTTGATTGTAAAGATACCTTTATATGTTTGGAAACTCCTGAAATTTCAGTGAGTACGGTATGCATTTGAGCCTATTGACTTCCAATTTTGGTACATATCTTTTTTCCATCACTGTGGTGAACCTATAAAGAAACCGCTACACACCTGTCCCACTCCACTTCAGAGTGAGTTTCGGTACGAGTTTCTTCCCTGGGTGCAGGGTGCCCCCATAAGTTTAAAATATAGAAATTGTGTCACTGATACACATTTTTTCTTCTTTATTTATTTGTCACGTGAGAAAAAATCACATCACGGAGCATACAAATCAAGCGCCTGCACTTTCTTATTTGTTCTGGAGAGTTGGCGAGTGAGGATTACTGGGTGGTCCTCCATTTGAAAGTGAGGCTGCAAGGATCGGTTGCGCCTTGGGACTTTTCTATTTTTCTGTTTTTGATGCGGAATACTCGTATAAAGTGAGCATACATCGATACTACACAGGTAACAATTAGTTGGAATATTCGTGAGGCTCTTAAGGGCCAATAACAAAGCTGTAGTGTCCTGCACAACCGGTTGCAAATACACATCCAAGAAAGCTGAGACAGATTGAAAAATTGACCCCCTGGCAGATATGATTGGTCTGCCAGGGGGCTTCTCTAAGCTCTTATGAATCTTAGGAAGTGTATATAGGAGTGGCCTCCTAGGGAATTCACAAACCAATATCTTTCTGATGCTTGCAGTCACTATGCCCTCATTAATAGCAGCAGAAATATATTGGTCAAGCTCACGTTTAAACACATTAGTGGGATCCAATGGCAAAAGTCGGTAGGTAGTCTCATCCGACAATTGCCTATTGATTTCAGCTCTATAATCAGAAACATCTTGGACAACAATCGAGCCGCCTTTATCAGCGGCCCGAATCACAATATCACGCCTCTCACTCAGTGCCTGTAATGCATCATATTTTACTTTATTTAAATTAGAGTGCTGATGTGTGACTGGAGTGTCCGAGTTGCTGACAGATGATTCCACCATTCTCACAAAGGATTTGATGGATGCATTGGCCAATGTAGGCTCAAAGGTGGATTTAGGGGCCAATTTCAGTAACTCAGCTGGTAATGGATCTTCTTTGGACACCGGTTTCTTAGAGTGAAAGAACTCCTGTAGTTTAAGCTGTCTATTGAGTTTAAATGTCAGACGGATGCCTCTTACCACGGATTGCAACAGCACCAGATATTCAGTATTAGTGAGTGCCTTTCTACAATCCAATACATATTGCGGTGCCTTCTTTGCGGGACATTGCTTTACAGATATGGCACCCTGGAATTTTGTCTCAAGTGCTTAAATCATCAGTGTCTGTTTTGTGTGAGTTGGATACTATTTTTCTAACTCACAGGGGAAAGATCCCCTTGTACTACAAGCTACTTAAGTAGATTGCACTCTGAAAACTTCATCATGGAAACTGCATTTGAGAGAATTGTCCTGGAATCTGGGGATGTACACACTTACTCAGATGCAGAAGCAAGCAGCATCGTATACACAGAAAAGGTGTTTGCCTCAGCTGACAATATCTCTAATCTGGACCTTTTTCATGAAGTCATGAGACTTAAAAAATGTGAACAGGATTTCTATTATCATGCCGCAACTCTTTCTGAGTATTTCACAGAAAAAAAGATTCCCAGAGGATTTCGAATTGCAAATATACCTACCATTGGTCGACATAGCGTACCCTTCTGTAAGAAGTGGTGCGCCATACTGAACAAATGTTCATTCGATCTCCTTCTATTAGTGATAGAAGAGTCGACCAAGGAATTGAAGATCACTAGAGAGAAGATCACACATTTCGAAAGTATGCATAAGCAGACTCTGGAGAATGATCAGTCTGAAAAATGGCTGGAAAAAATTCAGACACAAATCAACAAATATAAAACCGATATTGTGAAGTACAAAAAAGAGAAATTCTTAAAGGTGAAAACTGATTACTAGACACAAAACGTATATGGATGGTTAACCGGCAAAACTCAAAACACTAACCGGTTTCAGAATCGACGCAGATTTAGGAGGGGATATCAATCAGATACCTCCAATGATACTGCTAATTCTGCAAGTGACAATGATCAACGTTCCAAACGTTCTCAACGTAAACAGTTTATCCCTTTAGCGGTGAGAACCCGTGCCCAAAGGGCCGGAGGAGAAGATCTGGACGCAGAGGTGGTCAGTGGAGGCGCATCCAGGGGCGGCAGGCCGCCGCGTCTCAAGAAGTAGTTTTTAATCTATCTTCAACCCCCTTGTCTCCGCTAGAATATGAAATATTACAAAAAGGACTTAACTTTGTCCCGACGACACGGCATGATCCTTTTTTGTGGAAAACGGAGACATTTAAACTCAATAGACAGCTTAAACTACAGGAGTTCTTTCACTCTAAGAAACCGGTGTCCAAAGAAGATCCATTACCAGCTGAGTTACTGAAATTGGCCCCTTAATCCACCTTTGAGCCTACATTGGCCAATGCATCCATCAAATCCTTTGTGAGAATGGTGGAATCATCTGTCAGCAACTCGGACACTCCAGTCACACATCAGCACTCTAATTTAAATAAAGTACAATATGATGCATTACAGGCACTGAGTGAGAGGCGTGATATTGTGATTCAGGCCGCTGATAAAGGCGGCTCGATTGTTGTCCAAGATGTTTCTGATTATAGAGCTGAAATCAATAGGCAATTGTCGGATGAGACTACCTACCGACTTTTGCCATCGGATCCCACTAATGTGTTTAAACGTGAGCTTGACCAATATATTTCTGCTGCTATTAATGAGGGCATAGTGACTGCAAGCATCAGAAAGATATTGGTTTGTGAATTCCCTAGTGTCACGATCCGAGCTGTCAGACAGACTTTCTTACCGGCTAAGTGCCTCCGCAGGTTCAGCTTGCGGTCCAGACGTCATCTCTGCCAGCGTCCTGTCTCCCAGTGACAGTCCCCAGTGCACGGCAATCCACCTGTCCGCCGCCATTGCTCCCAGTATCCAGCATGGTGTGCACAAACACACTTTCCCACCATAGCAGACATGGGGGCTGCCATGTTCTTCCCAGTCACATGTCTGTGCTGTTCAATCCTGTTGGTTCTGATCTCCCTGTCATACTTCCTCGGCCAATCCTGGCCACCCAGTGGGGATAAGTATGCTGGGAGCTCTCAGAACCATTGCTAGTGCTTCAGTTGTCTCCAGTGTATGGTCAGCTGTCCTTGTCTCCGTGCAAGTGTATTTCTCTGCTGGTGTTGTCTTCCATGCTGCAGTGTGTTCCAGGTTGTTCCATCTCCTGTGAAGTCCAGGTTATTCCACCGCCTGTGATCCTGCCTCTACAGCCCAGCGACCAAGCCTAGTTTCGGGACTCTGGTCCTTCCGATGCTCCGGCATCAGCCACCATCGATGTTTCATCGCTAGTCCGATATTCCGGATCTCCTGCTTCCGTCCGTCATTCCGGACCCACAGTCATCTCCCGTCCGTCATTCCGGACCCACAGTCTCCTTCCATATCCGATACCCGAATCCGATGTTCCCACATCATCATCGATAGTCCGATATTCCGGATCTCCAAGCCAAGCTTCCGTCCGTCATTCCGGACCCACAGTCAAGCTCAAGTCTTCCGTCCGTCATTCCGGACCCACAGTCTTCACATCCGATGTTCCACCATCGATCCCACATCACATCACATCTGTAAAGTATTGCAATCTGCATGAACTCTGTTATTTCTCCTGCATACTTTACTGTCTGTTTATATTACAACCATCTGCAAATAAACTCCGGTTGTATTTTACCTCTGACTGCTTATTGGCTCTGGGTGCACTGTCGCGCACTCCATGCGCAAGGGTCCTCTCCAACCTCACCGGTCCAGGTCCCCACCAGAGGTCTCAGTCTCGTCGACTGAGCCCCCCTGGTGTGACAGTAAGCACTAGCCAAATGGATCCAGCCGCAAACCAAGCATCTCCACCCAGCCCTGTACAGCAACTGGCTGTTCGCTTGGATCAGCAAGAGGCTGCGCAGAGCCAAGTGATTCATTGTCTGCAAGATCTGTCTTCCCGGCTGGATAAGCTACAGACCACTCTCAGTGGCCCTGAGCCTGTCAGAGAACTTCCAAGTCCAGTTCATCCTCCTGTAATGGCTGCTGCACCTCGCCTTCATCTGTCTGTCCCCACCAAGTATGATGGGAACCCCAAGACCTGTCGAGGTTTTCTCAATCAGTGTGAGATTCACTTTGAGCTGCAACCCAGCAACTTCCCTACTGAAAGGGTCAAGGTCGCCTACATCATCTCCCTCCTGTGTGGAGCAGCGTTAGAATGGGCGTCTCCCTTATGGGAAAGATCTGATGCCATCCTGTCCAACTACAAGGACTTTGTGTCAACATTCCGGCGTATCTTCGATGAGCCTGGGCGATCAGCATCTGCCTCCACTGAACTCCTCCGTCTCAGACAGGGATCCCGCTCCGTCGGGCAATATCTGGTCCAGTTCCAGATTCTGGAGTCTGAACTCTCTTGGTGTGATGGGGCCTTATACGCAGCTTTCTGGCATGGCCTATCCGATCATATTAAGGATGAACTCGCTACCAGAGACTTACCCTCAGGTCTAAGTGACCTTATTTCATTGTGTATCAAAGTAGACCTACGCTTCCGAGAAAGGGCTGTAGAACGTCACAAGAGCGCTCCAGTTAAAGTGCCAACTCCTCCGCCTTCTTTACCCACTGCTCCTGCGGTCCATTCCAAAGAAGAACCGATGGAGATAAACCGTTTCCGTTTGTCTCCAGGAGAACGTCGACGTTGACGGTTGGCACAGCTCTGCCTGTATTGTGCCGATCCTGCACATCAAATTTCTGCAAGCCCAAAGCGTCAAGGAGAACTCCTCCTCCCAGCCCGTCAAGGAGAGGGTAGGCTAGGAGTAATTAAGTCCTCTCCATCAGCAACTGATTGTGTCCTTCCAGTTTCCCTACAAGTTGGTCAGCATTTCAAGACTGTCTCCGCACTTCTTGATTCCGGTGCCGCTGGCAACTTCGTTACTGCAGAACTGGTCCGCAAGTGGGGGTTACCCACTGAAAGTCTTTCCAAGACTGTCTTCCTTACTGCTGTGGATGGCAGTAGGATTCCTGATGCGACAGTCTCCCGCAGAACTTTGCCACTTACAGTAAAAGTGGGAGTCCTGCACACTGAACTTTTGTCCTTCCTGGTTTTACCCCGAGCCACTCATGCTCTGGTTCTGGGTTTACCCTGGCTCCGTCTTCACAATCCTCGTCTTGATTGGAAGACATCGGAGATCCTTTCCTGGGATCCTTCCTGCTCCGGTACCTGTCTCCAAAAGGTACTCCCAGCTTGTCATTCTTCAGCCGATGCAGCAGACCTTCCGCCTCTTCCCTACCAAGAGTACTCAGATGTATTCAGCAAGTCTGGCGCTGATGTCCTACCTCCTCACAGACCGTGGGATTGCCCTATCGAACTTATCCCAGGCAAAGAACCACCCAGAGGTAGAACCTATCCTCTCTCTCTTCCAGAGACTCAAGCCATGACCAATTACATGAAGGAAAATCTGGCAAAGGGATTCATCCGTCCTTCGACTTCTCCTGCTGGCGCAGGATTCTTCTTCGTCAAGAAGAAGGATGGAGGCCTACGTCCCTGCATTGATTATCGCGGCCTCAATGACATTACAGTAAAGAACCGATATCCGTTGCCCCTCATCACCGAGCTGTTTGACCGTGTCAGCGGTGCAACCATCTTTACGAAACTCGATCTGAGGGGTGCATACAATCTCATCCGCATACGAGAGGGCGACGAGTGGAAGACGGCGTTTAATACCAGAGACGGCCACTATGAGTACCTCGTCATGCCCTTTGGGCTCAGCAATGCCCCAGCCGTGTTCCAGCACTATGTCAATGAGATTTTTCGGGACATTCTGTATCGTCATGTAGTTGTATATCTCGATGACATTTTAATCTACGCCAATAACATCACAGAACATCGTTATTGGGTCAAAGAGGTTCTATCCCGGCTGCGAGCTAATCATCTCTACTGTAAACTGGAGAAGTGTGTCTTCGAGGTGAAGTCTATACCCTTCCTAGGGTACATTGTCTCCGGTTCTGGTCTTCAAATGGATCCAGGAAAACTGCAGGCCATCCAAGATTGGCCAATTCCCTCTTCGCTGAAAGGTATTCAACGTTTCCTGGGTTTTGCCAATTATTACAGAAAATTCATTCGTAATTTCTCGTCTATTGTGGCTCCCATCACTGCCTTAACGAAAAAGGGGTCTAATCCAGCGAAGTGGCCGGCAGAAGCCATCGAAGCCTTCCATCTGTTGAAACAGAGGTTCACTTCCGCTCCTGTTTTAAGACAACCTGATACCACCTTGCCCTTTATTCTCGAGGTTGATGCCTCCTCCGTGGGTGTTGGGGCAGTCCTCTCGCAGAAAGCGCCCGATGGTCGTCTTCATCCCTGTGGGTTCTACTCCCGTAAGTTCCTGCCTGCAGAGCGTAACTATGCCATCGGTGACCAAGAGCTTCTCGCCATCAAGTTGGCATTAGAAGAATGGAGATATCTTCTAGAGGGCGCTGTTCATGAGATCACAATTATCACAGACCACAAGAATCTTCTGTATCTCAAGTCTGCTCAATGTTTAAATCCCCGTCAAGCCAGATGGACACTTTTCTTTTCCAGGTTCCGTTTCAAGCTGTCGTTCTGTCCAGGGACACAAAACCGAAAAGCTGATGCCCTTTCCCGCTCATGGGAGCAAGAAAGTGAGTCTAAGTCCACACATCAACATTTTATTATTGATCCAGTGGCCTTCTCCGCAACGAGAGTTTCAAATCTCACGCCCCCTACAGGGAAAAGATATGTAAAGCCAGCTCTAAGAAAGAAGTTGCTCTGTTGGGCGCATTCTTCAAAATTCGCTGGCCATGCAGGCATTCAGAAAACTTACGAGTTTATCACCAGGTCCTACTGGTGGCCGTCCCTCAAACAGGATGTACAGGACTTTGTCTCGTCTTGTGCTAAATGTGCTCAGCACAAGACCAGTCATCAGTCTCCTCCTGGGCAATTGATGCCACTGTCAGTGCCACATCGTCCTTGGACGCATATCTCTATGGACTTTGTAACTGATCTTCCAGAGTCTGACAAGTTCACCACCATCTGGGTGATTGTTGACCGGTTCACCAAGATGGCTCACTTCGTTCCCCTCACCGGTCTTCCGTCAGCTTCCAAGCTGTCTCAGCTCTTCATCAAAGAGATATTCAAGCTTCATGGACTGCCTCTTGAAATCATTGACGATAGAGGAGTCCAATTCGTAGCCAAATTCTGGCGAAGCCTGTGCTCCCTGCTTCAAATCAAGTTAAAGTTTTCCACAGCCTACCACCCTCAAACCAATGGCCAAACGGAGAGGGTGAATCAGGACCTTGAAGCATTTCTCCGCACATATGTCTCTTCTTCCCAAGATGACTGGGCTCAACTCCTTCCATGGGCAGAGTTCTGCCATAATAACCAATATCATTCTTCATCAAATGTCACTCCATTCCTTGCCAATTATGGGTTTCATCCTCGAGTTCCTGACTTCACTCTGCAACCTGTGTCCTCTGTTCCAGCGGTCGACACGACCATCCGGCAATTCGTCAAATCCTGGAAGCTCATTCATTCTTCACTTCTGAAGGCTTCAAGCAGGTACAAAAAATTTGCCGACAGGAAACGCAGAGCTGTGCCAGCCCTCCGTCCAGGAGATCGTGTCTGGTTGTCAACCAAGAATCTTCGATTGAGAGTGCCATCGATGAAGTTCGCTCCCCGATATATTGGCCCTTTTCCAGTTGAGCGAGTCGTCAATCCAGTAGCTTACAAGCTCAAGTTGCCGCCCTATTTGAAAGTGCCAGCTACATTCCACATTTCGCTGCTCAAGCCGCTGGTTCTGAATCGCTTTCATTCCAAGCTCCCCAAGGCTCCTAAGGTTTGCACCCAGCGTGGAACAGAATATGAGGTCAGTAAAATCTTGGACTCTCGCATCCGATATGGTCGTCTGCAATATCTGATCGATTGGAAGGGCTACGGCCCCGAAGAGCGATCATGGACCAATGCCATCGATGTCCATGCTCCCAGACTCATCCGGGCGTTCCACTCCAAGTTTCCCCGCAAGCCTAAAAGGTGTCCTGGGGCCACCCTTAAAGGAGGGGGTGCTGTCACGATCCGAGCTGTCAGACAGACTTTCTTACCGGCTAAGTGCCTCCGCAGGTTCAGCTTGCGGTCCAGACGTCATCTCTGCCAGCGTCCTGTCTCCCAGTGACAGTCCCCAGTGCACGGCAATCCACCTGTCCGCCGCCATTGCTCCCAGTATCCAGCATGGTGTGCACAAACACACTTTCCCGCCATAGCAGACATGGGGGCTGCCATGTTCTTCCCATTCACATGTCTGTGCTGTCCAATCCTGTTGGTTCTGATCTCCCTGTCATACTTCCTCGGCCAATCCTGGCCACCCAGTGGGGATAAGTATGCTGGGTGCTCTCAGAACCATTGCTAGTGCTTCAGTTGTCTCCAGTGTATGGTCAGCTGTCCTTGTCTCCGTGCAAGTGTATTTCTCTGCTGGTGTTGTCTTCCATGCTGCAGTGTGTTCCAGGTTGTTCCATCTCCTGTGAAGTCCAGGTTATTCCACCGCCTGTGATCCTGCCTCTACAGCCCAGCGACCAAGCCTAGCACCGGGATTCTGGTCCTTCCGATGCTCCGGCATCAGCCACCATCGATGTTTCATCGCTAGTCCGATATTCCGGATCTCCTGCTTCCGTCCGTCATTCCGGACCCACAGTCATCTCCCGTCCGTCATTCCGGACCCACAGTCTCCTTCCATATCCGATACCCGAATCCGATGTTCCCACATCATCATCGATAGTCCGATATTCCGGATCTCCAAGCCAAGCTTCCGTCCGTCATTCCGGACCCACAGTCAAGCTCAAGTCTTCCGTCCGTCATTCCGGACCCACAGTCTTCACATCCGATGTTCCACCATCGATCCCACATCACATCACATCTGTAAAGTATTGCAATCTGCATGAACTCTGTTATTTCTCCTGCATACTTTACTGTCTGTTTATATTACAACCATCTGCAAATAAACTCCGGTTGTATTTTACCTCTGACTGCTTATTGGCTCTGGGTGCACTGTCGCGCACTCCATGCGCAAGGGTCCTCTCCAACCTCACCGGTCCAGGTCCCCACCAGAGGTCTCAGTCTCGTCGACTGAGCCCCCCTGGTGTGACACCTAGGAGGCCACTCCTATATACACTTCCTAAGATTCATAAGAGCTTAGAGAAGCCCCCTGGCAGACCAATCATATCTGCCAGGGGGTCAATTTTTCAATCTGTCTCAGCTTTCTTGGATGTGTATTTGCAACCGGTTGTGCAGAATTCACCTTTTTCATTGCAGGACACTACAGCTTTGTTATTGGCCCTTAAGAGCCTCACGAATATTCCAACTAATTGTTACCTGTGTAGTATCGATGTATGCTCACTTTATACGAGTATTCTGCATCAACAAGGAATAGCTGCTACACGACAATTGATTTCTGGTGATCCATGCTATAAAGGACCTAATGTAAATTTTTTCTGTGATTTGCTTGAAATGATCCTGACCAAGAACTACTTTTATTTTGACGGACAGTTTTATTTGCAGGTGGCGGGCTGTGCGATGGGGTCCTCAGTGGCCCCATCGTACGCCAAAGCCTTTATGATGTCTATAGAAAAGGATATTTTTTTCTTAGACCCAACTGTCAGGTGCAATGTCGTCTATTACGCACGCTATATAGACGACATGCTACTACTATGGAATGGCACCTCTGACAGCCTTACTGAACTAATTAACCGCCAAAATGAAAGTAGTAGCCCGATCAAATTGACTTGCTCTATTTCTCAGGAATACATCGATTTTCTAGATGTCCGCATTACACTTTCTAATGGGTGTCTTCAAACATCACTGTTCGTTAAACCCACGGACAGAAATATGCTATTAACTCCTTCAAGCTTTCATCCTTCTTCTGATGTTAAGGCTCTTCCATATTCACAGATGCTACGCGTACGTAGGATTTGTAGCAATATGGATGATTTAATGGTTCAACTTGATGGTATGATAACCAAATTTCTAGAGAGAGGATACGACCACAAGGAACTAATTGAAACCCGTGACAGAGTTCTGGCCATTCCCCGTGACAAAACACTGAAACGTAAACAAACCAAAAGTAACTCTAACCATATGTTCTGGCCAAATAGGTTTAACACGGCCAGCAGTGTGGCACGGTCTGCTGTTAAAACTTATTGGCCTATCATAGCCACTGACAATGATTTGCCAGGGCTATCTAATAAGAAACTCGTCACCAGTTATTCAAGAGGTCGTAACTTACGTGTCTACGTGGTCCACATTGACATCACTAAATTTGGCATTACAGCACCGGCACATTCCTCGGCACCCCGAAATTGGGATGCGTGAGATGCACAGGGTGCGTTACATGCAGCCATATGTGGACCGGGGATTCTATCAAACATCCCTTTTCTAACAAGTCCTTCCCTATCAAGTACAGATTGACTTGTTCCTCACAATTTGTTGTCTATGTTCTGGTATGTCCGTGTGACAAATATTACATAGGAAAAACGGACTGCCAGTTCAAAGTTAGGATGGCCCAACACAGACAGGCCATAAGGACAGCGGTGCTTAAAGGCACCAGTGAACAGCCAGTAGCCCGTTATTATGCCATCATGGGCCATTCCCCTACAGCCATCAAGCATAAAATTATAGATCATATCCCCCCATTGAGTAGAGGTGGTAATAGGACCAAATTGCTTCATCAAAAGGAAGCAAGGTGGATCTTTACTGTCACACCAGGGGGGCTCAGTCGACGAGATTGAGACCTCTGGTGGGGACCTGGACCAGTGAGGTTGGAGAGGACCCTTGCGCATGGAGTGCGCGACAGTGCACCCAGAGCCAATAAGCAGTCAGAGGTAAAATACAACCGGAGTTTATTTGCAGATGGTTGTAATATAAACAGACAGACAGTAAAGTATGCAGGAGAAATAACAGAGTTCATGCAGATTGCAATACTTTACAGATGTGATGATATGTGGGATCGATGGTGGAACATCGGATGTGAAGACTGTGGGTCCGGAATGACGGACGGAAGACTTCAGCTTGACTGTGGATCCGGAATGACGGACGGAAGCTTGGCTTGGAGATCCAGAATATCGGACTATCGATGATGATGTGGGAACATCGGATTCGGGTATCGGATATGGAAGGAGACTGTGGGTCTGGAATGACGGACGGGAGATGAGACTGTGGGTCCGGAATAACGGACGGAAGCAGGAGATCCGGAATATCGGACTAACGATGGAACATCGATGGTGGATGATGCTGGAGCATCGGAGTCCCGGAGCTAGGCTTGGTCGCTGGGCTGAGAGGCAGGATCACAGGCGGTGGAATAACCTGGACTTCACAGGAGATGGAACAACCTGGAACACACTGCAGCATGGAAGACAACACCAGCAGAGAAATACACTTGCACGGAGACAAGGACAGCTGACCATACACTGGAGACAACTGAAGCACTAGCAATGGTTCTGAGAGCTCCCAGCATACTTATCCCCACTGGGTGGCCAGGATTGGCCGAGGAAGTATGACAGGGAGATCAGAACCAACAGGATTGGACAGTACAGACATGTGACTGGGAAGAACATGGCAGCCCCCATGTCTGCTATGGTGGGAAAGTGTGTTTGTGCACACCATGCTGGATACTGGGAGCAATGGCGGCGGACAGGTGGATTGCCGTGCACTGGGGACTGTCACTGGGAGACAGGACGCTGGCAGAGATGACGTCTGGACCGCAAGCTGAACCTGCGGAGGCACTTAGCCGGTAAGAAAGTCTGTCTGACAGCTCGGATCGTGACAGCACCCCCCCCCTTTAAGGGTGGCCCCAGGACACCTTTTAGGCTTGCGGGGAAACTTGGAGTGGAACGCCCGGATGAGTCTGGGAGCATGGACATCGATGGCATTGGTCCATGATCGCTCTTCGGGGCCGTAGCCCTTCCAATCGATCAGATATTGCAGACGACCATATCGGATGCGAGAGTCCAAGATTTTACTGACCTCATATTCTGTTCCACGCTGGGTGCAAACCTTAGGAGCCTTGGGGAGCTTGGAATGAAAGCGATTCAGAACCAGCGGCTTGAGCAGCGAAATGTGGAATGTAGCTGGCACTTTCAAATAGGGCGGCAACTTGAGCTTGTAAGCTACTGGATTGACGACTCGCTCAACTGGAAAAGGACCAATATATCGGGGAGCGAACTTCATCGATGGCACTCTCAATCGAAGATTCTTGCTTGACAACCAGACACGATCTCCTGGACGGAGGGCTGGCACAGCTCTGCGTTTCCTGTCGGCAAATTTTTTGTACCTGCTTGAAGCCTTCAGAAGTGAAGAACGAATGAGCTTCCAGGATTTGACGAATTGCCGGATGGTCGTGTTGACCGCTGGAACAGAGGACACAGGTTGCAGAGTGAAGTCAGGAACTCGAGGATGAAACCCATAATTGGCAAGGAATGGAGTGACATTTGATGAAGAATGATATTGGTTATTATGGCAGAACTCTGCCCATGGAAGGAGTTGAGCCCAGTCATCTTGGGAAGAAGAGACATATGTGCGGAGAAATGCTTCAAGGTCCTGATTCACCCTCTCCGCTTGGCCATTGGTTTGAGGGTGATAGGCTGTGGAAAACTTTAACTTGATTTGAAGCAGGGAGCACAGGCTTCGCCAGAATTTGGCTACGAATTGGACTCCTCTATTGGAGATGATTTCAAGAGGCAGTCCATGAAGCTTGAATATCTCTTTAATGAAGAGCTGGGACAGCTTGGAAGCTGACGGAAGACCGGTGAGGGGAACGAAGTGAGCCATCTTGGTGAACCGGTCAACAATCACCCAGATGGTGGTGAACTTGTCAGACTCTGGAAGATCAGTTACAAAGTCCATAGAGATATGCGTCCAAGGACGATGTGGCACTGACAGTGGCATCAATTGCCCAGGAGGAGACTGACGACTGGTCTTGTGCTGAGCACATTTAGCACAAGAGGAAACAAAGTCCTGTACATCCTGTTTGAGGGACGGCCACCAGTAGGACCTGGTGATAAACTCGTAAGTTTTCTGAATGCCTGCATGGCCAGCGAATTTTGAAGAATGCGCCCAACAGAGCAACTTCTTTCTTAGAGCTGGCTTTACATATCTTTTCCCTGTAGGGGGCGTGAGATTTGAAACTCTCGTTGCGGAGAAGGCCACTGGATCAATAATAAAATGTTGATGTGTGGACTTAGACTCACTTTCTTGCTCCCATGAGCGGGAAAGGGCATCAGCTTTTCGGTTTTGTGTCCCTGGACAGAACGACAGCTTGAAACGGAACCTGGAAAAGAAAAGTGTCCATCTGGCTTGACGGGGATTTAAACATTGAGCAGACTTGAGATACAGAAGATTCTTATGGTCTGTGATAATTGTGATCTCATGAACAGCGCCCTCTAGAAGATATCTCCATTCTTCTAATGCCAACTTGATGGCGAGGAGCTCTTGGTCACCGATGGCATAGTTACGCTCTGCAGGCAGGAACTTACGGGAGTAGAACCCATAGGGATGAAGACGACCATCGGGCGCTTTCTGCGAGAGGACTGCCCCAACACCCACGGAGGAGGCATCAACCTCGAGAATAAAGGGCAAGGTGGTATCAGGTTGTCTTAAAACAGGAGCGGAAGTGAACCTCTGTTTCAACAGATGGAAGGCTTTGATGGCTTCTGCCGGCCACTTCGCTGGATTAGACCCCTTTTTCGTTAAGGCAGTGATGGGAGCCACAATAGATGAGAAATTACGAATGAATTTTCTGTAATAATTGGCAAAACCCAGGAAACGTTGAATACCTTTCAGCGAAGAGGGAATTGGCCAATCTTGTATGGCCTGCAGTTTTCCTGGATCCATTTGAAGACCGGAACCGGAGACAATGTACCCTAGGAAGGGTATAGACTTCACCTCGAAGACACACTTCTCCAGTTTACAGTAGAGATGATTAGCTCGCAGCCAGGACAGAACCTTTTTGACCCAATAACGATGTTCTGTGATGTTATTGGCGTAGATTAAAATGTCATCGAGATATACAACTACATGACGATACAGAATGTCCCGAAAAATCTCATTGACATAGTGCTGGAACACGGCTGGGGCATTGCTGAGCCCGAAGGGCATGACGAGGTACTCATAGTTTGGGGGGGTAGGAGTGAATTGCGCTGCTGTGTATAGATAATTGTACACTAGGTGACCGTATAAAGATGAATGCAGGACACACTGTAGCCTTTTTATATATAAATTTTATAGCTAGAAAAAACACATAAATTTACATCAAACAAATACAGTAATGAATATAAAATATAACATATAAATGTAGTAAAAGTTGGGATCCCAAAACAGCTATTTTAGTTTGGATATCTTCACAGCAGGATATAATTATGAGCTCAGTGAATGAAAAATGACTTGGAGCTGGCAGTATTCTGCAGGTACTTGTTGCAGCAAAAGAGTATATATATAAGAAAAATTATATATATAAGTCCGGTTTATTCAGGACTGGCCAGTCAGGTACATATAAGATTTTTAGGCAATTATTAGGCAGTCACATATATTTTATGCTCACCAAATTAGTAGTAGGTAGGTGCTTAATGCAGGCGGTCCCGATTGATGGAATTAGGGAGCCCCTCAGGGTTGACTGCAGGACGGCGCATCACCCTCTAAACTACTCCGTGCCACCGCAGATCGAACGGTGTTTGCACCCCACACTGCGGGGTTACCTTACCGGCGTGCTGCCGAGGAGAGTAGTCATTTCCATCTGAGGGGCTCCCTAATTCCATCAATCGGGACCGCCTGCATTAAGCACCTACCTACTACTAATTTGGTGAGCATAAAATATATGTGACTGCCTAATAATTGCCTAAAAATCTTATATGTACCTGACTGGCCAGTCCTGAATAAACCGGACTTATATATATAATTTTTCTTATATATATACTCTTTTGCTGCAACAAGTACCTGCAGAATACTGCCAGCTCCAAGTCATTTTTCATTCACTGAGCTCATAATTATATCCTGCTGTGAAGATATCCAAACTAAAATAGCTGTTTTGGGATCCCAACTTTTACTACATTTATATGTTATATTTTATATTCATTACTGTATTTGTTTGATGTAAATTTATGTGTTTTTTCTAGCTATAAAATTTATATATAAAAAGGCTACAGTGTGTCCTGCATTCATCTTTATACGGTCACCTAGTGTACATTTATCTATACACAGCAGCGCAATTCACTCCTACCCCCCCAATCCATTTATTCTTTCTCTGTGTGCCTGACGGGCTCACAGGAGTGTATGCTGCAGCTGAAGGATTTCTATATGCAAACTCTTTTTTGATCTATTTGGTCTAATAATTATTGTAATTGCCGAGCGCCAGGTAGTGTGTATATAGGTGCCTCCCTTAGGGCTACTCTATTTCACACAACACCCCCTATTTTTGAGGTACTCATAGTGGCCGTCTCTGGTATTAAATGCCGTCTTCCACTCGTCGCCCTCTTGTATGCGGATGAGATTATATGCACCCCTCAGGTAGAGTTTCGTGAAGATGGTCGCACCGCTGACACGGTCAAACAGCTCGGTGATGAGGGGCAACGGATATCGGTTCTTTACTGTAATGTCATTGAGGCCGCGATAATCAATGCAGGGACGTAGGCCTCCATCCTTCTTCTTGACGAAGAAGAATCCTGCGCCAGAACATGGCAGCCCCCATGTCTGCTATGGCGGGAAAGTGTGTTTGTGCACACCATGCTGGATACTGGGAGCAATGGCGGCGGACAGGTGGATTGCCGTGCACTGGGGACTGTCACTGGGAGACAGGACGCTGGCAGAGATGACGTCTGGACCGCAAGCTGAACCTGCGGAGGCACTTAGCCGGTAAGAAAGTCTGTCTGACAGCTCGGATCGTGACATTTACCTTGGACACACTTAGTCCAAAGGGATTAAATGAAAATTTAGGCTTAAATTGCTTCTTGTAACAGCGCAGGTATTCCTGCACTTTTTTTGTCACGTGGTGACGTCATCAAGCGGCGCCCCGCTGCCGGCGAGGGAGACGTACGCCGTACACGGACTTGTGGTGATGGGTGCACATAAATTGGTGAGTGTTTCTTCTATGTATTGGATGTATGTATATATTTTTCAAGAATTTGTTTCTATTTTTAATTTTTGGTTTTATAATATTTTTATCCTGTGTAAGACCACTGTGGGTCTGAATAATTATTGGAACTTGTGCTATTCTACCATCATGGGGATGGAGAATTTTTAGAAATTTGGAGAATAAATAATTTTTTTATGGAAGAAAAAAAAACATCGTTTGTCACTCAGCTTTAATCAGTTTTTACTGTTATCCCTGTCAAATTGGGGGCAAGAATTCTGAGGCATTATTTCCTTTTCACCCCATGCACATCGGGTATATGTCTGGATGAGGATCTCCCAGCATTATACCAGCAGCACAGGGCAAAAAGAAAACGCTACGGGAGTGTAAAGACCCCCACAATCGTAAGTTGGGGTACGCCAATACAACGAATATTAAAGAATCTTCACTCAGACGGGGTATAGAATCATTGTTCTTTTCACTTGGTGAAGGATTCCTGTTCACAAGCTATGAGCACGTAAAGAAACCTTTATGCACATGTTAATAGCACCACTCAGTGTGAGTCCCGGTACGAATGTACATTTATCTTTATAAAATCTGGGTAAAGAAAATTCTGCTGCCCTATAGATCTTTAAATAAGGTATAGGAAGTAGCGACGAGACTACACATTGCCTATTTTTTTGCTTTTTATGTATACACATTGAATGGAGAATACGTATAACACTTTGGAAACTTGAAGAGGAAGGCAAAGAACCTGCTACGGGCTTATATCATTCCACACTTACCGTGAGTAGGGTACGCCTACCATTCTTTCACAATATTCACGTCGATTTGATATGGGAAAAGAAACCTTTATGTGTGTGCCTCCCCCTTGTTCCAAGTGAGTGAGGTGCGCCCACAAGACTCTTTTCCCATCACAAAAGAAACTCACATGTTGTAATTAAATAGAGTCACACATTGTTATTTAATTTTATTTTTTATGGTACACATATCATCTGGAGTTGAGAGGATAATCATAGAGATTTGTTCAACGGAGCAAGAACCCGCTACGTGCACATACAGTGCCATCCACACTGTGAGTTGGGTACGCCCGTCTATGATCTCCTATCTTAAATCCAGATAATAGAAATTCATTTGTATTGGCTTACATCTAATTGGCGGTTTTTTCCTTTTTGATTTATCCTTGGAGAAATTATCTGAAAAACCATCAGACATATCAAAGGAAACACCGACGACCAGGGAAAAAAACACCTGGATGGTTGTTGCGCCTCAGAAGCTTGGGAAGTCCACCTCTGTATTTTTTGTATTATTGTTTTAGTTATTTGGTGATAACTAAGGATAAGTACGAGCTAGGGGCAGCATTGCGCCAAAGAAGGGTCATATCCTATATCCTTGTTCTGTATATTTCTTCTATGTATGTTTATGCCCTGACGAAAATGGGAGATGCCCATTGAAACGTTGGCTAATTGAGGCTGAGCGTTGTGTCTTTATTTATGCTGAGTGCCGCCGAATACCTACATATATATATATATATATATATTCCAACAAATGATGGCAGCCTGTTGTACATCTGTGAAGAGTGCCAGCTGATTTGGAGTTGTATATATATATATATATATATATATATATATATATATACCTGCTGACAAGGGGGGAGGCCTGGTGATAATGAATAGAGAGGATTATGAAAATGAAAATAAAGCTTACAGACTCCTCAATGATAGGAATTTTTATTTAAAATTGAGGAATGATCCAACAGAAGACTTTGTTTCGGATCTTAGACAGGGATATATAAATAAAGATGAATATCAATATATGATTAATAATAATCCTATTATCCGCATCTTTTATTTCCTCCCCAAAATCCATAAAAAATTAGACAAACCACCAGGCCGCCCTATTGTCGCGGGAATTTACTCTGTCACGTCACATATTTCAGAGTATGTAGAGATATTTCTTCAAAAATATGTCCTAAAACTTGACTCTTTTACAAAAGACACCACAGCAGTGTTACAGCAACTGAAGCACTTTACATGGGAGGTCGACTATTTGTGGGTCACTATTGACGTACAGTCACTCTACACATCCATTGTGCACCAAAAAGGCATAGATTCATGTAAGGAATTTTTATTGAATGACCCAGACCTTAATGAAGGACAGAATTTATCTGTTTATTAATTAATTTTATTCTTAAACATAACTATTTTAAATTTTTAAATGAGTTTTACCTTCAGGTCTGTGGGACCGCAATGGGGACAGTTTTTGCCCCTAGTTTTGCAAATTTGCACATGTGTAGTTGTGAGAAGAAGCATATCTATGATAATGATCTGGCTGCGAACATCGTCATGGACAGGAGATACATAGACGACATTCTTTTAATATGGAAAGGTGATATTGTATCTTTTAAAAAAATTATTTGATAACATCAGCATTAATAATTATAATTTATCATTTACATATAATGTTCAAGACAAAGAAATTGAATATTTAGATTTAGTCCTGATGGCAGATGGTGGGAACATAAGTTCTAAAAACTACATTAAGGAAGTTGATAAAAATAGCTACCTACACTACCAGAGTGGACATCTGAAAAGTTGGAAAACCAACATTGCAATAAAAATGAAGATTTTAATCAGCGATTGGACATATGCATCTAGATTCACAGAAAGAGGGTATCCCACACCCTTGATAGAACAAGCAAAAACTAGAGCCAAGGAGCAGAATAGATAGGATCTTTTGAAGTATAAAAATAAAGATCAGACAGAAAGTCAACATACCAATTTTATTACTACTTTTAACTCTGGAGAAACCAAACTAAGAAAGACACTCAATAAACATTGGGATATTTTAAAGCTAGATCCAATTCTAAAAGACACCCTACCTCAACAACCTAAAATTATTTTCAAGAAGGCTCGTAACCTGAAGGAGATTTTGGCCCCCAGCTTATTGAAACATCCCTCAAGCAACCCTACCAACTCTTGGCTTAACACCACAGGATTCTCTAGGTGCAACCAATGTTGTATCTGTAAATATGTACACAAAGATGGTAAACAGGTCGCAAATTTTAACTAAACAGTTTTCCACAAAATAAAACAAAAAATGAATTGCTTCACCACATATGTTATCTATTGCATGGAATGCACATGTGGGTACAAATATATAAACACTTGTTTACACATGCAGCAAATAGATATCCACTGCAGATGGAAGGACCAGCACATCCAGCATATAATGCAAAAAACCGAAGGTGTTTAATAGTAATAAATCATGATACTCATCATAACATGGGTAGACAGCAGCCTTATAAGTCCACATCAAACAAGTGGCAGCAGCACAATGAAAGTCCACTCCATGACAGGTGTCCTGACGGACCGTTTCGGCGTGCAAACGCCTTTCTCAAAGGGTAACCAAACAATGACAAATAATCATGATCTTAAAAAGCAGTGGAATGTACCACACTCACCACATGCCGGGGCAGCCCATCTCACATTCCCGCCGCGCTCCCGCTGTGTCCACGCCGCATCACCCTGCCGCGCTTCCGTCCCTCTGCCAGGAACCAAAGTTCCGGAAGTGGAACTAAAAGCGCTGGCCAGATCCCCGGAGAACTGTACATGCGGGAGCACCCGCCGGAAGTGAGTAGCGCTGCGTCACCGGTTGCCATGGTGACGTAGCGTCCCATAAACATAGAAGATCCAGAGTAAATATATACAAATAGATAAACTACACATGCGTTAACTGGACATATCACCAGTATCTCCAGTAGCAGAAAATGAATAAAAAGAAAGAAAACGAAAAAAATGAAAAAATTAGAATAAGGAGATTTATGTCAACCTAGCAATGTGTCGAGGGGATAGCGATATATTGCTTATATTAATGCCGCACATTAACCAAACTGGTGTGCAGTTACATCAGACTAATTAGGTATCCCCCACATTGTCCAGTATCATAAAAATCCCTAGACTGGATAACCTAAAAAAATGGGCAACAGAAGGATATATACACCAAAAGGAAAATAAGAGAAGCACAAAAAGATATAAAATCGAACATCAAGAGATATCTAGATATCAGGAAATAGGTCATTGGTCAAAACCAGACCACAAAGGTCCGGTCAGGTGCACCCATAAATCAGCTTAAATAAAAATGGACATATTTATTTCCTCATTCAGCCCTTGAGGGGCCAGGGATTGAAGGTTATAAATCCATTGGCTCTCGCGTTGAAGTAGACGCTTGTGTCGATCTCCCCCTCTTCTCAATGGGGGTATATGATCAATGGGCATAAACTTGAATTGATTCATCTTATGTCCACAGTAGGCAAAATGTCTGGCAACTGGGGGGGTAGTGTTATCCACCTTCAGTAATGCCTTTTTGACTGACGATCGGTGGGTTGCTATCCTCTCTTTCAGAGATCGGACAGTCTTACCCACATAGATTTTTTGGCATGGACAGATCACTATGTAGATCACGTATTTCGTGTCACAGTCCATGCGATGTTTAATGACAAATTTCTGACCTGTTTGTGCATGCTGCCAGCTGCTACCCGTAATGATGTATCCACAGTTGACGCATCCTGTACATTTAAAGGAGCCTTTCTTAGTACTAAGCCATGTGCTAGGCTTGTCGACTCTCGGACTGATGTCGGAATAGACCACATGTTGTCTAATACTCTGACTCCTCTTGTAGCAAAACATCGGGGGTTTCTTGCACATCTCCCCTATCAGAGGGTCCGTCTGAAGGATGTGCCAGTGTTGCATCATCACCGCCCTAAGTTTGCCAGACATAATGGAATAGGTATTTGAGAACATCATTCTCTCCTCCTTGGTCCTATCCTTAACTGCCATACTAAGAAGTTCCTCACGGTTGAGTGCAAGACATCTTCTTTTAGCACTCTCTACCTCTTTAGCGTCATAGCCTCTCTTAATAAAGCAATCGCCCATTTCTTTAAGCGTGCCATCAAGATCTTGCGGCCGGGATGTTATCCGAACTGCTCTTAGCAGTTGGGCATATGGTAAACCAGCTTTAAGGGGCTGGGGATGGAAACTAGATGCTAGAAGCAAACTGTTTCTGTCCGTGGGTTTCTTAAAAAGTTTGGTAACAAACTGTCCATTGATCACTGACACAGAAACATCAAGAAAATCTATCGTATCAACACTTGCTGTATGGGTGAACCTGATCGAACCAGGGAGCGAGTTAAGCTGCGCGACAAATCTCTCCAAGAGTTCCACCCCACCGGTCCAGACAAAAAATAAATCATCAATGTACCGTACGTACAAAGGAATAAATTTGGAAAAATTAACATCTGACATAATGTGGTTATTCTCAAAATCATACATAAAAAGGTTGGCATACGATGGGGCCATGTTCGACCCCATCGCAGTCCCCTTAAGCTGCAAATAAAAACTATTATCAAAAAGAAAATAATTTTTATGCAAAATAACCTCAATTAACAAAATCAGAAATTCAATAGCTGGACCGGTGTAGTGTATACTCGAGCAGAGAATTCGTCTGATTGCAGCCACTCCCTCCTCATGACCTATATTTGTATATAGGCTGGTGACGTCCATGGTCACCAGCATGCTGTTAGGAGGTGGCCCGTCAAGCTCTGAAAGTTTTTTCAAAAAATGTGTGGTGTCTCTTAACCAGAACGGAGTGTTCTGCACCACTGTCTGGAGGTGGAAATCCACAAACTGTGAGATGGGCTGGCATAAAGACCCTATGGAGGAGATTATTGGTCTCCCAGGCGGTGAGACCATAGACTTGTGGATTTTAGGTAACACATAGATGAGGGGAATCCGAGGATACTCCTGTATCAAAAACTCTGAAATCCCCTCATCTATCCACCCATTTGATAATCCAAGGCCTATAATGGCATCTATCTCAGTTTTGTATCTTGAGGTGGGGTCAAAACACAGTTTTTTATAACATGTCGAATCCGAAAGCTGCCGCTGAACTTCTTCCACATATCTATCATGATCCAACACCACTATCCCCCCGCCTTTGTCAGCGGGGCGGATAATGATGGCCTTGTTGTCACGTAAAGACTTCAATGCCATCATCTGCTCACGTGAAAGGTTGGATCTATGTATGTGGGACTTCTTAAATTCGGGCAATATATCCCGGCGAACAACACGCATGAAGGTGTCGATGGAAGCATTGTTACTGGGGGGATCAAATGTCGAACGTACTTTGAAGGGGTTGACATTAGTGACAGATATTTTAGTCTTCTGTCTAGCAAAATGGTCTTTCAATCTTAACTGGCGATGGAAACGGTATAATTCAGTTTCCAAATCAAAGGTTTTTTGTTTATAAGTAGGAACAAAGGTAAGACCTTTGTTCAATACTTCTAATTCGGGTTCAGTAAGTTGGTATGCCGATAAGTTAAAAACCATTATTTCCCCTTCCCCTTGCGACTTTTGTTTTTTTCTATGTTTGGAGCCTCCCCTTCTACAAGATTTTTTCCTCTTCGCCCGGTGCGTGTGGACGTGCCCTCTCCTAAAAAAGAAGCCTTAGCACCCCTAGGGGCCAGTTCAGTTTCACTCTGAGAGGAATCCACATCAGTGAATTCTGTATCATCCCTCCTCCTGTTGCCAAAGCCCCCTCTCCAGTTTCTCCGTATAGGCTGACCTGATAACCAGGGATATACTTTGGCATCCCTGTACAAATATATAGGCAAAACGAAGAGGCCTCTGAAAATAAGAATTCAGGAACATATTAGGGCTATTAAAAACAAGATGGAGAACCACTCTGTTCCTAAACACTTTTTAAATACACATAAATCTAATCCTGGTCATATCTCTTTTAAGGCCATAGAACACGTTGTCTTGGGAGAGAGGGGTGGAGATAGGGACAAGAAACTATCCCAGAGGGAAATGTTTTGGATTTATTCCTTGAATACCCTAACCCCCTTCGGACTAAATGACTCATATGAAATAGCACCTTTGGTACTTGTGTACTATCACGGCCCCCATCTCATCCCATCTCATTGCATACCATAAGGCTTAAGATGGTATGCAATGAGATGAGATGTGCTGCGATAGGACCCGATCTTATACAATTTAAAATTGTATACCATTTTATATGGCATACGATGAGATGAGATGAGATTTTAAATTGTATAAGCACAATTGGTGCTTTCAAGGTCAATTGGCCCCCCTATAAGATTTTTAATTGTATAAGCACCCTAATGGGTGCTTACAATGTTAAATGGACCCCCATGCCACCCCCACTATCAACGCCAACGTTGATTCACGTTGGTTCGCGTCCTCTGACCTTTTCATACCCCCACTATCCATGTCGGCGTGGAGTTGATTTTATATAGTGTGGCGAGTGCAGCGAGCCACCGAGCCCGAAGCGTGGCGAGCGCAGCGAGCCCCGCGAGGGGACGCGTAATACATGTAAAGTATTAGGGTGCTTATACAATTAAAAATCTTATAGGGGGGCCAATTGACCTTGAAAGCACCCATTAGTGTGCTTATACAATTTAAAATCTCATCTCATCTCATTGTATGCCATTGTATGCCATATACAATGGTATACAATTTTAAATTGTATAAGATCCCATAAGATGGAAATCGTGGCAGCCGTGATAATACACAAGTACCGCACCTTTTATCTGATTGTTATTATGTTTCGCACATAATAGACGGAGGTCAAGTGGCAAAATAATTTTAGTGTTAAGAAAATGTTTTATACTGTTATATATTATTTTTGTATATCTGTCCGTATATTTATATTTCACAATCTATTTTTATGTATATTGATGCTGCTATACATATATATTTATATTTTTAATATTGTCAATATATTTCTGCCTACCTATAAACCTATATGCTTGTATATACATTTCTGTATTGTAAACCTTTGACATAATAACATCTGTAGAATGCAGCCATTCAACACACTGCTACAGTGGATCCACATTGAGCAGTGTGAGTGGAGGCATGGATTCATGATGTTTATCTGATAAACTTTGCTCAGTACTACCTGCAATGCAATGATATTTGTAATCATAATCTTTATTGTAAGACACTAATAGTGAAGTACAGGGGCGTAACTACCATAGGTGCAGGGGGTGCAGCTGCTATGGGGCCCAGAGCTGAGAGGGGCCCACTTTGCCTGTCAAAGTATCATGTTCTATATACATTTTTTCAGCATTAGTTGATGAATAGGGGCCCTTACAAACTTTTGCTATGGGGCCCACATGTATCTAGTTACGCCACTGGTGAAGTACGTCGTAATTTTGCAATATACCTTATTATATATGATTAATACTGTCAATATGATCCATGAAGGAATGCCTTATAACATAACAGTCACCGCAGCCTCATCTGTGCAAGTGCAGTGGAGCTATATATAGTAATACATACTACATGCAGCCATACCCGAAATAGCGCTGGTTTGCACATGCGCGATGAATCTCTGACATCATCGCGAGTCCCGCACATGCGCGATAGGCTACCCATTGAAGAAAACTACAGTAGCAATGGACGCCTGAACAGAAAACACTCTTGTGATATTGCGGAGTGCCCACACATGTGCACTTGATCTAAAACACTGTGAAACAGGTCCCGGTTGTTGCCATGACACCGCGGGAATCGGGTGCATGCGCAGTCCGCACTTCCAGATGCCAGCCACTTAAGGGTAATTCTATAACCTATTTATACCCCTTGAATTCTGGTCACCTCATCTTTATGCCCTGATGAAGTCCCATACCACAAGATAAAGGGATGAAACCGGTTGGGCTAATACCTCTTCATCCCCCTCTGGCATCACAACCAGATAAGCTATAAAAAACTTTTGCTGATGTAAGGGTCCACCCACACTGTTTCTACTTTATATATATTTTTTATGTGAATTGTATTTGTTTTAAATAAATGTCTATTTTACAAAACAATATCACACTATTAGTTTTTCCCGTGTTGGGAGACTTTTTTGGTTTTAAGGGCTGCGGATGACACCGGCCGGATACACCACCTGGATACATATAATCCAAGTGTGAGTTTCACACTAACAAATCTACTAATATCTTTTTCTCACAAAGGTGATCACTTTGTTTAATATAACCAGTATAAACCACTAGGTGGCGTTGTTCACCAATTTATCTTTATATATTTTTTTATGCACAAGCACCTATATCATTGAGTTTTTTTTTTCTCACAAAAGTCACATATTTACTATCTCTCGAATATATAATGACCCGCTACCCCTGATACTTCCCCCATGTCTGATATGTTCCAATGAGACGGGCAGAGAGGAAGGAAAAGGGAAGGAGATCGCTCAGGAGAGAGATACTGCTACATGCAAATTTTCAGCTAATTGCTGGTACGCGCATTTATATATTCTTAGAAGGATTGTTGTAACACCGATTATCTTAGAACACTGAAGGCGCAGAAGCCATACCACTTTTCTCACGTACTTTCTGGTCCTACGGAAATTAGGACATTTTGATGACTTCTGGCGACACAGTTTAAATTCTGGAGTGTTCTTTTAGATGTTATTTTGATGCGATATAACTATTGCAGTCACTATTTTCACTTTCACAATCAAAGTCACATACCAGATTAAATACTGGGACACACTAAGTGAGTACAAGCGCTATCAGTGTACCACACACTATATACATATATCTATATCTATATATATCTAAATATATATAGATCTCTCTCTCTCTCTCTCTCTCTCTCTCTCTCTCTCTCTCTCTCTCTATATATATATATATATATATATATATATATATTATTAGTAAGCCCGTTGTAAGCAAATGTCTCTGTGTTTGTACATATGTGAGAAAGAGATGTCGTTTCACTAGCTGCCAACAAATGTGAGTGTTTCAGAGACACATAGACACACACACACACACACACACAGTGTGCACCAGGAGGGGTGGTGGAATGCGTCCTCCGAGTTTTTCATTACCCCACTATCCACGTCGGCGTGGAGTTGATTTTTTATAGTGAAGCGGGCGGAGTGCAGCGAGCCCCGCGAGGGGACGTGGAATAAATGTAAAGTAATCCGCGTCCCCTCGCCACGCTTTGGGCTCGGTGTCTCGCTGCGCTCGCCATACTATATAAAATTAACTCCACACCAACGTGGATAGTGGGGGTATGAAAAGGTTGGAGGACGCGTTCCGCCGCCGCTCGCCACGCTTCGGGGTGGCGTGGATAGTGGTGGGGTGCGTTAAACCTATTTTTGGGGCATACAATCATATTAATGTATACCTAAAGTCATGGCATCGCAAACCCTATGCGATCGTATGAGATTTTGCGGGAGGTGCGATGCTATGCAATGCGATATTGTGGTGTAAAAAAAAAAGTGTGATGCGATTTTCCTACGTTACCGTCCGTATGCTAATTGGGCACCCAACTAACTAACTAACTAACTAACTAACTAACTAACATATAAGTACCAATTTTTCATATAGGCTTATACAGTCAAACACAATTATTTTTAAAATTAATGTTATGGGAAAATGTCATGTTGGCCTTTGTGCTTAATCAGCATTTACAATTTTGGGCAGACATCATACTTGATAAGCGATGGAATTTAGTTAAAATTGCACAGAACTGGATCCATGTGCAAATACATAAGTAACATTTCCTTTCAGCACTTTTTTTTTATCACCCATATTTTCTCTTTCCTTATTTTACTATCCTCCGCCCACTTTTTAATCCTCATTTTGTACAATGCATCCTCTAACAACTCCTCTTACTGCAGAGCTGCAGTACTGGTTTCCATGACAACATTTACTGTCAGGACCACTAAATAGAATAGAAATGCTGAGCCAGTGCTAGGTCAGGTGAGGGATCTGACAGCAGCACTATTACAATTCCTATCATGCTAATTAAGACAATATTACAGTTATATTATAATTTGTAGATTTTATAGACATATTCATATTTGGGGGTATTTTCAGTAACCTTTTCAGTAAACTTATTATAAAGATCTTCTGCTGTTCACCATCTGAACAAAGAGAAAAAAAAAAGTGTGAAGAGTTTAAATGGGTTACGAGGGAATTATAGGGCCTAAATCAGAGCTGATAGCAGGACAAATGTGTTCTCATAATGGGCAAAACAATGTGCCCTGCAGGTGGGGCAGATGTAACATGTTCAGAGAGATTTAGATTTGGGTGAGCTATTTTGTTTTTGTACAGGGTAAATACTGACTGCTTTATTTTTACAGTGCATTTTAGATTACAATTGGAACACACCTAACCCAAATCTAATGCTGTGTACCCATGGTGTGATTTGCACTATCAATTTTGATATTGGTAGCCATTGGATCGGCCCAATTGGACACAGCTTAACTGTCTCTGCACATGTTACAATTGTCCCAACTGCAGTGTAGCATGGGTTTGCCCATTCTGAGAACACATTTGCCCTACAATTAACCCCTTCCTGACAGAGCTAGTTTTTGCGTTCCTGACAGAGCCATTTTTTTCAAATCTGACATGTCTCACTTAAGTGGGGATAACTTTTTTTTGCTTTTACTTATCCCAGTGATTTTGAGATTGTTTTTTCGTGACACATTGTACTTCAAATTAGTGGTAAATTTGGGTCGATACAGTCTGTGTTTTTTTGTGAAAAATACCAAAATATCGTGAAAAAATGGAAAATTTAGCGATTTGCAAAATGTTAAATTTTCTGCTTGTGAGACAAATAATCTTACCACTCAAAATAGTGAATAACTAACATAGACCATATGTCTACTTTATGTTGACATCATTATTTCAACTTCCTTTTAATTTTTTGGGACACTAGGAGGCTTACAATATGAATAGCAAATTCTCAAATTTTCAAGAAAATTTCAAATACTGATTTTTTTAGGGACCAGTTCAGTTCTGATGTGACTTTGAGGGACTTGTATGTGAGACACCCCCATAAATGATGCCATTTCAAAAACTGCACCCCTCACAGTATTCAAAACAGCATTTTGGAAGTTTGTTAACCCTTTAGGTGTTTCACAGGAATTAAAACAAAGTGTAGGTGAAATTTCAAAATTTCTTTTTTTTTGCAGATTTGCAATTTTAATACATTTTTCTAAGGAACACAGTACATTTTACTAGAGAAATGTGACTGAAAATTGATTCCCCCAATTCTTTTGTTTTCATAAATATCCTATATGTGGCCCTAGTGTGCACGGTGACCAAACCACAGGCTTCATAATAGAAGGAGCACCTACTTGATTTTGGAGCCTCCTTTTTATGAGATTATTTTTTAGGCACCATGTAGGTTTCTAGGCACCATAAGATGCTAAAAGTTAGGAACCCCCCCACAAGTGACCCCATTTTGCAAACTACACCCCTCAGGGAATTCATCTAGGGGTATAGTGTACATTTCAAACCCCCAGGGGTTTCACCAATTGTGGTACAACTGGGCAGTGAAAATGAAAAATTATTTTTTTTACACAAAAATACAGTTCTGGCTCCAAATTTGTCATTTTCAGAAGGTATGAAGGAGACAAAGCACCCCAAAATCTGTGCCCCAATTTCTCCCGAGTACGGCAATGCCTCACATGTGACCAAAAAATACCAGTTGGGTGCATGGCAGGACTCAGAAGGGAAGGAGTGATTTTTGGATTTTGCAGCTCAGATTCTGGTGGAATTTTGGTGGGTGCTATGTCGCATTAGCAAGACCCCCAAAGCACCAATACAGTGGAACCCCCCCACAAGTCACCCCATTTTGAAAACTACACCCCTCAGGGAATTCATCTAGGGGTATAGTGTACATTTCAAACCCCCAGGGGTTTCACCAATTTTGATACAAGTGGGCAGTGAAAATGAAAAATTACATTTTTTTACACAAAAATGCAGTTCTGGCTCAAAATTTTTCATTTTCAGAAGGTATGAAGGAGAAAAAGCACCCCAAAATCTGTGCCCCAATTTCTCCCGAGTACGGCAATGCCTCACATGTGACCAAAAAATACCAGTTGGGTGCATGGCAGGACTCAGAAGGGAAGGAGTGATTTTTGGATTTTGCAGCACAGATTCTGGTGGAATGAATGGTGGGTGCTATGTTGCACCAATACAGTGGAACCCCCCCACAAGTCACCCCATTTTGCAAAGTACACCCCTCAGGGAATTCATCTAGGGGTATAGTGTACATTTCAAACCCCCAGGGGTTTCACCAATTTTGATACAAGTGGGCAGTGAAAATGAAAAATTACATTTTTTTACACAAAAATGCAGTTCTGGCTCAAAATTTTTCATTTTCAGAAGGTATGAAGGAGAAAAAGCACCCCAAAATATGTGCCCCAATTTCTCCCGAGTACGGAAATGCCTCACATGTGACCAAAAAATACCAGTTGGGTGCATGGCAGGACTCAGAACGGAAGGAGTGATTTTTGGATTTTGCGGCTCAGATTCTGGTGGAATTTTGGTGGGTGCTATGTCGCATTAGCAAGACCCCCCAAGCACCAATACAGTGGAACCCCCCCACAAGTCACCCCATTTTGAAAACTACACCCCTCAGGGAATTCATCTAGGGGTATAGTGTACATTTCAAACCCCCAGGGGTTTCACCAATTTTGATACAAGTGGGCAGTGAAAATGAAAAATTACATTTTTTACACAAAAATGCAGTTCTGGCTCGAAATTTTTCATTTTCAGAAGGTATGAAGGAGAAAAAGCACCCCAAAATCTGTGCCCCAATTTCTCCCGAGTACGGCAATGCCTCACATGTGACCAAAAAATACCAGTTGGGTGCATGGCAGGACTCAGAACGGAAGGAGTGATTTTTGGATTTTGCAGCTCAGATTCTGGTGGAATTTTGGTGGGTGCTATGTCGCATTAGCAAGACCCCCCAAGCACCAATACAGTGGAACCCCCCCACAAGTCACCCCATTTTGCAAAGTACACCCCTCAGGGAATTCATCTAGGGGTATAGTGTACATTTCAAACCCCCAGGGGTTTCACCAATTTTGATACAAGTGGGCAGTGAAAATGAAAAATTACATTTTTTTACACAAAAATGCAGTTCTGGCTCAAAATTTTTCATTTTCAGAAGGTATGAAGGAGACAAAGCACCCCAAAATCTGTGCCCCAATTTCTCCCGAGTACGGCAATGCCTCACATGTGACCAAAAAATACCATTTGGGTGCATGGCAGGACTCAGAAGGGAAGGAGTGATTTTTGGATTTTGCAGCTCAGATTCTGGTGGAATTTTGGTGGGTGCTATGTCGCATTAGCAAGACCCCCCAAGCACCAATACAGTGGAACCCCCCCACAAGTCACCCCATTTTGCAAACTACACCCCTCAGGGAATTCATCTAGGGGTATAGTGTACATTTCAAACCCCCAGGGGTTTCACCAATTTTGATACAAGTGGGCAGTGAACATGAAAAATTACATTTTTTACACAAAAATGCAGTTCTGGCTCAAAATTTTTCATTTTCAAAAGGTATGAAGGAGAAAAAGCACCCCAAAATCTGTGCCCCAATTTCTCCCGAGTACGGCAATGCCTCACATGTGACCAAAAAATACCAGTTGGGTGCATGGCAGGACTCAAAAGGGAAGGAGTGATTTTTGGATTTTGCAGCTCAGATTCTGGTGGAATTTTGGTGGGTGCTATGTCGCATTAGCAAGACCCCCCAAGCACCAATACAGTGGAACCCCCCCACAAGTGACCCCATTTTGCAAACTACACCCCTCAGGGAATTCATCTAGGGGTATAGTGTACATTTCAAACCCCCAGGGGTTTCACCAATTTTGATACAAGTGGGCAGTGAACATGAAAAATTACATTTTTTACACAAAAATGCAGTTCTGGCTCAAAATTTTTCATTTTCAGAAGGTATGAAGGAGAAAAAGCACCCCAAAATCTGTGCCCCAATTTCTCCCGAGTACGGCAATGCCTCACATGTGACCAAAAAATACCAGTTGGGTGCATGGCAGGACTCAAAAGGGAAGGAGTGATTTTTGGATTTTGCAGCTCAGATTCTGGTGGAATTTTGGTGGGTGCTATGTCGCATTAGCAAGACCCCCCAAGCACCAATACAGTGGAACCCCCCCACAAGTGACCCCATTTTGCAAACTACACCCCTCAGGGAATTCATCTAGGGGTATAGTGTACATTTCAAACCCCCAGGGGTTTCACCAATTTTGATACAAGTGGGCAGTGAACATGAAAAATTACATTTTTTACACAAAAATGCAGTTCTGGCTCAAAATTTTTCATTTTCAGAAGGTATGAAGGAGAAAAAGCACCCCAAAATCTGTGCCCCAATTTCTCCCGAGTACGGCAATGCCTCACATGTGACCAAAAAATACCAGTTGGGTGCATGGCAGGACTCAGAAGGGAAGGAGTGATTTTTGGATTTTGCAGCACAGATTCTGGTGGAATGAATGGTGGGTGCTATGTTGCACCAATACAGTGGAACCCCCCCACAAGTCACCCCATTTTGCAAACTACACCCCTCAGGGAATTCATCTAGGGGTATAGTGTACATTTCAAACCCCCAGGGGTTTCACCAATTTTGATACAAGTGGGCAGTGAAAATGAAAAATTACATTTTTTTTACACAAAAATGCAGTTCTGGCTCAAAATTTTTCATTTTCAGAAGGAATGAAGGAGACAAAGCACCCCAAAATCTGTGCCCCAATTTCTCCCGAGTACGGCAATGCCTCATGTGTGACCAAAAAGTGGCAGGACTCAGAAGGGAAGGAGTGATATTTGGATTTTGCAGCACAAATTCTGGTGGAATGATGGTGGGTGCTATGTCGCATTAGCAAGACCCCCAAAGCACCAATACAGTGGAACCCCCCCACAAGTGACCCCATTTTGCAAACTACACCCCTCAGGGAATTCATCTAGGGGTATAGTGTACATTTCAAACCCCCAGGGGTTTCACCAATTTTGATAAAACTGGGCAGTGAACATGAAAAATTACATTTTTTTACACAAAAATGCAGTTCTGGCTCAAAATTTTTCATTTTCACAAGGAATGAAGGAGACAAAGCACCCCAAAATCTGTGCCCCAATTTCTCCCGAGTACGGCAATGCCTCACATGTGACCAAAAAATACCAGTTGGGTGCATGGCAGGACTCAGAAGGGAAGGAGTGATTTTTGGATTTTGCGGCTCAGATTCTGGTGGAATGAATGGTGGGTGCTATGTGGCATTAGCAAGACCCCCGAAGCACGGTGAAATTATGAACCTAATATTCCATAGATGTGTGGTATATTTTAAAACACTCCTTTATACATAGGCCGGGTTTGTCGGGGCAAGTGTCACACTGGAAAATAGTTTGCTTTCTTATTCCCTTTTTATAGCAAACTTTGCACCTTTTTTGTGTCCTGCCCTTTTTTCCAGTGGAGGGGATTTCATCAGGAAAATGCTGCCCTGGTACAATACGGGGGCCAGTACTAGAAGTACTGGGGCCCTCTGCCTGCTGGTTCCCAAATATTAGGCCCTTTATGACTTCCTCTTGAAAGTGCATAAATGTCCCCCTCTGGCCGGTAGAACGGAATAGCACGTAAGCGTTATACAGTGCCATCTGGATGATATACACGGCCACCTTCTTGTACCAGATTTTTGTTTTCCGCAGGGCACTGTACGGCTTCAGTACCTGATCTGAAAGATCCACTCCGCCCATGTACCTATTGTAATCCAGGATACAATTAGGTTTGGAGGTGTGGGTACTGGTACCTCGTACAGGGACGGAGGTGGTACTGTCTCCGTGAATTGTTGTCAGTATAAGGACATCCCTCTTGTCCTTATATTTGACCAACAACATATTTTCGTTGCATATTCCCCTGCTTTCACCCCTTCTCATTACTTGGGCAATGTGCGTTTTTGGGAGGCCTCTTTGGTTCTTGCGCACAGTACCGCAAGCTGCTGTACCTCTTGAACCAAGGGCCTTAAACAGGGGGATGCTAGTGTAAAAGTTATCCACATAGAGGTGATAACCTTTATCCAGGAAGGGGTGCACTAAATCCCAGACAATTTTCCCACTAACACCTACGAGGGAGGGGGGGCATTCTGGCGGTTGAATTCTTGAATCCTTCCCTTCATAAACCCTAAACCTGTGGGTGTACCCTGAGGTGCTTTCACACAGTTTATACATTTTTATGCCATACCTTGCCCTCTTACTGGGAAGGTACTGGCGGAATTTAACCCTTCCTTTAAAATGTATAAGGGACTCGTCGATACAAATAAATTTTTCAGGGATGTACACCTCTTCAAATTTGGCACTGAAATGATCAATGACCGGCCTGACTTTGAATAGCCGGTCAAAGGTGGGATCATCTCTGGGTGGGCACTGTGCATTATCGGTGTAATGTATAAATTTAAGAATTGTCTCAAATCGAGTCCGGGGCATGGCCATACGGTAAAATGGAGTACTGTACAGAACATCTGTACTCCAATATTGCCTAATTTCTGGCTTTTTTACTATGCCCATATGAAACACCAGACCCCAAAACGTCATCATCTCTACTGCATCTACAGGGGTCCACCTAGCAAATGATGACGTGGGGTTTTGAGCAATAAACTGCTGGGCATATAAATTAGTTTGGTCCACCATTAAATTTATAAAATCATCAGAGAAAAATAATTTGAAAAAGTCAATTTCTCTGAGACCTGTGGAATCAAATTGGATTCCTGGCATGGCCAAAAACTCAGGAACCTGGGGCTCAAAATTGTCTGGTGGTGGGGTCCATACTAGATCAATTATTGGGGGGGGAATCTCAGCTGATCTACGGGGGCGTCTTTGAGGGGGTCCCTCATCACCAGAGGAGGAAGAGGAGCTTAAGACGAATCCTTCAAATTCCCCGCTTGCATCACTGCCTGTGTCAGAGTCAGAGGCAAGCATGGCATATGCCTCCTCCACTGAATACATTCTCCTGGATGACTGGGAGGACATTTGGGAGGACATTTGGGAGGACATTTGGGATGCCATTTTTATTTTTGTGTTACTGGTAGTGAAATGTTTCAACACGTGTATAGTGTAGGGGGGGGTACAAACTTTATTTCAATCCGGGGGGTATGTAGTGTGTATGTGGTGCAGAAAAAAAAAAATACTTTATACCAATAAAAAAAAAAAAAATGAAGGGGTTAAAAATAAAAAATTGAAGGGGTTAAAAAAAAAAAAAAAAAGGTCCTGCGCCAAAAATTGAGCACAGATGTTGGTCAGTAACGTCTGTCACTGAACAGCGCTCAAAGGCAACAGGAATCTGATCAAAAAAAAAAAAAAAATTGATCAACCCTGTGCCGAAAAAGCTGATCAGTGATGTACGTCACTGATCGGCGCACAGTGGCCACAGGACACCCACAAAATCAGTGTGTGTAAAAAAAAAATTAAAAAAAGACCCCACAGCACTCACAAAAAAAAAAAAAGGTGATCAGTGATGCGACACTGATTACCAGCAGTGAGGGACAGCAGGTGCACAACCTTTGGTGCAACTGACAGTGCAACTGGCAGCAACTGACAGGTATATATATAAAAAAAAAACCTCTGCGCCCCCAAAAAGTTGCTGATCAGCACAGATATACTGATCAGCACAAAAGGGGGGGTAGCAGACACAAAATATACACTCTCTATCACTCTCTGTCACTATCTCTCTCTATCTCTCTATCTCTCTATCTCTCACTATCTCTCACTATCTATCACTCTAGGACACTGCAGCAGCAGCACTGACAGTTATATGTATAAAAAAAAAACTGCACCCCCAAAAAGGGGGGGTAGCAGACACAAAATATACACTCTCTATCACTCTCTGTCACTATCTCTCTCTATCTCTCTATCTCTCACTATCTATCACTATCTATCACTCTATGACACTGCAGCAGCAGCACTGACAGTTATATATATAAAATAAAACCCCTGCACCCCCAAAAAGGGGGGGTAGCAGACACAAATCTCTCTATCTCTCTACCTCTCACTATCTATCACTATCTATCACTATCTATCACTGTATGACACTGCAGCAGCAGCACTGACAGTTATATATATATAGAAAACCCCTGCACCCCCAAAAAGGGGGGGTAGCAGACACAAAATATAGCTCTCTCTGTCACTATCTCTCTATCTCTCTCTATCTCTCTCTATCTCTCTCTCTATCTTTCTATCTCTCTATCACACTGCAGCAGCAGCAGGAAGTCTCAGGAAGTCAGATCCAGGAAGCGTCCAGCACGCTACAAGCAGTGATAAGGTGATCAGGTAAGGTATTTGCAAGGATCAGGTAAGTATTAGCAAGGATCAGGTCGGTATTCACGGCAGGCAGGCACGGTGACCGTTCTGCACGCTATTCCAGACCGGAATGGCGTCTGCAGCGCAGTCACCGTCAGTTTAAATGTCGCGCCTTGGCTGTGATTGGTCCGTGGGTCCCACGGACCAATCACAGCCTTGGGGGCAGGTGGGGTGAGGGTGGGGTGAGGTGTCATCGTCACCGATGACCCCCTCATGCCCCCTGACGCCCGGCGGTGATTGACACCTGTGTTACCGAGCGTCCGATTCGCTGGTAACACAGGAAAACGCTGTGAATGGCTGTTCACACTGAACAGCCAATCACAGCGATCGCCGACGGGGGGGCGACATCGCAGCCCCCCCTGGGCATGCAGGGACATGTCTGCTGTCAGGGACAGCAGACATCGTCCCTCTGTCACTGCGTCTCGAGACGCAGTGACAGTTTAAACTCATGACGTACATTTATGCCATGTGTCGGGAAGTACCTCCCGGCCATGACGTAAATGTACGTCAAATGTCGGGAAGGGGTTAAGTGACTTAGGCCCATTGCCTGATTCATTACCACACACAATATACATGTAATGCCAATGTACTTGCAGATAAGCAATTTTTAATAACCTCCACACGAGGTTCACAAAGGGTGCTTGATTTTATCTGCTATTTAAGCAGCTTCTGTTTGTACTACATGCATTCCTGATGAGGGTTATAAATAAACCGAAACGAAGATTTCAGCACTTGCACCAAATGTCATTATTCCCTTATAAAACCAGAGAGTGCCGCACGTAATTGCACTTTATCTACACCCTCAGGTGAGGGCACCAGGTGAAGAAGTCATTGCATAACGGGTAAGTGCCAGATACCCACTGTACCTATCAATATGGGAGTACTGAATCCCTAATCGGGGCACCACGGAGCAACTGTTACATCCTTCAGTGAATCAACACAGTCTGACATCCATACAGTTCGCAGCAGAGGCATGACGGATACCAATCCAGCCGAGGTACCGGGATTCCTTGCCTATAGGTGAGCTTCTATCCCTATGGACAGTGACGCGGATCGGATACTCTTCAAAGAGAAGCTAGCTCAAACCTCGACTGAGGACACAGCGGAGCAGCACTTCTATAAACTACGCAAACTCAAGAAAAGGGAAATAGACTTTTTTCTACACGGTGTATCATTATCAGACTACTACAGAGAGAAAAAGATCCCTCAGGGATTCAGGATACACAACACACCGACAATTGGCAGATACAACGCAGAGTTCTGCTGCAAGTGGGCAGCAGTGCTCAATATGGCTTTGTTTGATTTAATTCTACTGGTCATCGAAGAAGCACAACGTGAACTATAAGCAACCAGAGATAAAATAAGCAAGCTAGAAACCGAGTGTTTATCTACTGTACCGGGACGTCTGATAAGTCAGAGGATTTGATCAACAAATTGACATCGCAGGTGGACAAGTATAAAAAAGACTTAATTAAATGTAAAAATTACAAGTTTGAAAGAGTTAACAAAGATTACCTCAGGGTTGCCAACCCTCCCGGAATGGCCGGGAGGATCCCGAAAATCCCTCCCAGATTCCGGCTGTCCCCTTCCCCCCTCATGTACCTTGTGGTGGTGTAAGAGTTAAATTGCCGCGATTCGTGGCATTTCGTCGGAAGGGGGCGGGGCTAAATATGCAAATTGAGCATATTTTGCCCCGTCCCCTCATCGGAGACCCGCGTATTGCGGTATTTGCATTACTGGGGGCAGGGACTGATGATGTCTCCTCTCCGGGGTTCTCCCGGAGAGGAGATTGTAAAAGTCGGCAACCCTGGATTACCTACAAAACCGAATCTACTTCTGGGTCAATAACACCAGACCATATCCTCAACACAATCGTTCAAAAACATACAGACGCAAATGCCGCAATCCTCTGGACACTGATACATCTAACGGTGGTGCATCTTCCAACAGTGAACAAGACTCCCTACCAGGTACCTCCTCCGGTAAACACCCTTTAGGAGTACGTACCCAGGCACAAAAAATAAGAGGAAAAGAACCCGCCGGGCAAAGCAGTGCGAAAGGCAGAGGAAAGCAGAAAGTAAACAAGAAATAAACATAATTGACTTATCTCAAAGGACCCTTTCAGCTGACGAGATGTCCATTTTAAGGAAGGGACTAAGGGCCCCCATACATTAGGCCGACTTGTCTGAAAGACAAGTCGGAACTTATGTCCCCTGAGCTCTTCCGGCAGCTCCCCGGGAGAGCTCACTACGATTTGGCACTTGATGTGCCATTTTTCACATGGGATAAATTGCATGCGATTTATCCCATGTAAATTCCCGGGGAGCTGCAGGCGGTCTGGAGTCCGAGCTGGATGGGGTCCAGGGTGGGCAGGAGTCTCCGCAGTGTCCAGCTGGATGGTCACTGCGGAGACCGTGCGGTCAGTGGCGGCAGTGTTTTGAAAACAATTCAAACTATAGGCTGGCCGCTGAGAGAGGATGCGCTCTCAACCAATCAGCGACCTAGTTGATGATTGGCTGGGAGCGCTCTCTCCCTCAGCCAATCAGCAGCAGGCCTATTGTTTGAATTGTTTTCAAAACACAGCCGCCGCTGACCAGCGCAGTGTTTCTGCAGAGCCGCCCCGGACCCTGCACCCGCCGCCCACCCCGCCGCCCCACTACCACTACAGACTAGGTCCCAAGTCGGGTGATCGGACATGCAGCAGGTCTGACCACCCGACGCAGATCCAATGCGCACGGGACCGCGCATCGGATCTGAGGGGGCATCAAAACTAGCCGATTTTGGTCCGATTTTCGGCCAGATTCGACTGATCTAACCTAAAGCTGAAAGAATATTTCAATAACAGAACCAATATCAGACCAGTCACAGAAGATTGCCCAATAAGAAAGAAAAGTATATTTTGACCCACAATCTAATAACCCTGCGATCAAAAGCTTCACAAATATAGATGATTGGCAAGATTAAACAACAAAATGAATTTATCAATCCACAGATCAATCTCACTAAAGCAGAACACCAGGCGCTGCAACAACTTTCAGGGTACAAGGACATTGTAATAAGACCCGCAGGGGGGTGCTTTGGTTGTGCAGGGTATAGATACCTATCGTGGAGAAGCATTGTGACAATTAGCAGATGCAAATGTCTACATCAAATTGGAGGGAGACCCCACGACAAAGTATTCCAAAGATCTGGAGGATCTATTACAGAAAGCAGTCAAGCACGATTGGATTACAAATGAAACAGCAACTACCTTACTAGCTACAAACCCGAAGGTCCCGATCTTCTGTACGATCCCAAAACTCCATAAGGATAAAAACAACCCCCCAGGTAGACCGATCCTATCGGCTCGGGACTCTCTTTTCTATGATGTGTCCAAATACTTGGATTTTTATTTGCAGCCTGTAGTCCAACAGGAACCTACTTACCTTAAAGACAACAACACTTTCCTAGACAAATTGGACTCTCTAAGAACTTTACCAGCCAATTGCCTACTATGCACCACAGACGTCACAAGCCTCTGTACGAACATTCCTATAGAACAGGGAACTGAAGCAGTACATAAGTTACTATATAATTCTGACTGTTATGTGGGCCCGCATATTCCTTTCTTTATTAAACTTCTTCACATGGCTTTGGACAGAAATTACTTTCTATTTGATGGAGTAATGTATAGGCAGGTGCAAGGCTGCGCGATGGGCAGTTGTGTGCCACCTGCCTATGCAAATGCCTTTATGTTTGACATTGAAAAACGGTTGTTCTTCTCAGATGAATATGCCAGTAAAATACACTTTTTTATAAGATATATAGATGATCTGTTTATAGTATGGCTAGACACCAAAGAAGCATTCATTGATATGATGGATCATATCAACAAACTGGATCCCAATATTAAATTTACATTCGAGGTCGAACTTAATTGTGTACACTACCTTGATGTAGCTGTCATTAACAGAAATAATGAAATAATTACCTCTCTCTACACAAAACCAACAGACTGCAATACATTATTAGCAGCAGCCAGTTTCCATCCTACACCTCTAAAAAGAGGTCTCCCGTACTCGCAGTTCTTTCGGGTACATAGAATATGCACAGACCCCACTGATGAATTTACGCAAATACAGAAAATGAAAACCAAATGTCTGCAAAGGGGAAATTCCAATAAGGTACTGGAACTGGTGATCACTAAAACATAAGAAACCCCCAAGAAAGGTCTTATGACCAGTAATAAACCAAACACAGAAGACTGTATGGTCTGGGTTAATACATACACCACTGCAAGTGACACGCTCAGCAAGGCAGCTAAAAAACACTGACCCATAATACAAAATTATCCGGGATTAACACCCCTTAACAAAAGTAACGCCTACTACCCTGTAATAGAAGGGGGAGAAATCTTATGCTGCTTTCCCACTGCAGACCAGTTTAAAGTACTGGTAATCTTAAATGGTATTTAAAACGGTATTAGCATTCCCACTGCAGCAGATTACCGTTTTAAGTTTCATTCCCATTGCAGTGAACCGTGTAAAATGTGGAGTGCCTAACACCCCCCCCAGTGTAAAGAGTGCCTAATCCCTCCCCCCCCAAGTGTAAAGAATGCCTAACCCCCCGTAGCTGCCCTGTGCCCCCACCTCCCCTCCCTTTGTACTTACCTGCACGGGGATGCAGGTCAGTGGGGAGGCAGCGGGGGTCCATGCAGGGTCCATGCGGGGTGTAGGCAGTCCCAGTGCCTGATGAGAACTAGTAGTTCTCACTTTGCGCATATTTAATGAGTGCACGTGCATAATAATGAGCCGCTCATTACATATGCGCATATGTAATGAGCGGCTCATTATTATGCACGCGCACTCATTACACATGCACAAAGTGAGAACTACTAGTTCTCATCAGGCACAGGGACTGCCTGGGGGCTAAATAACGTTTAAGAGGCATTCCCACTGCCTCTTAAACGTTATTTTAACGTGTAGGACTCTGCTTTAAAAACGGGTTGAAATACCATTTAACTTTAAACGGTATTTCAAATCTGGCACTTTCCCACTGCAGCCTTAAAACGGTAAATTGCGCTGAAAATCGGCAATTTACCGTTTTTTAGCTGCAGTGGGAAAGGGGCATTAGAGATATGTTGGTACACACGGACATATCCACGTTCAAGCAGAAACAGGAAGAACATTTCCTCACAAAAAAACCCCAGTTGTTTACAAATGCCTTCGCTGTACTACCTGTGGTACTTGTTTCCTAGCACGGCGTCCCCGATTTTGATCGCACTGTATCTTATGCAATCGCATGCAATATAACGGCATGCAATGCATGCGATGCAATGCCATTTTATGCGATTTTTAATTGTACAAGCACCCTAATAGGTGCTTAAAATGTAAAATGCTCCCCCATTGTCAACGCCACCCCCACTATCAACGCCAACCCGAAGCGTGGCGAGCGGTGGTGGTACACGTCCTCCGACCTTTTCATACCCCCACTATCCACGTCGGCGTGGAGTTGATTTTAGATGCTCAGCGAGGGGACACAGATTACTTTACATGTATTCCGTGTCCCCTCGTGGGGCTCACTGCGCTCGCCACGCTTCAGGCTCATATTCCGCGTTCCCTTGCGGGGCTCGCTGCACTTGCCACGCTTCGGGCTCGCCACACTATCTAAGATCAACTCCATGCCAACGTGGATAGTGGGGGTATGAAAAGGTCGGAGGACGCGTACCACCGCCCTTCGTGGGCTCGCTGCACTCGCCACGCTTTGGGTTGGCGTTGATGCTGGGGGTGGCGTTGACAATATGGGTGCATTTAACATTGTACGCACCCATCAGGGTGTTTGTACAATTAAAAATCGCATCGCATGCCGTTTGCTGGCATGTGATGTTATGCGATATTTTATTGTAGAAGCAATATATGCAAGGTCTTATGACCAGTAATAAACCAAACACAGAAGACTGTATGGTCTGGGTTAATACATACACCACTGCAAGTGACACGCTCAGCAAGGTCACTTGAGAACTACTAGTTCTCATCAGGCACTGGGACTGCCTGGACCCCGCATGGACCCCCGCTGCCTCCCCACTGCCCTGCATCCCCGTGCAGGTAAGTACAAGGGGAGGGGAGGTGGGGGCACAGGGCAGCTACGGGGGGTTAGGCATTCTTTACACTTGGGGGGGAGGGATTAGGTACTCTTTACACTGGGGGGGGGGGGGTGTTAGGCAATATGTAACTCACATGTTTTTTTACGGAAATATCGCACACATCGCACACCATTAAGTACGGCATGCGATGGGCGCCGTGCTAGCAAACAAATACCCTACCTGTTCCTATATGGAAACAGGAGATTACTTTTTACATCCACTTAGTGGTAAAAAAATACCCATCAAACATGTTCTCACTTGTACCAGCACACATGTAGTGTATTAAATTCGTTGCCCATGTGCAAAGTTTTATATTGGGAAAACCACTTGCCAGTTCAGGAAACGGATGGGTCAGCATAGAAGCGCCATCCATTTTGCCCTGTCTGGAAAAAATATCGAACACAAGCACAGTTTAGCGCAGTTGCTTCACAAAATGATAGACCACGTCCCCTTCAGCCAAAAAGGGGGAGATCGCAATAAGGCTCTATTGCAAAAAGAGACCAAGTGGATCTCAGAACTGAATACACTAGCCCCAATAGGCTTGAATGAATATCTGTCATATACGTGCTTTTTGTAACAGTTTATCATCAATCTATATTGCTTGACTAATATGTTTCTTTGATTAGTATTACGTGTCTGGCACTTTTTCCGATACTAAATGTTCCTGATTATTGCTTAATAGCCCAATAATTTAATATAATCAGAATTGATACATAGATGCTTAATTGCCAATTGACACATGTACAAAGGTAACAGATTAAATTCTATATACAGACACCCGTCAAAGCCATTGCTTGCTGTATAAACTCTTTTTGTAAATATGCATTATATGTAACTCACAATGTATTGTATATATGTATCCATTGGGTGCTAAGGCTTACACTATTGTCACTAATTGCTTAATTAATTGATGATGCGCCAGCAGCGGTATAGTCCACAACTGATGATGTCATCCTCCACACGAGGTTCACAAAGGGTGCTTGATTCTATCTGCTATTTAAGCAGCTTCTGTTTGTACTACATGCATTCCTGATGACGGTTTATAAATACACCTAAATGTAGATTTCAGCACTGGCACTAAGTGTCATTATTCTCTATAAAACCAGAGAGTACCGCACGTAATTGCACTTTTTCTACACCCTCAGATGAGGACACTGGGTCAAGAAGTCGTTGCATTACGGGTGAGTGCCAGATACCCACTGTACCTATATATTGTGACAAGAACACTGGAGTAGTGTTTGAGGGCAGGTATATTTGTCCCAGGTTCTTGTCCTACACCTTTTAGAAACAGGTGTTTGACCTCACAGAGGGCTAATCAGCGAGCAGCTGTGAGTGGGATGAAAAAAGGCTGCCAGACTGAGCAGTGTGTGCAAAACTGCCTGGGGAGACTGCAGAATCTCTGTGTGAGAAACAAGCTGCCTTATACAACACCCAGTGTTGACTGGGAAACTTTGTGTTTTTGTTTAGTGACAGTTAGGAACATCCTGTGTTTAGTTAGTGCCAGACAGGCAAGGTATTTACTTTTGATGTTTATTTTATTTTCTGCTGAATAAAACTGATTACGGCCAGTTGCACCACAAAGACTGGACTTGTATGATTTCTCAGCTGCTGTTTGCTGCCTTCTACCCCAGGAAAAAGCATCCAAATTCATATATATATATATATATATATATATATATATATATGTGTATGGTGCACTAAGCGCTAACAACCTATTTAGTAATACAGACGATGTGAAGTGACAGTGAATAATAAATAATAAACAATAACCAATAAATACACTCCGAGAAAATACAAGGGGCTGCAAAATGTCTCAAGGTGGTCACGTTTTTCCGACGTGACCGGTTTACGGATAGAGTCAGTGGTAGACAGCTGCGCCTTCAGTGTAGAATATTAAAGTGAAATCCTTAAATAAAGTGGTGATATGCGTACCAGAGATATGGGGAAAGATCACGTATATCAATGTCTTTCTTGCATCCGTCTCCTAATTTGTCCTCCTCGTCCACCGGTATAGAACTCGGATGAGGTACATAGACCCAAAAGGAGGGAATAATTTTTAGTTTGAAGCAAAAATAATTTTTTATATAGTGACTGATAATAAGTGGTGGTGTGCTGCCACCGTGTGGACAAAACTTGTATCACACCCAGTGTAAAGTGCTGGAATGAAAAAATGACTCACATTTGACAGGGGTCCAGTATCAACAGGGACCCCTGTAACTCCTCAGGTTTTAGGGGTACCTTAAATGAAGAGACCCTCCCACCAAGGGGGGGTTAGAAAAAACGGATAGTGTAATAAAGTTTTAAAAAAGGGGGTTTTTAATGAACAAAAAACATAGGTCATAGACTCGTACAATTTTAACAATATAGAAAGGCTTATCTGGAGTGTGCTGCATGCACAATGGAGAGTGGAGTTAGTGTCCAGAGGTGACCAACGCGTTTCGTCCCTTTTATTCTGTTTGGGACTTCATCAAGGGTCGTATACGACCCTTGATGAAGTCCCAAACAGAATAAAAGGGACGAAACGCGTTGGTCACCTCTGGACACTAACTCCACTCTCCATTGTGCATGCAGCACACTCCAGATAAGCCTTTCTATATTGTTAAAATTGTACGAGTCTATGACCTATGTTTTTTGTTCATTAAAAACCCCCTTTTTTAAAACTTTATTACACTATCCGTTTTTTCTAACCCCCCCTTGGTGGGAGGGTCTCTTCATTTAAGGTACCCCTAAAACCTGAGGAGTTACAGGGGTCCCTGTTGATACTGGACCCCTGTCAAATGTGAGTCATTTTTTCATTCCAGCACTTTACACTGGGTGTGATACAAGTTTTGTCCACACGGTGGCAGCACACCACCACTTATTATCAGTCACTATATAAAAAATTATTTTTGCTTCAAACTAAAAATTATTCCCTCCTTTTGGGTCTATGTACCTCATCCGAGTTCTATACCGGTGGACGAGGAGGACAAATTAGGAGACGGATGCAAGAAAGACATTGATATACGTGATCTTTCCCCATATCTCTGGTACGCATATCATCACTTTATTTAAGGATTTCACTTTAATATTCTACACTGAAGGCGCAGCTGTCTACCACTGACTCTATATATATATATATATATATATATAGAGAGAGAGAGAGAGAGAGAGAGAGAGAGAGAGAGAAAGAGAGAGAGAGAGAGAGAGAGAGAGAGATAAACATGGCTGGAGGATCGTGAAAATATGGAAGAATTATTGGTGTATTAAACGATCTATCAAGGCGTCACCTGAGAGATACCGAGATTTGTACCATTGTGTGGATGAAAGCATTTATAAATCTGTGTGTTTGAGACAATTTGATAAAGAATCAATAAAGCCCTCCCATATTTGGAAAAAAAACATTTTGTGCGTTCTTCCTTTTGAAGAGATGCCTCTACCTATTCCATATGAAAGATGTGTAAAAGTTTTGCCCTGAACAATTGAATGTTAGGAGGGTCCGCATGAATCCATTTATGTAGGACACATTTGCGGGCCACTGACGAAGTATCAGGTAGTATTGGTGTGTTAGGAGGGAATATTCCCAGTAAGGCCCATTCTGCCTTTAAGGGAAGTCTATTTAATAGGTAAGCCCCAGAGAATGTCTGATAATAGGTTGATATGGCCCTTCTACCAGATGTAGGACTAAACAGGAGTGCGTCAAAAGCATTGGTCCGATCAGTAGGTGAAAGATGGTTTAGAACTGAGCTCGCATAATGTTGGGCTTGATACATAGTTAAAGCCTACACCTGAGGAAGTATGTATTTTTCAGCCAGGTCCTGGACCCTCAAGGGGGCTGATGCCGTATCGTTTACAAGGGCCTTGACATGTATAACCCCTTTGTTTTTCCATGATGTGAAAGGCTGTAATGCATGACCTTCTTGGAGTTCTGGGTTGTCTATAAGTGGCAAAAAAAGAGAATGGTGGCTATTCAGGTTATGTTTATGTCGCGTGTGATGCCAAACAGTCCAGGGCATTTGTAGAAGGGGATTTTGGGCTATTGAGGGTGTAATCTCCTGTTTATAACAATGTAGGAACGATAATAAGTGTTGTAGAGGTAAGAAAGATTGGTCTATGGTTGTGTCTGTGTGATTAGATGTGTATCCAATCCCTAATGTATCTAAGAATAGATGCCTGATTATAGATACAAAAATTGGGGAGGTTCATTCCTCCATTAGCGACTGGTTGTTGTAGTTTTAATAGACTTATTCTCGGACGTTCTTTTTGACATATAAATTTGCGGAATACCATATTAATATGTTTTTCGTCTGTAATAGTTAATATTAGTGACACCATTTGTAATGGATATACATTTTTCAGGAATGTAATCATTTTTAGTAAGCAAATGTGTCCTAAATAAGATAACATTAAGTGCTTCCAGTTTTCCAACTCATCGAGGGCTGACTTTATGGTTTTGGTGATGTTAAGTCTATATAGGGCTTGTATAGTTTTAAGGAATGTAAATTTCTAGGTTTTTTACTGCACTTGAAGCCCACCTGATTCGGCATCCCCCAGCCCACCCGGGCCGGGTCTGAGAGCCCAAGTATAGCCCATGGGATTTGTCTTGATTGATTGAGAAGCCCGATGTAAAGCCATACTCCTCTATTTTTTTAAGGATAGGTATAAGATTAGTCTTGGGATTAGATATATAAAGAAGTACAGTAAATCATCTGCGAAAGCTACAGCCTTAGTTTTGGATCTGTATTTTTTTAAATCATTAAAAAAAAAAGTACTTGTTTCCTAGCACGGCGCCCAGATTTCCTACGTACGGCACCGTAGGGAAATCGCATTGCATCGCATGGGCCATTATAGTGGCATGCGATGCGATTTTTTTATGTAATTTTTTTCTATGCTCATTGTACCCCACTATATCACATTGAAATTAGCTATACAATAATATGATTGTATATCCCGAAAATAGGTTTAATGCACCCCCCCCACTATCCATGCCAGCCCGAAGCATGGCGAGCGCAGCAGAACGCGTCCTCCGACCTTTTCATTCCCCCATTATCCACATCGGCGTGGAGGTCATTTTATATAGTGTGGCGAGCGCAGCGAGCCACCGAGCCCGAAGCATGGATTTTTTATTTGTTCCTTCAGTATTGCTATCCTCAATAATATTAATTTCCACTCATTTCCAGTCTATTCTGAACAAATTAATTATATGTCTATAGATTGTAAGCTTGCAGCAGGGCCCTCCTACCTCCAAGTCTGTATGTTGTTACCCAGTTTGTTTTATCACTGTCTACTACTGTAAAGCGCAACGGAATCTGCTGCGCTATATAAGAACCTGTAAATAAATAAATAAATAAAAATAAATAAATGTCACGCATGGCAGAACACCTGGAATTGTAAGGAATACATGGGGCACCCCTGGAATTATACAAGACATATAGCAAAACCCTTGGAATTATACACAACACATGACAACACCACTGGAATTATACACAACACATGGCAGCACCCTTGGAATTATACAGCACACATGGTGGCATCCCTGGACTGATACGCGACACTGGGATGGCACACAGGGCAGTCATGCAGTAAAAAAATAAGTTTAGGAATGCCCCCATAGTAGTACCCACTTAGTAATGCCCCCATATTAGTGTCCCCCATAGAAGAAGCCCATTTGTAATTCAACCTTAATTGTGTCCCCCATAGAAATGTCCCCCATAGCAGCCCCCTCTCAGTAGAGAGCACACGTCCATGTTGTCTAAAATAAACTGCAGGAATGAAGATGGCACCGATCACCGGGACTTATATAGGGTCCAGGTCCCGCGAGAATCCGCAGACGGGAAGATGAGGTTCGGCATGTTTCTGGTTCCAGAAAATGGTGGGACGGATCGAATCCTTATCGAGCCGGCCTCGGATTGATCAGGTAATTTCAGGGGGGGTTGGTTCTCTAGGAACCTTACCCACTCATGCCTAGTATCAATAGTTTAAAAACTTATCAAAGGATATTGTTACTAATGTTATATAGAAATATCTTGCAACAACAACCATTGGACCATAGATACACACATATGTGGAGCTAGTTAGACACGCTCAATTCTACAATTTTTTAGAATACAATTGAGAAATAATACTATGAATCTAAATGGTTGCTATGGACAACATTATCACTTCTCTGTTTTAGTAAATCTACACCCAAAGCCAAATCAATATACAATTTTAGTTTATGGTTGGTTATACTGTATTGAAATTTAAATAGGGTTGAATCCTGTTCCCCTTGGAGACTAGACAATTCTCTCCAAGTCCTACACAATAATAACAGTTCCTAATTGGAACCATTGAGTGGTAAATGTGAACATGGAGAGTTGTCAGTAATTGTTGTTGTCTGCAAAATGGATAGCATTGTAAGAATCTCTTTTTTTGCATGACTTAGATGTTATAGAAAATTAGAGAAACATAATAACTAACTCTCATGAAGAGGGAGACTTTTCTGTTTCTCTCCTCCCATTTTTTCGAATGCCCAATACAGAAGATAATGAATACAATCAATGCTATGCAAGATGCTGACAAGCTAAGTGCTTCTATTATACAATAGAAGACAGATGTCTGATTAATATTTCATCATTGACTTTACCGGAATACATCAACCTACTGAAGGCTGGAATAGCGAGAATCTGCCTGAGAAACTTCATGTTCTAGTAGAACTCCATTTTAATGAAACACTGAGATTATGAGGGTTTATTTACTAACCTGGGGGTTCTATTGAAGATGGGATGTTGCACATAGCAACCAATCAGAATCTACTTCAAATTTATTTTGTTATGGTTTTGGGTGTGAACCCACAGCCATAACCACTGTTTCAGATGGCCATGGCAGACCCTACACTGTCTCTGTTGAATTCCTCCAAAAGATGGCTGGCACCTGCAAGGCTAGGTTGTTGCCTATAATAGCCACATCCGGAGGGGCGAATTATGTCCGCCCCCAACTACAGTGCCACCAGGACTTACTTTAGGAGCAAGTGCCCAGACATCTGTTGGAAAGAGACAAAAGGATAAACTAGCTAAAAGGGACCTAACAAAACTGGAAATAAACACTGCCGAAAACCAGCAACAAAGCAAGATATTAGGCTAAAGCGACCACGTCACATACACAATGAAATAAAAAAGACAAAGCACAGTAAACCACACAACAGGTAAACACTCCATAAAGAATACCAAATAACACAGCTAAGAGGAAAAGAGCATAAACTGACATGAAGCAGAATAACCAGAATATATACAGAACCAGGTTTCCAGAAGGAAAACTCATGGACACCTAAAGGAACCATGAGCTGATGAATGAATCTCCAGGGCAGCGGACACAAGCTCAGCCGGGACTGAGTGGAGCAGCCAGGAGGCAGGATAAACAGCTAATGGAATCTGGAAGCTGGCTGGATGCATAGGGAAACAGGCCTGGAACATAGGACACCGGATGGCACAGACTGACCGGACTGCTGAAAGCAGTAAGCAAGAAGCAGAGACCTGGTAACTGGAAACTAGGAGCTACTAGCCGGAAGCTAGCACCTGGGGACAGAACAGAAGCTGAAGCTATAACAGGCCTCAGGGTCTTGGTTTGCAGGGACTATAACAGTAGCAAGCAAAAACCAGCACTGCTAGAGAAGCACCAACCTACTGTAGCACAGATTACCTCCAGGTGAGCTGCCAGACCAGATAATGAGCTCAATCCGGCAACAACCTTGTTTGTTCGTCGGGAGGCTTGCCACCTAGCAACAGCTGGTGGGTTAGCTGGCAAGCCTCCCGAATGCGCGGAAAGGTAAAGTGAAAAGATTTTTTCACTTACCTTTCCCCTGCTCTAGGGAGCGGGTCCGGATGCCGGGCGCGTGCACGCGTCGGGCACGCATGCTGGTCACATGCACACGCGCATTCTCCTGAGCTCGGGATCCCGCCCCCTAGCTTTAGTTTTTTCTTCAGCGCTGACAGAGATGGAGGACTCAGTGTCTGTCTCTGCAACAGACACACTTGACCAGTCCCCATCCATCAGCAAGTGGCCAAAAATGTCTAAAAAGAGGAGGCTACAAGTGTCTGAGGACAGTTCCTCCTCAGAAGACATTGATATTAAGAGGAAAAAGTGCACAGCTCCTGTCTGCTCTGAGGGGAGCAGGGACAGCTCTCAGTCTGAGAGGGAGCCACCTGGTGGTCAGCAACAGTCTCCCTCAGTGTTTCCTGTGAGGAAACACACCACAAAAAAGAAACATACAGACAATGTTTCTCACAGAGACGCCCGTACGGGAGAATACGTCTCTTTCCCGGGTATTGCCTGTAGTCGGAATACCCAAATGGTGCGTGACATACCACCATCTTCTGCCCACAGTCGGCACAAACACACTGCCTCTGAACGGCAGCATTTGCTAACCCAGTCCCATAAGGTTTCTAGCAAGCAGCAGCCAAATTTGTCAGCCAAATCCAAGGGTCACTTCTCCCTGCTTATCCTTTTGGACCTATCTGCTGCCTTTGACACTGTGGATCACCCTCTCCTCCTCCACACACTCCAAAACATTGGCCTCTCTGGCACAGTCTTCAACTGGTTTTCCTCTTACCTCTCCAACCGTTCCTTCTACTGTAAGTCTCTGCCTCTGGCTCTACCTCACCACCTTCTATCCTTCCTGTCGGGGTCCCTCAGGGTTCCGTCCTTGGCCCCCTTCTGTTCTCTCTGTACACCTCCTCTCTGGGTGCACTCATTAACTCCTTTGGCCTCCAATATCACCTCTATGCGGATGACACCCAAATCTATCTCTCCTCTCCTGATCTGTCCCCCACTGTTTTCTCTCAGGTTTCCAACTGCTTCTCTGCCATCTCCACCTGGATGTCTGAGCGATTTCTGAAGCTGAATATGGACAAAACCGAACTCATTATCTTTCCCCCACCCAGAGCTATGCTCCCTACTAATATCTCTATCACTGTTAACAACACCATCATCTCCCCCGTTCCCCAACTCCGCTGCCTGGGTGTCACTCTTGACTCTCCCTCTCTTTGCACCCCACATCCAAGCCGTGGCCCGTTCTTGCCGGTTCCAGTTACGCAACATTGCTCGCATGAGGCCCTTTCTCTCACAGAGTGCAACTAAGCTGATCATCCACTCATTGGTCATCTCACGGCTCGACTACTGCAATGTTCTCCTCACCGGCCTCGCTCAATCCCAACTGGCTCCTCTCCAATCTGTCCTCAATGCTGCAGCCAGGCTTATCTTCCTCTCCCGCCGCTCTAATTCTGCCACTCCCCTTCAACAAAATCTGCACTGGCTTCCATTCCCCTACAGAATCCTCTTCAAACACCTCACACTCACATACAGGGCCATCTCTAATTCCATTGCTCCATATATCTCTAACCTCATCTCCATTCATACACCCTCCCGCCCTCTAAGGTCGGCTGACGACTGTCATCTCTCCTCCACCCTGATCACTGCTTCCCATGCTAGAGTACAGGACTTTGCCCGTGCTGCACCCCTTCAGTGGAACGCACTCCCTCACTCCATTAGACTCTCCCCGACCTTGCAAAGCTTCAAACGGGCACTGAAAACTCACCTATTCATCAAAGCATACCCTTCCACTGCATAAACCAGATGGTTCTCCGACACCTTGCCTGTTTACATCCTGCTATCTAACCACCACCCACTCGCTTGCACCTCTTGTAATCTGTCTGTCTCCCCTTCCTACTAGATTGTAAGCTCCTCCAAGCAGGGCCCTCTTCCCTCCTTTTGTCAAAGCCCTCTTCTCTTCACATGTTACTCACAGCTCTCCTATACTCCAACACCCAGTGACCATCTTTGTCCGCATACTCATCTCCATCATTGGCATCTAGCCTCTAGTTGTATGTTGATTGAGTCCTCACTACTTATATCCAAGCTGTAATGTGTATTGAACTGTGGCGCTATTTATTTATAGTGTATTTTTGTTATTTATTCAATGTTATGTCAAGCTTTGTCTCCCTGTATTGTTCCTTTGTATGGCGCTGCGAAACACTTGTGGCGCCTTATAAATAAAATTATAATAATAATAATAATAAGCAGCATGTGCTGCCTAAACCTCACAACTATAGTGAGACAGAAACCCCTCAGGTAGACTGGGAGTCAGAGGAGGCTACTAGAACGTCCGCATCCTCTAAAAGGGGCGACCTGCAGATGGCCAGGGTACAATTGGCAGGCAGAACGCCACCCAATAAATTATACGCCTCTCATTGGGCACTTAATGAACGCTCAGAGGTTTACAATTTTGCCCAGTTAGCATTCAGAACTGCTCTGGTGAAAGAGGATGAAATGGTTTTAAGAAGCCATACGGGCATACCAGATATACCAGACCCGGCACTCAGCTCACTAATAGGGGAGAGAACCCAAAGTGACGCTAATGATAAGCTTTTAAGGAAAATACAGCTGAAAGTGGCAGACGCAGCTGGTCCCCTCCTCTTTGTCCTGGATAAGGCAGAAAAAGAGGGGGAAAGTGGGGGTTCTCTAGATTCCCTAATAGCATCTAAGAACGCCCTCCTTAAGGCCATTAGCAGAACCACTTTAATGATTGGCCAAACTTTTGATTATATAACAAATACCCGCAGAGTATGCTGGTTCACAAAGGCGGGTTTGAAGGTATCTGCGTTTTTGAAGGGTTTGAAGGTATGAAGGGTTTGAAGGTATCCGCGTCCCCTTGCGGGGCTCACTGCGCTCGCCACGCTTCGGGCTCGGTGGCTCGTTGCGCTCGCCACACTTTATATTCTCAACTCCACGCCAACGTGGATAGTGGGGGTATGAAAAGGTTGGAGGACGCGGGGGGGACGCGGATACCTTCAAAGTTATTCGCGTCCCCTCGCGGGCTTCACTGGTATCCGCGTCCCCTCGCAGGGCTCGCTGCGCTCGCCAGGCTTCGGGCTCGGTGGCTCGCTGCGCTCGCCACACTTTATATTCTCAACTCCACGCCGACGTGGATAGTGGGGGTATGAAAAGGTCGGAGGATGCGTACCGCCGCCGCGTGCGGGGCTCGCTGCGCTCGCAACGCTTCGGGTGCACGTGGATAATGTTAATATGAATCCACCCTCACTATCCACGCGCACCCGAAGCGTGGCGGTACGTGTCCTCCGACCTTTTCATACCCCCACTATCCACGTCGGCGTGGAGTCGAGAATATAAAGTGTGGCGAGCGCAGCGAGCCACCGAGCCCGAAGCGTGGCAAGCGGACGCGCATACAGTATGTTACTACTGCCATCCTTGCTGGCGGGTCGCCAGAACGTACGCGCTGGCGACCCACCAGCAGCCACGCCAGCGAGGAGACTGAGACGCGCGTGCGTCTCACGCGCACGCGCGTCTCAGTCTCCGTCGCTAGCGCGACGGAAACCCTGTCCATCTCCGCCTCAGGGAGACGGACAGGGTTAGGGGGCGGTTAGGGGGGGGGTGCGGGCAGGCGGCGGGGACCCCGGGTTACCGCCGGCAAGCCGGCGGGGACCCGGTGAACGGATGGAAGCGCCGTCGGAAGGGGACGCGCGCGCCTCTCGTGCGCGCGTGTCCCCTTCTCACCATCGCCATGGCGCTGGCGGGGGATGGCGGCTGGCGACGCCAGCACCATCCCCTGCCAAGATGGGACCTGCCCCATATGTACCTTCAAAGTTATCCGCGTCCCCTTGCGGGCTTCACTGGTATCCGCGTCCCCTCGCGGGGCTCGCTGCGCTCGCCACACTTCGGGTTCGGTGGTTTGCTGCGCTCGCCACACTTTATATTCTCAACTCCACGCCGACATGGATAGTGGGGGTATGAAAAGATCGGAGGAAGCATACCGCCGCCCCTCGCGGGGCTCGCTGCGCGCGCCACGCTTATGGTGCACGTGGATAGTGTCAATATTAATCCACCCTCACTATCCACGCGCACGCGTAGTCCGACCTTTTCATACCCCCACTATCCACGTCGGCGTGGAGTTGAGAATATAAAGTGTGGCGAGCGCAGCGAGCCACCAAGCCCGAAGCGTGGCGAGCTAATTCTATTTGCTTTGACTCCAATAGAGTCAAAGCAAATAGAATTCTTTCAACTGGATTGTCCATCCCCAGGCTTTTCCTCCACATAAACTCTTGAAGGTAACTCTCCAGCAAATGCCTGGCAGTCCACCGGTGGCGTTTATTGCGCCATTTTGCGGCCCCCCACATTTTTTCAATATTTTGTGTGTGGACCCCTGTTGTGGGGTCCACAAAATTGTATCTGTGGTTCACCTTGGCGTGCTGTAATCCTGCCGCCTCCAGCTGTTCTGTGTTATAGGCCATCCAACAATCAGTGTAAGTGTCAGAGCCAGGCTCCACATGCTCAATGATGGTGGCCAATAAAGTGGGGGCTTCCCGGGTGGCCACTTTTGTGGCAAAGCACTGGCCGGTTTCCCGGCAGATGCCCCCAAACACCCACTGTTGGGGTAGCATGCGGCCGACATTTGACTGCCTTCTCACAAATAGAGTCTCATTGACTTCTACTATTTTGTCGAGCCCACCGATTCGCCGCTGGGGCTGAGCCATCAAGTCCATAACACACGCCTCCCGCATGTATGTATTGTATAATACCGTTTTCTTAGTGGAGATCCCAAGATGACGCTCACAATAATCACCTATCGTCAACTCCTCTGCCCAGGTGAATATAAATCGCACGATGGTGACATATGACAACCGGCATCCAGGGATGAACAGTCCTGCCCGCAGACTTATCTTCTGGCGGCAGACTCTGACGTGGCAGCGCCACATCCCCTCCTTCTGGCTCAGCTTCATGGCATGCCCATTGCCACAAGTAGCTTCCTTGGGCAAAAGGTGATGGTCCTGCAGGAATGTAATAGCCTCCGCCTCCGTCTGGGGCAAGGAAAACATGTTCACTCCAGATTTCATCACAGGAACCAGCAATACAGGTCACAGGAACCAGGAATACAGGACACCACAGAAATAAGGAGAGGGGAATAAGGAATAATCAGCAGCTCAGGAACTCAGGAACCAGGAATACAGGACACCACAGGAATAAGGAGAGGGGAATCAGGAAAAATCAGCAGCTCAGTAACTCTCCAAAAATCAATAATCCGCAAAAAAACACACTCTCTCAAACCACAGCTCTTATCTCCAAGAAAACTACCCACAAAAGAAAACTCTGACAAGCTGTCACAGGGGGTAGGTCTCAGACAGGGGGATGTACTATGTTGTGTTATGAAAACTGTCCTGTAAACATCAGTTACTATGCAGAATTAGAGTTCATAGAGCCATTACAGATGTTACTATGCAGAATTAGGGTCATTCCACCTATTACAGATGTGAGTGTGAGCGGGAAATCGCGGAATCGCGGGCATCGCGGTCATGGTACCTCAGAAACACCTCAATCACCGCGATTTTCAATGGGGGCGATGAAAAAGTTTTGGAATCGCGGGCATCGCGGTCATGGTACCTCAGAAACACCTCAATCACCGCGATTTTCAATGGGGGCGATGAAAAAGTTGTGAAATCGCGGGCATCGCGGTCATGGTACCTCAGAAACACCCGCGATGCCTGCGATTTCAATGACCACGATAAAGTAGTAATTGCGGCCATCGCGGGCATCTTGTACCTCAAATAACACCTGCGATGCCTGTGATGATCGCGATGCCTGCGATTTTCGCAACGATGGGCGCGATGAACATCACGCGCGCCGTTTTGGGTAAAGAGTACCAATTGAACACCTACAGAACCAGCAATAGATAACAAGAACATTCTAGACCAATTGTCTTGCTGGTTGAAGGCTATTGCGTGATGGTCCCAGCAAAAGTTGTAAAATAGAAAACTGTTGACTGACAGCACATAAACCAATCAGAATGGCTTATTTTGAATGACAATTGCATAAACCAATCAGCTGGTCTCAATTCTGAACTAATTTGCATAAGGGCTTTGTTTGCTCTTCATAACTAATACCCCTTTCAGACATACGCTAAAATCCCGGGTTTTTTCACATGAACGCGCCCAAACCCGGGACTAGTGTATGTCTGAAAGGGTATACCCGGGATTTCACTCCCGGATACTGAGCACCTGCAATTGACCAGGGTTTTTCCCGGTATTTAACTCCCGGGTATAATACCCGGCTTATGTCTGAATGGGTTTACCCGGGTTTTTCAGTTTTAAACATGTGATGTTGCTTTTTTTTGCTGCCGGGGCGTGTCCCATTTTAATGATGAAACACTGAAATGCTTGAAAAGCCAGGCTTATGTGTGAAAGGGGTATACTTGGGTATTTCCCGGATTTGAGGTGTAGTGTGAAAGGGGGTTTGGTAATAAAATCCTGGGAGTGACCTGGGTTGAAAATCCCGGGTAAACCTGGCCAAAATCCCGGGTAGTATGTCTAAAAGGGGTATTACTGAGGTCCTTCCTCACCCTAGTCTAATTGAACACCTACAGAACCAGCCACAGATAGTTGATAACAAGAGCATTGTTGAACAATTGCCTTGCTGTTTGAAGACTATTGCATGATGGTCCCAGCAAAAGTTGTAAAATAGAAAACTGTTGACTGACAGTACATAAACCAATCAGAATGGCTTATTTTGAATGACAATTGCATCAACCAATCAGATGGTCTCAATATGAACTAATTTGCATAAGGGCTTTATTCGTTCTTGATTACTTACTGAGGTCCTTCCTCACCCTAGTCTAATTGAACACCTGCAGAACCAGCCACAGATAGTTGATAACAAGAGCATTGTTGACCAATTGCCTTGCTGTTTGAAGACTATTGCATGATGGTCCCAGCAAAAGTTGTAAAATAGAAAACTGTTGACTGACAGCACATAAACCAATCAGAATATCTTATTTTGAATGACAATTGCATCAACCAATCAGATGGTCTCAATTCTGAACTAATTTGCATAAGGGCTTTATTTGCTCTTGATTATTTACTGAGGTCCTTCCTCACCCTAGTCTAATTGAACACCTGCAGAACCAGCCACAGATAGTTGATAACAAGAACATTCTTGACCAATTGTCTTGCTGGTTGAAGATTATTGCATGATGGTCCCAGCAAAAGTTGGTAAATAGAAAACTGTTGACTACATTCTTGACCAATTGTCTTTCTGGTTGAAAACTATTGCATGATGGTCCCAGCAAAAGTTGTAAAATAGGAAACTGTTGACTGACAGTACATAAATCAATCAGAATGGCTTATTTTGAATGACATTTGCATCAACCAATCAGATGGTCTCAATTCTAAACTAATTTGCATAAGGGCTTTATTTGCTCTCCATAACTTACTAAGGTCCTTCCTAACCCTAGTTTAATTGAAAACCTACAGAACCAGCCACAGATAGTTGATGACCATAGCATTGTTGACCAATTGCCTTGCTGTTTGAAGACTATTGCATGATGGTCCCAGCAAAAGCTGTAAAATAGAAGACTGTTAATGGACAGTACATAAGCCAAGCAGAATGGCGCATTTTGAATGAAAATTGCATCACCCAATCAGATGGTCTCAATTCTGAACTAATTTGCTCTTCATAACTTACTGAGGTCCTTCCTCACCCTATTCTTATTGAACACCTGCAGAACCAGCCACAGATAGTTGATAACAAGAACATTCTTGCCCAATTGTCTTGCTGGTTGAAGATTATTGCATGATGGTCCCAGCGAAAGTTGTAAAATAGAAAACTGTTGACTACATTCTTGACCAATTGTCTTGCTGGTTGAAGACTATTGCATGATTTTACCAGCAAAAGTTGTAAAATAGGAAACTCTTGACTAACAGTACATAAACCAATCAGAATGACTTATTTTGAATGACAATTGCATCAACCAATCAGATGGTCTCAATTCTGAACTAATTTGCATAAGGGCTTTATTCGTTCTTGATTACTTACTGAGGTCCTTCCTCACCTTAGTCTAATTGAACACCTGCAGAACCATCCACAGATAGTTGATAACAAGAACATTCTTGACCAATTGTCTTGCTGTTTGAAAATTATTGCATGATGGTCCCAGCAAAAGTTGTAAAATAGAAAACTGTTGACTACATTCTTGACCAATTGCCTTGCTAGTTGAAGACTATTGCATGATGGTCCCAGCAAAAGTTGTAAAATAGGAAACTGTTGACTGACAGTACATAAAACAATCAGAATGGCTTATTTTGAATGACAATTGCATCAATCAATCAGATGGTCTCAATTCTAAACTAATTTGCATAAGGGCTTTATTTGCTCTTCATAACTTACTAAGGTCCTTCCTCACCCTAGTCTAATTGAACACCTGTAGAACCAGCCACAGATAGTTGATAACAAGAACAATCTTGCCCAATTGTCATGCTGGTTGAAGATTATTGCATGATGGTCCCAGCAAAAATTGTAAAATAGAAAACTGTTGACTACATTCTTGACCAATTGTCTTGCTGGTTAAAGACTATTGCATAATGGTCCCAGCAAAAGTTGTAAAATAGGAAACTGTTGACTAACAGTACATAAACCAATCAGAATGGCTTATTTTGAATGACAATTGCATCAAGCAATCAGATGGTCTCAATTCTGAACTAATTTGCATAAGGGATTTATTCGCTCTTGATTACTTACTGAGGTCCTGCCTCACCCTAGTCTAATTGAACACCTGCAGAACCAGCCACAGATAGTTGATAACAAGAACATTCTTGACCAATTGTCTTGCTGGTTGAAAATTATTGCATGATGGTCCCAGCAAAAGTTGTAAAATAGAAAACTGTTGACTACATTTTTGATCAATTGTCTTGCTAGTTGAAGACTATTGCATGATGGTCCCAGCAAAAGTTGTAAAATAGAAAACTGTTGACTGACAGTACATAAACCAATCAGAATGGCTTATTTTGAATGACAATTGCATCAATCAATCAGATGGTCTCAATTCTAAACTAATTTGCATAAGGGCTTTATTTGCTCTTCATAACTTACTAAGGTCCTTCCTCACCCTAGTCTAATAGAACACCTGCAGAACCAGCCACAGATAGTTGATAACAAGAACATTCTTGCCCAATTGTCATGCTGGTTGAAGATTATTGCATGATGGTCCCAGCAAAAATTGTAAAATAGAAAACTGTTGACTACATTCTTGACCAATTGTCTTGCTGGTTGAAGACTATTGCATGATGATCCCAGCAAAAGTTGTAAAATAGAAAACTGTTGACTGACAGCACATAAACCAATCAGAATGGCTTATTTTGAATGACAATTGAATCAACCAATCAGATGGTCTCAATTCTGAACTAATTTGCATAAGGGCTTTATTTGCTCTTGATTATTTACTGAGGTCCTTCCTCACCCTAGTCTAATTGAACACCTGCAGAACCAGCCACATATAGTTGATAACAAGAGCATTGTTCACCAATTGCCTTGCTGTTTGAAGACTATTGCATGATGGTCCCAGCAAAAGTTGTACAATAGAAAACTGTTGACTGACAGCACATAAACCAATCAGAATGGCTTTCTTTGAATGACAGTTGCATCAACCACTCAAATGGTCTCAATTCTGAACTAATTTGCATAAGGGCTTTATTTGCTCTTGATTATTTACTGAGGTCCTTCCTCACCCTAGTCTAATTGAACACATGCAGAACCAGCCACAGATACTTGATAACAAGAACATTCTTGACCAATTGTCTTGCTGTTTGAAGATTATTGCATGATGGTCCCAGCAAAAGTTGTAAAATAGAAAACTGTTGACTACATTCTTGACCAATTGTCTTTCTGGTTGAAGACTATTGCATGATGGTCCCTGCAAAAGTTGTAAAATAGGAAACTGTTGACTGACAGTACATAAATCAATCAGAATGGCTTATTTTGAATGACAATTGCATCAACCAATCAGATGGTCTCAATTCTAAACTAATTTGCATAAGGGCTTTATTTGCTTTCCATAACTTACTAAGGTCCTTCCTAACCCTAGTTTAATTGAAAACCTACAGAACCAGCCACATATAGTTGATGACAACAGCATTGTTGATCAATTGCCTTGCTGTTTGAAGACTATTGCATGATGGTCCCAGCAAAAGTTGTAAAATAGAAAACTGTTGACTGACACTACATAAACCAATCAGAATGGCTTATTTTGAATGACAGTTGCATCACCCAATCAGATGGTCTCAATTCTGAACTAATTTGCATAAGTACTTAATTTACTCTTCATAACTTACTGAGGTCCTTCCTGACCCTAGTTTAATTGAACACCTGCAAAACTAGCCACAGATAGTTGATAACAAGGGCATTCTTGACCAATTGTCTTGCTGGTTGAAGACTATTGCATGATGGTCCCAGCAAAAGTTGTAAAATAGAAAACTGTTGACTGACAGTACATAAACCAATCAGAGTGGCTTATTTTGAATGACAATTGCATCAACCAATCAGATGATCTCAATTCTAAACTAATTTGCATAAGGGCTTTATTTGCTCTCCATAACTTACTGAGGTCCTTCCTAACCCTAGTTTAATTGAACACCTGCAGAACCAGCAACAGATAGTTGATAACAAGAGCATTCTTGACCAATTGTCTTGCTGGTTGAAGACTATTGCATGATGGTCCCAGCAAAAGTTGTAAAATAGAAAACTGTTGACTGATAGTACATAAACCAATCAGAATGGCTTATTTTGAATGGCAATTGCATCAACCAATCGGATGATCTCAATTCTAAACTAATTTGCATAATGGCTTTATTTGCTCTCCATAACTTACTGAGGTCCATCCTAACCCTAGTTTAATTGAACACCTGCAGAACCAGCCACAGATAGTTGATAACAAGAGCATTCTTGACCAATTGTCTTGCTGGTTGAAGACTATTGCATGATGGTCCCAGCAAAAGTTGTAAAATAGAAAACTGTTGACTGACATTACATAAACCAATCAGAATGGCTTATTTTGAATGGCAATTGCATCAACCAATCAGATTATCTCAATTCTAAACTAATTTGCATAATGGCTTTATTTGCTCTCCATAACTTACTGAGGTCCATCCTAACCCTAGTTTAATTGAACACCTGCAGAACCAGCCACAGATAGTTGATAACAAGAGCATTCTTGACCAATTGTCTTGCTGGTTGAAGACTATTGCATGATGGTCCCAGCAAAAGTTGTAAAATAGAAAACTGTTGACTGACAGCACATAAACCAATCAGAATGGCTTATTTTGAATGACAATTGAATCAACCAATCAGATGGTCTCAATTCTGAACTAATTTGCATAAGGGATTTATTTGCTCTTGATTATTTACTGAGGTCCTTCCTCACCCTAGTCTAATTGAACACCTGCAGAACCAGCCACATATAGTTGATAACAAGAGCATTGTTCACCAATTGCCTTGCTGTTTGAAGACTATTGCATGATGGTCCCAGCAAAAGTTGTACAATAGAAAACTGTTGACTGACAGCACATAAACCAATCAGAATGGCTTTCTTTGAATGACAATTGCATCAACCACTCAAATGGTCTCAATTCTGAACTAATTTGCATAAGGGCTTTATTTGCTCTTGATTATTTACTGAGGTCCTTCCTCACCCTAGTCTAATTGAACACCTGCAGAACCAGCCACAGATACTTGATAACAAGAACATTCTTGACCAATTGTCTTGCTGGTTGAAGATTATTGCATGATGGTCCCAGCAAAAGTTGTAAAATAGAAAACTGTTGACTACATTCTTGACCAATTGTCTTTCTGGTTGAAGACTATTGCATGATGGTCCCTGCAAAAGTTGTAAAATAGGAAACTGTTGACTGACAGTACATAAATCAATCAGAATGGTCCCAGCAAAAGTTGTAAAATAGAAAACTGTTGACTACATTCTTGACCAATTGTCTTTCTGGTTGAAGACTATTGCATGATGGTCCCTGCAAAAGTTGTAAAATAGGAAACTGTTGACTGACAGTACATAAATCAATCAGAATGGCTTATTTTGAATGACAATTGCATCAACCAATCAGATGGTCTCAATTCTAAACTAATTTGCATAAGGGCTTTATTTGCTTTCCATAACTTACTAAGGTCCTTCCTAACCCTAGTTTAATTGAAAACCTACAGAACCAGACACATATAGTTGATGACAACAGCATTGTTGATCAATTGCCTTGCTGTTTGAAGACTATTGCATGATGGTCCCAGCAAAAGTTGTAAAATAGAAAACTGTTGACTGACACTACATAAACCAATCAGAATGGCTTATTTTGAATGACAGTTGCATCACCCAATCAGATGGTCTCAATTCTGAACTAATTTGCATAAGTACTTAATTTACTCTTCATAACTTACTGAGGTCCTTCCTGACCCTAGTTTAATTGAACACCTGCAAAACTAGCCACAGATAGTTGATAACAAGGGCATTCTTGACCAATTGTCTTGCTGGTTGAAGACTATTGCATGATGGTCCCAGCAAAAGTTGTAAAATAGAAAACTGTTGACTGACAGTACATAAACCAATCAGAGTGGCTTATTTTGAATGACAATTGCATCAACCAATCAGATGATCTCAATTCTAAACTAATTTGCATAATGGCTTTATTTGCTCTCCATAACTTACTGAGGTCCATCCTAACCCTAGTTTAATTGAACACCTGCAGAACCAGCCACAGATAGTTGATAACAAGAGCATTCTTGACCAATTGTCTTGCTGGTTGAAGACTATTGCATGATGGTCCCAGCAAAAGTTGTAAAATAGAAAACTGTTGACTGACATTACATAAACCAATCAGAATGGCTTATTTTGAATGACAATTGTATCAACCAATCAGATGGTCTCAATTCTAAACTAATTTGCATAAGTACTTAATTTGCTCTTCATAACTTACTGATGTCCTTCCTCATCCAAGTCTAATTGAACACCTGCAGAACCAGCCACAGATAGTTGATAACAAGAGCATTCTTGACCAATTGTCTTGCTGGTTGAAGACTATTGCATGATTGTCCCAGCAAAATTTGTAAAATAGAAAACTGTTGACTGACAGTACATAAACCAATCAGAATGGCTTATTTTGAATGACAATTGCATCAACTCAATGGTAAACTAATTTGCATAATGGCTTTATTTGCTCTCCATAACTTACTGAGGTCCTTCCTAACCCTAGTTTAATTGAACACCTGCAGAACCAGCCACAGATAGTTGATAACAAGAGCATTCTTGACCAATTGTCTTGCTGGTTGAAGACTATTGCATGATGGTCCCAGCAAAAGTTGTAAAATAGAAAACTGTTGACTGACAATACATAAACCAATCAGAGTGGCTTATTTTGAATGACAATTGCATCAACCAATCAGATGATCTCAATTCTAAACTAATTTGCATAAGGGCTTTTTTTGCTCTCCATAACTTACTGAGGTCCTTGCTGACCCTAGTTTAATTGAACACCTGCAGAACAAGCCACAGATAGTTGATAACAAGAGCATTCTTGACCAATTGTCTTGCTGGTTGAAGACTATTGCATGATGGTCCCAGCAAAAGTTGTAAAATAGAAAACTGTTGACTGACAGTAGATAAACAAATCAGAATGGCTTATTTTGAATGACAGTTGCATCACCCAATCAGATGGTCTCAATTCTAAACTAATTTGCATAAGGGCTTTTTTTACTCTCCATAACTTACTGAGGTCCTTCCTGACCCTAGTTTAATTGAACACCTGCAGAACAAGCCACAGATAGTTGATAACAAGAGCATTCTTGACCAATTGTCTTGCTGGTTGAAGACTATTGCATGATGGTCCCAGCAAAAGTTGTAAAATAGAAAACTGTTGACTGACAATACATAAACCAATCAGAGTGGCTTATTTTGAATGACAATTGCATCAACCAATCAGATGATCTCAATTCTAAACTAATTTGCATAAGGGCTTTATTTGCTCTCCATAACTTACTGAGGTCCTTCCTAACCCTAGTATAATTGAACACCTGCAGAACCAGCCACAGATAGTTGATAACAAGAGCATTCTTGACCAATTGTTTTGCTGGTTGAAGCCTATTGCATGATGGTCCCAGCAAAAGTTGTAAAATAGAAAACTGTTGACTGACAGTACATAAACAAATCAGAATGGCTTATTTTGAATGACAGTTGCATCACCCAATCAGATGGTCTCAATTCTAAACTAATTTGCATAAGTACTTAATTTGCTCTTCATAACTTACTGATGTCCTTCCTCATCCAAGTCTAATTGAACACCTGCAGAACCAGCCACAGATAGTTGATAACAAGAGCATTCTTGACCAATTGTCTTGCTGGTTGAAGACTATTGCATGATTGTCCCAGCAAAAGTTGTAAAATAGAAAACTGTTGACTGACAATACATAAACCAATCAGAATGGCTTATTTTGAATGACAATTGCATAAACCAATCAGATGATCTTAATGTTAAACTAATTAGCATAATGGATTTATTTGCTCTTCATAACTTACTGAGGTCCTTCCTGACCCTAGTTTAATTGAACACCTGCAAAACTACCCACAGATAGTTGATAACAAGGGCATTCTTGACCAATTGTCTTGCTGGTTGAAGACTATTGCATGATGGTCCCAGCAAAAGTTGTAAAATAGAAAACTGTTGACTGACAGTACATAAACCAATCAGAGTGGCTTATTTTGAATGACAATTGCATCAACCAATCAGATGATCTCAATTCTAAACTAATTTGCATAAGGGCTTTATTTGCTCTCCATAACTTACTGAGGTCCTTCCTAACCCTAGTTTAATTGAACACCTGCAGAACCAGCCACAGATAGTTGATAACAAGAGCATTCTTGACCAATTGTCTTGCTGGTTGAAGACTATTGCATGATGGTCCCAGCAAAAGTTGTAAAATAGAAAACTGTTGACTGACAGTACATAAACCAATCAGAATGGCTTATTTTGAATGGCAATTGCATCAACCAATCAGATGATCTCAATTCTAAACTAATTTGCATAATGACTTTATTTGCTCTCCATAACTTACTGAGGTCCATCCTAACCCTAGTTTAATTGAACACCTGCAGAACCAGCCACAGATAGTTGATAACAAGAGCATTCTTGACCAATTGTCTTGCTGGTTGAAGACTATTGCATGATGGTCCCAGCAAAAGTTGTAAAATAGAAAACTGTTGACTGACATTACATAAACCAATCAGAATGGCTTATTTTGAATGACAATTGTATCAACCAATCAGATGGTCTCAATTCTAAACTAATTTGCATAAGGGCTTTTTTTACTCTCAATAACTTACTGAGGTCCTTCCTGACCCTAGTTTAATTGAACACCTGCAGAACAAGTCACAGATAGTTGATAACAAGAGCATTCTTGACCAATTGTCTTGCTGGTTGAAGACTATTGCATGATGGTCCCAGCAAAAGTTGTAAAATAGAAAACTGTTGACTGACAATACATAAACCAATCAGAGTGGCTTATTTTGAATGACAATTGCATCAACCAATCAGATGATCTCAATTCTAAACTAATTTGCATAAGGGCTTTATTTGCTCTCCATAACTTACTGAGGTCCTTCCTAACCCTAGTATAATTGAACACCTGCAGAACCAGCCACAGATAGTTGATAACAAGAGCATTCTTGACCAATAGTTTTGCTGGTTGAAGCCTATTGCATGATGGTCCCAGCAAAAGTTGTAAAATAGAAAACTGTTGACTGACAGTACATAAACAAATCAGAATGGCTTATTTTGAATGACAGTTGCATCACCCAATCAGATGGTCTCAATTCTAAACTAATTTGCATAAGTACTTAATTTGCTCTTCATAACTTACTGATGTCCTTCCTCATCCAAGTCTAATTGAACACCTGCAGAACCAGCCACAGATAGTTGATAACAAGAGCATTCTTGACCAATTGTCTTGCTGGTTGAAGACTATTGCATGATTGTCCCAGCAAAAGTTGTAAAATAGAAAACTGTTGACTGACAATACATAAACCAATCAGAATGGCTTATTTTGAATGACAATTGCATAAACCAATCAGATGATCTCAATGTTAAACTAATTAGCATAATGGATTTATTTGCTCTTCATAACTTACTGAGGTCCTTCCTGACCCTAGTTTAATTGAACACCTGCAAAACTACCCACAGATAGTTGATAACAAGGGCATTCTTGACCAATTGTCTTGCTGGTTGAAGACTATTGCATGATGGTCCCAGCAAAAGTTGTAAAATAGAAAACTGTTGACTGACAGTACATAAACCAATCAGAGTGGCTTATTTTGAATGACAATTGCATCAACCAATCAGATGATCTCAATTCTAAACTAATTTGCATAAGGGCTTTATTTGCTCTCCATAACTTACTGAGGTCCTTCCTAACCCTAGTTTAATTGAACACCTGCCGAACCAGCCACAGATAGTTGATAACAAGAGCATTCTTGACCAATTGTCTTGCTGGTTGAAGACTATTGCATGATGGCCCCAGCAAAAGTTGTAAAATAGAAAACTGTTGACTGACATTACATAAACCAATCAGAATGGCTTATTTTGAATGACAATTGTATCAACCAATCAGATGGTCTCAATTCTAAACTAATTTGCATAAGGGCTTTATTTACTCTCCATAACTTACTGAGGTCCTTCCTAACCCTAGTTTAATTGAACACCTGCAGAACCAGCCACAGATAGTAGATGACAAGAGCATTCTTGACCAATTGTCTTGCTGGTTGAAGACTATTGCATGATGGTCCCAGCAAAAGTTGTAAAATAGAAAACTGTTGACTGACATTACATAAACCAATCAGAATGGCTTATTTTGAATGACAATTGTATCAACCAATCAGATGGTCTCAATTCTAAACTAATTTGCATAAGGGCTTTTTTTACTCTCCATAACTTACTGAGGTCCTTCCTGACCCTAGTTTAATTGAACACCTGCAGAACAAGCCACAGATAGTTGATAACAAGAGCATTCTTGACCAATTGTCTTGCTGGTTGAAGACTATTGCATGATGGTCCCAGCAAAAGTTGTAAAATAGAAAACTGTTGACTGACAATACATAAACCAATCAGAGTGGCTTATTTTGAATGACAATTGCATCAACCAATCAGATGATCTCAATTCTAAACTAATTTGCATAAGGGCTTTATTTGCTCTCCATAACTTACTGAGGTCCTTCCTAACCCTAGTATAATTGAACACCTGCAGAACCAGCCACAGATAGTTGATAACAAGAGCATTCTTGACCAATTGTTTTGCTGGTTGAAGCCTATTGCATGATGGTCCCAGCAAAAGTTGTAAAATAGAAAACTGTTGACTGACAGTACATAAACAAATCAGAATGGCTTATTTTGAATGACAGTTGCATCACCCAATCAGATGGTCTCAATTCTAAACTAATTTGCATAAGTACTTAATTTGCTCTTCATAACTTACTGATGTCCTTCCTCATCCAAGTCTAATTGAACACCTGCAGAACCAGCCACAGATAGTTGATAACAAGAGCATTCTTGACCAATTGTCTTGCTGGTTGAAGACTATTGCATGATTGTCCCAGCAAAAGTTGTAAAATAGAAAACTGTTGACTGACAATACATAAACCAATCAGAATGGCTTATTTTGAATGACAATTGCATAAACCAATCAGATGATCTCAATGTTAAACTAATTAGCATAATGGATTTATTTGCTCTTCATAACTTACTGAGGTCCTTCCTGACCCTAGTTTAATTGAACACCTGCAAAACTACCCACAGATAGTTGATAACAAGGGCATTCTTGACCAATTGTCTTGCTGGTTGAAGACTATTGCATGATGGTCCCAGCAAAAGTTGTAAAATAGAAAACTGTTGACTGACAGTACATAAACCAATCAGAGTGGCTTATTTTGAATGACAATTGCATCAACCAATCAGATGATCTCAATTCTAAACTAATTTGCATAAGGGCTTTATTTGCTCTCCATAACTTACTGAGGTCCTTCCTAACCCTAGTTTAATTGAACACCTGCAGAACCAGCCACAGATAGTTGATAACAAGAGCATTCTTGACCAATTGTCTTGCTGGTTGAAGACTATTGCATGATGGTCCCAGCAAAAGTTGTAAAATAGAAAACTGTTGACTGACAGTACATAAACCAATCAGAATGGCTTATTTTGAATGGCAATTGCATCAACCAATCAGATGATCTCAATTCTAAACTAATTTGCATAATGACTTTATTTGCTCTCCATAACTTACTGAGGTCCATCCTAACCCTAGTTTAATTGAACACCTGCAGAACCAGCCACAGATAGTTGATAAGAAGAGCATTCTTGACCAATTGTCTTGCTGGTTGAAGACTATTGCATGATGGTCCCAGCAAAAGTTGTAAAATAGAAAACTGTTGACTGACATTACATAAACCAATCAGAATGGCTTATTTTGAATGACAATTGTATCAACCAATCAGATGGTCTCAATTCTAAACTAATTTGCATAAGGGCTTTATTTACTCTCCATAACTTACTGAGGTCCTTCCTGACCCTAGTTTAATTGAACACCTGCAGAACAAGCCACAGATAGTTGATAACAAGAGCATTCTTGACCAATTGTCTTGCTGGTTGAAGACTATTGCATGATGGTCCCAGCAAAAGTTGTAAAATAGAAAACTGTTGACTGACAGTAGATAAACAAATCAGAATGGCTTATTTTGAATGACAGTTGCATCACCCAATCAGATGGTCTCAATTCTAAACTAATTTGCATAAGTACTTAATTTGCTCTTCATAACTTACTGATGTCCTTCCTCATCCAAGTCTAATTGAACACCTGCAGAACCAGCCACAGATAGTTGATAACAAGAGCATTCTTGACCAATTGTCTTGCTGGTTGAAGACTATTGCATGATTGTCCCAGCAAAAGTTGTAAAATAGAAAACTGTTGAGTGACAGTACATAAACCAATCAGAATGGCTTATTTTGAATGACAATTGCATCAACCAATCAGATGATCTCAATGGTAAACTAATTAGCATAATGGATTTATTTGCTCTTCATAACTTACTGAGGTCCTTCCTGACCCTAGTTTAATTGAACACCTGCAAAACTACCCACAGATAGTTGATAACAAGGGCATTCTTTACCAATTGTCTTGCTGGTTGAAGACTATTGCATGATGGTCCCAGCAAAAGTTGTAAAATAGAAAACTGTTGACTGACAGTACATAAACCAATCAGAGTGGCTTATTTTGAATGACAATTGCATCAACCAATCAGATGATCTCAATTCTAAACTAATTTGCATAAGGGCTTTATTTGCTCTCCATAACTTACTGAGGTCCTTCCTAACCCTAGTTTAATTGAACACCTGCCGAACCAGCTACAGATAGTTGATAACAAGAGCATTCTTGACCAATTGTCTTGCTGGTTGAAGACTATTGCATGATGGCCCCAGCAAAAGTTGTAAAATAGAAAACTGTTGACTGACATTACATAAACCAATCAGAATGGCTTATTTTGAATGACAATTGTATCAACCAATCAGATGGTCTCAATTCTAAACTAATTTGCATAAGGGCTTTATTTACTCTCCATAACTTACTGAGGTCCTTCCTAACCCTAGTTTAATTGAACACCTGCAGAACCAGCCACAGATAGTAGATGACAAGAGCATTCTTGACCAATTGTCTTGCTGGTTGAAGACTATTGCATGATGGTCCCAGCAAAAGTTGTAAAATAGAAAACTGTTGACTGACATTACATAAACCAATCAGAATGGCTTATTTTGAATGACAATTGTATCAACCAATCAGATGGTCTCAATTCTAAACTAATTTGCATAAGGGCTTTTTTTACTCTCCATAACTTACTGAGGTCCTTCCTGACCCTAGTTTAATTGAACACCTGCAGAACAAGCCACAGATAGTTGATAACAAGAGCATTCTTGACCAATTGTCTTGCTGGTTGCAGACTATTGCATGATGGTCCCAGCAAAAGTTGTAAAATAGAAAACTGTTGACTGACAATACATAAACCAATCAGAGTGGCTTATTTTGAATGACAATTGCATCAACCAATCAGATGATCTCAATTCTAAACTAATTTGCATAAGGGCTTTATTTGCTCTCCATAACTTACTGAGGTCCTTCCTAACCCTAGTATAATTGAACACCTGCAGAACCAGCCACAGATAGTTGATAACAAGAGCATTCTTGACCAATTGTTTTGCTGGTTGAAGCCTATTGCATGATGGTCCCAGCAAAAGTTGTAAAATAGAAAACTGTTGACTGACAGTACATAAACAAATCAGAATGGCTTATTTTGAATGACAGTTGCATCACCCAATCAGATGGTCTCAATTCTAAACTAATTTGCATAAGTACTTAATTTGCTCTTCATAACTTACTGATGTCCTTCCTCATCCAAGTCTAATTGAACACCTGCAGAACCAGCCACAGATAGTTGATAACAAGAGCATTCTTGACCAATTGTCTTGCTGGTTGAAGACTATTGCATGATTGTCCCAGCAAAAGTTGTAAAATAGAAAACTGTTGACTGACAATACATAAACCAATCAGAATGGCTTATTTTGAATGACAATTGCATAAACCAATCAGATGATCTCAATGTTAAACTAATTAGCATAATGGATTTATTTGCTCTTCATAACTTACTGATGTCCTTCCTGACCCTAGTTTAATTGAACACCTGCAAAACTACCCACAGATAGTTGATAACAAGGGCATTCTTGACCAATTGTCTTGCTGGTTGAAGACTATTGCATGATGGTCCCAGCAAAAGTTGTAAAATAGAAAACTGTTGACTGACAGTACATAAACCAATCAGAGTGGCTTATTTTGAATGACAATTGCATCAACCAATCAGATGATCTCAATTCTAAACTAATTTGCATAAGGGCTTTATTTGCTCTCCATAACTTACTGAGGTCCTTCCTAACCCTAGTTTAATTGAACACCTGCAGAACCAGCCACAGATAGTTGATAACAAGAGCATTCTTGACCAATTGTCTTGCTGGTTGAAGACTATTGCATGATGGTCCCAGCAAAAGTTGTAAAATAGAAAACTGTTGACTGACAGTACATAAACCAATCAGAATGGCTTATTTTGAATGGCAATTGCATCAACCAATCAGATGATCTCAATTCTAAACTAATTTGCATAATGACTTTATTTGCTCTCCATAACTTACTGAGGTCCATCCTAACCCTAGTTTAATTGAACACCTGCAGAACCAGCCACAGATAGTTGATAAGAAGAGCATTCTTGACCAATTGTCTTGCTGGTTGAAGACTATTGCATGATGGTCCCAGCAAAAGTTGTAAAATAGAAAACTGTTGACTGACATTACATAAACCAATCAGAATGGCTTATTTTGAATGACAATTGTATCAACCAATCAGATGGTCTCAATTCTAAACTAATTTGCATAAGGGCTTTATTTACACTCCATAACTTACTGAGGTCCTTCCTGACCCTAGTTTAATTGAACACCTGCAGAACAAGCCACAGATAGTTGATAACAAGAGCATTCTTGACCAATTGTCTTGCTGGTTGAAGACTATTGCATGATGGTCCCAGCAAAAGTTGTAAAATAGAAAACTGTTGACTGACAGTAGATAAACAAATCAGAATGGCTTATTTTGAATGACAGTTGCATCACCCAATCAGATGGTCTCAATTCTAAACTAATTTGCATAAGTACTTAATTTGCTCTTCATAACTTACTGATGTCCTTCCTCATCCAAGTCTAATTGAACACCTGCAGAACCAGCCACAGATAGTTGATAACAAGAGCATTCTTGACCAATTGTCTTGCTGGTTGAAGACTATTGCATGATTGTCCCAGCAAAAGTTGTAAAATAGAAAACTGTTGAGTGACAGTACATAAACCAATCAGAATGGCTTATTTTGAATGACAATTGCATCAACCAATCAGATGATCTCAATGGTAAACTAATTAGCATAATGGATTTATTTGCTCTTCATAACTTACTGAGGTCCTTCCTGACCCTAGTTTAATTGAACACCTGCAAAACTACCCACAGATAGTTGATAACAAGGGCATTCTTTACCAATTGTCTTGCTGGTTGAAGACTATTGCATGATGGTCCCAGCAAAAGGTGTAAAATAGAAAACTGTTGACTGACAGTACATAAACCAATCAGAGTGGCTTATTTTGAATGACAATTGCATCAACCAATCAGATGATCTCAATTCTAAACTAATTTGCATAAGGGCTTTATTTGCTCTCCATAACTTACTGAGGTCCTTCCTAACCCTAGTTTAATTGAACACCTGCCGAACCAGCCACAGATAGTTGATAACAAGAGCATTCTTGACCAATTGTCTTGCTGGTTGAAGACTATTGCATGATGGCCCCAGCAAAAGTTGTAAAATAGAAAACTGTTGACTGACATTACATAAACCAATCAGAATGGCTTATTTTGAATGACAATTGTATCAACCAATCAGATGGTCTCAATTCTAAACTAATTTGCATAAGGGCTTTATTTACTCTCCATAACTTACTGAGGTCCTTCCTAACCCTAGTTTAATTGAACACCTGCAGAACCAGCCACAGATAGTAGATGACAAGAGCATTCTTGACCAATTGTCTTGCTGGTTGAAGACTATTGCATGATGGTCCCAGCAAAAGTTGTAAAATAGAAAACTGTTGACTGACATTACATAAACCAATCAGAATGGCTTATTTTGAATGACAAATGTATCAACCAATCAGATGGTCTCAATTCTAAACTAATTTGCATAAGGGCTTTTTTTACTCTCCATAACTTACTGAGGTCCTTCCTGACCCTAGTTTAATTGAACACCTGCAGAACAAGCCACAGATAGTTGATAACAAGAGCATTCTTGACCAATTGTCTTGCTGGTTGAAGACTATTGCATGATGGTCCCAGCAAAAGTTGTAAAATAGAAAACTGTTGACTGACAATACATAAACCAATCAGAGTGGCTTATTTTGAATGACAATTGCATCAACCAATCAGATGATCTCAATTCTAAACTAATTTGCATAAGGGCTTTATTTGCTCTCCATAACTTACTGAGGTCCTTCCTAACCCTAGTATAATTGAACACCTGCAGAACCAGCCACAGATAGTTGATAACAAGAGCATTCTTGACCAATTGTTTTGCTGGTTGAAGCCTATTGCATGATGGTCCCAGCAAAAGTTGTAAAATAGAAAACTGTTGACTGACAGTACATAAACAAATCAGAATGGCTTATTTTGAATGACAGTTGCATCACCCAATCAGATGGTCTCAATTCTAAACTAATTTGCATAAGTACTTAATTTGCTCTTCATAACTTACTGATGTCCTTCCTCATCCAAGTCTAATTGAACACCTGCAGAACCAGCCACAGATAGTTGATAACAAGAGCATTCTTGACCAATTGTCTTGCTGGTTGAAGACTATTGCATGATTGTCCCAGCAAAAGTTGTAAAATAGAAAACTGTTGACTGACAATACATAAACCAATCAGAATGGCTTATTTTGAATGACAATTGCATAAACCAATCAGATGATCTCAATGTTAAACTAATTAGCATAATGGATTTATTTGCTCTTCATAACTTACTGAGGTCCTTCCTGACCCTAGTTTAATTGAACACCTGCAAAACTACCCACAGATAGTTGATAACAAGGGCATTCTTGACCAATTGTCTTGCTGGTTGAAGACTATTGCATGATGGTCCCAGCAAAAGTTGTAAAATAGAAAACTGTTGACTGACAGTACATAAACCAATCAGAGTGGCTTATTTTGAATGACAATTGCATCAACCAATCAGATGATCTCAATTCTAAACTAATTTGCATAAGGGCTTTATTTGCTCTCCATAACTTACTGAGGTCCTTCCTAACCCTAGTTTAATTGAACACCTGCAGAACCAGCCACAGATAGTTGATAACAAGAGCATTCTTGACCAATTGTCTTGCTGGTTGAAGACTATTGCATGATGGTCCCAGCAAAAGTTGTAAAATAGAAAACTGTTGACTGACAGTACATAAACCAATCAGAATGGCTTATTTTGAATGGCAATTGCATCAACCAATCAGATGATCTCAATTCTAAACTAATTTGCATAATGACTTTATTTGCTCTCCATAACTTACTGAGGTCCATCCTAACCCTAGTTTAATTGAACACCTGCAGAACCAGCCACAGATAGTTGATAAGAAGAGCATTCTTGACCAATTGTCTTGCTGGTTGAAGACTATTGCATGATGGTCCCAGCAAAAGTTGTAAAATAGAAAACTGTTGACTGACATTACGTAAACCAATCAGAATGGCTTATTTTGAATGACAATTGTATCAACCAATCAGATAGTCTGAATTCTAAACTAATTTGCATAAGGGCTTTATTTACTCTCCATAACTTACTGAGGTCCTTCCTAACCCTAGTTTAATTGAACACCTGCAGAACCAGCCACAGATAGTTGATAACAAGAGCATTCTTGACCAATTGTCTTGCTGGTTGAAGACTATTGCATGATGGTCCCAGCAAAAGTTGTAAAATAGAAAACTGTTGACTGACATTACATAAACCAATCAGAATGGCTTATTTTGAATGACAATTGTATCAACCAATCAGATGGTCTCAATTCTAAACTAATTTGCATAAGGGCTTTTTTTACTCTCCATAACTTACTGAGGTCCTTCCTGACCCTAGTTTAATTGAACACCTGCAGAACAAGCCACAGATAGTTGATAACAAGAGCATTCTTGACCACTTGTCTTGCTGGTTGAAGACTATTGCATGATAGGATGAGTCAGCGAAAGGCTCAGTCTAGTATCCATTCCCAGGGAGCGGAGAAAAGCTGAGACCGAGTAGATTGGTCCAGGTCGGGGGGAACAGTCCCCCGGCTTGGGCACAGCGAAAATCTCAGCTTAGTATCTTAACCCTGGGAGCGGAGAAACACTGGGACTGAGTAGATTGCTCTTCCGGAGGGGGTGCAGCCCCAAAGGGAGTCTTTCAAAAAGCCCAGTGGAGTACCCATTCCCATGCCAGGGGCTGGAAAATGCCTGCTGGTGAGACGGAGAAAAGCTTGGTCGGACGCTGAAGGGTCGGCTGCCTGGAGCCCGAGGCTGCACTGTGCCCCCGGGGAAACTCGGGGGTGCCTGATTTGCACTGGTGATATCCAGCACCATGCACTGACTGGCACACACACTGCGCACTTCCCTCTAGGTTAGGCTACACGTCCTTACCTCGTCCTTTTGGATGGGGTAGGACAATTTTTTACACCCCCACCCCGGCCTTCTGGCTAGGGCCTCTTTTATTTATTTCTTTGATTTGCACTTTTGAGCACGTCATGTTTTTCGTTAGTTTGTCACGTTTTTGATTTGGGTAGTGCGGCTGTCCCTAACAGGCCTTCCGTTCCCCAAACGTGGCTGGGACTCTTCACCTTTTGGGGAGAGTCCCGGTCCCCTCGAGGGCAACCCCGAGCCGCAAGGCGGAGGGAAGCCTAAGCGGGTCTTTCCAAACCTTCGGGTGCGGAGGACCCACCGTCCAAAACCCTTCCGGGGGTGGAGGAAAAGCGGGTCTCTCTGAGCTTCGGCAAAGAGGACCCACCGATCCCTTTTTTCCCTTCCTCGGCCTTATGGTTGAGGGGGGTTAGGGGAACCATGGGGCCTTTCTCCTTTGGGAGAGGGCCCACACGTTCGTACGGCTGCCCCCTTTGCACGTGTTTAGGCACAGCACTGGTGGTGGTGGGAGCACACCTCGGGCTCCCTGAGTTTCTTCAAACTATTGCATGATGGTCCCAGCAAAAGTTGTAAAATAGAAAACTGTTGACTGACAATACATACACCAATCAGAGTGGCTTATTTTGAATGACAATTGCATCAACCAATCAGATGATCTCAATTCTAAACTAATTTGCATAAGGGCTTTATTTGCTCTCCATAACTTACTGAGGTCCTTCCTAACCCTAGTATAATTGAACACCTGCAGAACCAGCCACAGATAGTTGATAACATGAGCATTCTTGACCAATTGTTTTGCTGGTTGAAGACTATTGCATGATGGTCCCAGCAAAAGTTGTAAAATAGAAAACTGTTGACTGATAGTACATACACCAATCAGAATGGCTTATTTTGAATGACAATTGCATCAACCAATCATATGATCTCAATGCTAAACTAATTTGCATAATGGATTTACTTGCTCTCCATAACTTACTGAGGTCCTTCCTAACCCTAGTTTAATTGAACACCTGCAGAACCAGCCACAGATAGTTGATAACAAGAGCTTTCTTTACCAATTGTTTGGGCTTTGCAGCCTTTTGGCCCGGGCTGAGGTTGTAAGGTTGTGAGGTTGGGAGGTTGGGAGTTTGCCAGTAGAGTTATATGTGTTGGGATATGTTGGGAAGTGATTTAGTGGAAGTATGCCAGTTTATGTGGATAAATGGTATAATTGGCAAGTCTATGGGTAAGGGTGTTGTAGTTTTAATATATAAAAAGAATGAAAGAAGAGATCTGGGCAACTGGAGGCCTATAACTTTTTTAAATTCAGATTACAAAATATATTCAAAAATTTTGGCGAATCGAATGAGAAGTGTAATAGGAAAAATTGTGAATGAAGACCAAGTATGTGCTGTACCGGAACGTAAAATTAGTGATAATTTGATTTTATTAAGGGATATACTGAGAGATTGTAAAGATAGGAAACAAGGTTGTGTGGTTTTGAGTCTTGATTTTGAAAAAGCCTTTGATAAAGTTGCACATGAGTTTATGTTCAGAGTTTTGTTAAAAATGGGGTTTCCTGCTGGGTTTGTAGAAAGAGTAAGAAGTTTGTATGTTTTGGCATCGAGTCGTATATTGGTGAATGGGAATGTGAGTGAGGAGATCATGGTAAAATCAGGTGTAAGGCAGGGGTGTCCTGTGTCCCCTGTGTTGTTTATTTGTGTGATGGAGCCACTGTTACAAATGATTAGGTGTGATAAGGTTGTGAGAGGAGTACTTATACCTGGGAGTGGTGGTAAGAGTGCTAAAGTAATGGGGTACATGGATGATGTGGTAGTATTGTGTCAAAACCAAGCAGCCTTAAACAGGACAAGATTATTAGTGGGTTTTTTTTGTAATGCATCAGGCTTTAAAATTAATTGGGATAAAAGTAATTATAGAGTGTTTGGTGAAATGAATGTGGAAGTGAATGAGATGACAAGAGTGGCAGGGGGGATAAAGGTGTTGGGTTTAATTTTCGATGATAACTTAAAAGGTAATGATAGTTGGAATGAATGTAATAGGAAGATTATGAAGAAATTGGATTTCTGGAAATTAAGAAATTTATCAATGACAGGGAAAGTACTAGTTGTGAAGAGTGTGATTCTTCCCATAATATTGTATGTTGCATTTGTGTTCCCCCCCCCCAAATGGTGTTTTTAGAAAAATTGTAAGGAAATGTTTAGTTTTTCTGTGGGGTAGTAAAATGGAGTGGTTGAGACGTGAGAATGTGGTTAAATCTAGGATTAAAGGAGGGGGAAATTTTCCAAATTTTGATAGATTTATAGGAGTGAATTATGTGGCAATTGTGGCGAGATTGTTAAAGGGGTGTTCAAAAACCTCATGTATGACAAAATACCTGGGTGGATGGATGTTGTGTGGGATTGGATGGATGAAGAGGTCTTTGAGTGTGCCAATGGCCTTCAGTTGCCCAGAATGGTATGTGTTTGTGGAGCGATTTATTAGGAAGAATGATTTGTTAAGAATGAGTATGGAAGATTTTATGGAGAGGAAGAAAATAATAAAGATTTTGAAAGACAGAGAAACTGTATGCAATATTGAATATTTGAGATTGAAAGAAGCAGAAGTGGAAGTGGAAATGAATGGGATGTCAAATAAACAAAAAGATGTAGTTTGGAAAGTTATGCATGGTGTCTTGCCTGTAAGAATGGTACTTAAAAAGAGAGATTTAACAGGAATAGAAATATGCCCGAGAGAAGAATGTGGAATAAATGAGACTGTATTGCATGTAATGTGGGGATGTGGTTTTGCTAAAAAAGTATGGAAGGGTATGAGTGGATTATGTAGAGAATTTTTGGTGTAAATGGGATTTCATGGAGGTTGGCAATGTTTGGTTTGGGAGTAAATGGGAAAATAAAAGAAAGAGTGATGTGGCTATTAATGTGTTGTGTAATGGAAGTATTGTGGGATAATAGGAATATGTATGTGTATAAGAAAGAAGATAAAAGTGTGAATGATTGTATTAGGATGGTGTTGGGGAAATTATATACATGTTATTTGTTTGATAAAGAAGGTGGAGGTGGTATGGATGCAGAGGGAGTGTGGAAAGTAAAGAAATGGATGCATGTTGTAAAATTTGTATAGTTTAGGGGAGAGGGGATATGGTATTGTGGTGCTTTTTATTGGTTCTTTGTAAGTTTTTTTCATTTCAAAAAAGAAAAAGAAAACCAGTTGATGAAGGAGAAAAGTTTATCGCTCAGAAAGTCACGTGAGAGATAGTCTAAATGGTAGACTATTTAAGCGATTGCTTTTAAACCTGATGTTTTTAAAAAAAGAAAAAAAAAAATGGCTTCCTGGTTGAAGACTATTGCATGATGGTCCCATCAAAATTAGTAAAATTGAAAACTGTTGACTGACAGTACATAAACCAATCGGAATGGATTGTTTTGAATGAGTATTAATGGTGGCCATTGTTGCCTTTGCAATCGATGTTGTTACATATCAGTGGTCATCCATTGTATTTCACTGACTGGCCTGTGGGCCAATCAGATTATGGGGGTGGGGCTATGCTCCGTGTCCCAGGAAATAGCAAAACAAAACTAGTAGTTTGAGCTTGACATTGATGGTGTGAAACCATCTGGTTCTCCCCCATCGATGTAAAAACTATTGGACATCGACCATAACCCATCGATGGTTTATAAACATCAATGGCCGATGGACATCCCTAATGAGAATTGCATCAACCAATCAGATGGTCTAATTTCCAAACTAATTTGCATAAGGAATTTATTTGCTCTCCATAACTTACTTAGGTCCTTCCTCACCCTAGTCTAATTGAAAACCTACAAAACCAGTCAAATATAGTTGTTAACAAGAACATTCTTGACCAATTGGCTTCCTGGTTGAAGACTATTGCATGATGGTCCCATCAAAAGTAGTAAAATTGAAAACTGTTGACTGACAGTACATACGCCAGTCGTAATGGATTGTTTTGAATGAGTATTAATGGTGGCCATTGTTGCCTTTGCAATCAATGTTGTTACATATCAGTGGTCATCCATTGTATTTCACTGACTGGCCTGTGGGCCAATCAGAATATGGGGGTGAAGCTATGCTCCGTGTCCCAGGAAATAGCAAATGAAAACTAGTAGTTTGAGCTTGACATTGATGGTGTGAAACCATCTGGTTCTCGCCCATCGATGGAAAAACTATTGAACATCAAAAATAACCCATCGATGGTTTATAAACATCGATGGCCGATGGCCGATGGCCATCCCTAATGAGAACTGCATCAACCAATCAGATGGTCTAATTTCCAAACTAATTTGCATAAGGAATTTATTTGCTCTCCATAACTTACTTAGGTCCTTCCTCACCCTAGTCTAATTGAAAACCTACAAAACCAGCCAAAGATGGTTGTTGACAAGAACATTCTTGACCAATTGGCTTCCTGGTTGAAGACTATTGCATGAAGGTCCCATCAAAAGTAGTAAAAAAGAAAACTGTTGACTGACAGTACATAAACCAATCGGAATGGATTGTTTTGAATGAGTATTAATTATGGCCATTGTTGCCTTTGCCATCAATGTTTTTACATATCAGTGGTCATCCATTGCATTTGACTAACTGGCCTGTGGGCCAATCAGATTATGGGGGCTGGGCTTCACTGGTGTCATGGGTGGAGCTATGCTCCGTGTACCAGGAAATAGCAAAACAAAACTAGTCGTTTTAACTTGACATTGATGGTGTGAAACCATCTGGTTCTCCCCCATCGATGTAAAAACTATTGAACATTGGTGGTGTCCCTCACCAGAGGTAGCGCTGACGGCGCTGTGGAGCCACCGGCAGCGCTTCCCTGCTAGCAGCAGATTCAGGAAGCGCCCCTGCAGTCATCCAGCAGCCGCCCAGCCCTCTCCAGAGGTAGCGCTGACAGCGCTATGGATCCGCCGGCAGCAGCAGCGCTTCCCTGCTAGCATCAGAATTGGGAAGCAGCGCTGCCGCTTCCCCACCAGCAGAAGCAGCGGCAACCTGGCAGATGGCATCGGGAGAAGATGTCAGCAGCGGGGTGCAGTAACCCCCCCTCCCTTGAATGTTATGCCAGCGGTAAGGCTACCTAAGTTGTAGGTATCACGATGTGCCCTTGCTGTGGGGGGTGGGGAGATTTATGTATAAATGGAGTGATGCATTGTATGTATTCATGTATGACTAATACATACACTCAAACAGTATGAGAGAGGCATTAAAAGTATGTGGGCAGTGTATGTATTGATGTATGTACTGTAAATATGTGTGTATGTATGGAGGTAGTGTATGTATGAGTGAGGGAGAGTGTGGATGAGGCAGTGTATGTATGAGGGAGGCAGAGTGTGGATGGATGTATTTATTTATGTACTGTATGTATATCCTATTTGCAGTGTGACCAGCAGGTGAGGATGCCTGTGGTGCCCAGGCACAGCCACCTGCAGGGGCTGAACATTACATTGGCAATGCTGTACTTGCCTGTCAGCGGAGATCTTATTGGAGGGTTATTTAAAAGTTCCTGGATGTCATTGCCAATTGCTGTTTAGACAGTAGCAGGGTGTCAAGTGTGTGCTTATTATCCAGCTGCTGTTATTTACTAAATCTGCCTTTTTTTCACTGTTACTGCTTTAATTGAAATGGCTGTGATACTGTACCTGTGGTGATTGTCTCTACTCCCTACCGCCCACGTCTCCTTAATCCCTCCCAGCAACCCTGCGTCTCTGTCAAAGCCCTGCCACACGTTTTCTTATTTCCTCACTATGCCATCCCTACGACCCCATCTCTCTATATCCTCCCAATACCACCCTGCTTCTCTCTATCCCTTCCCTAACGCCCAGCTCCTCTCTATCCCCTTAGTACCAGCCTGCCCCTCTCTATCCCATCCCTACCACCCACTTCTCTGTATCCCCACCCTACCACCCTTCTCTATCCCCTCACTACTGCCCTGCTCCTCTCTATCCCCTCACTACTGCACTGCATCTCTCTATCCTTTCCCTACCAAACTGCATATGTCTATCCTTTCACTACCAAACTGCATCTCTCTATTCCCTCCCTACCTTTCTGCATCTCTCCTATCCCTACTGTTCTGCATTTTCCTATCCACTTGCCCCTTTTTCAAGGTACATGCCAGCCTTGAAAGTTTTGATTTCTTCTTGTACATTATGTATAGCACATAAGACACATCCCACAACCTATGCACTTTCTCCTGACTAAGTGGGAAATTGCGGGGGGGGGGGGGGGGAGTCTGGCACAAGTTTTGCCTAGGGTGCCAAGAAACCTTGCACCGGCCCTGGCTCTCCATAACTTACTTAGGTCCTTCCTCACCCTAGTCTAATTGAAAACCTACACAACCAGCCAAAGATGGTTGACAACAAGAACATTCTTGACCAACTGTCTGAGCTTCGCAGCCTTTTGGCCCGGGCTGAGGTCTGGGCCTGAGGTTGTGAGGTTGGGAAACTTTTCTGTGGGATCTACTACGCTGGACCCTGGCTGGAGAGGAGCGGTTTTTCTTTTCATCGGAGGAGTGAAGAAGCTATTCTGCATTATGGCAGCTCAAGGATTGAAGAACACCATTCGTTTTCATGTTGATGTGGAGAGAAGATCTTCTAAAGGTTTGGTGTTTATTGCGAGAGATCTGGTGCAAGATCATGTGGGAGTAAGCATTACAAGGTGCATTTATTGCATCCAGGGCTTTCCCAAGCAAGGGATCTACGACGTCACCTTTTATGAACATGGTGATTGCCTGAATGTATTTGAAAAATTGAAGATTATGGCTGGTACCTTTGATCCCATTTTGTTGGGGGTGACTGTTATTCCTCTCTTTTCCATGCATGAATTACCATTGACTGTTCATTTGTATAATCCTTTCCAGGATATTGAGCAGATTAAAGCCTTCCTTTTTAGGTACTGCTCCCAGGTGAGAGGAGGTATAAGGTTGAAAAACTGTGTGGGTACCTTTAATAGTAAGGTGAAATTTTTTGTCAAGCTTAAAAAACATGAAGAGGGGATTGGTGGCGTGCTCCATCCCCCTGCAAATTTCACTGTGGCTGGGAATAGGGGATACCTATTTTACCCCGGTCAGCCTACATACTGTCGCAGGTGCTTTGAGTATGGACACAAAGCAGAGGAGTGCTCCAAAAAAACGGGGGTGTGCAGGAATTGCAAATGTGAAGGACACATGGCTGGAGAATGTCCTGAGCCGAGGACCTGTGACCTGTGTGGTTTGCCCGGGCACTCCAGCGCGAGTTGTAAGGGGACCCCTGAGTATATGGCGCATAAGGCGCAAAAAAGGTCAGAAGGCATGGAGCGGATGGCGCAGTTTGCCAGTGAGCTTGCACGGGGAGAGGGGGGTGCGGCTGCTCAGCGCACGGAGGAGCCGGACAATCAGGCGAATGCTGCTGCAACTGAGCAGGTTTCGTTGGCGTCCGTGCAGCGGGAGCTAAGCCGGGTGTTGGCGGGTGTGCAGCCTATTGTTCAGCGGGAACGAAGCCCTGAGGTGGCGGATGTGCGGCCAGCTGGGCAGCGGGAGAGCCTAATGTGTACCGCAGCAAATGACAGTCGGGATAGTAATATAAGTGGAAGCGCTGTGTGTACTACGGAGGGCAGCGCTTGGAAAGAGCTAGTGCCCCGACAGTTGGTGGAGGGTGAGGTCTCTGATGGCTCGGAGGTGATGAGCCCGAGGTCCCTGGTAATCGATAATGCAGAGGTGTTGTCTGAATCTGCCACCTCTGAGAGTTATTCGTGGCAGGATGTACCAGAAGAAGTGCCAGGTGTAGGGTCTGAAGACTCTGGATCGGTACAGTTGGCCCGCAGGCTTGAGACCCAGGTGTCGGCAGGTTCTAGGAAGAAGCCTAGAATTGCAGGTCCTGAGTTTGGGGGTGATGAGGCACAGCCTTTTGCAATGGACTTGAGTATGAGCCCGGCAGGAGGGCCTGTGTCCCCTCATGGTGGGCGAGCGGGTTTTCCCGAAGACGACGCAGGTGCAGAGTTGATGGTGGTATCCCACTCGCATGGAAATGGGTGAGGGGGACCTTAAGATTTAGGGTGCGATATGGCAAATGGTTCATGTCCTTTAGCCAACCCTACATTGGCTATCGTATCTTCAAATTCCAGACTTATTAAGAGTACAGCAAGAAGAGCGGTAGTTCTGGATGAACTTGAGACTCTTGGGGGTGACATTGTGTGCCTTCAGGAATGTGGTTTTGTTGGTACTTTAAGTAAAAAAGAGGGTTGTTTTTCAAATTGCTTTTGGTCTGGATCTAGTTTGAATAGAAATGATGGGGTGGGCATTCTTATTAGAAATAACGAAATTTTTGTTAAGGAATTTATGGAAATTGAGGCAGGACGTTGTATTTTGTTATGTTTAGAATATCGGGGGTGGGAGTTTAGAGTTATGAACGTCTATGCCCCGGCGGATAAAAATGAAAGGAAGATTTTTTTTTATAAAATTAAATTCTTTATTGCTGGGAGGGTTCCCATTTTTTTAGTTGGGGACTTTAATTGTACAATTAATAAGGGGGTGGGTTTTGGGGTGGGGGTATCTAAGTTAGATGTTACGGGGAATTTGTTAAAACAGATTGTGGAGGATTTTTCTTTATCGGATGCTGCTGATATGTGTAGAGTGAGACCACTGCCAGTGACTTACTGGGCAGATAGTGGTAGGTCAGCTTCAAGGCTGGATTATTTGTTTGTGGCTAAGGGGTTGAGGGCTGCTAATTATAGGCAAAGTAAGGTTAGCTTTTCTGACCATGAGTGTATTGTGTGTGACGTGAGTGGAGTATCTGGTGTGAAGTATGGGAGAGGAGTGTGGAAATTAAATAGTAAGTTATTGGAAGTGGATGAAGTGAAGAGTGATTTTAAAGTGATGTATGAAAGGTGTGTATATAGGAAGAATGAGTTTGGAAATGTTTTAGTTTGGTGGGATTGGGTTAAAGATAGGATCAGAGCTTTCTTCAAAAAGTGGGGTTATAGATTAGCTCAAAGGAGAAGGAGGGAGTATGCAAATGCGAATAAGAGACTGCAGTTTTTGTTTCAGTTAAGAGGAATGGGTGTGGATGTGAGGGAGGAAATTAGGTGTGAAAGAGAAGTATTAAAGAAATGTATGTATGCTAAAGGGAGAGAGATTGTTTTCAGAGCAAAAGTTGAGAAAATGGAAAAAGATGAAATGTGTTCGAGATTTTTCTTTAAAAAAGTGTGTCAAGGGAAGAAAGATATGGAGGTGGTGTTTGGCAAAGATGAGAATGAAGTGAATGGGAATGAGATGATGGGTGTAGTTGAGGATTTTTATAGAGAGTTGTATAAAAGGAAGGAATGTGATGCAAGTATGGTGAGTGAAGTGTTAAGTGTGCTGGAGAAGAAAGTGAGTGAGAATGAAAAGGAATGTCTGATGTGTGAAGTTAGTATGGATGAAGTTAAGAAAGTGTTAATGGCTGCTGGGAGAAATAAGACTCCTGGTATGGATGGATTATCAGTGGAGTTCTATATTTGTTTTTGGGAGATTATTAAGGAACAATTATTGGATGTTTTTAAGTATATGTGGGAGAATGGATGTGTGAGTGAATCTATGCATGAAGGTTTGGTTGTTTTAATCCATAAAAAGGGTGATAAGAGAAGGTTGGGCAATTGGAGGCCAATAACTTTATTAAACGTTGACTATAAGTTATATGCAAAGTTGATTACGGATAGAATGAGGTATGTTGTGAATGAAGTGATTGGAGAAGAGCAGGTGTGTGCGGTGCCTGGGAGAAGAATGGTTGATAATTTGATTTTACTGAGGGATGTGATTGATGATTGTATGGGGCGAAAGAAGAGATGTATGGTATTGGCGATTGATTTTGAAAAAGCGTATGATAGGGTTTCGCATGAGTTTATGTTTAATGTGTTAGTGCGGATGGGGTTTCCAAGTATGTTTGTGGAAAGGATTAGGAGTTTGTATGGGGGTGCTGGATGTAGTGTGTTAGTGAATGGAAGTGTGTCTGAGAGGATTAGGGTTGAATCAGGTGTGCGACAGGGATGTCCATTGTCGCCTGTTTTATTTATTTGTGTGATTGAGCCATTGTTGCGAATGATTGTGTGTGATAAAGTGGTGAAAGGGTTTTTAATTCCTGGTAGTGGGGGGAAGGTTTTTAAAGTAATGGGATATATGGATGATGTGACTGTGGTGTGTGAGAATACAGCTTCTTTGGATAGGGTAAAGTTATTAATGAGGTTTTTTTTGTAGTGCATCTGCATTTAAAGTGAATTGGGACAAGAGCAAATTTAAGTGTTTTGGGGATAGTAGTGTGGAGGTTAGGGGAGTTGAATGTGTGAGTGGGGGTTTAAGAGTGCTTGGAATTAAGTTTGAAGAGGATTTGAAAGGGACTGAGAGTTGGGATGAATGCGGGGAGAAGATTGTAAAGAAATTAAATTTCTGGAAATTGCGCGAGTTGTCTATGACTGGGAAGGTGTGTGTGATTAAGAGTGTTATTTTACCTTTGTTGCTTTTTGTATCATGTGTGTTTCCTGTGAGTGCTAGGAATTTAATGAAAGTAAAAAGATTGTTGTTTTTGTTTCTTTGGGGGTGCAAGATGGAGAGGTTGAAAAGGGGGAGTGTGATGAAAGAAAGGAGTAAGGGTGGTGTTAATTTTCCAAATATTGAAGTGTTTTTGGGTGTGAATGGGGTTGTGTCTCTGATAAGATGGTATGAGAGTGAGAGTAAGGCAGCGTGCATGATGAAGTATATGGCAGGGTGGATGTTGTATGGTTTGGGGTGGTGTAAGAGAGATTTGGGGAAGCCTGTGGCCTCCAATTGTCCAATCTGGTATTGTAAGGTTGAGAAGTTTATTAGAGATTCTGGTTTGAGTGGGTTAAGGGTGGATGAATTGAAAGAAAAACAGAAAGTGATGAGAATGCTGAAGGATAAAGAGAGTGTATGTAGAATTGATTGTTTGAATGCAAGTGAAGAGAAATTGGTGTGGAAGAGTATGAGTATGAAAGGGATGTCCAATAGACAAAAAGATATCGTATGGATGGGTGTACATGGGGTTTTGCCTGTTAGACAGGTGCAGAAAAAACGTGATTTAGTACGGGTGGATGTGTGTCCGAGGGAGGGGTGTGGTGCAAGTGAGACTGTTCTACATTTATTTTGGAATTGTGGGTTTGCAAGGAAAGTATGGAAGGGTGTGGGTGGTTTATGTAAAGAAGTGTGTGGTATTAATGATATGACGTGGAAGGTAGCTATGTTTGGATTGGCTGGATGTGGAAGTGTGAAAGCAAGATTGTTATGGTTGATTGTGGCATGTGTGAAGGAGGTGTTGTGGGATGCTAGGAATTTGAGTGTGTTTAGGAAAGATGAGTTGGATGTAAAAGATTGTGTAAGGATGGTGCTTGGGAAATTGTATGTGTGTTATTTGTTTGATTGCAAGACTGGTGGTGGGTGTGCGGATGCGGAAGGATATTGGAAGACAAAAAAATGGAAGCATGTTGTGAAAGTGTAAAAGGGGCTGGTGGGTATAGAGGTTTAAGGCAAGAATTGTATTATTCTTTTTGATTGGTTTTTCTTGTTATGTGATAATATTTCTATCCTGAGAGTTTAAAGAGGGAGGAGAAAATAGCATGTACTGAGCAGAAGTCATGTAAGTTATACTTTGTTTTTTCTTGTAAATATTTGTCATATTTGTGATATGTATTTTTCTGTTTAATGCAAGAGGAAACCAGATATGATGAGTAGATACCAAGTATGTGGGTTCGGTTGCGTTATGTTTATGTCTTTCTAGACAGAGTATGCTTGGTATCTAACCTGAATGGTTTAAAAAAAAAAAAAAAAAAAAATTGGCTTTCTGGTTTAAGACTATTGCATGTTGATCCCATCAAAAGTAGTCAAATTGAAAACTGTTGATTGACAGTACATATACCAATCGGAATGGATTGTATTGAATGAGTATTAATATTGGCCATTGTTGCCTTTGCAATCGATGTTGTTACATATCAGTGGTCGTCCATTGTATTTCACTGACTGGCCTGTGGGCCAATCAGAATATGGGGGTGGGGCTTCACTGGTGTCGTGGGTGGAGCTATGCTCCGTGTCCCAGGAAATAGCAAAACAAAACTAGTAGTTTGAGTTTGACATTGATGGTGTGAAACCATCTGGTTCTCCCCCATCGATGGAAAAACTATTGAACATCGAAAATAACCCATCGATGGTTTAAAAACATCGATGGCCGATGGCCATCCCTAATGAGAATTGCATCAACCAATCAGATGGTCTAATTTGCATAAGGATTTTTTTTGCTCTCCATAACTTACTTAGGTCCTTCCTCACCCTAGTCTAATTGAAAACCTACAAAACCAGCCAAAGATGGTTGATAGTAAGAACATTCTTGACCAATTGGCTTTCTGGTTGAAGACTATTGCATGATGGTCCTATCAAAAGTAGTAAAATAGAAAACTGTTGACTGACAGTACATAAACCAATTGGAATGGATTGTTTTGAATGAGTATTAATGATGGCTATTGTTGCCTATGCCATCGATGTTGTTACATATCAGTGGTCATGCATTGTATTTGACTGACTGGCCTGTGGGCCAATCAGAATATGCGGGCGGGGCTTCACTGGTGTAGTGGGTGGAGTTATGCTCCGTCAACCAGGAAATAGCAAAACAAAACTAGTAGTTCGAGCTTGACATTGATGGTGTGAAACCATCTGGTTCTCCCCCATCGATGTAAAAACTATTGGACATCGACCATAACCCATCGATGGTTTATAAACATCGATGGTTGATGAACATCCCTAATGAAAATTTCATCAACCAATCAGATGGTCTAATTTCCAAACTAATTTGCATAAGGAATTTATTTGCTCTCCATAACTTACTTAGGTCCTTCCTTACCCTAGTCTAATTGAAAACCTACAAAACCAGCCAAAGATGGTTGATAGTAAGAACATTCTTGACCAATTGGCTTTCTGGTTGAAGACTATTGCATGATGGTCCTATCAAAAGTACTAAAATAGAAAACTGTTGACTGAAAGTACATAAACCAATCGGAATGGATTGTTTTGAATGAGTATTAATGATGGCCATTGTTGCCTTTGCCATCGATGTTGTTACATATCAGTGGTCATGCATTGTATTTGACTGACTGGCCTGTGGGCCAATCACAATATGGGGGCGGGGCTTCACTGGTGTCGTGGGTGGAGTTATGCTCCGTCAACCAGGAAATAGCAAAACAAAACTAGTCGTTTTAAATTGACATTGATGGTGTGAAACCATCTGGTTCTCCCCCATCGATGTCAAAACTATTGAACATCGACCATAACATATCGATGGTTTACAAACATCGATGGTCGATGGCCATCCCTAATGAGAATTGCATCAACCAATCAGATGGTCTAATTTCTAAACTAATTTGCATAAGGGCTTTATTTGTTTTCCATAAATTACTTAGGTCTTTCCTCACCCTAGTCTAATTGAAAACCTACAAAACTAGCCAAAGATGGTTGATAACAAGAACATTCTTGACCAATTGTCTGGGCTTTGCAGCCTTTTGGCCCGGGCTGAGGTCTGGGCGTGAGGTTGGGAAACTTTTCTGTGGGATCTACTACTCTGAGGAGGTATCAACACCGCAGGAATTTTGAAGCATCATGGCTGGAACACCTGGACTGAAGAATTCAATCCGTTTTATCGTGCAAGAAAGATGGAGGAAAGACTGTGGACTTTATCATCTCGTGAGGGAAATTTTTGTGGAGCTGGCAGGAGTGGAGCTAAGTACTATTTTTTGTATCCAAGATTTTCCTAACCAGGGCATGTATGATGTCAGTTTTTTCGATGGGAAAGACAGTTACAAAGTTTATGAAATGTTAAAAGAGAAATATATTGACCCTAAAATGGAGGGGATAGAAATGTTTCCTCTATTTACTGCACAAGAAGTCCCAATCACAGTACATGCTTACAATCCGTTTATGAACTATGATTTGTTACTTGCTTTCCTTGCAAGGTATTGCAGTTCTGTGAGAGGAGGGGAATTTTTGAAAAACAGTATGGGTATCTTTAATGCCAAAAGAAAATGTTGGTGTAAACTAAGGAGGGATGATAGATGTCCAGGTGGGGTAATGCATCCCCCTGCAAATTTCACAATTGGAGGCAACAGGTGCTTCCTATATTACCCCACCCAAACCAGATTCTGCAGAAAATGTTTTGAATATGGCCACACAAGGGAAGAGTGTGAGAAAGGGAGAACCTGTAGAAACTGCAGAAAAGAGGGGCATGAAGCAAACCGGTGCCCAGAGGAACGCAAATGCGACCTCTGCAGGGAACCTGGACATTCTTTCAAAACATGCTCAGAATTCACCAAAGCTCGAAAAGAGCAAGGTGCTCGAAGATTAGCTGAGCAAGATGAAAGAGAAGCCAGAGAGGCAGCATGCCAAATGGCTAAGGATACTCGTACAACAGAGGCTAAAAAGACATGTATAGCCCAGGTGCTTGTTGTGCAAAATGGAGTACAGATGGAGGTGGAGGCACAGGCTACACCAGATCCACAACAGCCAGTTAAGGCAATGCAAACTGCTGATACTGCAACTGACCACAGTGAGGAGCAGTTGAAAGTCTTTGCAGCTGAGGCTAGTCAACTCGTTACAGAGAGTGATGAAAGCTCAGCTGAAAGTCAAAATTTAGATTCAGAGGATATTCAAAGTGCTGATACCATATTGTCTGATGAGGAGTCTATAAAACTGAGGAAAGCAACTCCTGATGGAAGGGCTGTTAAAAAAGCCAGAATTGAAAGGGTTAAATACAGTCCCTCAGCAATTGAACCAGATGGTATGGATACTACCTTAAGTTCCGAAGACAATGCCAGTTCCCCATCTTCCACTGAATCTTCTAATATTTTTGGGGCATCCAAACAGTCAATCGCACGTTTGACTGGGAAGGAGAACTATGATGAAATTGGATGATGCTGATTTAAGTTGTGTTTTTGTAACCAACTACCTTGAAATTATTTACGGGACTTCTAAATCTATCTATGCCTAATATTACAAGCAACATTAGTGTAAAAGTTGCAACATTAAATGTCAGGCTGATAACAAGCAGACCCAGGCGTGCTGCGGTTTTTGAAATATTAAAAAACTTAAAAGCTGATATAATTTGTGTACAGGAATGTGGGATTTCAGAGCCCATTAAAAAAGAAGAATGGGACAAAGGGGATAGTTTTTGGTCTAGGTCTTGTTTAAATAAAAATGATGGGGTGGGTATTGTAATAAATAATAGGGATATTATAGGGGAGGATTTTTTTGTGGTGGAAGAAGGGAGGTGTATTGTTGGGACTTTTAGTCTTAGAGGGTGGAGGTTTAGGATCATGTGTATATATGCTCCTGCTTGTAAATTAGAAAGAAAGAAATTGTTTGATAAGATAAGGTTATTCCTTCCTGGAAGAACACCCCTTATGTTAATGGGGGATTTCAATTGTATAATTGAGAAAAGTGGGAGAGGATATGGAAGTACTAGGAGTGTTGATATAACCGGGAATATATTAAATCAGATTATTATGGATTTTTCCTTTATAGATGCAGCTGCGGTGTGTATGGGGAAGCCACCTCCACCAACGTATATTGCTGATAGAGGAGGCATAACTTCCAGAATTGACTATATTTTCATATCCAAAGGTATATCATGTATGAATGGAGAGCAGGTAAGAATGCCTTTTTCAGATCACGAATGCATTATATGTGAAGTCCAAGGGAATGTAAACAATGTATATGGTAGAGGTATATGGAAATTAAATGTTCGTTTGCTAGAAGACTGTAAAGGAAGGGATGATTTGGTTAAGATGTATGCAATATGGAAGAGGAGAAAAAATGACTTTGAGAATATATTAGTATGGTGGGAGTGGCTGAAAGTTAGGATGAGGTGTTTTTTCAGAAAATGGGGAATCAAAAAAGTAAGGAAGGAAAGAATGAGGTATGAGGCATTATGTGTAAGAATGAGGTATCTTTACAAAATGAGAGATCTAGGATTTGACATGAGTGAAGAGATAGTGAAAGAAAGGTGTGTGTTAAACAACTATTTGGAAAATAGGGGGAAAAAAATCATTTTTAGAGCGAAAGTTGAGCATCAAGAGAAAAATGAGAAATGTACAAGGTTTTTTTTCAGGAAAATATGTAAAAGGAAAAATGATATGGATGTATTAAGGAATGGAGAAGGAATGGATGTTAGTGGTGGTAAATTAACGGAAGAAGTAGTTAAGTTTTACAAAGAATTGTATGGAAGGAAAAGTATTGAAAGTGATATGGGAGATGAAGTTTTAAGTGTATTACAGAATGAAGTGAGTCAGGAAGATAAAAGTGTTTTGATGGAAGATATTGGTGCGGAAGAAGTAAAAATGGTGGTTATGAATGCAAGAAAAAACAAAACTCCTGGGCAAGATGGATTGCCAGTAGAGTTATATTGTATGTGTTGGGATATGTTGGGAAGTGATTTAGTGGAAGTATGCCAGTTTATGTGGATAAATGGTATAATTGGCAAATCTATGGGTAAGGGTGTTGTAGTTTTAATATATAAAAAGAATGATAGAAGAGATCTGGGCAACTGGAGGCCTATAACTTTGTTAAATTCAGATTACAAAATATATTCACAAATTTTGGCGAATCGAATGAGAAGTGTAATAGGAAAAATTGTGAATGAAGATCAAGAATGTGCTATACCGGAACGTAAAATTAGTGATAATTGGATTTTATTAAGGGATACACTGAGAGATTGTAAAGATAGAAAACAAGGTTGTGTGGTTTTGAGTCTTGATTTTGAAAAAGCCTTTGATAAAGTTGCACATGAGTTTATGTTCAGAGTTTTGTTAAAAATGGGGTTTCCTGCTGGGTTTGTAGAAAGAGTAAGAAGTTTGTATGTTTTGGCATCGAGTCGTATATTGGTGAATGGGAATGTGAGTGAGGAGATCATGGTTAAATCAGGTGTAAGGCAGGGGTGTCCTGTGTCCCCTGTGTTGTTTATTTGTGTGATGGAGCCACTGTTACAAATGATTAGGTGTGATAAGGTTGTGAGAGGAGTACTTATACCTGGGAGTGGTGGTAAGAGTGCTAAAGTAATGGGATACATGGATGATGTGGTAGTATTGTGTCAAAACCAAGCAGCCTTAAACAGGACAAGATTATTAGTGGTTTTTTTTTGTAATGCATCAGGCTTTAAAATTAATTGGGATAAAAGTAATTATAGAGTGTTTGGTGAAATGAATGTGGAAGTGAATGAGATTACAAGAGTGGCAGGGGGGATAAAGGTGTTGGGTTTAATTTTCGATGATAACTTAAAAGGTAATGATAGTTGGAATGAATGTAATAGGAAGATTATGAAGAAATTGGATTCTGGAAATTAAGAAATTTATCAATGACAGGGAAAGTACTAGTTGTGAAGAGTGTGATTCTTCCCATAATATTGTATGTTGCATGTGTGTTTCCCCCCCCCAAATGGTGTTTTTAGAAAAATTGTAAGGAAATGTTTTGTTTTTCTGTGGGGTAGTAAAATGGAGTGGTTGAGACGTGAGAATGTGGTTAAATCTAGGATTAAAGGAGGGGGAAATTTTCCAAATTTTGATAGATTTATAGGAGTGAATTATGTGGCAATTGTGGCGAGATTGTTAAAGGGGAGTTCAAAAACCTCATGTATGACAAAATACCTGGGTGGAGGGATGTTGTGTGGGATTGGATGGATGAAGAGATCTTTGAGTGTGCCAATGGCCTTCAGTTGCCCAGAATGGTATGTGTTTGTGGAGCGATTTATTAGGAAGAATGATTTGTTAAGTATGAGTATGGAAGATTTTATGGGGAGGAAGAAAATAATAAAGATTTTGAAAGACAGAGAAACTGTATGCAATATTGAATATTTGAGATTGAAAGAAGCAGAAGTGGTGTGGAAGAAAATGGAAATGAATGGGATGTCAAATAAACAAAAAGATGTGGTTTGGAAAGTTATGCATGGTGTCTTGCCTGTAAGAATGGTACTTAAAAAGAGAGATTTGACAAGAATAGAAATATGCCCGAGAGAAGAATGTGGAATAAATGAGACAGTATTGCATGTAATGTGGGGATGTGGTTTTGCTAAAAAAGTATGGAAGGGTATGAGTGGATTACGTAGAGAATTGTGTGGTGTAAATGGGATTTCATGGAGGTTGGCAATGTTTGGTTTGGGAGTAAATGGGAAAATAAAAGAAAGAGTGATGTGGCTATTAATGTGTTGTGTAATGGAAGTATTGTGGGATAATAGGAATATGTATGTGTATAAGAAAGAAGATAAAAGTGTGAATGATTGTATTAGGATGGTGTTGGGGAAATTATATACATGTTATTTGTTTGATAAAGAAGGTGGAGGTGGTATGGATGCAGAGGGAGTGTGGAAAGTAAAGAAATGGATGCATGTTGTAAAATTTGTATAGTTTAGGGGAGAGGGGATATGGTATTGTGGTGCTTTTTATTGGTTCTTTGTAAGTTCTTTTCATTTAAAAAAAGAAAAATAAAACCAGGTGATGAAGGAGAAAAGTTTATCGCTCAGAAAGTCACGTGAGAGATAGTCTAAAGGGTAGACTATTTAAGCGATTGCTTTTAAACCTGATGGTTTTATAAAAATAATAAAAAAATAAAATAAAATAAAAATTGGCTTTCTGGTTGAAGACTATTGCATGATGGTCCTATCAAAAGTAGTAAAATAGAAAACTGTTGACTGACAGTACATAAACCAATCGGAATAGATTGTTTTGAATGAGTATTAATGATGGCCATTGTTGCCTTTGCCATCGATGTTGTTACATATCAGTGGTCATGCATTGTATTTGACTGACTGGCCTGTGGGCCAATCACAATATGGGGGCGGGGCTTCACTGGTGTCGTGGGTGGAGTTATGCTCCGTCAACCAGGAAATAGCAAAACAAAACTAGTCGTTTTAAATTGACATTAATGGTGTGAAACCATCTGGTTCTCCCCCATCGATGTCAAAACTATTGAACATCGACCATAACACATCGATGGTTTACAAACATCGATGGTCGATGGCCATCCCTAATGAGAATTGCATCAACCAATCAGATGGTCTAATTTCTAAACTAATTTGCATAAGGGCTTTATTTGTTTTCCATAAATTACTTAGGTCTTTCCTCACCCTAGTCTAATTGAAAACCTACAAAACTAGCTAAAGATGGTGGATGACAAGAACAAGTTTGACCAATTGGCTTGCTGGTTGAAGACTATTGCATGATGGTCCCACCTAAAGTAGTTAAATAGAAAACTGTTGACTGACAGTACATAAACCAATCAGAATCGATTATTTTCATTGAGAATTAGTGATGCCCATAGTTGATTTGCCATCGATGTTGTAACATATCAATTTTCATCCATTGTATTTGACTGACTGGCCTGTGGGCCAATCAGAATACATGGGCTGGGCTTCACTGGTGTCATGGGTGGAGCTATGCTCCTTGTCCCAGGAAATAGCAAAACAAAACTAGTAGTTTGAGCTTGACATTGATTTTGTGAAACTATCTGGTTCTCCCCCATCGATGTCAAAACTATTGAACATCGACCATAACCCATCGATGGTTTATAAACATCGATGGCCGATGGCCATCCCTAATGAGAATTACATCAACCAATCAGATGGTCTAATTTCCAAACTCATTTGCATAAGGAATTTATTTGCTCTTCATAACTTACTTAGGTCCTTCCTCACCCTAGTCTAATTGAAAACCTACACAACCAGCCAAAGATGGTTGTTAACAAGAACATTCTTGACCAATTGGCTTCCTGGTTGAAGACTATTGCATGATGGTCCCATCAAAAGTAGTCAAATTGAAAACTGTTGATTGACAGTACATATACCAATCGGAATGGATTGTATTGAATGAGTATTAATATTGGCCATTGTTGCCTTTGCAATCGATGTTGTTACATATCAGTGGTCATCCATTGTATTTCACTGACTGGCATGTGGGCCAATCAGAATATGGGGGTGGGGCTATGCTCTGTGTCCCAGGAAATAGCAAAACAAAACTAGTAGTTTGAGCTTGACATTGATTGTGTGAAACCATCTGGTTCTCCCCCATCGATGTAAAAACTATTGAACATAAAAAATAACCCATCGATGGCCGATTGCCATCCCTAATGAGAATTGCATCAACCAATCAGATGGCCTAATTTCCAAACTAATTTGCAAAAGGAATTTATTTGCTCTCCATAACTTACTTAGGTCCTTCCACACCCTAGTCTAATTGAAAACCTACAAAACCAGCCAAAGATGGTTGATAGTAAGAACATTCTTGACCAATTGGCTTTCTGGTTGAAGACTATTGCATGATGGTCCTATCAAAAGTAGTAAAATAGAAAACTGTTGACTGACAGTACATAAACCAATCGGACTGGATTGTTTTGAATGAGTATTAATGATGGCCATTGTTGCTTTTGCCATCGATGTTGTTACATATCAGTGGTCATCCATTGTATTTGACTGACTGGCCTTTGGGCCAATCAGAATATGGGGGCGGGGCTTCACTGGTGTTGTGGGTGGAGTTATGCTCCGTCAACCAGGAAATAGCAAAACAAAACTAGTCGTTTTAACTTGACATTGATGGTGTGAAAACATCTGGTTCTCCCCCATCGATGTCAAAACTATTGAACATCGACCATAACCCATCGATAGTTTATAAACATCGATGGCCGATGGCCATCCCTAATGAGAATTACATCAACCAATCAGATGGTCTAATTTCCAATCTAATTTGCATAAGGAATTTATTTGCTCTCCATAACATACTTAGGTCCTTCCACACCCTAGTCTAATTGAAAACCTACAAAACCAGCCAAAGATGGTTGTTAACAAGAACATTCTTGACCAATTGGCTTCCTGGTTGAAGACTATTGCATGATGGTCCCATCAAAATTAGTAAAATTGAAAACTGTTGACTGACAGTACATAAACCAATCGGAATGGATTGTTTTGAATGAGCATTAATGGTGGCCATTGTTGCCTTTGCAATCGATGTTGTTACATATCAGTGGTCATCCATTGTATTTAACTGACTGGCCTGTGGGCCAATCAGAATATGGGGGTGAAGCTATGCTCCGTGTCCCAGGAAATAGCAAATCAAAACTAGTAGTTTGAGCTTGACATTGATGATGTGAAACCATCTGGTTCTCCCCCATCGATGGAAAAACTATTGAACATAGAAAATAACCCATCGATGGTTTATAAACAGCGATGGCCGATGGCCATCCATAATGAGAATTGCATCAACCAATCAGATGGTCTAATTTCCAAACTCATTTGCATAAGGAATTTATTTGCTCTTCATAACTTACTTAGGTCCTTCCTCACCCTAGTCTAATTGAAAACCTACACAACCAGCCAAAGATGGTTGTTAACAAGAACATTCTTGACCAATTGGCTTCCTGGTTGAAGACTATTGCATGATGGTCCCATCAAAAGTAGTCAAATTGAAAACTGTTGATTGACAGTACATATACCAATCGGAATGGATTGTATTGAATGAGTATTAATATTGGCCATTGTTGCCTTTGCAATCGATGTTGTTACATATCAGTGGTCATCCATTGTATTTCACTGACTGGCATGTGGGCCAATCAGAATATGGGGGTGGGGCTATGCTCTGTGTCCCAGGAAATAGCAAAACAAAACTAGTAGTTTGAGCTTGACATTGATTGTGTGAAACCATCTGGTTCTCCCCCATCGATGTAAAAACTATTGAACATAAAAAATAACCCATCGATGGCCGATTGCCATCCCTAATGAGAATTGCATCAACCAATCAGATGGCCTAATTTCCAAACTAATTTGCAAAAGGAATTTATTTGCTCTCCATAACTTACTTAGGTCCTTCCACACCCTAGTCTAATTGAAAACCTACAAAACCAGCCAAAGATGGTTGATAGTGTGAGGGTACGAGTTCCTCAATCACTCAGACACCGAGCAGATGAAACCAAAATATGGTTTATTTTTATCACAGCACACGAAAGTAGATGAAGACAGGAAAAAGAGTCAAATGTAGCATATAAACGTTATCGGGTAGCAGTCCAATGGCAGTCCTTGTAGCAGCAGTTCCAAAGCACAAAACTATCACTTAATCCACACAGCAGTGATAGCCGAAACCTGTGTAAATCCACACAACACAGACGCTCCACACCAGAGCTTGGTAGGATGCCCCCTTCCCGGGCAAACGATGTGTTCCACAAGATCCAGTGAAGGGTAGGACCCCTGAGACCGGATTGCGACTAACATACTGAGCTGGCAGGTGTACAAGTCATTTTAAAAACTTCCAATTTCCCACGCTTCTCCATACCATCAGTGGGCTTGCACTCAATCCCTATTGGTGGATTCAAGTCAGGTTTATCCCCCCTCCCAGGTACTGCTGCTGCCCATCTGCTTCTGCCCCCTGCTGGGGTCGGTTCCAGAAAGTCTGGAAGTAGCCAAGATATGCATAGCAGAGTCAACACAAGATATAAAACACAGTCTGATTACATTATGTGGTGGTCACCCCCTGTGGACAACCCTCCTGTTGATAGTAGGGGAATTTGATCACCCCCTGTGGTGATTGTCCTTCAGCTATCCCCCTCATGTAAACAGCAGGAACAATAATCGGCTGATTACATTATGGGCTGATCACCCCCTGTGGTGGCCGGTTCCACAAAGTCTGCTAGAGCCCAGAGGTTTGCAAAGAATTGTAAACCCCCCTGTGGAGATTGCCCCTCAGCTTCCACCCTCCTGTGATAGCAGGAACAAAAGTATGGTAATGGGACATAACCTTTTGGTGACTTATTTCCTGGGTATTTCCTGGCAGACCATATTAGGGCGAGAGCGATCTGATCTGGAACTACACACACATATAGGGAGTATATAGACATATATGGAGAACAAGAGGGTACCGACGGACTAAAATAGTACATTAATTACTACACCTAATAAAATATAGTAATTACAGATTTACAGTGAATCTGATAACCTCACATTCCTTCCCCTACTATTGTAGTCCCGGTACCCAGCTGTTCAGGAACCAATAACAACCTGGAATAGCGGGATGCAGAGCCGAGAATCTGGGGTTTGGATATACCACCTGAGTCCCACAGGGTGACATCATACCAAACCCATCTTGTAAAAGGCGGCTGGTTTGCAGAATCAGCAAGGGCATGATTACAGTCTAAGTCATACATTGGAACTAACAAGGGCTGTAGCAATTCCTCTTCTTCGGATTCTGGGTACCCCCCCTCTGCAACATTGTAACCTACTAATACTTTTGCCTCGGGCACAATGGGGCAGGGACCACTTTCCACCTCCCCCTCTTGCCCAAGGAACAGGGGCCAAACAGCAGGCCAATATAGGGGCTCTGGCCCTGGCACTTCCACCACCCCGTCATGTCCTTCCTCCCCCAAACCCAAACTAGGGGCATGGCACATTTCAGTCCAGCATTTGGTCTCAATGTCCAGGGCTGAGGAGGGACCCTCCATCACAAACAATTCCGCTGGTGGCTGCAGGACAGGCTGTGTCAGCTCTGTCCCCTTAAAAGCCAGATGCTCACCTGCAGCTACTTCTGCGCACACCTCCTTCTCCGCGATAGCCTCCTTCCCCAGCTGAGTATGCTGGGCAGCCCGAAACACGACGTCATCTGTGACTGGTGGGCTGGTGGCCTGGATGTTGTCGGATACTCCTCTAACCACGGCGATCTCTTCTTGGACGCAGTCCTCATAGATCCCCTGGCAGCAGGATAATAATTCTGCATCTCCCACCTCAGCAAAAGGGAAGCAGTAGTGCAGCTCCTCCCTAGGATGGGGGAGAAGCAATTGCAAACGGTGCCTTTCATCACGCCCCCTGCGACACTGATCTTGCCATGCTGGGGTATCCAGGAGCCCCCGATCAATCGCCTCTTCCTCTGCCACCACGAAGCACTCCTCCAGACACTGCAATTGTTCCCACACACTCAACTGGGCACCGAAATGGAGGATCCAGGCTCGATAATCAGCAAATGCATTTGTAGGATCTCCCTGATCGTGAAGGATCTGCTGAAGGATTTCCCCGCGAGTGCAGGATTGGATGGGTATACCTCGCAGCTGACCTTCTGCTATCAGCTCCTCCATACTCATTTCTTCAAGGGCAGTTAGGGGCCCCCCTGACAACGACCCTTCTCTTGCGGTAACAATTAATTCTGTGGCAGACCCCTCGGTTGTCTGCCCAGATTGCAGTAGCCCCCTTCTAGACCTTTCCTCTGGTTCTATCTGGGGCATCAATTTATTCTGGACTTGTCCTTCAGCCTCAGAATATTGTCCTCTTTGTAGCATCTGGGTAACTGTAGCAATCACTTCCTCTGTAAATTCTACAAACTCTGGCTCTCCTAGCAGATTCCAAGAAGTGGCCTCACCTTTACAGTGCAGGAATGCATCCCCCAGGTAACACACTTTGTCCTGTATGCTGGATACTCTCCACCCGCTGACCATCTGCTGAGCGTCTTCCCAGTACTTCCAGATATACTGCATTTTCCTGACAATAAATAACAGATCCGGCTTCCCAGCCTGCCGATACACTGAAGAACCTCCATCCCTGAGCTCCTCTGCTACAGGGGTCTTGAGGCATCGATTTTCTTTCCTTGGAAACATTTTCCCTTTCACAGGACTGACACCTGCTCACTTGCTGAACATCACCTTATTGCATTTTCCGTTTCCTTACATATGGTCTGATCCTCTGTTCTCTGTGCTTTCTGTGCTCGATGGTTGGTGTCTGAATGATCCCACTGTCGCTGCCGCCAAATGTGAGGGTACGAGTTCCTCAATCACTCAGACACCGAGCAGATGAAACCAAAATATGGTTTATTTTTATCACAGCACACGAAAGTAGATGAAGACAGGAAAAAGAGTCAAATGTAGCATATAAACGTTATCGGGTAGCAGTCCAATGGCAGTCCTTGTAGCAGCAGTTCCAAAGCACAAAACTATCACTTAATCCACACAGCAGTGATAGCCGAAACCTGTGTAAATCCACACAACACAGACGCTCCACACCAGAGCTTGGTAGGATGCCCCCTTCCCGGGCAAACGATGTGTTCCACAAGATCCAGTGAAGGGTAGGACCCCTGAGACCGGATTGCGACTAACATACTGAGCTGGCAGGTGTACAAGTCATTTTAAAAACTTCCAATTTCCCACGCTTCTCCATACCATCAGTGGGCTTGCACTCAATCCCTATTGGTGGATTCAAGTCAGGTTTATCCCCCCTCCCAGGTACTGCTGCTGCCCATCTGCTTCTGCCCCCTGCTGGGGTCGGTTCCAGAAAGTCTGGAAGTAGCCAAGATATGCATAGCAGAGTCAACACAAGATATAAAACACAGTCTGATTACATTATGTGGTGGTCACCCCCTGTGGACAACCCTCCTGTTGATAGTAGGGGAATTTGATCACCCCCTGTGGTGATTGTCCTTCAGCTATCCCCCTCATGTAAACAGCAGGAACAATAATCGGCTGATTACATTATGGGCTGATCACCCCCTGTGGTGGCCGGTTCCACAAAGTCTGCTAGAGCCCAGAGGTTTGCAAAGAATTGTAAACCCCCCTGTGGAGATTGCCCCTCAGCTTCCACCCTCCTGTGATAGCAGGAACAAAAGTATGGTAATGGGACATAACCTTTTGGTGACTTATTTCCTGGGTATTTCCTGGCAGACCATATTAGGGCGAGAGCGATCTGATCTGGAACTACACACACATATAGGGAGTATATAGACATATATGGAGAACAAGAGGGTACCGACGGACTAAAATAGTACATTAATTACTACACCTAATAAAATATAGTAATTACAGATTTACAGTGAATCTGATAACCTCACAGATAATAAGAACATTCTTGACCAATTGGCTTTCTGGTTGAAGACTATTGCATGATGGTCCTATCAAAAGTAGTAAAATAGAAAACTGTTGACTGACAGTACATAAACCAATCGGACTGGATTGTTTTGAATGAGTATTAATGATGGCCATTGTTGCTTTTGCCATCGATGTTGTTACATATCAGTGGTCATCCATTGTATTTGACTGACTGGCCTTTGGGCCAATCAGAATATGGGGGCGGGGCTTCACTGGTGTTGTGGGTGGAGTTATGCTCCGTCAACCAGGAAATAGCAAAACAAAACTAGTCGTTTTAACTTGACATTGATGGTGTGAAAACATCTGGTTCTCCCCCATCGATGTCAAAACTATTGAACATCGACCATAACCCATCGATAGTTTATAAACATCGATGGCCGATGGCCATCCCTAATGAGAATTACATCAACCAATCAGATGGTCTAATTTCCAATCTAATTTGCATAAGGAATTTATTTGCTCTCCATAACATACTTAGGTCCTTCCACACCCTAGTCTAATTGAAAACCTACAAAACCAGCCAAAGATGGTTGTTAACAAGAACATTCTTGACCAATTGGCTTCCTGGTTGAAGACTATTGCATGATGGTCCCATCAAAATTAGTAAAATTGAAAACTGTTGACTGACAGTACATAAACCAATCGGAATGGATTGTTTTGAATGAGCATTAATGGTGGCCATTGTTGCCTTTGCAATCGATGTTGTTACATATCAGTGGTCATCCATTGTATTTAACTGACTGGCCTGTGGGCCAATCAGAATATGGGGGTGAAGCTATGCTCCGTGTCCCAGGAAATAGCAAATCAAAACTAGTAGTTTGAGCTTGACATTGATGATGTGAAACCATCTGGTTCTCCCCCATCGATGGAAAAACTATTGAACATAGAAAATAACCCATCGATGGTTTATAAACAGCGATGGCCGATGGCCATCCATAATGAGAATTGCATCAATATGGGAGCGGGGCTGCACTGGTGTCGTGGGTGGAGCTATGCTCCTTGTCCCAGGAAATAGCAAAACAAAACTAGTAGTTTGAGCTTGACATTGATGGTGTGAAACTATCTGGTTCTCCCCCATCGATTTCAAAACTATTGAACATCGACCATAACCCATCGATGGTTTATAAACATCGATGGCCGATGGCCATCCCTAATGAGAATTGCATCAACCAATCAGATGGTCTCAATTCTAAACTAATTTGCATAAGGGCTTTATTTACTCTCCATAACTTACTGAGGTCCTTCCTGACCCTAGTTTAATTGAACACCTGCAGAACCGGCCACAGATAGTTGATAACAAGAGCATTCTTGACCAATTGTCTTGCTGGTTGAAGACTATTGCATGATGGTCCCAGCAAAAGTTGTAAAATAGAAAACTGTTGACTGACAGTACATAAGCCAATCAGAATGGCTTATTTTGAATGACAATTGCATCAACCAATCAGATGGTCTCAATTCTAAACTAATTTGCATAAGGGATTTTTTTACTCTCCATAACTTACTGAGTTCGTTCCTGACCCTAGTTTAATTGAACACCTGCAGAACAAGCCACAGATAGTTGATAACAAGAGCATTCTTGACCAATTGTCTTGCTGGTTGAAGACTATTGCATGATGGTCCCAGCAAAAGTTGTAAAAATAGAAAACTGTTGACTGACAGTACATAAACCAATCAGAGCGGATTATTTTGAATGACAATTGCATAAACCAATCAGATGATCTCAATTCTAAACTAATTTGCATAAGGGCTTTATTTGCTCTCCATAACTTACTGAGGTCCTTCCTAACCCTAGTATAATTGAACACCTGCAGAACCAGCCACAGATAGTTGATAACAAGAGCATTCTTGACCAATTGTCTTGCTGGTTGAAGACTATTGCATGATGGTCCCAGCAAAAGTTGTAAAATAGAAAACTGTTGACTGACAGTACATAAACCAATCAGAATGGCTTATTTTGAATGACAATTTCATCAACCAATCAGATGATCTCAATTCTAAACTAATTTGCATAATGGCTTTATTTGCTCTCCATAACTTACTGAGGTCCTTCCTAACCCTAGTTTAATTGAACACCTGCAGAACCAGCCACAGATAGTTGATAACAAGAGCATTCTTGACCAATTGTCTTGCTGGTTGAAGACTATTGCATGATGGTCCCAGCAAAAGTTGTAAAATAGAAAACTGTTGACTGACAGTACATAAACCAATCAGAATGGCTTATTTTGAATGACAATTGCATCAACCAATCAGATGATCTCAATGCTAAACTAATTTGCATAATGGCTTTATTTGCACTCCATAACTTACTGAGGTCCTTCCTAACCCTAGTTTAATTGAACACCTGCAGAACCAGCCACCGATAGTTGATAACAAGAGCATTCTTGACCAATTGTCTTGCTGGTTGAAGACTATTGCATGATGGTCCCAGCAAAAGTTGTAAAATAGAAAACTGTTGACTGACAGTACATAAACCAATCAGAATGGCTTATTTTGAATGACAATTGCATCAACCAATCAGATGATCTCAATGCTAAACTAATTTGCATAAGGGCTTTATTTGCTCTCCATAACTTACTGAGGTCCTTCCTAACCCTAGTTTAATTGAACACCTGCAGAACCAGCCACAGATAGTTGATAACAAGAGCATTCTTGACCAATTGTCTTGCTGGTTGAAGACTATTGCATGATTGTCCCAGCAAAAGTTGTGAAATAGAAAACTGTTGACTGAAAGTACATAAACCAATCAGAATGGCTTATTTTGAATGGCAATTGCATCAACCAATCAGATGATCTCAATGCTAAACTAATTTGCATAATGGCTTTATTTGCTCTCCATAACTTACTGAGGTCCTTCCTAACCCTAGTTTAATTGAACACCTGCAAAACCAGCCACAGATAGTTGATAACAAGAGCATTCTTGACCAATTGTCTTGCTGGTTGAAGACTATTGCATGATGGTCCCAGCAAAAGTTGTAAAATAGAAAACTGTTGATTGACATTACATAAACCAATCAGAATGGCTTATTTTGAATGACAAATGTATCAACCAATCAGATGGTCTCAATTCTAAACTAATTTGCATAAGGGCTTTATTTACTCTCCATAACTTACTGAGGTCCTTCCTAACCCTAGTTTAATTGAACACCTGTAGAACCAGCCACAGATAGTTGATAACAAGAGCATTCTTGACCAATTGTCTTGCTGGTTGAAGACTATTGCTTGATGGTCCCAGCAAAAGTTGTAAAATAGAAAACTGTTGACTGACAGTACATAAGCCAATCAGAATGGCTTATTTTGAATGACAATTGAATCAACCAATCAGATGATCTCAATTCTAAACTAATTTGCATAATGGCTTTATTTGCTCTCCATAACTTACTGAGGTCCTTCCTAACCCTAGTTTAATTGAACACCTGTAGAACCAGCCACAGATAGTTGATAACAAGAGCATTCTTGACCAATTGTCTTGCTGGTTGAAGACTATTGCTTGATGGTCCCAGCAAAAGTTGTAAAATAGAAAACTGTTGACTGACAGTACATAAGCCAATCAGAATGGCTTATTTTGAATGACAATTGAATCAACCAATCAGATGATCTCAATTCTAAACTAATTTGCATAATGGCTTTATTTGCTCTCCATAACTTACTGAGGTCCTTCCTAACCCTAGTTTAATTGAACACCTGTAGAACCAGCCACAGATAGTTGATAACAAGAGCATTCTTGACCAATTGTCTTGCTGGTTGAAGACTATTGCTTGATGGTCCCAGCAAAAGTTGTAAAATAGAAAACTGTTGACTGACAGTACATAAGCCAATCAGAATGGCTTATTTTGAATGACAATTGAATCAACCAATCAGATGATCTCAATTCTAAACTAATTTGCATAATGGCTTTATTTGCTCTCCATAACTTACTGAGGTCCTTCCTGACCCTAGTTTAATTGAACACCTGCAGAACCAGCCACAGATAGTTGATAACAAGAGCATTCTTGACCAATTGTCTTGCTGGTTGAAGACTATTGCATGATGGTCCCAGCAAAAGTTGTAAAATAGAAAACTGTTGACTGACAGTACATAAACCAATCAGAATGGCTTATTTTGAATGACAATTGCATCAACCAATCAGATGATCTCAATGCTAAACTAATTTGCATAATGGCTTTATTTGCTCTCCATAACTTACTGAGGTCCTTCATAACCCTAGTTTAATTGAACACCTGCAGAACCAGCCACAGATAGTTGATAACAAGAGCATTCTTGACCAATTGTCTTGCTGGTTGAAGACTATTGCATGATGGTCCCAGCAAAAGTTGTAAAATAGAAAACTGTTGACTGACAGTACATAAACCAATCAGAATGGCTTATTTTGAATGACAATTGCATCAACCAATCAGATGATCTCAATGCTAAACTAATTTGCATAAGGGCTTTATTTGCTCTCCATAACTTACTGAGGTCCTTCCTAACCCTAGTATAATTGAACACCTGCAGAACCAGCCACAGATAGTTGATAACAAGAGCATTCTTGACCAATTGTCTTGCTGGTTGAAGACTATTGCATGATGGTCCCAGCAAAAGTTGTAAAAATAGAAAACTGTTGACTGACAGTACATAAACCAATCAGAATGGCTTATTTTGAATGACAATTGCATCAACCAATCAGATGATCTCAATTCTAAACTAATTTGCATAAGGGATTTTTTTACTCTCCATAACTTACTGAGTTCGTTCCTGACCCTAGTTTAATTGAACACCTGCAGAACAAGCCACAGATAGTTGATAACAAGAGCATTCTTGACCAATTGTCTTGCTGGTTGAAGACTATTGCATGATGGTCCCAGCAAAAGTTGTAAAAATAGAAAACTGTTGACTGACAGTACATAAACCAATCAGAGCGGCTTATTTTGAATGACAATTGCATAAACCAATCAGATGATCTCAATTCTAAACTAATTTGCATAAGGGCTTTATTTGCTCTCCATAACTTACTGAGGTCCTTCCTAACCCTAGTATAATTGAACACCTGCAGAACCAGCCACAGATAGTTGATAACAAGAGCATTCTTGACCAATTGTCTTGCTGGTTGAAGACTATTGCATGATGGTCCCAGCAAAAGTTGTAAAATAGAAAACTGTTGACTGACAGTACATAAACCAATCAGAATGGCTTATTTTGAATGACAATTGCATCAACCAATCAGGTGATCTCAATTCTAAACTAATTTGCATAATGGCTTTATTTGCTCTCCATAACTTACTGAGGTCCTTCCTAACCCTAGTTTAATTGAACACCTGCAGAACCAGCCACAGATAGTTGATAACAAGAGCATTCTTGACCAATTGTCTTGCTGGTTGAAGACTATTGCATGATGGTCCCAGCAAAAGTTGTAAAATAGAAAACTGTTGACTGACAGTACATAAACCAATCAGAATGGCTTATTTTGAATGACAATTGCATCAACCAATCAGATGATCTCAATGCTAAACTAATTTGCATAATGGCTTTATTTGCTCTCCATAACTTACTGAGGTCCTTCCTAACCCTAGTTTAATTGAACACCTGCAGAACCAGCCACAGATAGTTGATAACAAGAGCATTCTTGACCAATTGTCTTGCTGGTTGAAGACTATTGCATGATGGTCCCAGCAAAAGTTGTAAAATAGAAAACTGTTGACTGACAGTACATAAACCAATCAGAATGGCTTATTTTGAATGACAATTGCATCAACCAATCAGATGATCTCAATGCTAAACTAATTTGCATAAGGGCTTTATTTGCTCTCCATAACTTACTGAGGTCCTTCCTAACCCTAGTTTAATTGAACACCTGCAGAACCAGCCACAGATAGTTGATAACAAGAGCATTCTTGACCAATTGTCTTGCTGGTTGAAGACTATTGCATGATTGTCCCAGCAAAAGTTGTGAAATAGAAAACTGTTGACTGAAAGTACATAAACCAATCAGAATGGCTTATTTTGAATGGCAATTGCATCAACCAATCAGATGATCTCAATGCTAAACTAATTTGCATAATGGCTTTATTTGCTCTCCATAACTTACTGAGGTCCTTCCTAACCCTAGTTTAATTGAACACCTGCAGAACCAGCCACAGATAGTTGATAACAAGAGCATTCTTGACCAATTGTCTTGCTGGTTTAAGACTATTGCATGATGGTCCCAGCAAAAGTTGTAAAATAGAAAACTGTTGATTGACATTACATAAACCAATCAGAATGGCTTATTTTGAATGATAAATGTATCAACCAATCAGATGGTCTCAATTCTAAACTAATTTGCATAAGGGCTTTATTTACTCTCCATAACTTACTGAGGTCCTTCCTAACCCTAGTTTAATTGAACACCTGTAGAACCAGCCACAGATAGTTGATAACAAGAGCATTCTTGACCAATTGTCTTGCTGGTTGAAGACTATTGCTTGATGGTCCCAGCAAAAGTTGTAAAATAGAAAACTGTTGACTGACAGTACATAAGCCAATCAGAATGGCTTATTTTGAATGACAATTGAATCAACCAATCAGATGATCTCAATTCTAAACTAATTTGCATAATGGCTTTATTTGCTCTCCATAACTTACTGAGGTCCTTCCTGACCCTAGTTTAATTGAACACCTGCAGAACAATCCACAGAGAGTTGATAACAAGAGCATTCTTGACCAATTGTCTTGCTGGTTGAAGACTATTGCATGATGGTCCCAGCAAAAGTTGTAAAATAGAAAACTGTTGACTGACATTACATAAACCAATCAGAATGGCTTATTCTAAATGACAATTGTATCAACCAATCAGATGGTCTCAATTCTAAACTAATTTGCATAAGGGATTTTTTTACTCTCCATACCTTACTGAGGTCCTTCCTGACCCTAGTTTAATCGAACACCTGCATAACAAGCCACAGATAGTTGATAACAAGAGCATTCTTGACCAATTGTCTTGCTGGTTGAAGACTTTTGCATGATGGTCCCAGCAAAAGTTGTAAAATAGAAAACTGTTGACTGACAGTACATAAACCAATCAGAGCGTCTTATTTTGAATGACAATTGCATCAACCAATCAGATGATCTCAATTCTAAACTAATTTGCATAAGGGCTTTATTTGCTCTCCATAACTTACTGAGGTCCTTCCTAACCCTAGTATAATTGAACACCTGCAGAACCAGCCACAGATAGTTGATAACAAGAGCATTCTTGACCAATTGTCTTGCTGGTTGAAGACTATTGCATGATGGTCCCAGCAAAAGTTGTAAAATAGAAAACTGTTGACTGACATTACATAAACCAATCAGAATGGCTTATTTTGAATGACAGTTGCATCACCCAATCAGATGGTCTCAATTCTGAACTAATTTGCATAAGTACTTAATTTGCTCTTCATAACTTACTGAGGTCCTTCCTCATCCAAGTCTAATTGAACACCTGCAGAACCAGCCACAGATAGTTGATAACAAGAGCATTCTTGACCAATTGTCTTGCTGGTTGAAGACTATTGCATGATGGTCCCAGCAAAAGTTGTAAAAATAGAAAACTGTTGACTGACAGTACATAAACCAATCAGAGCGGCTTATTTTGAATGACAATTGCATAAACCAATCAGATGATCTCAATTCTAAACTAATTTGCATAAGGGCTTTATTTGCTCTCCATAACTTACTGAGGTCCTTCCTAACCCTAGTATAATTGAACACCTGCAGAACCAGCCACAGATAGTTGATAACAAGAGCATTCTTGACCAATTGTCTTGCTGGTTGAAGACTATTGCATGATGGTCCCAGCAAAAGTTGTAAAATAGAAAACTGTTGACTGACAGTACATAAACCAATCAGAATGGCTTATTTTGAATGACAATTGCATCAACCAATCAGATGATCTCAATTCTAAACTAATTTGCATAATGGCTTTATTTGCTCTCCATAACTTACTGAGGTCCTTCCTAACCCTAGTTTAATTGAACACCTGCAGAACCAGCCACAGATAGTTGATAACAAGAGCATTCTTGACCAATTGTCTTGCTGGTTGAAGACTATTGCATGATGGTCCCAGCAAAAGTTGTAAAATAGAAAACTGTTGACTGACAGTACATAAACCAATCAGAATGGCTTATTTTGAATGACAATTGCATCAACCAATCAGATGATCTCAATGCTAAACTAATTTGCATAATGGCTTTATTTGCTCTCCATAACTTACTGAGGTCCTTAATAACCCTAGTTTAATTGAACACCTGCAGAACCAGCCACAGATAGTTGATAACAAGAGCATTCTTGACCAATTGTCTTGCTGGTTGAAGACTATTGCATGATGGTCCCAGCAAAAGTTGTAAAATAGAAAACTGTTGACTGACAGTACATAAACCAATCAGAATGGCTTATTTTGAATGACAATTGCATCAACCAATCAGATGATCTCAATGCTAAACTAATTTGCATAAGGGCTTTATTTGCTCTCCATAACTTACTGAGGTCCTTCCTAACCCTAGTTTAATTGAACACCTGCAGAACCAGCCACAGATAGTTGATAACAAGAGCATTCTTGACCAATTGTCTTGCTGGTTGAAGACTATTGCATGATTGTCCCAGCAAAAGTTGTGAAATAGAAAACTGTTGACTGAAAGTACATAAACCAATCAGAATGGCTTATTTTGAATGGCAATTGCATCAACCAATCAGATGATCTCAATGCTGAACTAATTTGCATAATGGCTTTATTTGCTCTCCATAACTTACTGAGGTCCTTCCTAACCCTAGTTTAATTGAACACCTGCAGAACCAGCCACAGATAGTTGATAACAAGAGCATTCTTGACCAATTGTCTTGCTGGTTGAAGACTATTGCATGATGGTCCCAGCAAAAGTTGTAAAATAGAAAACTGTTGATTGACATTACATAAACCAATCAGAATGGCTTATTTTGAATGACAAATGTATCAACCAATCAGATGGTCTCAATTCTAAAAAAATTTGCATAAGGGCTTTATTTACTCTCCATAACTTACTGAGGTCCTTCCTAACCCTAGTTTAATTGAACACCTGTAGAACCAGCCACAGATAGTTGATAACAAGAGCATTCTTGACCAATTGTCTTGCTGGTTGAAGACTATTGCTTGATGGTCCCAGCAAAAGTTGTAAAATAGAAAACTGTTGACTGACAGTACATAAGCCAATCAGAATGGCTTATTTTGAATGACAATTGAATCAACCAATCAGATGATCTCAATTCTAAACTAATTTGCATAATGGCTTTATTTGCTCTCCATAACTTACTGAGGTCCTTCCTGACCCTAGTTTAATTGAACACCTGCAGAACAATCCACAGAGAGTTGATAACAAGAGCATTCTTGACCAATTGTCTTGCTGGTTGAAGACTATTGCATGATGGTCCCAGCAAAAGTTGTAAAATAGAAAACTGTTGACTGACATTACATAAACCAATCAGAATGGCTTATTCTAAATGACAATTGTATCAACCAATCAGATGGTCTCAATTCTAAACTAATTTGCATAAGGGATTTTTTTACTCTCCATACCTTACTGAGGTCCTTCCTGACCCTAGTTTAATTGAACACCTGCATAACAAGCCACAGATAGTTGATAACAAGAGCATTCTTGACCAATTGTCTTGCTGGTTGAAGACTTTTGCATGATGGTCCCAGCAAAAGTTGTAAAATAGAAAACTGTTGACTGACAGTACATAAACCAATCAGAATGGCTTATTTTGAATGACAAATGTATCAACCAATCAGATGGTCTCAATTCTAAACTAATTTGCATAAGGGCTTTATTTACTCTCCATAACTTACTGAGGTCCTTCCTAACCCTAGTTTAATTGAACACCTGTAGAACCAGCCACAGATAGTTGATAACAAGAGCATTCTTGACCAATTGTTTTGCTGGTTGAAGACTATTGCTTGATGGTCCCAGCAAAAGTTGTAAAATAGAAAACTGTTGACTGACAGTACATAAGCCAATCAGAATGGCTTATTTTGAATGACAATTGCATCGACCAATCAGATGATCTCAATTCTAAACTAATTTGCATAATGGCTTTATTTGCTCTCCATAACTTACTGAGGTCCTTCCTGACCCTAGTTTAATTGAACACCTGCAGAACAAGCCACAGAGAGTTGATAACAAGAGCATTCTTGACCAATTGTCTTGCTGGTTGAAGACTGTTGCATGATGGACCCAGCAAAAGTTGTAAAATAGAAAACTGTTGACTGACAGTACATAAACCAATCAGAATGGCTTATTTTGAATGACAATTGCATCAACCAATCAGATGATCTCAATGCTAAACTAATTTGCATAATGGCTTTATTTGCTCTCCATAACTTACTGAGGTCCTTCCTAACCCTAGTTTAATTGAACACCTGCAGAACCAGCCACAGATAGTTGATAACAAGAGCATTCTTGACCAATTGTCTTGCTGGTTGAAGACTATTGCATGATGGTCCCAGCAAAAGTTGTAAAATAGAAAACTGTTGACTGACAGTACATAAACCAATCAGAATGGCTTATTTTGAATGACAGTTGCATCACCCAATCAGATGGTCTCAATTCTGAACTAATTTGCATAAGTACTTTATTTGCTCTTCATAACTTACTGAGGTCCTTCCTCATCCAAGTCTAATTGAACACCTGCAGAACCAGCCACAGATAGTTGATAACAAGAGCATTCTTGACCAATTGTCTTGCTGGTTGAAGACTATTGCATGATGGTCCCAGCAAAAGTTGTAAAATAGAAAACTGTTGACTGACATTACATAAACCAAGCAGAATGGCTTATTTTGAATGACAATTGTATCAACCAATCAGATGGTCTCAATTCTAAACTAATTTGCATAAGGGCTTTTTTTACTCTCCATAACTTACTGAGGTCCTTCCTGACCCTAGTTTAATTGAACACCTGTAGAACCAGTCACAGATAGTTGATAACAAGAGCATTCTTGACCAATTGTCTTGCTGGTTGAAGACTATTGCATGATGGTCCCAGCAAAAGTTGTAAAATAGAAAACTGTTGACTGACAGTACATAAACCAATCAGAATGGCTTATTTTGAATGACAGTTGCATCACCCAATCAGATGGTCTCAATTCTGAACTAATTTGCATAAGTACTTAATTTGCTCTTCATAACTTACTGAGGTCCTTCCTCATCCAAGTCTAATTGAACACCTGCAGAACCAGCCACAGATATTTGATAACAAGAGCATTATTGACCAATAGTCTTGCTGGTTGAAGACTATTGCATGATGGTCAAAGCAAAAGTTGTAAAATAGAAAACTGTTGACTGACATTACATAAATTAATCAGAATGGCTTATTTTGAATGAAAATTGTATCAACCAATCAGATGGTCTCAATTCTAAACTAATTTGCATAATGGCTTTATTTGCTCTTCATAATTACTGAGGTCCTTCCTAACACTAGTTTAATTGAACACCTGCAGAACCAGCCACAGATAGTTGATAACAAGAGCATTCTTGACCAATTGTCTTGCTGGTTGAAGACTTTTGCATGATGGTCCCAGCAAAAGTTGTAAAATAGAAAACTGTTGATTGACATTACGTAAACCAATCAGAATGGCTTATTTTGAATGACAAATGTATCAACCAATCAGATGGTCTCAATTCTAAACTAATTTGCATAAGGGCTTTATTTACTCTCCATAACTTACTGAGGTCCTTCCTAACCCTAGTTTAATTGAACACCTGTAGAACCAGCCACAGATAGTTGATAACAAGAGCATTCTTGACCAATTGTCTTGCTGGTTGAAGACTATTGCTTGATGGTCCCAGCAAAAGTTGTAAAATAGAAAACTGTTGACTGACAGTACATAAGCCAATCAGAATGGCTTATTTTGAATGACAATTGCATCAACCAATCAGATGATCTCAATTCTAAACTAATTTGCATAATGGCTTTATTTGCTCTCCTTAACTTACTGAGGTCCTTCCTGACCCTAGTTTAATTGAACACCTGCAGAACAAGCCACAGAGAGTTGATAACAAGAGCATTCTTGACCAATTGTCTTGCTGGTTGAAGACTGTTGCATGATGGACCCAGCAAAAGTTGTAAAATAGAAAACTGTTGACTGACAGTACATAAACCAATCAGAATGGCTTATTTTGAATGACAATTGCATCAACCAATCAGATGATCTCAATGCTAAACTAATTTGCATAATGGCTTTATTTGCTCTCCATAACTTACTGAGGTCCTTCCTAACCCTAGTTTAATTGAACACCTGCAGAACCAGCCACAGATTGTTGATAACAAGAGCATTCTTGACCAATTGTCTTGCTGGTTGAAGACTATTGCATGATGGTCCCAGCAAAAGTTGTAAAATAGAAAACTGTTGACTGACAGTACATAAACCAATCAGAATGGCTTATTTTGAATGACAGTTGCATCACCCAATCAGATGGTCTCAATTCTGAACTAATTTGCATAAGTACTTAATTTGCTCTTCATAACTTACTGAGGTCCTTCCTCATCCAAGTCTAATTGAACACCTGCAGAACCAGCCACAGATAGTTGATAACAAGAGCATTCTTGACCAATTGTCTTGCTGGTTGAAGACTATTGCATGATGGTCCCAGCAAAAGTTGTAAAATAGAAAACTGTTGACTGACAGTACATAAACCAATCAGAATGGCTTATTTTGAATGACAGTTGCATCACCCAATCAGATGGTCTCAATTCTGAACTAATTTGCATAAGTACTTAATTTGCTCTTCATAACTTACTGAGGTCCTTCCTCATCCAAGTCTAATTGAACACCTGCAGAACCAGCCACAGATATTTGATAACAAGAGCATTATTGACCAACAGTCTTGCTGGTTGAAGACTATTGCATGATGGTCAAAGCAAAAGTTGTAAAATAGAAAACTGTTGACTGACATTACATAAATTAATCAGAATGGCTTATTTTGAATAAAAATTGTATCAACCAATCAGATGGTCTCAATTCTAAACTAATTTGCATAAGGGCTTTATTTACTCTCCATAACTTACTGAGGTCCTTCCTAACCCTAGTTTAATTGAACACCTGCAGAACCAGCCACAGATAGTTGATAACAAAAGCATTGTTGACCAATTGTCTTGCTGGTTGAAGACTATTGCATGATGGTCCCAGCAAAAGTTGTAAAATAGAAAACTGTTGACTGACATTACATAAACCAATCAGAATGGCTTATTTTGAATGACAATTGTATCAACCAATCAGATGGTCTCAATTCTAAACTAATTTACATAAGGGCTTTATTTACTCTCCATAACTTACTGAGGTCCTTCCTAACCCTAGTTTAATTGAACACCTGCAGAACCAGCCACAGATAGTTGATAAAAAAAAACATTCTTGACCAATTGTCTTGCTGGTTGAAGACTATTGCATGATGGTCCCAGCAAAAGTTGTAAAATAGAAAACTGTTGATTGACATTACGTAAACCAATCAGAATGGCTTATTTTGAATGACAAATGTATCAACCAATCAGATGGTCTCAATTCTAAACTAATTTGCATAAGGGTTTTATTTACTCTCCATAACTTACTGAGGTCCTTCCTAACCCTAGTTTAATTGAACACCTGTAGAACCAGTCACAGATAGTTGATAACAAGAGCATTCTTGACCAATTGTCTTGCTGGTTGAAGACTATTGCATGATGGTCCCAGCAAAAGTTGTAAAATAGAAAACTGTTGACTGACAGTACATAAACCAATCAGAATGGCTTATTTTGAATGACAGTTGCATCACCCAATCAGATGGTCTCAATTCTGAACTAATTTGCATAAGGGCTTTATTTACTCTCCATAACTTACTGAGGTCCTTCCTAACCCTAGTTTAATTGAACACCTGCAGAACAAGCCACAGATAGTTGATAACAAGAGCATTTTTGACCAATTGTCTTGCTGGTTGAAGACTATTGCATGATGGTCCCAGCAAAAGTTGTAAAATAGAAAACTGTTGACTGACAGTACATAAACCAATCAGAATGGCTTATTTTGAATGACAGTTGCATTACCCAATCAGATGGTCTCAATTCTGAACTAATTTGCATAAGTACTTAATTTGCTCTTCATAACTTACTGAGGTCCTTCCTCATCCAAGTCTAATTGAACACCTGCAGAACCAGCCACAGATAGTTGATAACAAGAGCATTCTTGACCAATTGTCTTGCTGGTTGAAGACTATTGCATGATGGTCCCAGCAAAAGTTGTAAAATAGAAAACTGTTGACTGACAGTACATAAACCAATCAGAATGGCTTATTTTGAATGACAGTTGCATCACCCAATCAGATGGTCTCAATTCTGAACTAATTTGCATAAGTACTTAATTTGCTCTTCATAACTTACTGAGGTCCTTCCTCATCCAAGTCTAATTGAACACCTGCAGAACCAGCCACAGATATTTGATAACAAGAGCATTCTTGACCAATTGTCTTGCTGGTTGAAGACTTTTGCATGATCGTCCCAGCAAAAGTTGTAAAATAGAAAACTGTTGATTGACATTACGTAAACCAATCAGAATGGCTTATTTTGAATGACAAATGTATCAACCAATCAGATGGTCTCAATTCTAAACTAATTTGCATAAGGGCTTTATTTACTCTCCATAACTTACTGAGGTCCTTCCTAACCCTAGTTTAATTGAACACCTGCAGAACAAGCCACAGATAGTTGATAACAAGAGCATTTTTGACCAATTGTCTTGCTGGTTGAAGACTATTGCATGATGGTCCCAGCAAAAGTTGTAAAATAGAAAACTGTTGACTGACAGTACATAAACCAATCAGAATGGCTTATTTTGAATGACAGTTGCATTACCCAATCAGATGGTCTCAATTCTGAACTAATTTGCATAAGTACTTAATTTGCTCTTCATAACTTACTGAGGTCCTTCCTCATCCAAGTCTAATTGAACACCTGCAGAACCAGCCACAGATAGTTGATAACAAGAGCATTCTTGACCAATTGTCTTGCTGGTTGAAGACTATTGCATGATGGTCCCAGCAAAAGTTGTAAAATAGAAAACTGTTGACTGACAGTACATAAACCAATCAGAATGGCTTATTTTGAATGACAGTTGCATCACCCAATCAGATGGTCTCAATTCTGAACTAATTTGCATAAGTACTTAATTTGCTCTTCATAACTTACTGAGGTCCTTCCTCATCCAAGTCTAATTGAACACCTGCAGAACCAGCCACAGATATTTGATAACAAGAGCATTATTGACCAACAGTCTTGCTGGTTGAAGACTATTGCATGATGGTCAAAGCAAAAGTTGTAAAATAGAAAACTGTTGACTGACATTACATAAATTAATCAGAATGGCTTATTTTGAATGAAAATTGTATCAACCAATCAGATGGTCTCAATTCTAAACTAATTTGCATAATGGCTTTATTTGCTCTTCATAATTACTGAGGTCCTTCCTAACACTAGTTTAATTGAACACCTGCAGAACCAGCCACAGATAGTTGATAACAAGAGCATTCTTGACCAATTGTCTTGCTGGTTGAAGACTTTTGCATGATGGTCCCAGCAAAAGTTGTAAAATAGAAAACTGTTGATTGACATTACGTAAACCAATCAGAATGGCTTATTTTGAATGACAAATGTATCAACCAATCAGATGGTCTCAATTCTAAACTAATTTGCATAAGGGCTTTATTTACTCTCCATAACTTACTGAGGTCCTTCCTAACCCTAATTTAATTGAACACCTGTAGAACCAGCCACAGATAGTTGATAACAAGAGCATTCTTGACCAATTGTCTTGCTGGTTGAAGACTATTGCTTGATGGTCCCAGCAAAAGTTGTAAAATAGAAAACTGTTGACTGACAGTACATAAGCCAATCAGAATGGCTTATTTTGAATGACAATTGCATCAACCAATCAGATGATCTCAATTCTAAACTAATTTGCATAATGGCTTTATTTGCTCTCCATAACTTACTGAGGTCCTTCCTGACCCTAGTTTAATTGAACACCTGCAGAACAAGCCACAGAGAGTTGATAACAAGAGCATTCTTGACCAATTGTCTTGCTGGTTGAAGACTGTTGCATGATGGACCCAGCAAAAGTTGTAAAATAGAAAACTGTTGACTGACAGTACATAAACCAATCAGAATGGCTTATTTTGAATGACAATTGCATCAACCAATCAGATGATCTCAATGCTAAACTAATTTGCATAATGGCTTTATTTGCTCTCCATAACTTACTGAGGTCCTTCCTCATCCAAGTCTAATTGAACACCTGCAGAACCAGCCACAGATAGTTGATAACAAGAGCATTCTTGACCAATTGTCTTGCTGGTTGAAGACTATTGCATGATGGTCCCAGCAAAAGTTGTAAAATAGAAAACTGTTGACTGACATTACATAAACCAAGCAGAATGGCTTATTTTGAATGACAATTGTATCAACCAATCAGATGGTCTCAATTCTAAACTAATTTGCATAAGGGCTTTTTTTACTCTCCATAACTTACTGAGGTCCTTCCTGACCCTAGTTTAATTGAACACCTGTAGAACCAGTCACAGATAGTTGATAACAAGAGCATTCTTGACCAATTGTCTTGCTGGTTGAAGACTATTGCATGATGGTCCCAGCAAAAGTTGTAAAATAGAAAACTGTTGACTGACAGTACATAAACCAATCAGAATGGCTTATTTTGAATGACAGTTGCATTACCCAATCAGATGGTCTCAATTCTGAACTAATTTGCATAAGTACTTAATTTGCTCTACATAACTTACTGAGGTCCTTCCTCATCCAAGTCTAATTGAACACCTGCAGAACCAGCCACAGATAGTTGATAACAAGAGCATTCTTGACCAATTGTCTTGCTGGTTGAAGACTATTGCATGATGGTCCCAGCAAAAGTTGTAAAATAGAAAACTGTTGACTGACAGTACATAAACCAATCAGAATGGCTTATTTTGAATGACAGTTGCATCACCCAATCAGATGGTCTCAATTCTGAACTAATTTGCATAAGTACTTAATTTGCTCTTCATAACTTACTGAGGTCCTTCCTCATCCAAGTCTAATTGAACACCTGCAGAACCAGCCACAGATAGTTGATAACAAGAGCATTCTTGACCAATTGTCTTGCTGGTTGAAGACTATTGCATGATGGTCCCAGCAAAAGTTGTAAAATAGAAAACTGTTGACTGACAGTACATAAACCAATCAGAATGGCTTATTTTGAATGACAGTTGCATCACCCAATCAGATGGTCTCAATTCTGAACTAATTTGCATAAGTACTTAATTTGCTCTTCATAACTTACTGAGGTCCTTCCTCATCCAAGTCTAATTGAACACCTGCAGAACCAGCCACAGATATTTGATAACAAGAGCATTATTGACCAACAGTCTTGCTGGTTGAAGACTATTGCATGATGGTCAAAGCAAAAGTTGTAAAATAGAAAACTGTTGACTGACATTACATAAATTAATCAGAATGGCTTATTTTGAATGAAAATTGTATCAACCAATCAGATGGTCTCAATTCTAAACTAATTTGCATAAGGGCTTTATTTACTCTCCATAACTTACTGAGGTCCTTCCTAACCCTAGTTTAATTGAACACCTGCAGAACCAGCCACAGATAGTTGATAACAAGAGCATTGTTGACCAATTGTCTTGCTGGTTGAAGACTATTGCATGATGGTCCCAGCAAAAGTTGTAAAATAGAAAACTGTTGACTGACATTACATAAACCAATCAGAATGGCTTATTTTGAATGACAATTGTATCAACCAATCAGATGGTCTCAATTCTAAACTAATTTGCATAAGGGCTTTATTTACTCTCCATAACTTACTGAGGTCCTTCCTAACCCTAGTTTAATTGAACACCTGCAGAACCAGCCACAGATAGTTGATAAAGAAAACATTCTTGACCAATTGTCTTGCTGGTTGAAGACTATTGCATGATGGTCCCAGCAAAAGTTGTAAAATAGAAAACTGTTGATTGACATTACGTAAACCAATCAGAATGGCTTATTTTGAATGACAAATGTATCAACCAATCAGATGGTCTCAATTCTAAACTAATTTGCATAAGGGTTTTATTTACTCTCCATAACTTACTGAGGTCCTTCCTAACCCTAGTTTAATTGAACACCTGTAGAACTAGTCACAGATAGTTGATAACAAGAGCATTCTTGACCAATTGTCTTGCTGGTTGAAGACTATTGCATGATGGTCCCAGCAAAAGTTGTAAAATAGAAAACTGTTGACTGACAGTACATAAACCAATCAGAATGGCTTATTTTGAATGACAGTTGCATCACCCAATCAGATGGTCTCAATTCTGAACTAATTTGCATAAGGGCTTTATTTACTCTCCATAACTTACTGAGGTCCTTCCTAACCCTAGTTTAATTGAACACCTGCAGAACAAGCCACAGATAGTTGATAACAAGAGCATTTTTGACCAATTGTCTTGCTGGTTGAAGACTATTGCATGATGGTCCCAGCAAAAGTTGTAAAATAGAAAACTGTTGACTGACAGTACATAAACCAATCAGAATGGCTTATTTTGAATGACAGTTGCATTACCCAATCAGATGGTCTCAATTCTGAACTAATTTGCATAAGTACTTAATTTGCTCTTCATAACTTACTGAGGTCCTTCCTCATCCAAGTCTAATTGAACACCTGCAGAACCAGCCACAGATAGTTGATAACAAGAGCATTCTTGACCAATTGTCTTGCTGGTTGAAGACTATTGCATGATGGTCCCAGCAAAAGTTGTAAAATAGAAAACTGTTGACTGACAGTACATAAACCAATCAGAATGGCTTATTTTGAATGACAGTTGCATCACCCAATCAGATGGTCTCAATTCTGAACTAATTTGCATAAGTACTTAATTTGCTCTTCATAACTTACTGAGGTCCTTCCTCATCCAAGTCTAATTGAACACCTGCAGAACCAGCCACAGATATTTGATAACAAGAGCATTCTTGACCAATTGTCTTGCTGGTTGAAGACTTTTGCATGATGGTCCCAGCAAAAGTTGTAAAATAGAAAACTGTTGATTGACATTACGTAAACCAATCAGAATGGCTTATTTTGAATGACAAATGTATCAACCAATCAGATGGTCTCAATTCTAAACTAATTTGCATAAGGGCTTTATTTACTCTCCATAACTTACTGAGGTCCTTCCTAACCCTAGTTTAATTGAACACCTGCAGAACAAGCCACAGATAGTTGATAACAAGAGCATTTTTGACCAATTGTCTTGCTGGTTGAAGACTATTGCATGATGGTCCCAGCAAAAGTTGTAAAATAGAAAACTGTTGACTGACAGTACATAAACCAATCAGAATGGCTTATTTTGAATGACAGTTGCATTACCCAATCAGATGGTCTCAATTCTGAACTAATTTGCATAAGTACTTAATTTGCTCTTCATAACTTACTGAGGTCCTTCCTCATCCAAGTCTAATTGAACACCTGCAGAACCAGCCACAGATAGTTGATAACAAGAGCATTCTTGACCAATTGTCTTGCTGGTTGAAGACTATTGCATGATGGTCCCAGCAAAAGTTGTAAAATAGAAAACTGTTGACTGACAGTACATAAACCAATCAGAATGGCTTATTTTGAATGACAGTTGCATCACCCAATCAGATGGTCTCAATTCTGAACTAATTTGCATAAGTACTTAATTTGCTCTTCATAACTTACTGAGGTCCTTCCTCATCCAAGTCTAATTGAACACCTGCAGAACCAGCCACAGATAGTTGATAACAAGAGCATTCTTGACCAATTGTCTTGCTGGTTGAAGACTATTGCATGATGGTCCCAGCAAAAGTTGTAAAATAGAAAACTGTTGACTGACATTACATAAACCAAGCAGAATGGCTTATTTTGAATGACAATTGTATCAACCAATCAGATGGTCTCAATTCTAAACTAATTTGCATAAGGGCTTTTTTTACTCTCCATAACTTACTGAGGTCCTTCCTGACCCTAGTTTAATTGAACACCTGTAGAACCAGTCACAGATAGTTGATAACAAGAGCATTCTTGACCAATTGTCTTGCTGGTTGAAGACTATTGCATGATGGTCCCAGCAAAAGTTGTAAAATAGAAAACTGTTGACTGACAGTACATAAACCAATCAGAATGGCTTATTTTGAATGACAGTTGCATTACCCAATCAGATGGTCTCAATTCTGAACTAATTTGCATAAGTACTTAATTTGCTCTACATAACTTACTGAGGTCCTTCCTCATCCAAGTCTAATTGAACACCTGCAGAACCAGCCACAGATAGTTGATAACAAGAGCATTCTTGACCAATTGTCTTGCTGGTTGAAGACTATTGCATGATGGTCCCAGCAAAAGTTGTAAAATAGAAAACTGTTGACTGACAGTACATAAACCAATCAGAATGGCTTATTTTGAATGACAGTTGCATCACCCAATCAGATGGTCTCAATTCTGAACTAATTTGCATAAGTACTTAATTTGCTCTTCATAACTTACTGAGGTCCTTCCTCATCCAAGTCTAATTGAACACCTGCAGAACCAGCCACAGATATTTGATAACAAGAGCATTATTGACCAATAGTCTTGCTGGTTGAAGACTATTGCATGATGGTCAAAGCAAAAGTTGTAAAATAGAAAACTGTTGACTGACATTACATAAATTAATCAGAATGGCTTATTTTGAATGAAAATTGTATCAACCAATCAGATGGTCTCAATTCTGAACTAATTTGCATAAGGGCTTTATTTACTCTCCATAACTTACTGAGGTCCTTCCTAACCCTAGTTTAATTGAACACCTGCAGAACCAGCCACAGATAGTTGATAACAAGAGCATTGTTGACCAATTGTCTTGCTGGTTGAAGACTATTGCATGATGGTCCCAGCAAAAGTTGTAAAATAGAAAACTGTTGACTGACATTACATAAACCAATCACAATGGCTTATTTTGAATGACAATTGTATCAACCAATCAGATGGTCTCAATTCTAAACTAATTTGCATAAGGGCTTTATTTACTCTCCATAACTTACTGAGGTCCTTCCTAACCCTAGTTTAATTGAACACCTGCAGAACCAGCCACAGATAGTTGATAAAAAAAACATTCTTGACCAATTGTCTTGCTGGTTGAAGACTATTGCATGATGGTCCCAGCAAAAGTTGTAAAATAGAAAACTGTTGATTGACATTACGTAAACCAATCAGAATGGCTTATTTTGAATGACAAATTTATCAACCAATCAGATGGTCTCAATTCTAAACTAATTTGCATAAGGGTTTTATTTACTCTCCATAACTTACTGAGGTCCTTCCTAACCCTAGTTTAATTGAACACCTGTAGAACCAGTCACAGATAGTTGATAACAAGAGCATTCTTGACCAATTGTCTTGCTGGTTGAAGACTATTGCATGATGGTCCCAGCAAAATTTGTAAAATAGAAAACTGTTGACTGACAGTACATAAACCAATCAGAATGGCTTATTTTGAATGACAGTTGCATCACCCAATCAGATGGTCTCAATTCTGAACTAATTTGCATAAGGGCTTTATTTACTCTCCATAACTTACTGAGGTCCTTCCTAACCCTAGTTTAATTGAACACCTGCAGAACAAGCCACAGATAGTTGATAACAAGAGCATTCTTGACCAATTGTCTTGCTGGTTGAAGACTATTGCATGATGGTCCCAGCAAAAGTTGTAAAATAGAAAACTGTTGACTGACAGTACATAAACCAATCAGAATGGCTTATTTTGAATGACAGTTGCATCACCCAATCAGATGGTCTCAATTCTGAACTAATTTGCATAAGTACTTAATTTGCTCTTCATAACTTACTGAGGTCCTTCCTCATCCAAGTCTAATTGAACACCTGCAGAACCAGCCACAGATAGTTGATAACAAGAGCATTCTTGACCAATTGTCTTGCTGGTTGAAGACTATTGCATGATGGTCCCAGCAAAAGTTGTAAAATAGAAAACTGTTGACTGACATTACATAAACCAAGCAGAATGGCTTATTTTGAATGACAATTGTATCAACCAATCAGATGGTCTCAATTCTAAACTAATTTGCATAAGGGCTTTTTTTTACTCTCCATAACTTACTGAGGTCCTTCCTGACCCTAGTTTAATTGAACACCTGTAGAACCAGTCACAGATAGTTGATAACAAGAGCATTCTTGACCAATTGTCTTGCTGGTTGAAGACTATTGCATGATGGTCCCAGCAAAAGTTGTAAAATAGAAAACTGTTGACTGACAGTACATAAACCAATCAGAATGGCTTATTTTGAATGACAGTTGCATTACCCAATCAGATGGTCTCAATTCTGAACTAATTTGCATAAGTACTTAATTTGCTCTTCATAACTTACTGAGGTCCTTCCTAACCCTAGTTTAATTGAACACCTGTAGAACCAGCCACAGATAGTTGATAACAAGAGCATTCTTGACCAATTGTCTTGCTGGTTGAAGACTATTGCATGATGGTCCCAGCAAAAGTTGTAAAATAGAAAACTGTTGACTGATAGTACATAAACCAATCAGAGTGGCTTATTTTGAATGACAATTGCATCAACCAATCAGATGATCTCAATTCTAAACTAATTTGCATAAGCGATTTATTTACTCTCCATAACTTACTGAGGTCCTTCCTAACCCTAGTTTAATTGAACACCTGCAGAACATGCCACAGATAGTGGATAACAAGAGCATTCTTGACCAATTGTCTTGCTGGTTGAAGACTATTGCACGATGGTCCCAGCAAAAGTTGTAAAATAGAAAACTGTTGACTGTCATTACATAAACCAATCAGAATGGCTTATTTTGAATGACAATTGTATCAACCAATCAGATGGTCTCAATTCTAAACTAATTTGCATAAGGGCTTTATTTACTCTCCATAACTTACTGAGGTCCTTCCTAACCCTAGTATAATTGAACACCTGCAGAACCAGCCACAGATAGTTGATAACAAGAGCATTCTTGACCAATTGTCTTGCTGGTTGAAGACTATTGCATGATGGTCCCAGCAAAAGTTGTAAAATAGAAAACTGTTGACTGACAGTACATAAGCCAATCAGAATGGCTTATTTTGAATGACAATCGCATCAACCAATCAGATGATCTCAATTCTAAACTAATTTGCATAATGGCTTTATTTGCTCTTCATAATTACTGAGGTCCTTCCTAACACTAGTTTAATTGAACACCTGCAGAACCAGCCACAGATAGTTGATAAAAAGAGCATTCTTGACCAATTGTCTTGCTGGTTGAAGACTTTTGCATGATGGTCCCAGCAAAAGATGTAAAATAGAAAACTGTTGATTGACATTACGTAAACCAATCAGAATGGCTTATTTTGAATGACAAATGTATCAACCAATCAGATGGTCTCAATTCTAAACTAATTTGCATAAGGGCTTTATTTACTCTCCATAACTTACTGAGGTCCTTCCTAACCCTAGTTTAATTGAACACCTGTAGAACCAGCCACAGATAGTTGATAACAAGAGCATTCTTGACCAATTGTCTTGCTGGTTGAAGACTATTGCTTGATGGTCCCAGCAAAAGTTGTAAAATAGAAAACTGTTGACTGACAGTACATAAGCCAATCAGAATGGCTTATTTTGAATGGCAATTGCATCAACCAATCAGATGATCTCAATTCTAAACTAATTTGCATAATGGCTTTATTTGCTCTCCATAACTTACTGAGGTCCTTCCTGACCCTAGTTTAATTGAACACCTGCAGAACAAGCCACAGAGAGTTGATAACAAGAGCATTCTTGACCAATTGTCTTGCTGGTTGAAGACTGTTGCATGATGGACCCAGCAAAAGTTGTAAAATAGAAAACTGTTGACTGACAGTACATAAACCAATCAGGATGGCTTATTTTGAATGACAATTGCATCAACCAATCAGATGATCTCAATGCTAAACTAATTTGCATAATGGCTTTTTTTGCTTTCCATAACTTACTGAGGTCCTTCCTAACCCTAGTTTAATTGAACACCTGCAGAACCAGCCACAGATAGTTGATAACAAGAGCATTCTTGACCAATTGTCTTGCTGGTTGAAGACTATTGCATGATGGTCCCAGCAAAAGTTGTAAAATAGAAAACTGTTGACTGACAGTACATAAACCAATCAGAATGGCTTATTTTGAATGACAGTTGCATCACCCAATCAGATGGTCTCAATTCTGAACTAATTTGCATAAGTACTTAATTTGCTCTTCATAACTTACTGAGGTCCTTCCTCATCCAAGTCTAATTGAACACCTGCAGAACCAGCCACAGATAGTTGATAACAAGAGCATTCTTGACCAATTGTCTTGCTGGTTGAAGACTATTGCATGATGGTCCCAGCAAAAGTTGTAAAATAGAAAACTGTTGACTGACAGTACATAAACCAATCAGAATGGCTTATTTTGAATGACAGTTGCATCACCCAATCAGATGGTCTCAATTCTGAACTAATTTGCATAAGGGCTTTATTTACTCTCCATAACTTACTGAGGTCCTTCCTAACCCTAGTTTAATTGAACACCTGCAGAACAAGCCACAGATAGTTGATAACAAGAGCATTCTTGACCAATTGTCTTGCTGGTTGAAGACTATTGCATGATGGTCCCAGCAAAAGTTGTAAAATAGAAAACTGTTGACTGACAGTACATAAACCAATCAGAATGGCTTATTTTGAATGACAGTTGCATCACCCAATAAGATGGTCTCAATTCTGAACTAATTTGCATAAGTACTTAATTTGCTCTTCATAACTTACTGAGGTCCTTCCTCATCCAAGTCTAATTGAACACCTGCAGAACCAGCCACAGATAGTTGATAACAAGAGCATTCTTGACCAATTGTCTTGCTGGTTGAAGACTATTGCATGATGGTCCCAGCAAAAGTTGTAAAATAGAAAACTGTTGACTGACAGTACATAAACCAAGCAGAATGGCTTATTTTGAATGACAATTGTATCAACCAATCAGATGGTCTCAATTCTAAACTAATTTGCATAAGGGCTTTTTTTTACTCTCCATAACTTACTGAGGTCCTTCCTGACCCTAGTTTAATTGAACACCTGTAGAACCAGTCACAGATAGTTGATAACAAGAGCATTCTTGACCAATTGTCTTGCTGGTTGAAGACTATTGCATGGTGGTCCCAGCAAAAGTTGTAAAATAGAAAACTGTTGACTGACAGTACATAAACCAATCAGAATGGCTTATTTTGAATGACAGTTGCATTACCCAATCAGATGGTCTCAATTCTGAACTAATTTGCATAAGTACTTAATTTGCTCTTCATAACTTACTGAGGTCCTTCCTAACCCTAGTTTTATTGAACACCTGTAGAACCAGCCACAGATAGTTGATAACAAGAGCATTCTTGACCAATTGTCTTGCTGGTTGAAGACTATTGCATGATGGTCCCAGCAAAAGTTGTAAAATAGAAAACTGTTGACTGACAGTACATAAGCCAATCAGAATGGCTTATTTTGAATGACAATCGCATCAACCAATCAGATGATCTCAATTCTAAACTAATTTGCATAATGGCTTTATTTGCTCTTCATAATTACTGAGGTCCTTCCTAACACTAGTTTAATTGAACACCTGCAGAACCAGCCACAGATAGTTGATAACAAGAGCATTCTTGACCAATTGTCTTGCTGGTTGAAGACTTTTGCATGATGGTCCCAGCAAAAGTTGTAAAATAGAAAACTGTTGATTGACATTACGTAAACCAATCAGAATGGCTTATTTTGAATGACAAATGTATCAACCAATCAGATGGTCTCAATTCTAAACTAATTTGCATAAGGGCTTTATTTACTCTCCATAACTTACTGAGGTCCTTCCTAACCCTAGTTTAATTGAACACCTGTAGAACCAGCCACAGATAGTTGATAACAAGAGCATTTTTGACCAATTGTCTTGCTGGTTGAAGACTATTGCTTGATGGTCCCAGCAAAAGTTGTAAAATAGAAAACTGTTGACTGACAGTACATAAGCCAATCAGAATGGCTTATTTTGAATGGCAATTGCATCAACCAATCAGATGATCTCAATTCTAAACTAATTTGCATAATGGCTTTATTTGCTCTCCATAACTTACTGAGGTCCTTCCTGACCCTAGTTTAATTGAACACCTGCAGAACAAGCCACAGAGAGTTGATAACAAGAGCATTCTTGACCAATTGTCTTGCTGGTTGAAGACTGTTGCATGATGGACCCAGCAAAAGTTGTAAAATAGAAAACTGTTGACTGACAGTACATAAACCAATCAGGATGGCTTATTTTGAATGACAATTGCATCAACCAATCAGATGATCTCAATGCTAAACTAATTTGCATAATGGCTTTTTTTGCTTTCCATAACTTACTGAGGTCCTTCCTAACCCTGGTTTAATTGAACACCTGCAGAACCAGCCACAGATAGTTGATAACAAGAGCATTCTTGACCAATTGTCTTGCTGGTTGAAGACTATTGCATGATGGTCCCAGCAAAAGTTGTAAAATAGAAAACTGTTGACTGACAGTACATAAACCAATCAGAATGGCTTATTTTGAATGACAGTTGCATCACCCAATCAGATGGTCTCAATTCTGAACTAATTTGCATAAGTACTTAATTTGCTCTTCATAACTTACTGAGGTCCTTCCTCATCCAAGTCTAATTGAACACCTGCAGAACCAGCCACAGATAGTTGATAACAAGAGCATTCTTGACCAATTGTCTTGCTGGTTGAAGACTATTGCATGATGGTCCCAGCAAAAGTTGTAAAATAGAAAACTGTTGACTGACAGTACATAAACCAATCAGAATGGCTTATTTTGAATGACAGTTGCATCACCCAATCAGATGGTCTCAATTCTGAACTAATTTGCATAAGGGCTTTATTTACTCTCCATAACTTACTGAGGTCCTTCCTAACCCTAGTTTAATTGAACACCTGCAGAACAAGCCACAGATAGTTGATAACAAGAGCATTCTTGACCAATTGTCTTGCTGGTTGAAGACTATTGCATGATGGTCCCAGCAAAAGTTGTAAAATAGAAAACTGTTGACTGACAGTACATAAAGCAATCAGAATGGCTTATTTTGAATGACAGTTGCATCACCCAATAAGATGGTCTCAATTCTGAACTAATTTGCATAAGTACTTAATTTGCTCTTCATAACTTACTGAGGTCCTTCCTCATCCAAGTCTAATTGAACACCTGCAGAACCAGCCACAGATAGTTGATAACAAGAGCATTCTTGACCAATTGTCTTGCTGGTTGAAGACTATTGCATGATGGTCCCAGCAAAAGTTGTAAAATAGAAAACTGTTGACTGACAGTACATAAACCAAGCAGAATGGCTTATTTTGAATGACAATTGTATCAACCAATCAGATGGTCTCAATTCTAAACTAATTTGCATAAGGGCTTTTTTTTACTCTCCATAACTTACTGAGGTCCTTCCTGACCCTAGTTTAATTGAACACCTGTAGAACCAGTCACAGATAGTTGATAACAAGAGCATTCTTGACCAATTGTCTTGCTGGTTGAAGACTATTGCATGGTGGTCCCAGCAAAAGTTGTAAAATAGAAAACTGTTGACTGACAGTACATAAACCAATCAGAATGGCTTATTTTGAATGACAGTTGCATTACCCAATCAGATGGTCTCAATTCTGAACTAATTTGCATAAGTACTTAATTTGCTCTTCATAACTTACTGAGGTCCTTCCTAACCCTAGTTTTATTGAACACCTGTAGAACCAGCCACAGATAGTTGATAACAAGAGCATTCTTGACCAATTGTCTTGCTGGTTGAAGACTATTGCATGATGGTCCCAGCAAAAGTTGTAAAATAGAAAACTGTTGACTGACAGTACATAAGCCAATCAGAATGGCTTATTTTGAATGACAATCGCATCAACCAATCAGATGATCTCAATTCTAAACTAATTTGCATAATGGCTTTATTTGCTCTTCATAATTACTGAGGTCCTTCCTAACACTAGTTTAATTGAACACCTGCAGAACCAGCCACAGATAGTTGATAACAAGAGCATTCTTGACCAATTGTCTTGCTGGTTGAAGACTTTTGCATGATGGTCCCAGCAAAAGTTGTAAAATAGAAAACTGTTGATTGACATTACGTAAACCAATCAGAATGGCTTATTTTGAATGACAAATGTATCAACCAATCAGATGGTCTCAATTCTAAACTAATTTGCATAAGGGCTTTATTTACTCTCCATAACTTACTGAGGTCCTTCCTAACCCTAGTTTAATTGAACACCTGTAGAACCAGCCTCAGATAGTTGATAACAAGAGCATTCTTGACCAATTGTCTTGCTGGTTGAAGACAATTGCTTGATGGTCCCAGCAAAAGTTGTAAAATAGAAAACTGTTGACTGACAGTACATAAGCCAATCAGAATGGCTTATTTTGAATGACAATTGCATCAACCAATCAGATGATCTCAATGCTAAACTAATTTGCATAATGGCTTTATTTGCTCTCCATAACTTACTGAGGTCCTTCCTAACCCTAGTTTAATTGAACACCTGCAGAACCAGCCACAGATTGTTGATAACAAGAGCATTCTTGACCAATTGTGTTGCTGGTTGAAGACTATTGCATGATGGTCCCAGCAAAAGTTGTAAAATAGAAAACTGTTGACTGACAGTACATAAACCAATCAGAATGGCTTATTTTGAATGACAGTTGCATCACCCAATCAGATGGTCTCAATTCTGAACTAATTTGCATAAGTACTTAATTTGCTCTTCATAACTTACTGAGGTCCTTCCTCATCCAAGTCTAATTGAACACCTGCAGAACCAGCCACAGATAGTTGATAACAAGAGCATTCTTGACCAATTGTCTTGCTGGTTGAAGACTATTGCATGATGGTCCCAGCAAAAGTTGTAAAATAGAAAACTGTTGACTGACAGTACATAAACCAATCAGAATGGCTTATTTTGAATGACAGTTGCATCACCCAATCAGATGGTCTCAATTCTGAACTAATTTGCATAAGTACTTAATTTGCTCTTCATAACTTACTGAGGTCCTTCCTCATCCAAGTCTAATTGAACACCTGCAGAACCATCCACAGATATTTGATAACAAGAGCATTATTGACCAACAGTCTTGCTGGTTGAAGACTATTGCATGATGGTCAAAGCAAAAGTTGTAAAATAGAAAACTGTTGACTGACATTACATAAATTAATCAGAATGGCTTATTTTGAATGAAAATTGTATCAACCAATCAGATGGTCTCAATTCTAAACTAATTTGCATAAGGGCTTTATTTACTCTCCATAACTTACTGAGGTCCTTCCTAACCCTAGTTTAATTGAACACCTGCAGAACCAGCCACAGATAGTTGATAACAAGAGCATTGTTGACCAATTGTCTTGCTGGTTGAAGACTATTGCATGATGGTCCCAGCAAAAGTTGTAAAATAGAAAACTGTTGACTGACATTACATAAACCAATCAGAATGGCTTATTTTGAATGACAAATGTATCAACCAATCAGATGGTCTCAATTCTAAACTAATTTGCATAAGGGCTTTATTTACTCTCCATAACTTACTGAGGTCCTTCCTAACCCTAGTTTAATTGAACACCTGCAGAACCAGCCACAGATAGTTGATAAAAAAAACATTCTTGACCAATTGTCTTGCTGGTTGAAGACTGTTGCATGATGGACCCAGCAAAAGTTGTAAAATAGAAAACTGTTGACTGACAGTACATAAACCAATCAGGATGGCTTATTTTGAATGACAATTGCATCAACCAATCAGATGATCTCAATGCTAAACTAATTTGCATAATGGCTTTTTTTGCTTTCCATAACTTACTGAGGTCCTTCCTAACCCTAGTTTAATTGAACACCTGCAGAACCAGCCACAGATAGTTGATAACAAGAGCATTCTTGACCAATTGTCTTGCTGGTTGAAGACTATTGCATGATGGTCCCAGCAAAAGTTGTAAAATAGAAAACTGTTGACTGACAGTACATAAACCAATCAGAATGGCTTATTTTGAATGACAGTTGCATCACCCAATCAGATGGTCTCAATTCTGAACTAATTTGCATAAGTACTTAATTTGCTCTTCATAACTTACTGAGGTCCTTCCTCATCCAAGTCTAATTGAACACCTGCAGAACCAGCCACAGATAGTTGATAACAAGAGCATTCTTGACCAATTGTCTTGCTGGTTGAAGACTATTGCATGATGGTCCCAGCAAAAGTTGTAAAATAGAAAACTGTTGACTGACAGTACATAAACCAATCAGAATGGCTTATTTTGAATGACAGTTGCATCACCCAATCAGATGGTCTCAATTCTGAACTAATTTGCATAAGGGCTTTATTTACTCTCCATAACTTACTGAGGTCCTTCCTAACCCTAGTTTAATTGAACACCTGCAGAACAAGCCACAGATAGTTGATAACAAGAGCATTCTTGACCAATTGTCTTGCTGGTTGAAGACTATTGCATGATGGTCCCAGCAAAAGTTGTAAAATAGAAAACTGTTGACTGACAGTACATAAACCAATCAGAATGGCTTATTTTGAATGACAGTTGCATCACCCAATAAGATGGTCTCAATTCTGAACTAATTTGCATAAGTACTTAATTTGCTCTTCATAACTTACTGAGGTCCTTCCTCATCCAAGTCTAATTGAACACCTGCAGAACCAGCCACAGATAGTTGATAACAAGAGCATTCTTGACCAATTGTCTTGCTGGTTGAAGACTATTGCATGATGGTCCCAGCAAAAGTTGTAAAATAGAAAACTGTTGACTGACAGTACATAAACCAAGCAGAATGGCTTATTTTGAATGACAATTGTATCAACCAATCAGATGGTCTCAATTCTAAACTAATTTGCATAAGGGCTTTTTTTTACTCTCCATAACTTACTGAGGTCCTTCCTGACCCTAGTTTAATTGAACACCTGTAGAACCAGTCACAGATAGTTGATAACAAGAGCATTCTTGACCAATTGTCTTGCTGGTTGAAGACTATTGCATGGTGGTCCCAGCAAAAGTTGTAAAATAGAAAACTGTTGACTGACAGTACATAAACCAATCAGAATGGCTTATTTTGAATGACAGTTGCATTACCCAATCAGATGGTCTCAATTCTGAACTAATTTGCATAAGTACTTAATTTGCTCTTCATAACTTACTGAGGTCCTTCCTAACCCTAGTTTTATTGAACACCTGTAGAACCAGCCACAGATAGTTGATAACAAGAGCATTCTTGACCAATTGTCTTGCTGGTTGAAGACTATTGCATGATGGTCCCAGCAAAAGTTGTAAAATAGAAAACTGTTGACTGACAGTACATAAGCCAATCAGAATGGCTTATTTTGAATGACAATCGCATCAACCAATCAGATGATCTCAATTCTAAACTAATTTGCATAATGGCTTTATTTGCTCTTCATAATTACTGAGGTCCTTCCTAACACTAGTTTAATTGAACACCTGCAGAACCAGCCACAGATAGTTGATAACAAGAGCATTCTTGACCAATTGTCTTGCTGGTTGAAGACTTTTGCATGATGGTCCCAGCAAAAGTTGTAAAATAGAAAACTGTTGATTGACATTACGTAAACCAATCAGAATGGCTTATTTTGAATGACAAATGTATCAACCAATCAGATGGTCTCAATTCTAAACTAATTTGCATAAGGGCTTTATTTACTCTCCATAACTTACTGAGGTCCTTCCTAACCCTAGTTTAATTGAACACCTGTAGAACCAGCCACAGATAGTTGATAACAAGAGCATTTTTGACCAATTGTCTTGCTGGTTGAAGACTATTGCTTGATGGTCCCAGCAAAAGTTGTAAAATAGAAAACTGTTGACTGACAGTACATAAGCCAATCAGAATGGCTTATTTTGAATGGCAATTGCATCAACCAATCAGATGATCTCAATTCTAAACTAATTTGCATAATGGCTTTATTTGCTCTCCATAACTTACTGAGGTCCTTCCTGACCCTAGTTTAATTGAACACCTGCAGAACAAGCCACAGAGAGTTGATAACAAGAGCATTCTTGACCAATTGTCTTGCTGGTTGAAGACTGTTGCATGATGGACCCAGCAAAAGTTGTAAAATAGAAAACTGTTGACTGACAGTACATAAACCAATCAGGATGGCTTATTTTGAATGACAATTGCATCAACCAATCAGATGATCTCAATGCTAAACTAATTTGCATAATGGCTTTTTTTGCTTTCCATAACTTACTGAGGTCCTTCCTAACCCTGGTTTAATTGAACACCTGCAGAACCAGCCACAGATAGTTGATAACAAGAGCATTCTTGACCAATTGTCTTGCTGGTTGAAGACTATTGCATGATGGTCCCAGCAAAAGTTGTAAAATAGAAAACTGTTGACTGACAGTACATAAACCAATCAGAATGGCTTATTTTGAATGACAGTTGCATCACCCAATCAGATGGTCTCAATTCTGAACTAATTTGCATAAGTACTTAATTTGCTCTTCATAACTTACTGAGGTCCTTCCTCATCCAAGTCTAATTGAACACCTGCAGAACCAGCCACAGATAGTTGATAACAAGAGCATTCTTGACCAATTGTCTTGCTGGTTGAAGACTATTGCATGATGGTCCCAGCAAAAGTTGTAAAATAGAAAACTGTTGACTGACAGTACATAAACCAATCAGAATGGCTTATTTTGAATGACAGTTGCATCACCCAATCAGATGGTCTCAATTCTGAACTAATTTGCATAAGGGCTTTATTTACTCTCCATAACTTACTGAGGTCCTTCCTAACCCTAGTTTAATTGAACACCTGCAGAACAAGCCACAGATAGTTGATAACAAGAGCATTCTTGACCAATTGTCTTGCTGGTTGAAGACTATTGCATGATGGTCCCAGCAAAAGTTGTAAAATAGAAAACTGTTGACTGACAGTACATAAAGCAATCAGAATGGCTTATTTTGAATGACAGTTGCATCACCCAATAAGATGGTCTCAATTCTGAACTAATTTGCATAAGTACTTAATTTGCTCTTCATAACTTACTGAGGTCCTTCCTCATCCAAGTCTAATTGAACACCTGCAGAACCAGCCACAGATAGTTGATAACAAGAGCATTCTTGACCAATTGTCTTGCTGGTTGAAGACTATTGCATGATGGTCCCAGCAAAAGTTGTAAAATAGAAAACTGTTGACTGACAGTACATAAACCAAGCAGAATGGCTTATTTTGAATGACAATTGTATCAACCAATCAGATGGTCTCAATTCTAAACTAATTTGCATAAGGGCTTTTTTTTACTCTCCATAACTTACTGAGGTCCTTCCTGACCCTAGTTTAATTGAACACCTGTAGAACCAGTCACAGATAGTTGATAACAAGAGCATTCTTGACCAATTGTCTTGCTGGTTGAAGACTATTGCATGGTGGTCCCAGCAAAAGTTGTAAAATAGAAAACTGTTGACTGACAGTACATAAACCAATCAGAATGGCTTATTTTGAATGACAGTTGCATTACCCAATCAGATGGTCTCAATTCTGAACTAATTTGCATAAGTACTTAATTTGCTCTTCATAACTTACTGAGGTCCTTCCTAACCCTAGTTTTATTGAACACCTGTAGAACCAGCCACAGATAGTTGATAACAAGAGCATTCTTGACCAATTGTCTTGCTGGTTGAAGACTATTGCATGATGGTCCCAGCAAAAGTTGTAAAATAGAAAACTGTTGACTGACAGTACATAAGCCAATCAGAATGGCTTATTTTGAATGACAATCGCATCAACCAATCAGATGATCTCAATTCTAAACTAATTTGCATAATGGCTTTATTTGCTCTTCATAATTACTGAGGTCCTTCCTAACACTAGTTTAATTGAACACCTGCAGAACCAGCCACAGATAGTTGATAACAAGAGCATTCTTGACCAATTGTCTTGCTGGTTGAAGACTTTTGCATGATGGTCCCAGCAAAAGTTGTAAAATAGAAAACTGTTGATTGACATTACGTAAACCAATCAGAATGGCTTATTTTGAATGACAAATGTATCAACCAATCAGATGGTCTCAATTCTAAACTAATTTGCATAAGGGCTTTATTTACTCTCCATAACTTACTGAGGTCCTTCCTAACCCTAGTTTAATTGAACACCTGTAGAACCAGCCTCAGATAGTTGATAACAAGAGCATTCTTGACCAATTGTCTTGCTGGTTGAAGACAATTGCTTGATGGTCCCAGCAAAAGTTGTAAAATAGAAAACTGTTGACTGACAGTACATAAGCCAATCAGAATGGCTTATTTTGAATGACAATTGCATCAACCAATCAGATGATCTCAATGCTAAACTAATTTGCATAATGGCTTTATTTGCTCTCCATAACTTACTGAGGTCCTTCCTAACCCTAGTTTAATTGAACACCTGCAGAACCAGCCACAGATTGTTGATAACAAGAGCATTCTTGACCAATTGTGTTGCTGGTTGAAGACTATTGCATGATGGTCCCAGCAAAAGTTGTAAAATAGAAAACTGTTGACTGACAGTACATAAACCAATCAGAATGGCTTATTTTGAATGACAGTTGCATCACCCAATCAGATGGTCTCAATTCTGAACTAATTTGCATAAGTACTTAATTTGCTCTTCATAACTTACTGAGGTCCTTCCTCATCCAAGTCTAATTGAACACCTGCAGAACCAGCCACAGATAGTTGATAACAAGAGCATTCTTGACCAATTGTCTTGCTGGTTGAAGACTATTGCATGATGGTCCCAGCAAAAGTTGTAAAATAGAAAACTGTTGACTGACAGTACATAAACCAATCAGAATGGCTTATTTTGAATGACAGTTGCATCACCCAATCAGATGGTCTCAATTCTGAACTAATTTGCATAAGTACTTAATTTGCTCTTCATAACTTACTGAGGTCCTTCCTCATCCAAGTCTAATTGAACACCTGCAGAACCATCCACAGATATTTGATAACAAGAGCATTATTGACCAACAGTCTTGCTGGTTGAAGACTATTGCATGATGGTCAAAGCAAAAGTTGTAAAATAGAAAACTGTTGACTGACATTACATAAATTAATCAGAATGGCTTATTTTGAATGAAAATTGTATCAACCAATCAGATGGTCTCAATTCTAAACTAATTTGCATAAGGGCTTTATTTACTCTCCATAACTTACTGAGGTCCTTCCTAACCCTAGTTTAATTGAACACCTGCAGAACCAGCCACAGATAGTTGATAACAAGAGCATTGTTGACCAATTGTCTTGCTGGTTGAAGACTATTGCATGATGGTCCCAGCAAAAGTTGTAAAATAGAAAACTGTTGACTGACATTACATAAACCAATCAGAATGGCTTATTTTGAATGACAAATGTATCAACCAATCAGATGGTCTCAATTCTAAACTAATTTGCATAAGGGCTTTATTTACTCTCCATAACTTACTGAGGTCCTTCCTAACCCTAGTTTAATTGAACACCTGCAGAACCAGCCACAGATAGTTGATAAAAAAAACATTCTTGACCAATTGTCTTGCTGGTTGAAGACTGTTGCATGATGGACCCAGCAAAAGTTGTAAAATAGAAAACTGTTGACTGACAGTACATAAACCAATCAGGATGGCTTATTTTGAATGACAATTGCATCAACCAATCAGATGATCTCAATGCTAAACTAATTTGCATAATGGCTTTTTTTGCTTTCCATAACTTACTGAGGTCCTTCCTAACCCTAGTTTAATTGAACACCTGCAGAACCAGCCACAGATAGTTGATAACAAGAGCATTCTTGACCAATTGTCTTGCTGGTTGAAGACTATTGCATGATGGTCCCAGCAAAAGTTGTAAAATAGAAAACTGTTGACTGACAGTACATAAACCAATCAGAATGGCTTATTTTGAATGACAGTTGCATCACCCAATCAGATGGTCTCAATTCTGAACTAATTTGCATAAGTACTTAATTTGCTCTTCATAACTTACTGAGGTCCTTCCTCATCCAAGTCTAATTGAACACCTGCAGAACCAGCCACAGATAGTTGATAACAAGAGCATTCTTGACCAATTGTCTTGCTGGTTGAAGACTATTGCATGATGGTCCCAGCAAAAGTTGTAAAATAGAAAACTGTTGACTGACAGTACATAAACCAATCAGAATGGCTTATTTTGAATGACAGTTGCATCACCCAATCAGATGGTCTCAATTCTGAACTAATTTGCATAAGGGCTTTATTTACTCTCCATAACTTACTGAGGTCCTTCCTAACCCTAGTTTAATTGAACACCTGCAGAACAAGCCACAGATAGTTGATAACAAGAGCATTCTTGACCAATTGTCTTGCTGGTTGAAGACTATTGCATGATGGTCCCAGCAAAAGTTGTAAAATAGAAAACTGTTGACTGACAGTACATAAACCAATCAGAATGGCTTATTTTGAATGACAGTTGCATCACCCAATAAGATGGTCTCAATTCTGAACTAATTTGCATAAGTACTTAATTTGCTCTTCATAACTTACTGAGGTCCTTCCTCATCCAAGTCTAATTGAACACCTGCAGAACCAGCCACAGATAGTTGATAACAAGAGCATTCTTGACCAATTGTCTTGCTGGTTGAAGACTATTGCATGATGGTCCCAGCAAAAGTTGTAAAATAGAAAACTGTTGACTGACAGTACATAAACCAAGCAGAATGGCTTATTTTGAATGACAATTGTATCAACCAATCAGATGGTCTCAATTCTAAACTAATTTGCATAAGGGCTTTTTTTTACTCTCCATAACTTACTGAGGTCCTTCCTGACCCTAGTTTAATTGAACACCTGTAGAACCAGTCACAGATAGTTGATAACAAGAGCATTCTTGACCAATTGTCTTGCTGGTTGAAGACTATTGCATGGTGGTCCCAGCAAAAGTTGTAAAATAGAAAACTGTTGACTGACAGTACATAAACCAATCAGAATGGCTTATTTTGAATGACAGTTGCATTACCCAATCAGATGGTCTCAATTCTGAACTAATTTGCATAAGTACTTAATTTGCTCTTCATAACTTACTGAGGTCCTTCCTAACCCTAGTTTTATTGAACACCTGTAGAACCAGCCACAGATAGTTGATAACAAGAGCATTCTTGACCAATTGTCTTGCTGGTTGAAGACTATTGCATGATGGTCCCAGCAAAAGTTGTAAAATAGAAAACTGTTGACTGACAGTACATAAGCCAATCAGAATGGCTTATTTTGAATGACAATCGCATCAACCAATCAGATGATCTCAATTCTAAACTAATTTGCATAATGGCTTTATTTGCTCTTCATAATTACTGAGGTCCTTCCTAACACTAGTTTAATTGAACACCTGCAGAACCAGCCACAGATAGTTGATAACAAGAGCATTCTTGACCAATTGTCTTGCTGGTTGAAGACTTTTGCATGATGGTCCCAGCAAAAGTTGTAAAATAGAAAACTGTTGATTGACATTACGTAAACCAATCAGAATGGCTTATTTTGAATGACAAATGTATCAACCAATCAGATGGTCTCAATTCTAAACTAATTTGCATAAGGGCTTTATTTACTCTCCATAACTTACTGAGGTCCTTCCTAACCCTAGTTTAATTGAACACCTGTAGAACCAGCCACAGATAGTTGATAACAAGAGCATTTTTGACCAATTGTCTTGCTGGTTGAAGACTATTGCTTGATGGTCCCAGCAAAAGTTGTAAAATAGAAAACTGTTGACTGACAGTACATAAGCCAATCAGAATGGCTTATTTTGAATGGCAATTGCATCAACCAATCAGATGATCTCAATTCTAAACTAATTTGCATAATGGCTTTATTTGCTCTCCATAACTTACTGAGGTCCTTCCTGACCCTAGTTTAATTGAACACCTGCAGAACAAGCCACAGAGAGTTGATAACAAGAGCATTCTTGACCAATTGTCTTGCTGGTTGAAGACTGTTGCATGATGGACCCAGCAAAAGTTGTAAAATAGAAAACTGTTGACTGACAGTACATAAACCAATCAGGATGGCTTATTTTGAATGACAATTGCATCAACCAATCAGATGATCTCAATGCTAAACTAATTTGCATAATGGCTTTTTTTGCTTTCCATAACTTACTGAGGTCCTTCCTAACCCTGGTTTAATTGAACACCTGCAGAACCAGCCACAGATAGTTGATAACAAGAGCATTCTTGACCAATTGTCTTGCTGGTTGAAGACTATTGCATGATGGTCCCAGCAAAAGTTGTAAAATAGAAAACTGTTGACTGACAGTACATAAACCAATCAGAATGGCTTATTTTGAATGACAGTTGCATCACCCAATCAGATGGTCTCAATTCTGAACTAATTTGCATAAGTACTTAATTTGCTCTTCATAACTTACTGAGGTCCTTCCTCATCCAAGTCTAATTGAACACCTGCAGAACCAGCCACAGATAGTTGATAACAAGAGCATTCTTGACCAATTGTCTTGCTGGTTGAAGACTATTGCATGATGGTCCCAGCAAAAGTTGTAAAATAGAAAACTGTTGACTGACAGTACATAAACCAATCAGAATGGCTTATTTTGAATGACAGTTGCATCACCCAATCAGATGGTCTCAATTCTGAACTAATTTGCATAAGGGCTTTATTTACTCTCCATAACTTACTGAGGTCCTTCCTAACCCTAGTTTAATTGAACACCTGCAGAACAAGCCACAGATAGTTGATAACAAGAGCATTCTTGACCAATTGTCTTGCTGGTTGAAGACTATTGCATGATGGTCCCAGCAAAAGTTGTAAAATAGAAAACTGTTGACTGACAGTACATAAAGCAATCAGAATGGCTTATTTTGAATGACAGTTGCATCACCCAATAAGATGGTCTCAATTCTGAACTAATTTGCATAAGTACTTAATTTGCTCTTCATAACTTACTGAGGTCCTTCCTCATCCAAGTCTAATTGAACACCTGCAGAACCAGCCACAGATAGTTGATAACAAGAGCATTCTTGACCAATTGTCTTGCTGGTTGAAGACTATTGCATGATGGTCCCAGCAAAAGTTGTAAAATAGAAAACTGTTGACTGACAGTACATAAACCAAGCAGAATGGCTTATTTTGAATGACAATTGTATCAACCAATCAGATGGTCTCAATTCTAAACTAATTTGCATAAGGGCTTTTTTTTACTCTCCATAACTTACTGAGGTCCTTCCTGACCCTAGTTTAATTGAACACCTGTAGAACCAGTCACAGATAGTTGATAACAAGAGCATTCTTGACCAATTGTCTTGCTGGTTGAAGACTATTGCATGGTGGTCCCAGCAAAAGTTGTAAAATAGAAAACTGTTGACTGACAGTACATAAACCAATCAGAATGGCTTATTTTGAATGACAGTTGCATTACCCAATCAGATGGTCTCAATTCTGAACTAATTTGCATAAGTACTTAATTTGCTCTTCATAACTTACTGAGGTCCTTCCTAACCCTAGTTTTATTGAACACCTGTAGAACCAGCCACAGATAGTTGATAACAAGAGCATTCTTGACCAATTGTCTTGCTGGTTGAAGACTATTGCATGATGGTCCCAGCAAAAGTTGTAAAATAGAAAACTGTTGACTGACAGTACATAAGCCAATCAGAATGGCTTATTTTGAATGACAATCGCATCAACCAATCAGATGATCTCAATTCTAAACTAATTTGCATAATGGCTTTATTTGCTCTTCATAATTACTGAGGTCCTTCCTAACACTAGTTTAATTGAACACCTGCAGAACCAGCCACAGATAGTTGATAACAAGAGCATTCTTGACCAATTGTCTTGCTGGTTGAAGACTTTTGCATGATGGTCCCAGCAAAAGTTGTAAAATAGAAAACTGTTGATTGACATTACGTAAACCAATCAGAATGGCTTATTTTGAATGACAAATGTATCAACCAATCAGATGGTCTCAATTCTAAACTAATTTGCATAAGGGCTTTATTTACTCTCCATAACTTACTGAGGTCCTTCCTAACCCTAGTTTAATTGAACACCTGTAGAACCAGCCTCAGATAGTTGATAACAAGAGCATTCTTGACCAATTGTCTTGCTGGTTGAAGACAATTGCTTGATGGTCCCAGCAAAAGTTGTAAAATAGAAAACTGTTGACTGACAGTACATAAGCCAATCAGAATGGCTTATTTTGAATGACAATTGCATCAACCAATCAGATGATCTCAATGCTAAACTAATTTGCATAATGGCTTTATTTGCTCTCCATAACTTACTGAGGTCCTTCCTAACCCTAGTTTAATTGAACACCTGCAGAACCAGCCACAGATTGTTGATAACAAGAGCATTCTTGACCAATTGTGTTGCTGGTTGAAGACTATTGCATGATGGTCCCAGCAAAAGTTGTAAAATAGAAAACTGTTGACTGACAGTACATAAACCAATCAGAATGGCTTATTTTGAATGACAGTTGCATCACCCAATCAGATGGTCTCAATTCTGAACTAATTTGCATAAGTACTTAATTTGCTCTTCATAACTTACTGAGGTCCTTCCTCATCCAAGTCTAATTGAACACCTGCAGAACCAGCCACAGATAGTTGATAACAAGAGCATTCTTGACCAATTGTCTTGCTGGTTGAAGACTATTGCATGATGGTCCCAGCAAAAGTTGTAAAATAGAAAACTGTTGACTGACAGTACATAAACCAATCAGAATGGCTTATTTTGAATGACAGTTGCATCACCCAATCAGATGGTCTCAATTCTGAACTAATTTGCATAAGTACTTAATTTGCTCTTCATAACTTACTGAGGTCCTTCCTCATCCAAGTCTAATTGAACACCTGCAGAACCATCCACAGATATTTGATAACAAGAGCATTATTGACCAACAGTCTTGATGGTTGAAGACTATTGCATGATGGTCAAAGCAAAAGTTGTAAAATAGAAAACTGTTGACTGACATTACATAAATTAATCAGAATGGCTTATTTTGAATGAAAATTGTATCAACCAATCAGATGGTCTCAATTCTAAACTAATTTGCATAAGGGCTTTATTTACTCTCCATAACTTACTGAGGTCCTTCCTAACCCTAGTTTAATTGAACACCTGCAGAACCAGCCACAGATAGTTGATAACAAGAGCATTGTTGACCAATTGTCTTGCTGGTTGAAGACTATTGCATGATGGTCCCAGCAAAAGTTGTAAAATAGAAAACTGTTGACTGACATTACATAAACCAATCAGAATGGCTTATTTTGAATGACAAATGTATCAACCAATCAGATGGTCTCAATTCTAAACTAATTTGCATAAGGGCTTTATTTACTCTCCATAACTTACTGAGGTCCTTCCTAACCCTAGTTTAATTGAACACCTGCAGAACCAGCCACAGATAGTTGATAAAAAAAACATTCTTGACCAATTGTCTTGCTGGTTGAAGACTATTGCATGATGGTCCCAGCAAAAGTTGTAAAATAGAAAACTGTTGACTGACAGTACATAAACCAATCAGAATGGCTTATTTTGAATGACAGTTGCATCACCCAATCAGATGGTCTCAATTCTGAACTAATTTGCATAAGGGCTTTATTTACTCTCCATAACTTACTGAGGTCCTTCCTAACCCTAGTTTAATTGAACACCTGCAGAACAAGCCACAGATAGTTGATAACAAGAGCATTTTTGACCAATTGTCTTGCTGGTTGAAGACTATTGCATGATGGTCCCAGCAAAAGTTGTAAAATAGAAAACTGTTGACTGACAGTACATAAACCAATCAGAATGGCTTATTTTGAATGACAATTGCATCACCCAATCAGATGGTCTCAATTCTGAACTAATTTGCATAAGGGCTTTATTTACTCTCCATAACTTACTGAGGTCCTTCCTAACCCTAGTTTAATTGAACACCTGCAGAACAAGCCACAGATAGTTGATAACAAGAGCATTGTTGACCAATTGTCTTGCTGGTTGAAGACTATTGCATGATGGTCCCAGCAAAAGTTGTAAAATAGAAAACTGTTGACTGACAGTACATAAACCAATCAGAATGGCTTATTTTGAATGACAATTAAATCAACCAATCAGATGATCTCAATGCTAAACTAATTTGCATAATGGCTTTATTTGCTCTCCATAACTTACTGAGGTCCTTCCTAACCCTAGTTTAATTGAACACCTGCAGAACCAGCCACAGATAGTTGATAACAAGAGCATTCTTGACCAATTGTCTTGCTGGTTGAAGACTATTGCATGATGGTCCCAGCAAAAGTTGTAAAATAGAAAACTGTTGACTGACAGTACATAAACCAATCAGAATGGCTTATTTTGAATGACAGTTGCATCACCCAATCAGATGGTCTCAATTCTGAACTAATTTGCATAAGTACTTAATTTGCTCTTCATAACTTACTGAGGTCCTTCCTCATCCAAGTCTAATTGAACACCTGCAGAACCAGCCACAGATAGTTGATAACAAGAGCATTCTTGACCAATTGTCTTGCTGGTTGAAGACTATTGCATGATGGTCCCAGCAAAAGTTGTAAAATAGAAAACTGTTGACTGACATTACATAAACCAAGCAGAATGGCTTATTTTGAATGACAATTGTATCAACCAATCAGATGGTCTCAATTCTAAACTAATTTGCATAAGGGCTTTTTTTTTACTCTCCATAACTTACTGAGGTCCTTCCTGACCCTAGTTTAATTGAACACCTGTAGAACCAGTCACAGATAGTTGATAACAAGAGCATTCTTGACCAATTGTCTTGCTGGTTGAAGACTATTGCATGATGGTCCCAGCAAAAGTTGTAAAATAGAAAACTGTTGACTGACAGTACATAAACCAATCAGAATGGCTTATTTTGAATGACAGTTGCATTACCCAATCAGATGGTCTCAATTCTGAACTAATTTGCATAAGTACTTAATTTGCTCTTCATAACTTACTGAGGTCCTTCCTAACCCTGTTTAATTGAACACCTGTAGAACCAGCCACAGATAGTTGATAACAAGAGCATTCTTGACCAATTGTCTTGCTGGTTGAAGACTATTGCATGATGGTCCCAGCAAAAGTTGTAAAATAGAAAACTGTTGACTGACAGTACATAAGCCAATCAGAATGGCTTATTTTGAATGACAATCGCATCAACCAATCAGATGATCTCAATTCTAAACTAATTTGCATAATGGCTTTATTTGCTCTTCATAATTACTGAGGTCCTTCCTAACACTAGTTTAATTGAACACCTGCAGAACCAGCCACAGATAGTTGATAACAAGAGCATTCTTGACCAATTGTCTTGCTGGTTGAAGACTATTGCATGATGGTCCCAGCAAAAGTTGTAAAATAGAAAACTGTTGACTGACAGTACATAAACCAATCAGAATGGCTTATTTTGAATGACAGTTGCATTACCCAATCAGATGGTCTCAATTCTGAACTAATTTGCATAAGTACTTAATTTGCTCTTCATAACTTACTGAGGTCCTTCCTCATCCAAGTCTAATTGAACACCTGCAGAACCAGCCACAGATAGTATATAACAAGAGCATTCTTGACCAATTGTCTTGCTGGTTGAAGACTATTGCATGATGGTCCCAGCAAAAGTTGTAAAATAGAAAACTGTTGACTGACAGTACATAAACCAATCAGAAATGCTTATTTTGAATGACAATTTTATCAACCAATCAGATGGTCTCAATTCTAAACTAATTTGCATAAGGGCTTTTTTTTACTCTCCATAACTTACTGAGGTCCTTCCTGACCCTAGTTTAATTGAACACCTGTAGAACAAGTCACAGATAGTTGATAACAAGAGCATTCTTGACAAATTGTCTTGCTGGTTGAAGAATATTGCATGATGGTCCCAGCAAAAGTTGTAAAATAGAAAACTGTTGACTGACAGTACATAAACCAATCAGAATGGCTTATTTTGAATGACAGTTGCATTACCCAATCAGATGGTCTCAATTCTGAACTAATTTGCATAAGTACTTAATTTGCTCTTCATAACTTACTGAGGTCCTTCCTAACCCTAGTTTAATTGAACACCTGTAGAACCAGCCACAGATAGTTGATAACAAGAGCATTCTTGACCAATTGTCTTGCTGGTTGAAGACTATTGCATGATGGTCCCAGCAAAAGTTGTAAAATAGAAAACTGTTGACTGACAGTACATAAGCCAATCAGAATGGCTTATTTTGAATGACAATCGCATCAACCAATCAGATGATCTCAATTCTAAACTAATTTGCATAATGGCTTTATTTGCTCTTCATAATTACTGAGGTCCTTCCTAACACTAGTTTAATTGAACACCTGCAGAACCAGCCACAGATAGTTGATAACAAGAGCATTCTTGACCAATTGTCTTGCTGGTTGAAGACTTTTGCATGATGGTCCCAGCAAAAGTTGTAAAATAGAAAACTGTTGATTGACATTACGTAAACCAATCAGAATGGCTTATTTTGAATGACAAATGTATCAACCAATCAGATGGTCTCAATTCTAAACTAATTTGCATAAGGGCTTTATTTACTCTCCATAACTTACTGAGGTCCTTCCTAACCCTAGTTTAATTGAACACCTGTAGAACCAGCCACAGATAGTTGATAACAAGAGCATTCTTGACCAATTGTCTTGCTGGTTGAAGACAATTGCTTGATGGTCCCAGCAAAAGTTGTAAAATAGAAAACTGTTGACTGACAGTACATAAGCCAATCAGAATGGCTTATTTTGAATGACAATTGCATCAACCAATCAGATGATCTCAATTCTAAACTAATTTGCATAATGGCTTTATTTGCTCTCCATAACTTACTGAGGTCCTTCCTGACCCTAGTTTAATTGAACACCTGCAGAACAAGCCACAGAGTGTTGATAACAAGAGCATTCTTGACCAATTGTCTTGCTGGTTGAAGACTATTGCATGATGGTCCCAGCAAAAGTTGTAAAATAGAAAACTGTTGACTGACAGTACATAATCCAATCAGAATGGCTTATTTTGAATGACAATCGCATCAACCAATCAGATGATCTCAATTCTAAACTAATTTGCATAATGGCTTTATTTGCTCTTCATAATTACTGAGGTCCTTCCTAACACTAGTTTAATTGAACACCTGCAGAACCAGCCACAGATAGTTGATAACAAGAGCATTCTTGACCAATTGTCTTGCTGGTTGAAGACTTTTGCATGATGGTCCCAGCAAAAGTTGTAAAATAGAAAACTGTTGATTGACATTACGTAAACCAATCAGAATGGCTTATTTTGAATGACAAATGTATCAACCAATCAGATGGTCTCAATTCTAAACTAATTTGCATAAGGGCTTTATTTACTCTCCATAACTTACTGAGGTCCTTCCTAACGCTAGTTTAATTGAACACCTGTAGAACCAGCCACAGATAGTTGATAACAAGAGCATTCTTGACCAATTGTCTTGCTGGTTGAAGACTATTGCTTGATGGTCCCAGCAAAAGTTGTAAAATAGAAAACTGTTGACTGACAGTACATAAGCCAATCAGAATGGCTTATTTTGAATGACAATTGCATCAACCAATCAGATGATCTCAATTCTAAACTAATTTGCATAATGGCTTTTTTGCTCTCCATAACTTACTGAGGTCCTTCCTGACCCTAGTTTAATTGAACACCTGCAGAACCAGCCACAGATAGTTGATAACAAGAGCATTCTTGACCAATTGTCTTGCTGGTTGAAGACTATTGCATGATGGTCCCAGCAAAAGTTGTAAAATAGAAAACTGTTGACTGACAGTACATAAGCCAATCAGAATGGCTTATTTTGAATGACAATCGCATCAACCAATCAGATGATCTCAATTCTAAACTAATTTGCATAATGGCTTTATTTGCTCTTCATAATTACTGAGGTCCTTCCTAACACTAGTTTAATTGAACACCTGCAGAACCAGCCACAGATAGTTGATAACAAGAGCATTCTTGACCAATTGTCTTGCTGGTTGAAGACTTTTGCATGATGGTCCCAGCAAAAGTTGTAAAATAGAAAACTGTTGATTGACATTACGTAAACCAATCAGAATGGCTTATTTTGAATGACAAATGTATCAACCAATCAGATGGTCTCAATTCTAAACTAATTTGCATAAGGGCTTTATTTACTCTCCATAACTTACTGAGGTCCTTCCTAACCCTAGTTTAATTGAACACCTGTAGAACCAGCCACAGATAGTTGATAACAAGAGCATTCTTGACCAATTGTCTTGCTGGTTGAAGACAATTGCTTGATGGTCCCAGCAAAAGTTGTAAAATAGAAAACTGTTGACTGACAGTACATAAGCCAATCAGAATGGCTTATTTTGAATGACAATTGCATCAACCAATCAGATGATCTCAATTCTAAACTAATTTGCATAATGGCTTTATTTGCTCTCCATAACTTACTGAGGTCCTTCCTGACCCTAGTTTAATTGAACACCTGCAGAACAAGCCACAGAGTGTTGATAACAAGAGCATTCTTGACCAATTGTCTTGCTGGTTGAAGACTATTGCATGATGGTCCCAGCAAAAGTTGTAAAATAGAAAACTGTTGACTGACAGTACATAATCCAATCAGAATGGCTTATTTTGAATGACAATCGCATCAACCAATCAGATGATCTCAATTCTAAACTAATTTGCATAATGGCTTTATTTGCTCTTCATAATTACTGAGGTCCTTCCTAACACTAGTTTAATTGAACACCTGCAGAACCAGCCACAGATAGTTGATAACAAGAGCATTCTTGACCAATTGTCTTGCTGGTTGAAGACTTTTGCATGATGGTCCCAGCAAAAGTTGTAAAATAGAAAACTGTTGATTGACATTACGTAAACCAATCAGAATGGCTTATTTTGAATGACAAATGTATCAACCAATCAGATGGTCTCAATTCTAAACTAATTTGCATAAGGGCTTTATTTACTCTCCATAACTTACTGAGGTCCTTCCTAACCCTAGTTTAATTGAACACCTGTAGAACCAGCCACAGATAGTTGATAACAAGAGCATTCTTGACCAATTGTCTTGCTGGTTGAAGACAATTGCTTGATGGTCCCAGCAAAAGTTGTAAAATAGAAAACTGTTGACTGACAGTACATAAGCCAATCAGAATGGCTTATTTTGAATGACAATTGCATCAACCAATCAGATGATCTCAATTCTAAACTAATTTGCATAATGGCTTTATTTGCTCTCCATAACTTACTGAGGTCCTTCCTGACCCTAGTTTAATTGAACACCTGCAGAACAAGCCACAGAGAGTTGATAACAAGAGCATTCTTGACCAATTGTCTTGCTGGTTGAAGACTATTGCATGATGGTCCCAGCAAAAGTTGTAAAATAGAAAACTGTTGACTGACAGTACATAAGCCAATCAGAATGGCTTATTTTGAATGACAATCGCATCAACCAATCAGATGATCTCAATTCTAAACTAATTTGCATAATGGCTTTATTTGCTCTTCATAATTACTGAGGTCCTTCCTAACACTAGTTTAATTGAACACCTGCAGAACCAGCCACAGATAGTTGATAACAAGAGCATTCTTGACCAATTGTCTTGCTGGTTGAAGACTTTTGCATGATGGTCCCAGCAAAAGTTGTAAAATAGAAAACTGTTGATTGACATTACGTAAACCAATCAGAATGGCTTATTTTGAATGACAAATGTATCAACCAATCAGATGGTCTCAATTCTAAACTAATTTGCATAAGGGCTTTATTTACTCTCCATAACTTACTGAGGTCCTTCCTAACCCTAGTTTAATTGAACACCTGTAGAACCAGCCACAGATAGTTGATAACAAGAGCATTCTTGACCAATTGTCTTGCTGGTTGAAGACTATTGCTTGATGGTCCCAGCAAAAGTTGTAAAATAGAAAACTGTTGACTGACAGTACATAAGCCAATCAGAATGGCTTATTTTGAATGACAATTGCATCAACCAATCAGATGATCTCAATTCTAAACTAATTTGCATAATGGCTTTATTTGCTCTCCATAACTTACTGAGGTCCTTCCTGACCCTAGTTTAATTGAACACCTGCAGAACAAGCCACAGAGAGTTGATAACAAGAGCGTTCTTGACCAATTGTCTTGCTGGTTGAAGACTGTTGCATGATGGACCCAGCAAAAGTTGTAAAATAGAAAACTGTTGACTGACAGTACATAAACCAATCAGGATGGCTTATTTTGAATGACAATTGCATCAACCAATCAGATGATCTCAATGCTAAACTAATTTGCATAATGGCTTTATTTGCTCTCCATAACTTACTGAGGTCCTTCCTAACCCTAGTTTAATTGAACACCTGCAGAACCAGCCACAGATAGTTGATAACAAGAGCATTCTTGACCAATTGTCTTGCTGGTTGAAGACTATTGCATGATGGTCCCAGCAAAAGTTGTAAAATAGAAAACTGTTGACTGACAGTACATAAACCAATCAGAATGGCTTATTTTGAATGACAGTTGCATCACCCAATCAGATGGTCTCAATTCTGAACTAATTTGCATAAGTACTTAATTTGCTCTTCATAACTTACTGAGGTCCTTCCTCATCCAAGTCTAATTGAACACCTGCAGAACCAGCCACAGATAGTTGATAACAAGAGCATTCTTGACCAATTGTCTTGCTGGTTGAAGACTATTGCATGATGGTCCCAGCAAAAGTTGTAAAATAGAAAACTATTGACTGACATTACATAAACCAAGCAGAATGGCTTATTTTGAATGACAGTTGCATCACCCAATCAGATGGTCTCAATTCTGAACTAATTTGCATAAGGGCTTTATTTACTCTCCATAACTTACTGAGGTCCTTCCTAACCCTAGTTTAATTGAACACCTGCAGAACAAGCCACAGATAGTTGATAACAAGAGCATTCTTGACCAATTGTCTTGCTGGTTGAAGACTATTGCATGATGGTCCCAGCAAAAGTTGTAAAATAGAAAACTGTTGACTGACAGTACATAAACCAATCAGAATGGCTTATTTTGAATGACAGTTGCATTACCCAATCAGATGGTCTCAATTCTGAACTAATTTGCATAAGTACTTAATTTGCTCTTCATAACTTACTGAGGTCCTTCCTCATCCAAGTCTAATTGAACACCTGCAGAACCAGCCACAGATAGTATATAACAAGAGCATTCTTGACCAATTGTCTTGCTGGTTGAAGACAATTGCTTGATGGTCCCAGCAAAAGTTGTAAAATAGAAAACTGTTGACTGACAGTACATAAGCCAATCAGAATGGCTTATTTTGAATGACAATTGCATCAACCAATCAGATGATCTCAATTCTAAACTAATTTGCATAATGGCTTTATTTGCTCTCCATAACTTACTGAGGTCCTTCCTGACCCTAGTTTAATTGAACACCTGCAGAACAAGCCACAGAGAGTTGATAACAAGAGCATTCTTGACCAATTGTCTTGCTGGTTGAAGACTGTTGCATGATGGACCCAGCAAAAGTTGTAAAATAGAAAACTGTTGACTGACTGTACATAAACCAATCAGGATGGCTTATTTTGAATGACAATTGCATCAACCAATCAGATGATCTCAATGCTAAACTAATTTGCATAATGGCTTTATTTGCTCTCCATAATTTACTGAGGTCCTTCCTAACCCTAGTTTAATTGAACACCTGCAGAACCAGCCACAGATAGTTGATAACAAGAGCATTCTTGACCAATTGTCTTGCTGGTTGAAGACTATTGCATGATGGTCCCAGCAAAAGTTGTAAAATAGAAAACTGTTGACTGACAGTACATAAACCAATCAGAATGGCTTATTTTGAATGACAGTTGCATCACCCAATCAGATGGTCTCAATTCTGAACTAATTTGCATAAGTACTTAATTTGCTCTTCATAACTTACTGAGGTCCTTCCTCATCCAAGTCTAATTGAACACCTGCAGAACCAGCCACAGATAGTTGATAACAAGAGCATTCTTGACCAATTGTCTTGCTGGTTGAAGACTATTGCATGATGGTCCCAGCAAAAGTTGTAAAATAGAAAACTGTTGATTGACATTACGTAAACCAATCAGAATGGCTTATTTTGAATGACAAATGTATCAACCAATCAGATGGTCTCAATTCTAAACTAATTTGCATAAGGGCTTTATTTACTCTCCATAACTTACTGAGGTCCTTCCTAACCCTAGTTTAATTGAACACCTGTAGAACCAGCCACAGATAGTTGATAACAAGAGCATTCTTGACCAATTGTCTTGCTGGTTGAAGACAATTGCTTGATGGTCCCAGCAAAAGTTGTAAAATAGAAAACTGTTGACTGACAGTACATAAGCCAATCAGAATGGCTTATTTTGAATGACAATTGCATCAACCAATCAGATGATCTCAATTCTAAACTAATTTGCATAATGGCTTTATTTGCTCTCCATAACTTACTGAGGTCCTTCCTGACCCTAGTTTAATTGAACACCTGCAGAACAAGCCACAGAGAGTTGATAACAAGAGCATTCTTGACCAATTGTCTTGCTGGTTGAAGACTATTGCATGATGGTCCCAGCAAAAGTTGTAAAATAGAAAACTGTTGACTGACAGTACATAATCCAATCAGAATGGCTTATTTTGAATGACAATCGCATCAACCAATCAGATGATCTCAATTCTAAACTAATTTGCATAATGGCTTTATTTGCTCTTCATAATTACTGAGGTCCTTCCTAACACTAGTTTAATTGAACACCTGCAGAACCAGCCACAGATAGTTGATAACAAGAGCATTCTTGACCAATTGTCTTGCTGGTTGAAGACTTTTGCATGATGGTCCCAGCAAAAGTTGTAAAATAGAAAACTGTTGATTGACATTACGTAAACCAATCAGAATGGCTTATTTTGAATGACAAATGTATCAACCAATCAGATGGTCTCAATTCTAAACTAATTTGCATAAGGGCTTTATTTACTCTCCATAACTTACTGAGGTCCTTCCTAACGCTAGTTTAATTGAACACCTGTAGAACCAGCCACAGATAGTTGATAACAAGAGCATTCTTGACCAATTGTCTTGCTGGTTGAAGACTATTGCTTGATGGTCCCAGCAAAAGTTGCAAAATAGAAAACTGTTGACTGACAGTACATAAGCCAATCAGAATGGCTTATTTTGAATGACAATTGCATCAACCAATCAGATGATCTCAATTCTAAACTAATTTGCATAATGGCTTTTTTGCTCTCCATAACTTACTGAGGTCCTTCCTGACCCTAGTTTAATTGAACACCTGCAGAACAAGCCACAGAGAGTTGATAACAAGAGCATTCTTGACCAATTGTCTTGCTGGTTGAAGACTGTTGCATGATGGACCCAGCAAAAGTTGTAAAATAGAAAACTGTTGACTGACAGTACATAAACCAATCAGGATGGCTTATTTTGAATGACAATTGCATCAACCAATCAGATGATCTCAATGCTAAACTAATTTGCATAATGGCTTTATTTGCTCTCCATAACTTACTGAGGTCCTTCCTAACCCTAGTTTAATTGAACACCTGCAGAACCAGCCACAGATAGTTGATAACAAGAGCATTCTTGACCAATTGTCTTGCTGGTTGAAGACTATTGCATGATGGTCCCAGCAAAAGTTGTAAAATAGAAAACTGTTGACTGACAGTACATAAACCAATCAGAATGGCTTATTTTGAATGACAGTTGCATCACCCAATCAGATGGTCTCAATTCTGAACTAATTTGCATAAGTACTTAATTTGCTCTTCATAACTTACTGAGGTCCTTCCTCATCCAAGTCTAATTGAACACCTGCAGAACCAGCCACAGATAGTTGATAACAAGAGCATTCTTGACCAATTGTCTTGCTGGTTGAAGACTATTGCATGATGGTCCCAGCAAAAGTTGTAAAATAGAAAACTATTGACTGACAGTACATAAACCAATCAGAATGGCTTATTTTGAATGACAGTTGCATTACCCAATCAGATGGTCTCAATTCTGAACTAATTTGCATAAGTACTTAATTTGCTCTTCATAACTTACTGAGGTCCTTCCTAACCCTAGTTTAATTGAACACCTGTAGAACCAGCCACAGATAGTTGATAACAAGAGCATACTTGACCAATTGTCTTGCTGGTTGAAGACTATTGCATGATGGTCCCAGCAAAAGTTGTAAAATAGAAAACTGTTGACTGACAGTACATAAGCCAATCAGAATGGCTTATTTTGAATGACAATCGCATCAATTAATCAGATGATCTCAATTCTAAACTAATTTGCATAATGGCTTTATTTGCTCTTCATAATTACTGAGGTCCTTCCTAACACTAGTTTAATTGAACACCTGCAGAACCAGCCACAGATAGTTGATAACAAGAGCATTCTTGACCAATTGTCTTGCTGGTTGAAGACTTTTGCATGATGGTCCCAGCAAAAGTTGTAAAATAGAAAACTGTTGATTGACATTACGTAAACCAAACAGAATGGCTTATTTTGAATGACAAATGTATCAACCAATCAGATGGTCTCAATTCTAAACTAATTTGCATAAGGGCTTTATTTACTCTCCATAACTTACTGAGGTCCTTCCTAACCCTAGTTTAATTGAACACCTGTAGAACCAGCCACAGATAGTTGATAACAAGAGCATTCTTGACCAATTGTCTTGCTGGTTGAAGACTATTGCTTGATGGTCCCAGCAAAAGTTGTAAAATAGAAAACTGTTGACTGACAGTACATAAGCCAATCAGAATGGCTTATTTTGAATGACAATTGCATCAACCAATCAGATGATCTCAATTCTAAACTAATTTGCATAATGGCTTTATTTGCTCTCCATAACTTACTGAGGTCCTTCCTGACACTAGTTTAATTGAACACCTGCAGAACAAGCCACAGAGAGTTGATAACAAGAGCATTCTTGACCAATTGTCTTGCTGGTTGAAGACTGTTGCATGATGGACCCAGCAAAAGTTGTAAAATAGAAAACTGTTGACTGACAGTACATAAACCAATCAGGATGGCTTATTTTGAATGACAATTGCATCAACCAATCAGATGATCTCAATGCTAAACTAATTTGCATAATGGCTTTATTTGCTCTCCATAACTTACTGAGGTCCTTCCTAACCCTAGTTTAATTGAACACCTGCAGAACCAGCCACAGATAGTTGATAACAAGAGCATTCTTGACCAATTGTCTTGCTGGTTGAAGACTATTGCATGATGGTCCCAGCAAAAGTTGTAAAATAGAAAACTGTTGACTGACAGTACATAAACCAATCAGAATGGCTTATTTTGAATGACAGTTGCATCACCCAATCAGATGGTCTCAATTCTGAACTAATTTGCATAAGTACTTAATTTGCTCTTCATAACTTACTGAGGTCCTTCCTCATCCAAGTCTAATTGAACACCTGCAGAACCAGCCACAGATAGTTGATAACAAGAGCATTCTTGACCAATTGTCTTGCTGGTTGAAGACTATTGCATGATGGTCCCAGCAAAAGTTGTAAAATAGAAAACTATTGACTGACATTACATAAACCAAGCAGAATGGCTTATTTTGAATGACAGTTGCATCACCCAATCAGATGGTCTCAATTCTGAACTAATTTGCATAAGGGCTTTATTTACTCTCCATAACTTACTGAGGTCCTTCCTAACCCTAGTTTAATTGAACACCTGCAGAACAAGCCACAGATAGTTGATAACAAGAGCATTCTTGACCAATTGTCTTGCTGGTTGAAGACTATTGCATGATGGTCCCAGCAAAAGTTGTAAAATAGAAAACTGTTGACTGACAGTACATAAACCAATCAGAATGGCTTATTTTGAATGACAGTTGCATTACCCAATCAGATGGTCTCAATTCTGAACTAATTTGCATAAGTACTTAATTTGCTCTTCATAACTTACTGAGGTCCTTCCTCATCCAAGTCTAATTGAACACCTGCAGAACCAGCCACAGATAGTATATAACAAGAGCATTCTTGACCAATTGTCTTGCTGGTTGAAGACTATTGCATGATGGTCCCAGCAAAAGTTGTAAAATAGAAAACTGTTGACTGACAGTACATAAACCAATCAGAAATGCTTATTTTGAATGACAATTTTATCAACCAATCAGATGGTCTCAATTCTAAACTAATTTGCATAAGGGCTTTTTTTTACTCTCCATAACTTACTGAGGTCCTTCCTGACCCTAGTTTAATTGAACACCTGTAGAACCAGTCACAGATAGTTGATAACAAGAGCATTCTTGACAAATTGTCTTGCTGGTTGAAGAATATTGCATGATGGTCCCAGCAAAAGTTGTAAAATAGAAAACTGTTGACTGACAGTACATAAACCAATCAGAATGGCTTATTTTGAATGACAGTTGCATTACCCAATCAGATGGTCTCAATTCTGAACTAATTTGCATAAGTACTTAATTTGCTCTTCATAACTTACTGAGGTCCTTCCTAACCCTAGTTTAATTGAACACCTGTAGAACCAGCCACAGATAGTTGATAACAAGAGCATTCTTGACCAATTGTCTTGCTGGTTGAAGACTATTGCATGATGGTCCCAGCAAAAGTTGTAAAATAGAAAACTGTTGACTGACAGTACATAAGCCAATCAGAATGGCTTATTTTGAATGACAATCGCATCAACCAATCAGATGATCTCAATTCTAAACTAATTTGCATAATGGCTTTATTTGCTCTTCATAATTACTGAGGTCCTTCCTAACACTAGTTTAATTGAACACCTGCAGAACCAGCCACAGATAGTTGATAACAAGAGCATTCTTGACCAATTGTCTTGCTGGTTGAAGACTTTTGCATGATGGTCCCAGCAAAAGTTGTAAAATAGAAAACTGTTGATTGACATTACGTAAACCAATCAGAATGGCTTATTTTGAATGACAAATGTATCAACCAATCAGATGGTCTCAATTCTAAACTAATTTGCATAAGGGCTTTATTTACTCTCCATAACTTACTGAGGTCCTTCCTAACCCTAGTTTAATTGAACACCTGTAGAACCAGCCACAGATAGTTGATAACAAGAGCATTCTTGACCAATTGTCTTGCTGGTTGAAGACAATTGCTTGATGGTCCCAGCAAAAGTTGTAAAATAGAAAACTGTTGACTGACAGTACATAAGCCAATCAGAATGGCTTATTTTGAATGACAATTGCATCAACCAATCAGATGATCTCAATTCTAAACTAATTTGCATAATGGCTTTATTTGCTCTCCATAACTTACTGAGGTCCTTCCTGACCCTAGTTTAATTGAACACCTGCAGAACAAGCCACATAGAGTTGATAACAAGAGCATTCTTGACCAATTGTCTTGCTGGTTGAAGACTATTGCATGATGGTCCCAGCAAAAGTTGTAAAATAGAAAACTGTTGACTGACAGTACATAAGCCAATCAGAATGGCTTATTTTGAATGACAATCGCATCAACCAATCAGATGATCTCAATTCTAAACTAATTTGCATAATGGCTTTATTTGCTCTTCATAATTACTGAGGTCCTTCCTAACACTAGTTTAATTGAACACCTGCAGAACCAGCCACAGATAGTTGATAACAAGAGCATTCTTGACCAATTGTCTTGCTGGTTGAAGACTTTTGCATGATGGTCCCAGCAAAAGTTGTAAAATAGAAAACTGTTGATTGACATTACGTAAACCAATCAGAATGGCTTATTTTGAATGACAAATGTATCAACCAATCAGATGGTCTCAATTCTAAACTAATTTGCATAAGGGCTTTATTTACTCTCCATAACTTACTGAGGTCCTTCCTAACCCTAGTTTAATTGAACACCTGTAGAACCAGCCACAGATAGTTGATAACAAGAGCATTCTTGACCAATTGTCTTGCTGGTTGAAGACTATTGCTTGATGGTCCCAGCAAAAGTTGTAAAATAGAAAACTGTTGACTGACAGTACATAAGCCAATCAGAATGGCTTATTTTGAATGACAATTGCATCAACCAATCAGATGATCTCAATTCTAAACTAATTTGCATAATGGCTTTATTTGCTCTCCATAACTTACTGAGGTCCTTCCTGACCCTAGTTTAATTGAACACCTGCAGAACAAGCCACAGAGAGTTGATAACAAGAGCGTTCTTGACCAATTGTCTTGCTGGTTGAAGACTGTTGCATGATGGACCCAGCAAAAGTTGTAAAATAGAAAACTGTTGACTGACAGTACATAAACCAATCAGGATGGCTTATTTTGAATGACAATTGCATCAACCAATCAGATGATCTCAATGCTAAACTAATTTGCATAATGGCTTTATTTGCTCTCCATAACTTACTGAGGTCCTTCCTAACCCTAGTTTAATTGAACACCTGCAGAACCAGCCACAGATAGTTGATAACAAGAGCATTCTTGACCAATTGTCTTGCTGGTTGAAGACTATTGCATGATGGTCCCAGCAAAAGTTGTAAAATAGAAAACTGTTGACTGACAGTACATAAACCAATCAGAATGGCTTATTTTGAATGACAGTTGCATCACCCAATCAGATGGTCTCAATTCTGAACTAATTTGCATAAGTACTTAATTTGCTCTTCATAACTTACTGAGGTCCTTCCTCATCCAAGTCTAATTGAACACCTGCAGAACCAGCCACAGATAGTTGATAACAAGAGCATTCTTGACCAATTGTCTTGCTGGTTGAAGACTATTGCATGATGGTCCCAGCAAAAGTTGTAAAATAGAAAACTGTTGACTGACAGTACATAAACCAATCAGAATGGCTTATTTTGAATGACAGTTGCATTACCCAATCAGATGGTCTCAATTCTGAACTAATTTGCATAAGGGCTTTATTTACTCTCCATAACTTACTGAGGTCCTTCCTAACCCTAGTTTAATTGAACACCTGCAGAACAAGCCACAGATAGTTGATAACAAGAGCATTCTTGACCAATTGTCTTGCTGGTTGAAGACTATTGCATGATGGTCCCAGCAAAAGTTGTAAAATAGAAAACTGTTGACTGACAGTACATAAACCAATCAGAATGGCTTATTTTGAATGACAGTTGCATTACCCAATCAGATGGTCTCAATTCTGAACTAATTTGCATAAGTACTTAATTTGCTCTTCATAACTTACTGAGGTCCTTCCTCATCCAAGTCTAATTGAACACCTGCAGAACCAGCCACAGATAGTATATAACAAGAGCATTCTTGACCAATTGTCTTGCTGGTTGAAGACTATTGCATGATGGTCCCAGCAAAAGTTGTAAAATAGAAAACTGTTGACTGACAGTACATAAACCAATCAGAAATGCTTATTTTGAATGACAATTTTATCAACCAATCAGATGGTCTCAATTCTAAACTAATTTGCATAAGGGCTTTTTTTTACTCTCCATAACTTACTGAGGTCCTTCCTGACCCTAGTTTAATTGAACACCTGTAGAACAAGTCACAGATAGTTGATAACAAGAGCATTCTTGACAAATTGTCTTGCTGGTTGAAGAATATTGCATGATGGTCCCAGCAAAAGTTGTAAAATAGAAAACTGTTGACTGACAGTACATAAACCAATCAGAATGGCTTATTTTGAATGACAGTTGCATTACCCAATCAGATGGTCTCAATTCTGAACTAATTTGCATAAGTACTTAATTTGCTCTTCATAACTTACTGAGGTCCTTCCTAACCCTAGTTTAATTGAACACCTGTAGAACCAGCCACAGATAGTTGATAACAAGAGCATTCTTGACCAATTGTCTTGCTGGTTGAAGACTATTGCATGATGGTCCCAGCAAAAGTTGTAAAATAGAAAACTGTTGACTGACAGTACATAAGCCAATCAGAATGGCTTATTTTGAATGACAATCGCATCAACCAATCAGATGATCTCAATTCTAAACTAATTTGCATAATGGCTTTATTTGCTCTTCATAATTACTGAGGTCCTTCCTAACACTAGTTTAATTGAACACCTGCAGAACCAGCCACAGATAGTTGATAACAAGAGCATTCTTGACCAATTGTCTTGCTGGTTGAAGAATTTTGCATGATGGTCCCAGCAAAAGTTGTAAAATAGAAAACTGTTGATTGACATTACGTAAACCAATCAGAATGGCTTATTTTGAATGACAAATGTATCAACCAATCAGATGGTCTCAATTCTAAACTAATTTGCATAAGGGCTTTATTTACTCTCCATAACTTACTGAGGTCCTTCCTAACCCTAGTTTAATTGAACACCTGTAGAACCAGCCACAGATAGTTGATAACAAGAGCATTCTTGACCAATTGTCTTGCTGGTTGAAGACAATTGCTTGATGGTCCCAGCAAAAGTTGTAAAATAGAAAACTGTTGACTGACAGTACATAAGCCAATCAGAATGGCTTATTTTGAATGACAATTGCATCAACCAATCAGATGATCTCAATTCTAAACTAATTTGCATAATGGCTTTATTTGCTCTCCATAACTTACTGAGGTCCTTCCTGACCCTAGTTTAATTGAACACCTGCAGAACAAGCCACAGAGAGTTGATAACAAGAGCATTCTTGACCAATTGTCTTGCTGGTTGAAGACTGTTGCATGATGGACCCAGCAAAAGTTGTAAAATAGAAAACTGTTGACTGACTGTACATAAACCAATCAGGATGGCTTATTTTGAATGACAATTGCATCAACCAATCAGATGATCTCAATGCTAAACTAATTTGCATAATGGCTTTATTTGCTCTCCATAATTTACTGAGGTCCTTCCTAACCCTAGTTTAATTGAACACCTGCAGAACCAGCCACAGATAGTTGATAACAAGAGCATTCTTGACCAATTGTCTTGCTGGTTGAAGACTATTGCATGATGGTCCCAGCAAAAGTTGTAAAATAGAAAACTGTTGACTGACAGTACATAAACCAATCAGAATGGCTTATTTTGAATGACAGTTGCATCACCCAATCAGATGGTCTCAATTCTGAACTAATTTGCATAAGTACTTAATTTGCTCTTCATAACTTACTGAGGTCCTTCCTCATCCAAGTCTAATTGAACACCTGCAGAACCAGCCACAGATAGTTGATAACAAGAGCATTCTTGACCAATTGTCTTGCTGGTTGAAGACTATTGCATGATGGTCCCAGCAAAAGTTGTAAAATAGAAAACTGTTGACTGACATTACATAAACCAAGCAGAATGGCTTATTTTGAATGACAATTGTATCAACCAATCAGATGGTCTCAATTCTAAACTAATTTGCATAAGGGCTTTTTTTACTCTCCATAACTTACCGAGGTCCTTCCTGACCCTAGTTTAATTGAACACCTGTAGAACCAGTCACAGATAGTTGATAACAAGAGCATTCTTGACCAATTGTCTTGCTGGTTAAAGACTATTGCATGATGGTCCCAGCAAAAGTTGTAAAATAGAAAACTGTTGACTGACAGTACATAAACCAATCAGAATGGCTTATTTTGAATGACAGTTGCATTACCCAATCAGATGGTCTCAATTCTAAACTAATTTGCATAAGGGCTTTATTTACTCTCCATAACTTACTGAGGTCCTTCCTAACCCTAGTTTAATTGAACACCTGTAGAACCAGCCACAGATAGTTGATAACAAGAGCATTCTTGACCAATTGTCTTGCTGGTTGAAGACAATTGCTTGATGGTCCCAGCAAAAGTTGTAAAATAGAAAACTGTTGACTGACAGTACATAAACCAATCAGAATGGCTTATTTTGAATGACAGTTGCATTACCCAATCAGATGGTCTCAATTCTGAACTAATTTGCATAAGTACTTAATTTGCTCTTCATAACTTACTGAGGTCCTTCCTAACCCTAGTTTAATTGAACACCTGTAGAACCAGCCACAGATAGTTGATAACAAGAGCATTCTTGACCAATTTTCTTGCTGGTTGAAGACTATTGCATGATGGTCCCAGCAAAAGTTGTAAAATAGAAAACTGTTGACTGACAGTACATAAGCCCATCAGAATGGCTTATTTTGAATGACAATCGCATCAACCAATCAGATGATCTCAATTCTAAACTAATTTGCATAATGGCTTTATTTGCTCTTCATAATTACTGAGGTCCTTCCTAACACTAGTTTAATTGAACACCTGCAGAACCAGCCACAGATAGTTGATAACAAGAGCATTCTTGACCAATTGTCTTGCTGGTTGAAGACTTTTGCATGATGGTCCCAGCAAAAGTTGTAAAATAGAAAACTGTTGATTGACATTACGTAAACCAATCAGAATGGCTTATTTTGAATGACAAATGTATCAACCAATCAGATGGTCTCAATTCTAAACTAATTTGCATAAGGGCTTTATTTACTCTCCATAACTTACTGAGGTCCTTCCTAACCCTAGTTTAATTGAACACCTGTAGAACCAGCCACAGATAGTTGATAACAAGAGCATTCTTGACCAATTGTCTTGCTGGTTGAAGACAATTGCTTGATGGTCCCAGCAAAAGTTGTAAAATAGAAAACTGTTGACTGACAGTACATAAGCCAATCAGAATGGCTTATTTTGAATGACAATTGCATCAACCAATCAGATGATCTCAATTCTAAACTAATTTGCATAATGGCTTTATTTGCTCTCCATAACTTACTGAGGTCCTTCCTGACCCTAGTTTAATTGAACACCTGCAGAACAAGCCACAGAGAGTTGATAACAAGAGCATTCTTGACCAATTGTCTTGCTGGTTGAAGACTATTGCATGATGGTCCCAGCAAAAGTTGTAAAATAGAAAACTGTTGACTGACAGTACATAAGCCAATCAGAATGGCTTATTTTGAATGACAATCGCATCAACCAATCAGATGATCTCAATTCTAAACTAATTTGCATAATGGCTTTATTTGCTCTTCATAATTACTGAGGTCCTTCCTAACACTAGTTTAATTGAACACCTGCAGAACCAGCCACAGATAGTTGATAACAAGAGCATTCTTGACCAATTGTCTTGCTGGTTGAAGACTTTTGCATGATGGTCCCAGCAAAAGTTGTAAAATAGAAAACTGTTGATTGACATTACGTAAACCAATCAGAATGGCTTATTTTGAATGACAAATGTATCAACCAATCAGATGGTCTCAATTCTAAACTAATTTGCATAAGGGCTTTATTTACTCTCCATAACTTACTGAGGTCCTTCCTAACCCTAGTTTAATTGAACACCTGTAGAACCAGCCACAGATAGTTGATAACAAGAGCATTCTTGACCAATTGTCTTGCTGGTTGAAGACTATTGCTTGATGGTCCCAGCAAAAGTTGTAAAATAGAAAACTGTTGACTGACAGTACATAAGCCAATCAGAATGGCTTATTTTGAATGACAATTGCATCAACCAATCAGATGATCTCAATTCTAAACTAATTTGCATAATGGCTTTATTTGCTCTCCATAACTTACTGAGGTCCTTCCTGACCCTAGTTTAATTGAACACCTGCAGAACAAGCCACAGAGAGTTGATAACAAGAGCATTCTTGACCAATTGTCTTGCTGGTTGAAGACTGTTGCATGATGGACCCAGCAAAAGTTGTAAAATAGAAAACTGTTGACTGACAGTACATAAACCAATCAGAATGGCTTATTTTGAATGACAGTTGCATCACCCAATCAGATGGTCTTAATTCTGAACTAATTTGCATAAGTACTTAATTTGCTCTTCATAACTTACTGAGGTCCTTCCTCATCCAAGTCTAATTGAACACCTGCAGAACCAGCCACAGATAGTTGATAACAAGAGCATTCTTGACCAATTGTCTTGCTGGTTGAAGACTATTGCATGATGGTCCCAGCAAAAGTTGTAAAATAGAAAACTATTGACTGACATTACATAAACCAAGCAGAATGGCTTATTTTGAATGACAGTTGCATCACCCAATCAGATGGTCTCAATTCTGAACTAATTTGCATAAGGGCTTTATTTACTCTCCATAACTTACTGAGGTCCTTCCTAACCCTAGTTTAATTGAACACCTGCAGAACAAGCCACAGATAGTTGATAACAAGAGCATTCTTGACCAATTGTCTTGCTGGTTGAAGACTATTGCATGATGGTCCCAGCAAAAGTTGTAAAATAGAAAACTGTTGACTGACAGTACATAAACCAATCAGAATGGCTTATTTTGAATGACAGTTGCATTACCCAATCAGATGGTCTCAATTCTGAACTAATTTGCATAAGTACTTAATTTGCTCTTCATAACTTACTGAGGTCCTTCCTCATCCAAGTCTAATTGAACACCTGCAGAACCAGCCACAGATAGTATATAACAAGAGCATTCTTGACCAATTGTCTTGCTGGTTGAAGACTATTGCATGATGGTCCCAGCAAAAGTTGTAAAATAGAAAACTGTTGACTGACAGTACATAAACCAATCAGAAATGCTTATTTTGAATGACAATTTTATCAACCAATCAGATGGTCTCAATTCTAAACTAATTTGCATAAGGGCTTTTTTTTACTCTCCATAACTTACTGAGGTCCTTCCTGACCCTAGTTTAATTGAACACCTGTAGAACAAGTCACAGATAGTTGATAACAAGAGCATTCTTGACAAATTGTCTTGCTGGTTGAAGAATATTGCATGATGGTCCCAGCAAAAGTTGTAAAATAGAAAACTGTTGACTGACAGTACATAAACCAATCAGAATGGCTTATTTTGAATGACAGTTGCATTACCCAATCAGATGGTCTCAATTCTGAACTAATTTGCATAAGTACTTAATTTGCTCTTCATAACTTACTGAGGTCCTTCCTAACCCTAGTTTAATTGAACACCTGTAGAACCAGCCACAGATAGTTGATAACAAGAGCATTCTTGACCAATTGTCTTGCTGGTTGAAGACTATTGCATGATGGTCCCAGCAAAAGTTGTAAAATAGAAAACTGTTGACTGACAGTACATAAGCCAATCAGAATGGCTTATTTTGAATGACAATCGCATCAACCAATCAGATGATCTCAATTCTAAACTAATTTGCATAATGGCTTTATTTGCTCTTCATAATTACTGAGGTCCTTCCTAACACTAGTTTAATTGAACACCTGCAGAACCAGCCACAGATAGTTGATAACAAGAGCATTCTTGACCAATTGTCTTGCTGGTTGAAGACTTTTGCATGATGGTCCCAGCAAAAGTTGTAAAATAGAAAACTGTTGATTGACATTACGTAAACCAATCAGAATGGCTTATTTTGAATGACAAATGTATCAACCAATCAGATGGTCTCAATTCTAAACTAATTTGCATAAGGGCTTTATTTACTCTCCATAACTTACTGAGGTCCTTCCTAACCCTAGTTTAATTGAACACCTGTAGAACCAGCCACAGATAGTTGATAACAAGAGCATTCTTGACCAATTGTCTTGCTGGTTGAAGACAATTGCTTGATGGTCCCAGCAAAAGTTGTAAAATAGAAAACTGTTGACTGACAGTACATAAGCCAATCAGAATGGCTTATTTTGAATGACAATTGCATCAACCAATCAGATGATCTCAATTCTAAACTAATTTGCATAATGGCTTTATTTGCTCTCCATAACTTACTGAGGTCCTTCCTGACCCTAGTTTAATTGAACACCTGCAGAACAAGCCACAGAGAGTTGATAACAAGAGCATTCTTGACCAATTGTCTTGCTGGTTGAAGACTGTTGCATGATGGACCCAGCAAAAGTTGTAAAATAGAAAACTGTTGACTGACTGTACATAAACCAATCAGGATGGCTTATTTTGAATGACAATTGCATCAACCAATCAGATGATCTCAATGCTAAACTAATTTGCATAATGGCTTTATTTGCTCTCCATAATTTACTGAGGTCCTTCCTAACCCTAGTTTAATTGAACACCTGCAGAACCAGCCACAGATAGTTGATAACAAGAGCATTCTTGACCAATTGTCTTGCTGGTTGAAGACTATTGCATGATGGTCCCAGCAAAAGTTGTAAAATAGAAAACTGTTGACTGACAGTACATAAACCAATCAGAATGGCTTATTTTGAATGACAGTTGCATCACCCAATCAGATGGTCTCAATTCTGAACTAATTTGCATAAGGGCTTAATTTGCTCTTCATAACTTACTGAGGTCCTTCCTCATCCAAGTCTAATTGAACACCTGCAGAACCAGCCACAGATAGTTGATAACAAGAGCATTCTTGACCAATTGTCTTGCTGGTTGAAGACTATTGCATGATGGTCCCAGCAAAAGTTGTAAAATAGAAAACTGTTGACTGACATTACATAAACCAAGCAGAATGGCTTATTTTGAATGACAATTGTATCAACCAATCAGATGGTCTCAATTCTAAACTAATTTGCATAAGGGCTTTTTTTACTCTCCATAACTTACCGAGGTCCTTCCTGACCCTAGTTTAATTGAACACCTGTAGAACCAGTCACAGATAGTTGATAACAAGAGCATTCTTGACCAATTGTCTTGCTGGTTAAAGACTATTGCATGATGGTCCCAGCAAAAGTTGTAAAATAGAAAACTGTTGACTGACAGTACATAAACCAATCAGAATGGCTTATTTTGAATGACAGTTGCATTACCCAATCAGATGGTCTCAATTCTAAACTAATTTGCATAAGGGCTTTATTTACTCTCCATAACTTACTGAGGTCCTTCCTAACCCTAGTTTAATTGAACACCTGTAGAACCAGCCACAGATAGTTGATAACAAGAGCATTCTTGACCAATTGTCTTGCTGGTTGAAGACAATTGCTTGATGGTCCCAGCAAAAGTTGTAAAATAGAAAACTGTTGACTGACAGTACATAAACCAATCAGAATGGCTTATTTTGAATGACAGTTGCATCACCCAATCAGATGGTCTCAATTCTGAACTAATTTGCATACGTACTTAATTTGCTCTTCATAACTTACTGAGGTCCTTCCTGACCCTAGTTTAATTGAACACCTGCAGAACAAGCCACAGAGAGTTGATAACAAGAGCATTCTTGACCAATTGTCTTGCTGGTTGAAGACTATTGCATGATGGTCCCAGCAAAAGTTGTAAAATAGAAAACTGTTGATTGACATTACGTAAACCAATCAGAATGGCTTATTTTGAATGACAAATGTATCAACCAATCAGATGGTCTCAATTCTAAACTAATTTGCATAAGGGTTTTATTTACTCTCCATAACTTACTGAGGTCCTTCCTAACCCTAGTTTAATTGAACACCTGTAGAACCAGTCACAGATAGTTGATAACAAGAGCATTCTTGACCAATTGTCTTGCTGGTTGAAGACTATTGCATGATGGTCCCAGCAAAAGTTGTAAAATAGAAAACTGTTGACTGACAGTACATAAACCAATCAGAATGGCTTATTTTGAATGACAGTTGCATCACCCAATCAGATGGTCTCAATTCTGAACTAATTTGCATAAGGGCTTTATTTACTCTCCATAACTTACTGAGGTCCTTCCTAACCCTAGTTTAATTGAACACCTGCAGAACAAGCCACAGATAGTTGATAAGAAGAGCATTCTTGACCAATTGTCTTGCTGGTTGAAGACTATTGCATGATGGTCCCAGCAAAAGTTGTAAAATAGAAAACTGTTGACTGACAGTACATAAACCAATCAGAATGGCTTATTTTGAATGACAGTTGCATTACCCAATCAGATGGTCTCAATTCTGAACTAATTTGCATAAGTACTTAATTTGCTCTTCATAACTTACTGAGGTCCTTCCTAACCCTAGTTTAATTGAACACCTGTAGAACCAGCCACAGATAGTTGATAACAAGAGCATTCTTGACCAATTGTCTTGCTGGTTGAAGACTATTGCATGATGGTCCCAGCAAAAGTTGTAAAATAGAAAACTGTTGACTGACAGTACATAAGCCAATCAGAATGGCTTATTTTGAATGACAATCGCATCAACCAATCAGATGATCTCAATTCTAAACTAATTTGCATAATGGCTTTATTTGCTCTTCATAATTACTGAGGTCCTTCCTAACACTAGTTTAATTGAACACCTGCAGAACCAGCCACAGATAGTTGATAACAAGAGCATTCTTGACCAATTGTCTTGCTGGTTGAAGACTTTTGCATGATGGTCCCAGCAAAAGTTGTAAAATAGAAAACTGTTGATTGACATTACGTAAACCAATCAGAATGGCTTATTTTGAATTACAAATGTATCAACCAATCAGATGGTCTCAATTCTAAACTAATTTGCATAAGGGCTTTATTTACTCTCCATAACTTACTGAGGTCCTTCCTAACCCTAGTTTAATTGAACACCTGTAGAACCAGCCACAGATAGTTGATAACAAGAGCATTCTTGACCAATTGTCTTGCTGGTTGAAGACTATTGCTTGATGGTCCCAGCAAAAGTTGTAAAATAGAAAACTGTTGACTGACAGTACATAAACCAATCAGGATGGCTTATTTTTAATGACAATTGCATCAACCAATCAGATGATCTCAATGCTAAACTAATTTGCATAATGGCATTATTTGCTCTCCATAACTTACTGAGGTCCTTCCTAACCCTAGTTTAATTGAACACCTGCAGAACCAGCCACAGATAGTTGATAACAAGAGCATTCTTGACCAATTGTCTTGCTGGTTGAAGACTATTGCATGATGGTCCCAGCAAAAGTTGTAAAATAGAAAACTGTTGACTGACAGTACATAAACCAATCAGAATGGCTTATTTTGAATGACAGTTGCATCACCCAATCAGATGGTCTCAATTCTGAACTAATTTGCATAAGTACTTAATTTGCTCTTCATAACTTACTGAGGTCCTTCCTCATCCAAGTCTAATTGAACACCTGCAGAACCAGCCACAGATAGTTGATAACAAGAGCATTCTTGACCAATTGTCTTGCTGGTTGAAGACTATTGCATGATGGTCCCAGCAAAAGTTGTAAAATAGAAAACTGTTGACTGACAGTACATAAACCAATCAGAATGGCTTATTTTGAATGACAGTTGCATCACCCAATCAGATGGTCTCAATTCTGAACTAATTTGCATAAGGGCTTTATTTACTCTCCATAACTTACTGAGGTCCTTCCTAACCCTAGTTTAATTGAACACCTGCAGAACAAGCCACAGATAGTTGATAACAAGAGCATTCTTGACCAATTGTCTTGCTGGTTGAAGACTATTGCATGATGGTCCCAGCAAAAGTTGTAAAATAGAAAACTGTTGACTGACAGTACATAAACCAATCAGAATGGCTTATTTTGAATGACAGTTGCATCACCCAATAAGATGGTCTCAATTCTGAACTAATTTGCATAAGTACTTAATTTGCTCTTCATAACTTACTGAGGTCCTTCCTCATCCAAGTCTAATTGAACACCTGCAGAACCAGCCACAGATAGTTGATAACAAGAGCATTCTTGACCAATTGTCTTGCTGGTTGAAGACTATTGCATGATGTTCCCAGCAAAAGTTGTAAAATAGAAAACTGTTGACTGACATTACATAAACCAAGCAGAATGGCTTATTTTGAATGAAAATTGTATCAACCAATCAGATGATCTCAATTCTAAACTAATTTGCATAAGGGCTTTATTTACTCTCCATAACTTACTGAGGTCCTTCCTAACCCTAGTTTAATTGAACACCTGCAGAACCAGCCACAGATAGTTGATAACAAGAGCATTGTTGACCAATTGTCTTGCTGGTTGAAGACTATTGCATGATGGTCCCAGCAAAAGTTGTAAAATAGAAAACTGTTGACTGACATTACATAAACCAATCAGAATGGCTTATTTTGAATGACAATTGTATCAACCAATCAGATGGTCTCAATTCTAAACTAATTTGCATAAGGGCTTTATTTACTCTCCATAACTTACTGAGGTCCTTCCTAACCCTAGTTTAATTGAACACCTGCAGAACCAGCCACAGATAGTTGATAAAAAAAAATCATTCTTGACCAATTGTCTTGCTGGTTGAAGACTATTGCATGATGGTCCCAGCAAAAGTTGTAAAATAGAAAACTGTTGATTGACATTACGTAAACCAATCAGAATGGCTTATTTTGAATGACAAATGTATCAACCAATCAGATGGTCTCAATTCTAAACTAATTTGCATAAGGGTTTTATTTACACTCCATAACTTACTGAGGTCCTTCCTAACCCTAGTTTAATTGAACACCTGTAGAACCAGTCACAGATAGTTGATAACAAGAGCATTCTTGACCAATTGTCTTGCTGGTTGAAGACTATTGCATGATGGTCCCGGCAAAAGTTGTAAAATAGAAAACTGTTGACTGACAGTACATAAACCAATCAGAATGGCTTATTTTGAATGACAGTTGCATCACCCAATCAGATGGTCTCAATTTTGAACTAATTTGCATAAGGGCTTTATTTACTCTCCATAACTTACTGAGGTCCTTCCTAACCCTAGTTTAATTGAACACCTGCAGAACAAGCCACAGATAGTTGATAACAAGAGCATTCTTGACCAATTGTCTTGCTGGTTGAAGACTATTGCATGATGGTCCCAGCAAAAGTTGTAAAATAGAAAACTGTTGACTGACAGTACATAAACCAATCAGAATGGCTTATTTTGAATGACAGTTGCATCACCCAATCAGATGGTCTCAATTCTGAACTAATTTGCATAAGTACTTAATTTGCTCTTCATAACTTACTGAGGTCCTTCCTCATCCAAGTCTAATTGAACACCTGCAGAACCAGCCACAGATAGTTGATAACAAGAGCATTCTTGACCAATTGTCTTGCTGGTTGAAGACTATTGCATGATGGTCCCAGCAAAAGTTGTAAAATAGAAAACTATTGACTGACATTACATAAACCAAGCAGAATGGCTTATTTTGAATGACAGTTGCATCACCCAATCAGATGGTCTCAATTCTGAACTAATTTGCATAAGGGCTTTATTTACTCTCCATAACTTACTGAGGTCCTTCCTAACCCTAGTTTAATTGAACACCTGCAGAACAAGCCACAGATAGTTGATAACAAGAGCATTCTTGACCAATTGTCTTGCTGGTTGAAGACTATTGCATGATGGTCCCAGCAAAAGTTGTAAAATAGAAAACTGTTGACTGACAGTACATAAACCAATCAGAATGGCTTATTTTGAATGACAGTTGCATTACCCAATCAGATGGTCTCAATTCTGAACTAATTTGCATAAGTACTTAATTTGCTCTTCATAACTTACTGAGGTCCTTCCTCATCCAAGTCTAATTGAACACCTGCAGAACCAGCCACAGATAGTATATAACAAGAGCATTCTTGACCAATTGTCTTGCTGGTTGAAGACTATTGCATGATGGTCCCAGCAAAAGTTGTAAAATAGAAAACTGTTGACTGACAGTACATAAACCAATCAGAAATGCTTATTTTGAATGACAATTTTATCAACCAATCAGATGGTCTCAATTCTAAACTAATTTGCATAAGGGCTTTTTTTTACTCTCCATAACTTACTGAGGTCCTTCCTGACCCTAGTTTAATTGAACACCTGTAGAACCAGTCACAGATAGTTGATAACAAGAGCATTCTTGACAAATTGTCTTGCTGGTTGAAGAATATTGCATGATGGTCCCAGCAAAAGTTGTAAAATAGAAAACTGTTGACTGACAGTACATAAACCAATCAGAAATGCTTATTTTGAATGACAATTTTATCAACCAATCAGATGGTCTCAATTCTAAACTAATTTGCATAAGGGCTTTTTTTTACTCTCCATAACTTACTGAGGTCCTTCCTGACCCTAGTTTAATTGAACACCTGTAGAACCAGTCACAGATAGTTGATAACAAGAGCATTCTTGACAAATTGTCTTGCTGGTTGAAGACTATTGCATGATGGTCCCAGCAAAAGTTGTAAAATAGAAAACTGTTGACTGACAGTACATAAGCCAATCAGAATGGCTTATTTTGAATGACAATCGCATCAACCAATCAGATGATCTCAATTCTAAACTAATTTGCATAATGGCTTTATTTGCTCTTCATAATTACTGAGGTCCTTCCTAACACTAGTTTAATTGAACACCTGCAGAACCAGCCACAGATAGTTGATAACAAGAGCATTCTTGACCAATTGTCTTGCTGGTTGAAGACTTTTGCATGATGGTCCCAGCAAAAGTTGTAAAATAGAAAACTGTTGATTGACATTACGTAAACCAATCAGAATGGCTTATTTTGAATGACAAATGTATCAACCAATCAGATGGTCTCAATTCTGAACTAATTTGCATAAGGGCTTTATTTACTCTCCATAACTTACTGAGGTCCTTCCTAACCCTAGTTTAATTGAACACCTGCAGAACAAGCCACAGATAGTTGATAACAAGAGCATTTTTGACCAATTGTCTTGCTGGTTGAAGACTATTGCATGATGGTCCCAGCAAAAGTTGTAAAATAGAAAACTGTTGACTGACAGTACATAAACCAATCAGAATGGCTTATTTTGAATGACAGTTGCATTACCCAATCAGATGGTCTCAATTCTGAACTAATTTGCAAAAGTACTTAATTTGCTCTTCATAACTTACTGAGGTCCTTCCTCATCCAAGTCTAATTGAACACCTGCAGAACCAGCCACAGATAGTTGATAACAAGAGCATTCTTGACCAATTGTCTTGCTGGTTGAAGACTATTGCATGATGGTCCCAGCAAAAGTTGTAAAATAGAAAACTGTTGACTGACAGTACATAAACCAATCAGAATGGCTTATTTTGAATGACAGTTGCATCACCCAATCAGATGGTCTCAATTCTGAACTAATTTGCATAAGTACTTAATTTGCTCTTCATAACTTACTGAGGTCCTTCCTCATCCAAGTCTAATTGAACACCTGCAGAACCAGCCACAGATATTTGATAACAAGAGCATTATTGACCAATAGTCTTGCTGGTTGAAGACTATTGCATGATGGTCAAAGCAAAAGTTGTAAAATAGAAAACTGTTGACTGACATTACATAAATTAATCAGAATGGCTTATTTTAAATGAAAATTGTATCAACCAATCAGATGGTCTCAATTCTAAACTAATTTGCATAATGGCTTTATTTGCTCTTCATAATTACTGAGGTCCTTCCTAACACTAGTTTAATTGAACACCTGCAGAACCAGCCACAGATAGTTGATAACAAGAGCATTCTTGACCAATTGTCTTGCTGGTTGAAGACTATTGCATGATGGTCAAAGCAAAAGTTGTAAAATAGAAAACTGTTGACTGACATTACATAAATTAATCAGAATGGCTTATTTTGAATGACAAATGTATCAACCAATCAGATGGTCTCAATTCTAAACTAATTTGCATAAGGGCTTTATTTACTCTCCATAACTTACTGAGGTCCTTCCTAACCCTAGTTTAATTGAACACCTGTAGAACCAGCCACAGATAGTTGATAACAAGAGCATTCTTGACCAATTGTCTTGCTGGTTGAAGACTATTGCTTGATGGTCCCAGCAAAAGTTGTAAAATAGAAAACTGTTGACTGACAGTACATAAGCCAATCAGAATGGCTTATTTTGAATGACAATTGCATCAACCAATCAGATGATCTCAATTCTAAACTAATTTGCATAATGGCTTTATTTGCTCTCCATAACTTACTGAGGTCCTTCCTGACCCTAGTTTAATTGAACACCTGCAGAACAAGCCACAGAGAGTTGATAACAAGAGCATTCTTGACCAATTGTCTTGCTGGTTGAAGACTGTTGCATGATGGACCCAGCAAAAGTTGTAAAATAGAAAACTGTTGACTGACAGTACATAAACCAATCAGAATGGCTTATTTTGAATGACAATTGCATCAACCAATCAGATGATCTCAATGCTAAACTAATTTGCATAATGGCTTTATTTGCTCTCCATAACTTACTGAGGTCCTTCCTAACCCTAGTTTAATTGAACACCTGCAGAACCAGCCACAGATAGTTGAAAGCAAGAGCATTCTTGACCAATTGTCTTGCTGGTTGAAGACTATTGCATGATGGTCCCAGCAAAAGTTGTAAAATAGAAAACTGTTGACTGACAGTACATAAACCAATCAGAATGGCTTATTTTGAATGACAGTTGCATCACCCAATCAGATGGTCTCAATTCTGAACTAATTTGCATAAGTACTTAATTTGCTCTTCATAACTTACTGAGGTCCTTCCTCATCCAAGTCTAATTGAACACCTGCAGAACCAGCCACAGATAGTTGATAACAAGAGCATTCTTGACCAATTGTCTTGCTGGTTGAAGACTATTGCATGATGGTCCCAGCAAAAGTTGTAAAATAGAAAACTGTTGACTGACATTACATAAACCAAGCAGAATGGCTTATTTTGAATGACAATTGTATCAACCAATCAGATGGTCTCAATTCTAAACTAATTTGCATAAGGGCTTTTTTTTACTCTCCATAACTTACTGAGGTCCTTCCTGACCCTAGTTTAATTGAACACCTGTAGAACCAGTCACAGATAGTTGATAACAAGAGCATTCTTGACCAATTGTCTTGCTGGTTGAAGACTATTGCATGATGGTCCCAGCAAAAGTTGTAAAATAGAAAACTGTTGACTGACAGTCCATAAACCAATCAGAATGGCTTATTTTGAATGACAGTTGCATTACCCAATCAGATGGTCTCAATTCTGAACTAATTTGCATAAGTACTTAATTTGCTCTTCATAACTTACTGAGGTCCTTCCTAACCCTAGTTTAATTGAACACCTGTAGAACCAGCCACAGATAGTTGATAACAAGAGCATTCTTGACCAATTGTCTTGCTGGTTGAAGACTATTGCATGATGGTCCCAGCAAAAGTTGTAAAATAGAAAACTGTTGACTGACAGTCCATAAACCAATCAGAATGGCTTATTTTGAATGACAGTTGCATTACCCAATCAGATGATCTCAATTCTAAACTAATTTGCATAATGGCTTTATTTGCTCTTCATAATTACTGAGGTCCTTCCTAACACTAGTTTAATTGAACACCTGCAGAACCAGCCACATATAGTTGATAACAAGAGCATTCTTGACCAATTGTCTTGCTGGTTGAAGACTTTTGCATGATGGTCCCAGCAAAAGTTGTAAAATAGAAAACTGTTGATTGACATTACGTAAACCAATCAGAATGGCTTATTTTGAATGACAAATGTATCAACCAATCAGATGGTCTCAATTCTAAACTAATTTGCATAAGGGCTTTATTTACTCTCCATAACTTACTGAGGTCCTTCCTAACCCTAGTTTAATTGAACACCTGTAGAACCAGCCACAGATAGTTGATAACAAGAGCATTCTTGACCAATTGTCTTGCTGGTTGAAGACTATTGCTTGATGGTCCCAGCAAAAGTTGTAAAATAGAAAACTGTTGACTGACAGTACATAAGCCAATCAGAATGGCTTATTTTGAATGACAATTGCATCAACCAATCAGATGATCTCAATTCTAAACTAATTTGCATAATGGCTTTATTTGCTCTCCATAACTTACTGAGGTCCTTCCTGACCCTAGTTTAATTGAACACCTGCAGAACAAGCCACAGAGAGTTGATAACAAGAGCATTCTTGACCAATTGTCTTGCTGGTTGAAGACTGTTGCATGATGGACCCAGCAAAAGTTGTAAAATAGAAAACTGTTGACTGACAGTACATAAACCAATCAGGATGGCTTATTTTGAATGACAATTGCATCAACCAATCAGATGATCTCAATGCTAAACTAATTTGCATAATGGCTTTATTTGCTCTCCATAACTTACTGAGGTCCTTCCTAACCCTAGTTTAATTGAACACCTGCAGAACCAGCCACAGATAGTTGATAACAAGATCATTCTTGACCAATTGTCTTGCTGGTTGAAGACTATTGCATGATGGTCCCAGCAAAAGTTGTAAAATAGAAAACTGTTGACTGACAGTACATAAACCAATCAGAATGGCTTATTTTGAATGACAGTTGCATCACCCAATCAGATGGTCTCAATTCTGAACTAATTTGCATAAGTACTTAATTTGCTCTTCATAACTTACTGAGGTCCTTCCTCATCCAAGTCTAATTGAACACCTGCAGAACCAGCCACAGATAGTTGATAACAAGAGCATTCTTGACCAATTGTCTTGCTGGTTGAAGACTATTGCATGATGGTCCCAGCAAAAGTTGTAAAATAGAAAACTATTGACTGACATTACATAAACCAAGCAGAATGGCTTATTTTGAATGACAGTTGCATCACCCAATCAGATGGTCTCAATTCTGAACTAATTTGCATAAGGGCTTTATTTACTCTCCATAACTTACTGAGGTCCTTCCTAACCCTAGTTTAATTGAACACCTGCAGAACAAGCCACAGATAGTTGATAACAAGAGCATTCTTGACCAATTGTCTTGCTGGTTGAAGACTATTGCATGATGGTCCCAGCAAAAGTTGTAAAATAGAAAACTGTTGACTGACAGTACATAAACCAATCAGAATGGCTTATTTTGAATGACAGTTGCATTACCCAATCAGATGGTCTCAATTCTGAACTAATTTGCATAAGTACTTAATTTGCTCTTCATAACTTACTGAGGTCCTTCCTCATCCAAGTCTAATTGAACACCTGCAGAACCAGCCACAGATAGTATATAACAAGAGCATTCTTGACCAATTGTCTTGCTGGTTGAAGACTATTGCATGATGGTCCCAGCAAAAGTTGTAAAATAGAAAACTGTTGACTGACAGTACATAAACCAATCAGAAATGCTTATTTTGAATGACAATTTTATCAACCAATCAGATGGTCTCAATTCTAAACTAATTTGCATAAGGGCTTTTTTTTACTCTCCATAACTTACTGAGGTCCTTCCTGACCCTAGTTTAATTGAACACCTGTAGAACCAGTCACAGATAGTTGATAACAAGAGCATTCTTGACCAATTGTCTTGCTGGTTGAAGACTATTGCATGATGGTCCCAGCAAAAGTTGTAAAATAGAAAACTGTTGACTGACAGTACATAAACCAATCAGAATGGCTTATTTTGAATGACAGTTGCATTACCCAATCAGATGGTCTCAATTCTGAACTAATTTGCATAAGTACTTAATTTGCTCTTCATAACTTACTGAGGTCCTTCCTAACCCTAGTTTAATTGAACACCTGTAGAACCAGCCACAGATAGTTGATAACAAGAGCATTCTTGACCAATTGTCTTGCTGGTTGAAGACTATTGCATGATGGTCCCAGCAAAAGTTGTAAAATAGAAAACTGTTGACTGACAGTACATAAGCCAATCAGAATGGCTTATTTTGAATGACAATCGCATCAACCAATCAGATGATCTCAATTCTAAACTAATTTGCATAATGGCTTTATTTGCTCTTCATAATTACTGAGGTCCTTCCTAACACTAGTTTAATTGAACACCTGCAGAACCAGCCACAGATAGTTGATAACAAGAGCATTCTTGACCAATTGTCTTGCTGGTTGAAGACTTTTGCATGATGGTCCCAGCAAAAGTTGTAAAATAGAAAACTGTTGATTGACATTACGTAAACCAATCAGAATGGCTTATTTTGAATGACAAATGTATCAACCAATCAGATGGTCTCAATTCTAAACTAATTTGCATAAGGGCTTTATTTACTCTCCATAACTTACTGAGGTCCTTCCTAACCCTAGTTTAATTGAACACCTGTAGAACCAGCCACAGATAGTTGATAACAAGAGCATTCTTGACCAATTGTCTTGCTGGTTGAAGACTATTGCTTGATGGTCCCAGCAAAAGTTGTAAAATAGAAAACTGTTGACTGACAGTACATAAGCCAATCAGAATGGCTTATTTTGAATGACAATTGCATCAACCAATCAGATGATCTCAATTCTAAACTAATTTGCATAATGGCTTTATTTGCTCTCCATAACTTACTGAGGTCCTTCCTGAACCTAGTTTAATTGAACACCTGCAGAACAAGCCACAGAGAGTTGATAACAAGAGCATTCTTGACCAATTGTCTTGCTGGTTGAAGACTGTTGCATGATGGTCCCAGCAAAAGTTGTAAAATAGAAAACTGTTGACTGACAGTACATAAACCAATCAGAATGGCTTATTTTGAATGACAGTTGCATCACCCAATCAGATGGTCTCAATTCTGAACTAATTTGCATAAGTACTTAATTTGCTCTTCATAACTTACTGAGGTCCTTCCTCATCCAAGTCTAATTGAACACCTGCAGAACCAGCCACAGATAGTTGATAACAAGAGCATTCTTGACCAATTGTCTTGCTGGTTGAAGACTATTGCATGATGGTCCCAGCAAAAGTTGTAAAATAGAAAACTATTGACTGACATTACATAAACCAAGCAGAATGGCTTATTTTGAATGACAGTTGCATCACCCAATCAGATGGTCTCAATTCTGAACTAATTTGCATAAGGGCTTTATTTACTCTCCATAACTTACTGAGGTCCTTCCTAACCCTAGTTTAATTGAACACCTGCAGAACAAGCCACAGATAGTTGATAACAAGAGCATTCTTGACCAATTGTCTTGCTGGTTGAAGACTATTGCATGATGGTCCCAGCAAAAGTTGTAAAATAGAAAACTGTTGACTGACAGTACATAAACCAATCAGAATGGCTTATTTTGAATGACAGTTGCATTACCCAATCAGATGGTCTCAATTCTGAACTAATTTGCATAAGTACTTAATTTGCTCTTCATAACTTACTGAGGTCCTTCCTCATCCAAGTCTAATTGAACACCTGCAGAACCAGCCACAGATAGTATATAACAAGAGCATTCTTGACCAATTGTCTTGCTGGTTGAAGACTATTGCATGATGGTCCCAGCAAAAGTTGTAAAATAGAAAACTGTTGACTGACAGTACATAAACCAATCAGAAATGCTTATTTTGAATGACAATTTTATCAACCAATCAGATGGTCTCAATTCTAAACTAATTTGCATAAGGGCTTTTTTTTACTCTCCATAACTTACTGAGGTCCTTCCTGACCCTAGTTTAATTGAACACCTGTAGAACCAGTCACAGATAGTTGATAACAAGAGCATTCTTGACAAATTGTCTTGCTGGTTGAAGAATATTGCATGATGGTCCCAGCAAAAGTTGTAAAATAGAAAACTGTTGACTGACAGTACATAAACCAATCAGAATGGCTTATTTTGAATGACAGTTGCATTACCCAATCAGATGGTCTCAATTCTGAACTAATTTGCATAAGTACTTAATTTGCTCTTCATAACTTACTGAGGTCCTTCCTAACCCTAGTTTAATTGAACACCTGTAGAACCAGCCACAGATAGTTGATAACAAGAGCATTCTTGACCAATTGTCTTGCTGGTTGAAGACTATTGCATGATGGTCCCAGCAAAAGTTGTAAAATAGAAAACTGTTGACTGACAGTACATAAGCCAATCAGAATGGCTTATTTTGAATGACAATCGCATCAACCAATCAGATGATCTCAATTCTAAACTAATTTGCATAATGGCTTTATTTGCTCTTCATAATTACTGAGGTCCTTCCTAACACTAGTTTAATTGAACACCTGCAGAACCAGCCACAGATAGTTGATAACAAGAGCATTCTTGACCAATTGTCTTGCTGGTTGAAGACTTTTGCATGATGGTCCCAGCAAAAGTTGTAAAATAGAAAACTGTTGATTGACATTACGTAAACCAATCAGAATGGCTTATTTTGAATGACAAATGTATCAACCAATCAGATGGTCTCAATTCTAAACTAATTTGCATAAGGGCTTTATTTACTCTCCATAACTTACTGAGGTCCTTCCTAACCCTAGTTTAATTGAACACCTGTAGAACCAGCCACAGATAGTTGATAACAAGAGCATTCTTGACCAATTGTCTTGCTGGTTGAAGACAATTGCTTGATGGTCCCAGCAAAAGTTGTAAAATAGAAAACTGTTGACTGACAGTACATAAGCCAATCAGAATGGCTTATTTTGAATGACAATTGCATCAACCAATCAGATGATCTCAATTCTAAACTAATTTGCATAATGGCTTTATTTGCTCTCCATAACTTACTGAGGTCCTTCCTGACCCTAGTTTAATTGAACACCTGCAGAACAAGCCACAGAGAGTTGATAACAAGAGCATTCTTGACCAATTGTCTTGCTGGTTGAAGACTGTTGCATGATGGACCCAGCAAAAGTTGTAAAATAGAAAACTGTTGACTGACAGTACATAAACCAATTAGGATGGCTTATTTTGAATGACAATTGCATCAACCAATCAGATGATCTCAATGCTAAACTAATTTGCATAATGGCTTTATTTGCTCTCCATAATTTACTGAGGTCCTTCCTAACCCTAGTTTAATTGAACACCTGCAGAACCAGCCACAGATAGTTGATAACAAGAGCATTCTTGACCAATTGTCTTGCTGGTTGAAGACTATTGCATGATGGTCCCAGCAAAAGTTGTAAAATAGAAAACTGTTGACTGACAGTACATAAACCAATCAGAATGGCTTATTTTGAATGACAGTTGCATCACCCAATCAGATGGTCTCAATTCTGAACTAATTTGCATAAGTACTTAATTTGCTCTTCATAACTTACTGAGGTCCTTCCTCATCCAAGTCTAATTGAACACCTGCAGAACCAGCCACAGATAGTTGATAACAAGAGCATTCTTGACCAATTGTCTTGCTGGTTGAAGACTATTGCATGATGGTCCCAGCAAAAGTTGTAAAATAGAAAACTGTTGACTGACATTACATAAACCAAGCAGAATGGCTTATTTTGAATGACAATTGTATCAACCAATCAGATGGTCTCAATTCTAAACTAATTTGCATAAGGGCTTTTTTTACTCTCCATAACTTACCGAGGTCCTTCCTGACCCTAGTTTAATTGAACACCTGTAGAACCAGTCACAGATAGTTGATAACAAGAGCATTCTTGACCAATTGTCTTGCTGGTTAAAGACTATTGCATGATGGTCCCAGCAAAAGTTGTAAAATAGAAAACTGTTGACTGACAGTACATAAACCAATCAGAATGGCTTATTTTGAATGACAGTTGCATTACCCAATCAGATGGTCTCAATTCTAAACTAATTTGCATAAGGGCTTTATTTACTCTCCATAACTTACTGAGGTCCTTCCTAACCCTAGTTTAATTGAACACCTGTAGAACCAGCCACAGATAGTTGATAACAAGAGCATTCTTGACCAATTGTCTTGCTGGTTGAAGACTATTGCATGATGGTCCCAGCAAAAGTTGTAAAATAGAAAACTGTTGATTGACATTACGTAAACCAATCAGAATGGCTTATTTTGAATGACAAGTTTATCAACCAATCAGATGGTCTCAATTCTAAACTAATTTGCATAAGGGTTTTATTTACTCTCCATAACTTACTGAGGTCCTTCCTAACCCTAGTTTAATTGAACACCTGTAGAACCAGTCACAGATAGTTGATAACAAGAGCATTCTTGACCAATTGTCTTGCTGGTTGAAGACTATTGCATGATGGTCCCAGCAAAAGTTGTAAAATAGAAAACTGTTGACTGACAGTACATAAACCAATCAGAATGGCTTATTTTGAATGACAGTTGCATCACCCAATCAGATGGTCTCAATTCTGAACTAATTTGCATAAGGGCTTTATTTACTCTCCATAACTTACTGAGGTCCTTCCTAACCCTAGTTTAATTGAACACCTGCAGAACAAGCCACAGATAGTTGATAACAAGAGCATTCTTGACCAATTGTCTTGCTGGTTGAAGACTATTGCATGATGGTCCCAGCAAAAGTTGTAAAATAGAAAACTGTTGACTGACAGTACATAAACCAATCAGAATGGCTTATTTTGAATGACAGTTGCATCACCCAATCAGATGGTCTCAATTCTGAACTAATTTGCATAAGTACTTAATTTGCTCTTCATAACTTACTGAGGTCCTTCCTCATCCAAGTCTAATTGAACACCTGCAGAACCAGCCACAGATAGTTGATAACAAGAGCATTCTTGACCAATTGTCTTGCTGGTTGAAGACTATTGCATGATGGTCCCAGCAAAAGTTGTAAAATAGAAAACTGTTGACTGACATTACATAAACCAAGCAGAATGGCTTATTTTGAATGACAATTGTATCAACCAATCAGATGGTCTCAATTCTAAACTAATTTGCATAAGGGCTTTTTTTTACTCTCCATAACTTACTGAGGTCCTTCCTGACCCTAGTTTAATTGAACACCTGTAGAACCAGTCACAGATAGTTGATAACAAGAGCATTCTTGACCAATTGTCTTGCTGGTTGAAGACTATTGCATGATGGTCCCAGCAAAAGTTGTAAAATAGAAAACTGTTGACTGACAGTACATAAACCAATCAGAATGGCTTATTTTGAATGACAGTTGCATTACCCAATCAGATGGTCTCAATTCTGAACTAATTTGCATAAGTACTTAATTTGCTCTTCATAACTTACTGAGGTCCTTCCTAACCCTAGTTTAATTGAACACCTGTAGAACCAGCCACAGATAGTTGATAACAAGAGCATTCTTGACCAATTGTCTTGCTGGTTGAAGACTATTGCATGATGGTCCCAGCAAAAGTTGTAAAATAGAAAACTGTTGACTGATAGTACATAAACCAATCAGAGTGGCTTATTTTGAATGACAATTGCATCAACCAATCAGATGATCTCAATTCTAAACTAATTTGCATAAGTGCTTTATTTACTCTCCATAACTTACTGAGGTCCTTCCTAACCCTAGTTTAATTGAACACCTGCAGAACATGCCACAGATAGTGGATAACAAGAGCATTCTTGACCAATTGTCTTGCTGGTTGAAGACTATTGCACGATGGTCCCAGCAAAAGTTGTAAAATAGAAAACTGTTGACTGTCATTACATAAACCAATCAGAATGGCTTATTTTGAATGACAATTGTATCAACCAATCAGATGGTCTCAATTCTAAACTAATTTGCATAAGGGCTTTATTTACTCTCCATAACTTACTGAGGTCCTTCCTAACCCTAGTATAATTGAACACCTGCAGAACCAGCCACAGATAGTTGATAACAAGAGCATTCTTGACCAATTGTCTTGCTGGTTGAAGACTATTGCATGATGGTCCCAGCAAAAGTTGTAAAATAGAAAACTGTTGACTGACAGTACATAAGCCAATCAGAATGGCTTATTTTGAATGACAATCGCATCAACCAATCAGATGATCTCAATTCTAAACTAATTTGCATAATGGCTTTATTTGCTCTTCATAATTACTGAGGTCCTTCCTAACACTAGTTTAATTGAACACCTGCAGAACCAGCCACAGATAGTTGATAACAAGAGCATTCTTGACCAATTGTCTTGCTGGTTGAAGACTTTTGCATGATGGTCCCAGCAAAAGATGTAAAATAGAAAACTGTTGATTGACATTACGTAAACCAATCAGAATGGCTTATTTTGAATGACAAATGTATCAACCAATCAGATGGTCTCAATTCTAAACTAATTTGCATAAGGGCTTTATTTACTCTCCTTAACTTACTGAGGTCCTTCCTAACCCTAGTTTAATTGAACACCTGTAGAACCAGCCACAGATAGTTGATAACAAGAGCATTCTTGACCAATTGTCTTGCTGGTTGAAGACTATTGCTTGATGGTCCCAGCAAAAGTTGTAAAATAGAAAACTGTTGACTGACAGTACATAAGCCAATCAGAATGGCTTATTTTGAATGACAATTGCATCAACCAATCAGATGATCTCAATTCTAAACTAATTTGCATAATGGCTTTATTTGCTCTCCATAACTTACTGAGGTCCTTCCTGACCCTAGTTTAATTGAACACCTGCAGAACAAGCCACAGAGAGTTGATAACAAGAGCATTCTTGACCAATTGTCTTGCTGGTTGAAGACTGTTGCATGATGGACCCAGCAAAAGTTGTAAAATAGAAAACTGTTGACTGACAGTACATAAACCAATCAGGATGGCTTATTTTGAATGACAATTGCATCAACCAATCAGATGATCTCAATGCTGAACTAATTTGCATAATGGCTTTTTTTGCTCTCCATAACTTACTGAGGTCCTTCCTAACCCTAGTTTAATTGAACACCTGCAGAACCAGCCACAGATAGTTGATAACAAGAGCATTCTTGACCAATTCTCTTGCTGGTTGAAGACTATTGCATGATGGTCCCAGCAAAAGTTGTAAAATAGAAAACTGTTGACTGACAGTACATAAACCAATCAGAATGGCTTATTTTGAATGACAGTTGCATCACCCAATCAGATGGTCTCAATTCTGAACTAATTTGCATAAGTACTTAATTTGCTCTTCATAACTTACTGAGGTCCTTCCTCATCCAAGTCTAATTGAACACCTGCAGAACCAGCCACAGATAGTTGATAACAAGAGCATTCTTGACCAATTGTCTTGCTGGTTGAAGACTATTGCATGATGGTCCCAGCAAAAGTTGTAAAATAGAAAACTGTTGACTGACAGTACATAAACCAATCAGAATGGCTTATTTTGAATGACAGTTGCATCACCCAATCAGATGGTCTCAATTCTGAACTAATTTGCATAAGGGCTTTATTTACTCTCCATAACTTACTGAGGTCCTTCCTAACCCTAGTTTAATTGAACACCTGCAGAACAAGCCACAGATAGTTGATAGCAAGAGCATTCTTGACCAATTGTCTTGCTGGTTGAAGACTATTGCATGATGGTCCCAGCAAAAGTTGTAAAATAGAAAACTGTTGACTGACAGTACATAAACCAATCAGAATGGCTTATTTTGAATGACAGTTGCATCACCCAATAAGATGGTCTCAATTCTGAACTAATTTGCATAAGTACTTAATTTGCTCTTCATAACTTACTGAGGTCCTTCCTCATCCAAGTCTAATTGAACACCTGCAGAACCAGCCACAGATAGTTGATAACAAGAGCATTCTTGACCAATTGTCTTGCTGGTTGAAGACTATTGCATGATGGTCCCAGCAAAAGTTGTAAAATAGAAAACTGTTGACTGACAGTACATAAACCAAGCAGAATGGCTTATTTTGAATGACAATTGTATCAACCAATCAGATGGTCTCAATTCTAAACTAATTTGCATAAGGGCTTTTTTTTACTCTCCATAACTTACTGAGGTCCTTCCTGACCCTAGTTTAATTGAACACCTGTAGAACCAGTCACAGATAGTTGATAACAAGAGCATTCTTGACCAATTGTCTTGCTGGTTGAAGACTATTGCATGGTGGTCCCAGCAAAAGTTGTAAAATAGAAAACTGTTGACTGACAGTACATAAACCAATCAGAATGGCTTATTTTGAATGACAGTTGCATTACCCAATCAGATGGTCTCAATTCTGAACTAATTTGCATAAGTACTTAATTTGCTCTTCATAACTTACTGAGGTCCTTCCTAACCCTAGTTTTATTGAACACCTGTAGAACCAGCCACAGATAGTTGATAACAAGAGCATTCTTGACCAATTGTCTTGCTGGTTGAAGACTATTGCATGATGGTCCCAGCAAAAGTTGTAAAATAGAAAACTGTTGACTGACAGTACATAAACCAATCAGAGTGGCTTATTTTGAATGACAATCGCATCAACCAATCAGATGATCTCAATTCTAAACTAATTTGCATAATGGCTTTATTTGCTCTTCATAATTACTGAGGTCCTTCCTAACACTAGTTTAATTGAACACCTGCAGAACCAGCCACAGATAGTTGATAACAAGAGCATTCTTGACCAATTGTCTTGCTGGTTGAAGACTTTTGCATGATGGTCCCAGCAAAAGTTGTAAAATAGAAAACTGTTGATTGACATTACGTAAACCAATCAGAATGGCTTATTTTGAATGACAAATGTATCAACCAATCAGATGGTCTCAATTCTAAACTAATTTGCATAAGGGCTTTATTTACTCTCCATAACTTACTGAGGTCCTTCCTAACCCTAGTTTAATTGAACACCTGTAGAACCAGCCTCAGATAGTTGATAACAAGAGCATTCTTGACCAATTGTCTTGCTGGTTGAAGACAATTGCTTGATGGTCCCAGCAAAAGTTGTAAAATAGAAAACTGTTGACTGACAGTACATAAGCCAATCAGAATGGCTTATTTTGAATGACAATTGCATCAACCAATCAGATGATCTCAATTCTAAACTAATTTGCATAATGGCTTTATTTGCTCTCCATAACTTACTGAGGTCCTTCCTGACCCTAGTTTAATTGAACACCTGCAGAACAAGCCACAGAGAGTTGATAACAAGAGCATTCTTGACCAATTGTCTTGCTGGTTGAAGACTGTTGCATGATGGACCCAGCAAAAGTTGTAAAATAGAAAACTGTTGACTGACAGTACATAAACCAATCAGAATGGCTTATTTTGAATGACAATTGCATCAACCAATCAGATGATCTCAATGCTAAACTAATTTGCATAATGGCTTTATTTGCTCTCCATAACTTACTGAGGTCCTTCCTAACCCTAGTTTAATTGAACACCTGCAGAACCAGCCACAGATTGTTGATAACAAGAGCATTCTTGACCAATTGTCTTGCTGGTTGAAGACTATTGCATGATGGTCCCAGCAAAAGTTGTAAAATAGAAAACTGTTGACTGACAGTACATAAACCAATCAGAATGGCTTATTTTGAATGACAGTTGCATCACCCAATCAGATGGTCTCAATTCTGAACTAATTTGCATAAGTACTTAATTTGCTCTTCATAACTTACTGAGGTCCTTCCTCATCCAAGTCTAATTGAACACCTGCAGAACCAGCCACAGATAGTTGATAACAAGAGCATTCTTGACCAATTGTCTTGCTGGTTGAAGACTATTGCATGATGGTCCCAGCAAAAGTTGTAAAATAGAAAACTGTTGACTGACAGTACATAAACCAATCAGAATGGCTTATTTTGAATGATAGTTGCATCACCCAATCAGATGGTCTCAATTCTGAACTAATTTGCATAAGTACTTAATTTGCTCTTCATAACTTACTGAGGTCCTTCCTCATCCAAGTCTAATTGAACACCTGCAGAACCAGCCACAGATAGTTGATAACAAGAGCATTCTTGACCAATTGTCTTGCTGGTTGAAGACTATTGCATGATGGTCCCAGCAAAAATTGTAAAATAGAAAACTGTTGACTGACATTACATAAACCAATCAGAATGGCTTATTTTGAATGACAATTGTATCAACCAATCAGATTGTCTCAATTCTAAACTAATTTGCATAAGGGCTTTATTTACTCTCCATAACTTACTGAGGTCCTTCCTAACCCTAGTTTAATTAAACACCTGCAGAACCAGCCACAGATAGTTGATAAAAAAAACATTCTTGACCAATTGTCTTTCTGGTTGAAGACTATTGCATGATGGTCCCAGCAAAAGTTGTAAAATAGAAAACTGTTGACTGACATTACATAAACCAATCAGAGTGGCTTATTTTGAATAACAATTGCATCAACCAATCAGATGATCTCAATTCTAAACTAATTTGCATAATGGATTTATTTGCTCTCCATAACTTACTGAGGTCCATCCTAACCCTATTTTAATTGAACACCTGCAGAACCAGCCACAGATAGTTGATAAAAAGAGCATTCTTGACCAATTGTCTTGCTGGTTGAAGACTATTGCATGATGGTCCCAGCAAAAGTTGTAAAATAGAAAACTGTTGACTGACATTATATAAACCAATCAGAATGGCTTATTTTGAATAACAATTGTATCAACCAATCAGATGGTCTCAATTCTAAACTAATTTGCATAAGGGCTTTATTTACTCTCCATAACTTACTGAGGTCCTTCCTAACCCTAGTTTAATTGAACACCTGCAGAACCAGCCACAGATAGTTGATAAAAAGAGCATTCTTGACCAATTGTCTTGCTGGTTGAAGACTATTGCATGATGGTCCCAGCAAAAGTTGTAAAATAGAAAACTGTTGACTGACATTACATAAACCAATCAGAATGGCTTATTTTGAATGACAATTGTATCAACCAATCAGATGGCCTCAATTCTAAACTAATTTGCATAAGGGCTTTTTTTACTCTCCATAACTTACTGAGGTCCTTCCTGCCCCTAGTTTAATTGAACACCTGCAGAACAAGCTACAGATAGTTGATAATAAGAGCATTCTTGACCAAATGTCTTGCTGGTTGAAGACTATTGCATGATGGTCCCAGCAAAAGTTGTAAAATAGAAAACTGTTGACTGACAGTACATAAACCAATCAGAGTGGCTTATTTAGAATGACAATTGCATCAACCAATCAGATGATCTCAATTCTAAACTAATTTGCATAAGCGCTTTATTTGCTCTCCATAACTTACTGAGGTCTTTCCTAACCCTAGTTTAATTGAACACCTGCAGAACCAGCCACAGATAGTTGATAACAAGAGCATTCTTGACCAATTGTCTTGCTGGTTGAAGACTATTGCATGATGGTCCCAGCAAAAGTTGTAAAATAGAAAACTGTTGACTGACAGTACATAAACCAATCAGAATGGCTTATTTTGAATGACAATTGCATCAACCAATCAGATGGTCTCAATTCTAAACTAATTTGCATAAGGGCTTTATTTACTCTCCATAACTTACTGAGGTCCTTCCTAACCCTAGTTTAATTGAACACCTTCAGAACCAGCCACAGATAGTGGATAACAAGAGCATTCTTGACCAATTGTCTTGCTGGTTGAAGACTATTGCATGATGGTCCCAGCAAAAGTTGTAAAATAGAAAACTGTTGACTGACAGTACATAAACCAATCAGAATGGCTTATTTTGAATGACAATTGCATCAACCAATCAGGTGATCTCAATTCTAAACTAATTTGCATAATGGCTTTATTTGCTCTCCATAACTTACTGAGGTCCTTCCTAACCCTAGTTTAATTGAACACCTGCAGAACCAGCCACAGATTGTTGATAACAAGAGCATTCTTGACCAATTGTCTTGCTGGTTGAAGACTATTGCATGATGGTCCCAGCAAAAGTTGTAAAATAGAAAACTGTTGACTGACAGTACATAAACCAATCAGAATGGCTTATTTTGAATGACAGTTGCATCACCCAATCAGATGGTCTCAATTCTGAACTAATTTGCATAAGTACTTAATTTGCTCTTCATAACTTACTGAGGTCCTTCCTCATCCAAGTCTAATTGAACACCTGCAGAACCAGCCACAGATAGTTGATAACAAGAGCATTCTTGACCAATTGTCTTGCTGGTTGAAGACTATTGCATGATGGTCCCAGCAAAAGTTGTAAAATAGAAAACTGTTGACTGACAGTACATAAACCAATCAGAATGGCTTATTTTGAATGACAGTTGCATCACCCAATCAGATGGTCTCAATTCTGAACTAATTTGCATAAGTACTTAATTTGCTCTTCATAACTTACTGAGGTCCTTCCTCATCCAAGTCTAATTGAACACCTGCAGAACCAGCCACAGATAGTTGATAACAAGAGCATTCTTGACCAATTGTCTTGCTGGTTGAAGACTATTGCATGATGGTCCCAGCAAAAGTTGTAAAATAGAAAACTGTTGACTGACATTACATAAACCAATCAGAATGGCTTATTTTGAATGACAATTGTATCAACCAATCAGATTGTCTCAATTCTAAACTAATTTGCATAAGGGCTTTATTTACTCTCCATAACTTACTGAGGTCCTTCCTAACCCTAGTTTAATTAAACACCTGCAGAACCAGCCACAGATAGTTGATAAAAAAAACATTCTTGACCAATTGTCTTTCTGGTTGAAGACTATTGCATGATGGTCCCAGCAAAAGTTGTAAAATAGAAAACTGTTGACTGACATTACATAAACCAATCAGAGTGGCTTATTTTGAATAACAATTGCATCAACCAATCAGATGATCTCAATTCTAAACTAATTTGCATAATGGATTTATTTGCTCTCCATAACTTACTGAGGTCCATCCTAACCCTATTTTAATTGAACACCTGCAGAACCAGCCACAGATAGTTGATAAAAAGAGCATTCTTGACCAATTGTCTTGCTGGTTGAAGACTATTGCATGATGGTCCCAGCAAAAGTTGTAAAATAGAAAACTGTTGACTGACATTATATAAACCAATCAGAATGGCTTATTTTGAATAACAATTGTATCAACCAATCAGATGGTCTCAATTCTAAACTAATTTGCATAAGGGCTTTATTTACTCTCCATAACTTACTGAGGTCCTTCCTAACCCTAGTTTAATTGAACACCTGCAGAACCAGCCACAGATAGTTGATAAAAAGAGCATTCTTGACCAATTGTCTTGCTGGTTGAAGACTATTGCATGATGGTCCCAGCAAAAGTTGTAAAATAGAAAACTGTTGACTGACATTACATAAACCAATCAGAATGGCTTATTTTGAATGACAATTGTATCAACCAATCAGATGGCCTCAATTCTAAACTAATTTGCATAAGGGCTTTTTTTACTCTCCATAACTTACTGAGGTCCTTCCTGCCCCTAGTTTAATTGAACACCTGCAGAACAAGCTACAGATAGTTGATAATAAGAGCATTCTTGACCAAATGTCTTGCTGGTTGAAGACTATTGCATGATGGTCCCAGCAAAAGTTGTAAAATAGAAAACTGTTGACTGACAGTACATAAACCAATCAGAGTGGCTTATTTAGAATGACAATTGCATCAACCAATCAGATGATCTCAATTCTAAACTAATTTGCATAAGCGCTTTATTTGCTCTCCATAACTTACTGAGGTCTTTCCTAACCCTAGTTTAATTGAACACCTGCAGAACCAGCCACAGATAGTTGATAACAAGAGCATTCTTGACCAATTGTCTTGCTGGTTGAAGACTATTGCATGATGGTCCCAGCAAAAGTTGTAAAATAGAAAACTGTTGACTGACAGTACATAAACCAATCAGAATGGCTTATTTTGAATGACAATTGCATCAACCAATCAGATGGTCTCAATTCTAAACTAATTTGCATAAGGGCTTTATTTACTCTCCATAACTTACTGAGGTCCTTCCTAACCCTAGTTTAATTGAACACCTTCAGAACCAGCCACAGATAGTGGATAACAAGAGCATTCTTGACCAATTGTCTTGCTGGTTGAAGACTATTGCATGATGGTCCCAGCAAAAGTTGTAAAATAGAAAACTGTTGACTGACAGTACATAAACCAATCAGAATGGCTTATTTTGAATGACAATTGCATCAACCAATCAGGTGATCTCAATTCTAAACTAATTTGCATAATGGCTTTATTTGCTCTCCATAACTTACTGAGGTCCATCCTTACCCTAGTTTAATTGAACACCTGCAGAACCAGCCACAGATAGTTGATAAAAAGAGCATTCTTGAACAATTGTCTTGCTGGTTGAAGACTATTGGATGATGGTCCGAGCAAAAGTTGTGAAATAGAAAACTGTTGACTGACATTATATAAACCAATCAGAATGGCTTATTTTGAATGACAATTGTATAAACCAATCAGATGGTCTCAATTCTAAACTAATTTGCATAAGGGCTTTATTTACTCGCCATAACTTACTGAGGTCTTTCCTAACCCTAGTTTAATTGAACACCTGCAGAACCAGCCACAGATAGTTAATAACAAGAGCATACTTGACCAATTGTCTTGTTGGTTGAAGACTATTGCATGATGGTCCCAGCAAAAGTTGTAAAATAGAAAACTGTTCAATGACATTACATAAATTAATCAGAATGGCTTATTTTGAATGACAATTGTATCAACCAATCAGATGGCCTCAATTCTAAACTAATTTGCATAAGGGCTTTTTTTACTCTCCATAACTTACTGAGGTCCTTCCTGCCCCTAGTTTAATTGAACACCTGCAGAACAAGCCACAGATAGTTGATAACAAGAGCATTCTTGACCAATTGTCTTGCTGGTTGAAGACTATTGCATGATGGTCCCAGCAAAAGTTGTAAAATAGAAAACTGTTGACTGACAGTACATAAACCAATCAGAATGGCTTATTTCGAATGACAATTGTATCAACCAATCAGATGGTCTCAATTCTAAACTAATTTGCATAAGGGCTTTATTTACTCTCCATAACTTACTGAGGTCCTTCCTAACCCTAGTTTAATTGAACACCTTCAGAACCAGCCACAGACAGTGGATAACAAGAGCATTCTTGACCAATTGTCTTGCTGGTTGAAGACTATTGCATGATGGTCCCAGCAAAAGTTGTAAAATAGAAAACTGTTGACTGACAGTACATAAACCAATCAAAATGGCTTATTTTGAATGACAATTGCATCAACCAATCAGATGGCCTCAATTCTAAACTAATTTGCATAAGGGCTTTTTTTACTCTCCATAACTTACTGAGGTCCATCCTAACCCTAGTTTAATTGAACACCTGCAGAACAAGCCACAGATAGTTGATAACAAGAGCATTCTTGACCAATTGTCTTGCTGGTTGAAGACTATTGCATGATGGTCCCAGCAAAAGTTGTAAAACAGAAAACTGTTCACTGACAGTACATAAACCAATCAGAGTGGCTTATTTTGAATGACAATTGCATCAACCAATCAGATGATCTCAATTCTAAACTAATTTGCATAAGCGCTTTATTTGCTCTCCATAACTTACTGAGGTCCTTCCTAACCCTAGTTTAATTGAACACCTGCAGAACCAGCCACAGATAGTTGATAACAAGAGCATTCTTGACCAATTGTCTTGCTGGTTGAAGACTATTGCATGATGGTCCCAGCAAAAGTTGTAAAATAGAAAACTGTTGACTGACAGTACATAAACCAATCAGAATGGCTTATTTTGAATGACAGTTGCATCACCCAATCAGATGGTCTCAATTCTGAACTAATTTGCATAAGGGCTTTATTTACTCTCCATAACTTACTGAGGTCCTTCCTAACCCTAGTTTAATTGAACACCTGCAGAACAAGCCACAGATAGTTGATAACAAGAGCATTCTTGACCAATTGTCTTGCTGGTTGAAGACTATTGCATGATGGTCCCAGCAAAAGTTGTAAAATAGAAAACTGTTGACTGACAGTACATAAACCAATCAGAATGGCTTATTTTGAATGACAGTTGCATCACCCAATCAGATGGTCTCAATTCTGAACTAATTTGCATAAGTACTTAATTTGCTCTTCATAACTTACTGAGGTCCTTCCTCATCCAAGTCTAATTGAACACCTGCAGAACCAGCCACAGATAGTTGATAACAAGAGCATTCTTGACCAATTGTCTTGCTGGTTGAAGACTATTGCATGATGGTCCCAGCAAAAGTTGTAAAATAGAAAACTGTTGACTGACATTACATAAACCAAGCAGAATGGCTTATTTTGAATGACAATTGTATCAACCAATCAGATGGTCTCAATTCTAAACTAATTTGCATAAGGGCTTTTTTTTACTCTCCATAACTTACTGAGGTCCTTCCTGACCCTAGTTTAATTGAACACCTGTAGAACCAGTCACAGATAGTTGATAACAAGAGCATTCTTGACCAATTGTCTTGCTGGTTGAAGACTATTGCATGATGGTCCCAGCAAAAGTTGTAAAATAGAAAACTGTTGACTGACAGTACATAAACCAATCAGAATGGCTTATTTTGAATGACAGTTGCATTACCCAATCAGATGGTCTCAATTCTGAACTAATTTGCATAAGTACTTAATTTGCTCTTCATAACTTACTGAGGTCCTTCCTAACCCTAGTTTAATTGAACACCTGTAGAACCAGCCACAGATAGTTGATAACAAGAGCATTCTTGACCAATTGTCTTGCTGGTTGAAGACTATTGCATGATGGTCCCAGCAAAAGTTGTAAAATAGAAAACTGTTGACTGATAGTACATAAACCAATCAGAGTGGCTTATTTTGAATGACAATTGCATCAACCAATCAGATGATCTCAATTCTAAACTAATTTGCATAAGCGCTTTATTTACTCTCCATAACTTACTGAGGTCCTTCCTAACCCTAGTTTAATTGAACACCTGCAGAACATGCCACAGATAGTGGATAACAAGAGCATTCTTGACCAATTGTCTTGCTGGTTGAAGACTATTGCACGATGGTCCCAGCAAAAGTTGTAAAATAGAAAACTGTTGACTGTCATTACATAAACCAATCAGAATGGCTTATTTTGAATGACAATTGTATCAACCAATCAGATGGTCTCAATTCTAAACTAATTTGCATAAGGGCTTTATTTACTCTCCATAACTTACTGAGGTCCTTCCTAACCCTAGTATAATTGAACACCTGCAGAACCAGCCACAGATAGTTGATAACAAGAGCATTCTTGACCAATTGTCTTGCTGGTTGAAGACTATTGCATGATGGTCCCAGCAAAAGTTGTAAAATAGAAAACTGTTGACTGACAGTACATAAGCCAATCAGAATGGCTTATTTTGAATGACAATCGCATCAACCAATCAGATGATCTCAATTCTAAACTAATTTGCATAATGGCTTTATTTGCTCTTCATAATTACTGAGGTCCTTCCTAACACTAGTTTAATTGAACACCTGCAGAACCAGCCACAGATAGTTGATAACAAGAGCATTCTTGACCAATTGTCTTGCTGGTTGAAGACTTTTGCATGATGGTCCCAGCAAAAGATGTAAAATAGAAAACTGTTGATTGACATTACGTAAACCAATCAGAATGGCTTATTTTGAATGACAAATGTATCAACCAATCAGATGGTCTCAATTCTAAACTAATTTGCATAAGGGCTTTATTTACTCTCCATAACTTACTGAGGTCCTTCCTAACCCTAGTTTAATTGAACACCTGTAGAACCAGCCACAGATAGTTGATAACAAGAGCATTCTTGACCAATTGTCTTGCTGGTTGAAGACTATTGCTTGATGGTCCCAGCAAAAGTTGTAAAATAGAAAACTGTTGACTGACAGTACATAAGCCAATCAGAATGGCTTATTTTGAATGACAATTGCATCAACCAATCAGATGATCTCAATTCTAAACTAATTTGCATAATGGCTTTATTTGCTCTCCATAACTTACTGAGGTCCTTCCTGACCCTAGTTTAATTGAACACCTGCAGAACAAGCCACAGAGAGTTGATAACAAGAGCATTCTTGACCAATTGTCTTGCTGGTTGAAGACTGTTGCATGATGGACCCAGCAAAAGTTGTAAAATAGAAAACTGTTGACTGACAGTACATAAACCAATCAGGATGGCTTATTTTGAATGACAATTGCATCAACCAATCAGATGATCTCAATGCTGAACTAATTTGCATAATGGCTTTTTTTGCTCTCCATAACTTACTGAGGTCCTTCCTAACCCTAGTTTAATTGAACACCTGCAGAACCAGCCACAGATAGTTGATAACAAGAGCATTCTTGACCAATTGTCTTGCTGGTTGAAGACTATTGCATGATGGTCCCAGCAAAAGTTGTAAAATAGAAAACTGTTGACTGACAGTACATAAACCAATCAGAATGGCATATTTTGAATGACAGTTGCATCACCCAATCAGATGGTCTCAATTCTGAACTAATTTGCATAAGTACTTAATTTGCTCTTCATAACTTACTGAGGTCCTTCCTCATCCAAGTCTAATTGAACACCTGCAGAACCAGCCACAGATAGTTGATAATAAGAGCATTCTTGACCAAATGTCTTGCTGGTTGAAGACTATTGCATGATGGTCCCAGCAAAAGTTGTAAAATAGAAAACTGTTGACTGACAGTACATAAACCAATCAGAATGGCTTATTTTGAATGACAATTGCATCAACCAATCAGGTGATCTCAATTCTAAACTAATTTGCATAATGGCTTTATTTGCTCTCCATAACTTACTGAGGTCCTTCCTAACCCTAGTTTAATTGAACACCTGCAGAACCAGCCACAGATTGTTGATAACAAGAGCATTCTTGACCAATTGTCTTGCTGGTTGAAGACTATTGCATGATGGTCCCAGCAAAAGTTGTAAAATAGAAAATTGTTGACTGACAGTACATAAACCAATCAGAATGGCTTATTTTGAATGACAGTTGCATCACCCAATCAGATGGTCTCAATTCTGAACTAATTTGCATAAGTACTTAATTTGCTCTTCATAACTTACTGAGGTCCTTCCTCATCCAAGTCTAATTGAACACCTGCAGAACCAGCCACAGATAGTTGATAACAAGAGCATTCTTGACCAATTGTCTTGCTGGTTGAAGACTATTGCATGATGGTCCCAGCAAAAGTTGTAAAATAGAAAACTGTTGACTGACAGTACATAAACCAATCAGAATGGCTTATTTTGAATGACATTTGCATCACCCAATCAGATGGTCTCAATTCTGAACTAATTTGCATAAGTACTTAATTTGCTCTTCATAACTTACTGAGGTCCTTCCTCATCCAAGTCTAATTGAACACCTGCAGAACCAGCCACAGATAGTTGATAACAAGAGCATTCTTGACCAATTGTCTTGCTGGTTGAAGACTATTGCATGATGGTCCCAGCAAAAGTTGTAAAATAGAAAACTGTTGACTGACATTACATAAACCAATCAGAATGGCTTATTTTGAATGACAATTGTATCAACCAATCAGATTGTCTCAATTCTAAACTAATTTGCATAAGGGCTTTATTTACTCTCCATAACTTACTGAGGTCCTTCCTAACCCTAGTTTAATTAAACACCTGCAGAACCAGCCACAGATAGTTGATAAAAAAACATTCTTGACCAATTGTCTTTCTGGTTGAAGACTATTGCATGATGGTCCCAGCAAAAGTTGTAAAATAGAAAACTGTTGACTGACATTACATAAACCAATCAGAGTGGCTTATTTTGAATAACAATTGCATCAACCAATCAGATGATCTCAATTCTAAACTAATTTGCATAATGGATTTATTTGCTCTCCATAACTTACTGAGGTCCATCCTAACCCTATTTTAATTGAACACCTGCAGAACCAGCCACAGATAGTTGATAAAAAGAGCATTCTTGACCAATTGTCTTGCTGGTTGAAGACTATTGCATGATGGTCCCAGCAAAAGTTGTAAAATAGAAAACTGTTGACTGACATTATATAAACCAATCAGAATGGCTTATTTTGAATAACAATTGTATCAACCAATCAGATGGTCTCAATTCTAAACTAATTTGCATAAGGGCTTTATTTACTCTCCATAACTTACTGAGGTCCTTCCTAACCCTAGTTTAATTGAACACCTGCAGAACCAGCCACAGATAGTTGATAAAAAGAGCATTCTTGACCAATTGTCTTGCTGGTTGAAGACTATTGCATGATGGTCCCAGCAAAAGTTGTAAAATAGAAAACTGTTGACTGACATTACATAAACCAATCAGAATGGCTTATTTTGAATGACAATTGTATCAACCAATCAGATGGCCTCAATTCTAAACTAATTTGCATAAGGGCTTTTTTTACTCTCCATAACTTACTGAGGTCCTTCCTGCCCCTAGTTTAATTGAACACCTGCAGAACAAGCTACAGATAGTTGATAATAAGAGCATTCTTGACCAAATGTCTTGCTGGTTGAAGACTATTGCATGATGGTCCCAGCAAAAGTTGTAAAATAGAAAACTGTTGACTGACAGTACATAAACCAATCAGAGTGGCTTATTTAGAATGACAATTGCATCAACCAATCAGATGATCTCAATTCTAAACTAATTTGCATAAGCGCTTTATTTGCTCTCCATAACTTACTGAGGTCTTTCCTAACCCTAGTTTAATTGAACACCTGCAGAACCAGCCACAGATAGTTGATAACAAGAGCATTCTTGACCAATTGTCTTGCTGGTTGAAGACTATTGCATGATGGTCCCAGCAAAAGTTGTAAAATAGAAAACTGTTGACTGACAGTACATAAACCAATCAGAATGGCTTATTTTGAATGACAATTGCATCAACCAATCAGATGGTCTCAATTCTAAACTAATTTGCATAAGGGCTTTATTTACTCTCCATAACTTACTGAGGTCCTTCCTAACCCTAGTTTAATTGAACACCTTCAGAACCAGCCACAGATAGTGGATAACAAGAGCATTCTTGACCAATTGTCTTGCTGGTTGAAGACTATTGCATGATGGTCCCAGCAAAAGTTGTAAAATAGAAAACTGTTGACTGACAGTACATAAACCAATCAGAATGGCTTATTTTGAATGACAATTGCATCAACCAATCAGGTGATCTCAATTCTAAACTAATTTGCATAATGGCTTTATTTGCTCTCCATAACTTACTGAGGTCCATCCTAACCCTAGTTTAATTGAACACCTGCAGAACCAGCCACAGATAGTTGATAAAAAGAGCATTCTTGAACAATTGTCTTGCTGGTTGAAGACTATTGGATGATGGTCCGAGCAAAAGTTGTGAAATAGAAAACTGTTGACTGACATTATATAAACCAATCAGAATGGCTTATTTTGAATGACAATTGTATAAACCAATCAGATGGTCTCAATTCTAAACTAATTTGCATAAGGGCTTTATTTACTCGCCATAACTTACTGAGGTCTTTCCTAACCCTAGTTTAATTGAACACCTGCAGAACCAGCCACAGATAGTTAATAACAAGAGCATACTTGACCAATTGTCTTGTTGGTTGAAGACTATTGCATGATGGTCCCAGCAAAAGTTGTAAAATAGAAAACTGTTCAATGACATTACATAAATTAATCAGAATGGCTTATTTTGAATGACAATTGTATCAACCAATCAGATGGCCTCAATTCTAAACTAATTTGCATAAGGGCTTTTTTTACTCTCCATAACTTACTGAGGTCCTTCCTGCCCCTAGTTTAATTGAACACCTGCAGAACAAGCCACAGATAGTTGATAACAAGAGCATTCTTGACCAATTGTCTTGCTGGTTGAAGACTATTGCATGATGGTCCCAGCAAAAGTTGTAAAATAGAAAACTGTTGACTGACAGTACATAAACCAATCAGAATGGCTTATTTCGAATGACAATTGTATCAACCAATCAGATGGTCTCAATTCTAAACTAATTTGCATAAGGGCTTTATTTACTCTCCATAACTTACTGAGGTCCTTCCTAACCCTAGTTTAATTGAACACCTTCAGAACCAGCCACAGACAGTGGATAACAAGAGCATTCTTGACCAATTGTCTTGCTGGTTGAAGACTATTGCATGATGGTCCCAGCAAAAGTTGTAAAATAGAAAACTGTTGACTGACAGTACATAAACCAATCAAAATGGCTTATTTTGAATGACAATTGCATCAACCAATCAGATGGCCTCAATTCTAAACTAATTTGCATAAGGGCTTTTTTTACTCTCCATAACTTACTGAGGTCCATCCTAACCCTAGTTTAATTGAACACCTGCAGAACAAGCCACAGATAGTTGATAACAAGAGCATTCTTGACCAATTGTCTTGCTGGTTGAAGACTATTGCATGATGGTCCCAGCAAAAGTTGTAAAATAGAAAACTGTTCACTGACAGTACATAAACCAATCAGAGTGGCTTATTTTGAATGACAATTGCATCAACCAATCAGATGATCTCAATTCTAAACTAATTTGCATAAGCGCTTTATTTGCTCTCCATAACTTACTGAGGTCCTTCCTAACCCTAGTTTAATTGAACACCTGCAGAACCAGCCACAGATAGTTGATAACAAGAGCATTCTTGACCAATTGTCTTGCTGGTTGAAGACTATTGCATGATGGTCCCAGCAAAAGTTGTAAAATAGAAAACTGTTGACTGACAGTACATAAACCAATCAGAATGGCTTATTTTGAATGACAATTGCATCAACCAATCAGATGGTCTCAATTCTAAACTAATTTGCATAAGGGCTTTATTTACTCTCCATAACTTACTGAGGTCCTTCCTAAACCCTAGTTTAATTGAACACCTTCAGAACCAGCAAAAGTTGTAAAATAGAAAACTGTTGACTGACATTACATAAACCAATCAGAATGGCTTATTTTGAATGACAATTGTATCAACCAATCAGATGGCCTCAATCCTAAACTAATTTGCATAAGGGATTTTTTTACTCTCCATAACTTACTGAGGTCCTTCCTGCCCCTAGTTTAATTGAACACCTGCAGAACAAGCCACAGATAGTTGATAACAAGAGCATTCTTGACCAATTGTCTTGCTGGTTGAAGACTATTGCATGATGGTCCCAGCAACAGTTGTAAAACAGAAAACTGTTGACTGACAGTACATAAACCAATCAGAGTGGCTTATTTTGAATGACAATTGCATCAACCAATCAGATGATCTCAATTATAAACTAATTTGCATAAGCGCTTTATTTGCTCTCCATAACTTACTGAGGTCCTTCCTAACCCTAGTTTAATTGAACACCTGCAGAACCAGCCACAGATAGTTGATAACAAGAGCATTCTTGACCAATTGTCTTGCTGGTTGAAGACTATTGCATGATGGTCCCAGCAAAAGTTGTAAAATAGAAAACTGTTGACTGACAGTACATAAACCAATCAGAATGGCTTATTTTGAATGACAGTTGCATCACCCAATCAGATGGTCTCAATTCTGAACTAATTTGCATAAGGGCTTTATTTACTCTCCATAACTTACTGAGGTCCTTCCTAACCCTAGTTTAATTGAACACCTGCAGAACAAGCCACAGATAGTTGATAACAAGAGCATTCTTGACCAATTGTCTTGCTGGTTGAAGACTATTGCATGATGGTCCCAGCAAAAGTTGTAAAATAGAAAACTGTTGACTGACAGTACATAAACCAATCAGAATGGCTTATTTTGAATGACAGTTGCATCACCCAATCAGATGGTCTCAATTCTGAACTAATTTGCATAAGTACTTAATTTGCTCTTCATAACTTACTGAGGTCCTTCCTCATCCAAGTCTAATTGAACACCTGCAGAACCAGCCACAGATAGTTGATAACAAGAGCATTCTTGACCAATTGTCTTGCTGGTTGAAGACTATTGCATGATGGTCCCAGCAAAAGTTGTAAAATAGAAAACTGTTGACTGACATTACATAAACCAAGCAGAATGGCTTATTTTGAATGACAATTGTATCAACCAATCAGATGGTCTCAATTCTAAACTAATTTGCATAAGGGCTTTTTTTTACTCTCCATAACTTACTGAGGTCCTTCCTGACCCTAGTTTAATTGAACACCTGTAGAACCAGTCACAGATAGTTGATAACAAGAGCATTCTTGACCAATTGTCTTGCTGGTTGAAGACTATTGCATGATGGTCCCAGCAAAAGTTGTAAAATAGAAAACTGTTGACTGACATTACATAAACCAAGCAGAATGGCTTATTTTGAATGACAATTGTATCAACCAATCAGATGGTCTCAATTCTAAACTAATTTGCATAAGGGCTTTTTTTTACTCTCCATAACTTACTGAGGTCCTTCCTGACCCTAGTTTAATTGAACACCTGTAGAACCAGTCACAGATAGTTGATAACAAGAGCATTCTTGACCAATTGTCTTGCTGGTTGAAGACTATTGCATGATGGTCCCAGCAAAAGTTGTAAAATAGAAAACTGTTGACTGACAGTACATAAACCAATCAGAATGGCTTATTTTGAATGACAGTTGCATTACCCAATCAGATGGTCTCAATTCTGAACTAATTTGCATAAGTACTTAATTTGCTCTTCATAACTTACTGAGGTCCTTCCTAACCCTAGTTTAATTGAACACCTGTAGAACCAGCCACAGATAGTTGATAACAAGAGCATTCTTGACCAATTGTCTTGCTGGTTGAAGACTATTGCATGATGGTCCCAGCAAAAGTTGTAAAATAGAAAACTGTTGACTGATAGTACATAAACCAATCAGAGTGGCTTATTTTGAATGACAATTGCATCAACCAATCAGATGATCTCAATTCTAAACTAATTTGCATAAGCGCTTTATTTACTCTCCATAACTTACTGAGGTCCTTCCTAACCCTAGTTTAATTGAACACCTGCAGAACATGCCACAGATAGTGGATAACAAGAGCATTCTTGACCAATTGTCTTGCTGGTTGAAGACTATTGCACGATGGTCCCAGCAAAAGTTGTAAAATAGAAAACTGTTGACTGTCATTACATAAACCAATCAGAATGGCTTATTTTGAATGACAATTGTATCAACCAATCAGATGGTCTCAATTCTAAACTAATTTGCATAAGGGCTTTATTTACTCTCCATAACTTACTGAGGTCCTTCCTAACCCTAGTATAATTGAACACCTGCAGAACCAGCCACAGATAGTTGATAACAAGAGCATTCTTGACCAATTGTCTTGCTGGTTGAAGACTATTGCATGATGGTCCCAGCAAAAGTTGTAAAATAGAAAACTGTTGACTGACAGTACATAAGCCAATCAGAATGGCTTATTTTGAATGACAATCGCATCAACCAATCAGATGATCTCAATTCTAAACTAATTTGCATAATGGCTTTATTTGCTCTTCATAATTACTGAGGTCCTTCCTAACACTAGTTTAATTGAACACCTGCAGAACCAGCCACAGATAGTTGATAACAAGAGCATTCTTGACCAATTGTCTTGCTGGTTGAAGACTTTTGCATGATGGTCCCAGCAAAAGATGTAAAATAGAAAACTGTTGATTGACATTACGTAAACCAATCAGAATGGCTTATTTTGAATGACAAATGTATCAACCAATCAGATGGTCTCAATTCTAAACTAATTTGCATAAGGGCTTTATTTACTCTCCATAACTTACTGAGGTCCTTCCTAACCCTAGTTTAATTGAACACCTGTAGAACCAGCCACAGATAGTTGATAACAAGAGCATTCTTGACCAATTGTCTTGCTGGTTGAAGACTATTGCTTGATGGTCCCAGCAAAAGTTGTAAAATAGAAAACTGTTGACTGACAGTACATAAGCCAATCAGAATGGCTTATTTTGAATGACAATTGCATCAACCAATCAGATGATCTCAATTCTAAACTAATTTGCATAATGGCTTTATTTGCTCTCCATAACTTACTGAGGTCCTTCCTGACCCTAGTTTAATTGAACACCTGTAGAACAAGCCACAGAGAGTTGATAACAAGAGCATTCTTGACCAATTGTCTTGCTGGTTGAAGACTGTTGCATGATGGACCCAGCAAAAGTTGTAAAATAGAAAACTGTTGACTGACAGTACATAAACCAATCAGGATGGCTTATTTTGAATGACAATTGCATCAACCAATCAGATGATCTCAATGCTGAACTAATTTGCATAATGGCTTTTTTTGCTCTCCATAACTTACTGAGGTCCTTCCTAACCCTAGTTTAATTGAACACCTGCAGAACCAGCCACAGATAGTTGATAACAAGAGCATTCTTGACCAATTGTCTTGCTGGTTGAAGACTATTGCATGATGGTCCCAGCAAAAGTTGTAAAATAGAAAACTGTTGACTGACAGTACATAAACCAATCAGAATGGCTTATTTTGAATGACAGTTGCATCACCCAATCAGATGGTCTCAATTCTGAACTAATTTGCATAAGTACTTAATTTGCTCTTCATAACTTACTGAGTTCCTTCCTCATCCAAGTCTAATTGAACACCTGCAGAACCAGCCACAGATAGTTGATAACAAGAGCATTCTTGACCAATTGTCTTGCTGGTTGAAGACTATTGCATGATGGTCCCAGCAAAAGTTGTAAAATAGAAAACTGTTGACTGACAGTACATAAACCAATCAGAATGGCTTATTTTGAATGACAGTTGCATCACCCAATCAGATGGTCTCAATTCTGAACTAATTTGCATAAGGGCTTTATTTACTCTCCATAACTTACTGAGGTCCTTCCTAACCCTAGTTTAATTGAACACCTGCAGAACAAGCCACAGATAGTTGATAGCAAGAGCATTCTTGACCAATTGTCTTGCTGGTTGAAGACTATTGCATGATGGTCCCAGCAAAAGTTGTAAAATAGAAAACTGTTGACTGACAGTACATAAACCAATCAGAATGGCTTATTTTGAATGACAGTTGCATCACCCAATAAGATGGTCTCAATTCTGAACTAATTTGCATAAGTACTTAATTTGCTCTTCATAACTTACTGAGGTCCTTCCTCATCCAAGTCTAATTGAACACCTGCAGAACCAGCCACAGATAGTTGATAACAAGAGCATTCTTGACCAATTGTCTTGCTGGTTGAAGACTATTGCATGATGGTCCCAGCAAAAGTTGTAAAATAGAAAACTGTTGACTGACAGTACATAAACCAAGCAGAATGGCTTATTTTGAATGACAATTGTATCAACCAATCAGATTGTCTCAATTCTAAACTAATTTGCATAAGGGCTTTATTTACTCTCCATAACTTACTGAGGTCCTTCCTAACCCTAGTTTAATTAAACACCTGCAGAACCAGCCACAGATAGTTGATAAAAAAAACATTCTTGACCAATTGTCTTTCTGGTTGAAGACTATTGCATGATGGTCCCAGCAAAAGTTGTAAAATAGAAAACTGTTGACTGACATTACATAAACCAATCAGAGTGGCTTATTTTGAATAACAATTGCATCAACCAATCAGATGATCTCAATTCTAAACTAATTTGCATAATGGATTTATTTGCTCTCCATAACTTACTGAGGTCCATCCTAACCCTATTTTAATTGAACACCTGCAGAACCAGCCACAGATAGTTGATAAAAAGAGCATTCTTGACCAATTGTCTTGCTGGTTGAAGACTATTGCATGATGGTCCCAGCAAAAGTTGTAAAATAGAAAACTGTTGACTGACATTATATAAACCAATCAGAATGGCTTATTTTGAATAACAATTGTATCAACCAATCAGATGGTCTCAATTCTAAACTAATTTGCATAAGGGCTTTATTTACTCTCCATAACTTACTGAGGTCCTTCCTAACCCTAGTTTAATTGAACACCTGCAGAACCAGCCACAGATAGTTGATAAAAAGAGCATTCTTGACCAATTGTCTTGCTGGTTGAAGACTATTGCATGATGGTCCCAGCAAAAGTTGTAAAATAGAAAACTGTTGACTGACATTACATAAACCAATCAGAATGGCTTATTTTGAATGACAATTGTATCAACCAATCAGATGGCCTCAATTCTAAACTAATTTGCATAAGGGCTTTTTTTACTCTCCATAACTTACTGAGGTCCTTCCTTCCCCTAGTTTAATTGAACACCTGCAGAACAAGCTACAGATAGTTGATAATAAGAGCATTCTTGACCAAATGTCTTGCTGGTTGAAGACTATTGCATGATGGTCCCAGCAAAAGTTGTAAAATAGAAAACTGTTGACTGACAGTACATAAACCAATCAGAGTGGCTTATTTAGAATGACAATTGCATCAACCAATCAGATGATCTCAATTCTAAACTAATTTGCATAAGCGCTTTATTTGCTCTCCATAACTTACTGAGGTCTTTCCTAACCCTAGTTTAATTGAACACCTGCAGAACCAGCCACAGATAGTTGATAACAAGAGCATTCTTGACCAATTGTCTTGCTGGTTGAAGACTATTGCATGATGGTCCCAGCAAAAGTTGTAAAATAGAAAACTGTTGACTGACAGTACATAAACCAATCAGAATGGCTTATTTTGAATGACAATTGCATCAACCAATCAGATGGTCTCAATTCTAAACTAATTTGCATAAGGGCTTTATTTACTCTCCATAACTTACTGAGGTCCTTCCTAACCCTAGTTTAATTGAACACCTTCAGAACCAGCCACAGATAGTGGATAACAAGAGCATTCTTGACCAATTGTCTTGCTGGTTGAAGACTATTGCATGATGGTCCCAGCAAAAGTTGTAAAATAGAAAACTGTTGACTGACAGTACATAAACCAATCAGAATGGCTTATTTTGAATGACAATTGCATCAACCAATCAGGTGATCTCAATTCTAAACTAATTTGCATAATGGCTTTATTTGCTCTCCATAACTTACTGAGGTCCTTCCTAACCCTAGTTTAATTGAACACCTGCAGAACCAGCCACAGATTGTTGATAACAAGAGCATTCTTGACCAATTGTCTTGCTGGTTGAAGACTATTGCATGATGGTCCCAGCAAAAGTTGTAAAATAGAAAACTGTTGACTGACAGTACATAAACCAATCAGAATGGCTTATTTTGAATGACAGTTGCATCACCCAATCAGATGGTCTCAATTCTGAACTAATTTGCATAAGTACTTAATTTGCTCTTCATAACTTACTGAGGTCCTTCCTCATCCAAGTCTAATTGAACACCTGCAGAACCAGCCACAGATAGTTGATAACAAGAGCATTCTTGACCAATTGTCTTGCTGGTTGAAGACTATTGCATGATGGTCCCAGCAAAAGTTGTAAAATAGAAAACTGTTGACTGACAGTACATAAACCAATCAGAATGGCTTATTTTGAATGACAGTTGCATCACCCAATCAGATGGTCTCAATTCTGAACTAATTTGCATAAGTACTTAATTTGCTCTTCATAACTTACTGAGGTCCTTCCTCATCCAAGTCTAATTGAACACCTGCAGAACCAGCCACAGATAGTTGATAACAAGAGCATTCTTGACCAATTGTCTTGCTGGTTGAAGACTATTGCATGATGGTCCCAGCAAAAGTTGTAAAATAGAAAACTGTTGACTGACATTACATAAACCAATCAGAATGGCTTATTTTGAATGACAATTGTATCAACCAATCAGATTGTCTCAATTCTAAACTAATTTGCATAAGGGCTTTATTTACTCTCCATAACTTACTGAGGTCCTTCCTAACCCTAGTTTAATTAAACACCTGCAGAACCAGCCACAGATAGTTGATAAAAAAAACATTCTTGACCAATTGTCTTTCTGGTTGAAGACTATTGCATGATGGTCCCAGCAAAAGTTGTAAAATAGAAAACTGTTGACTGACATTACATAAACCAATCAGAGTGGCTTATTTTGAATAACAATTGCATCAACCAATCAGATGATCTCAATTCTAAACTAATTTGCATAATGGATTTATTTGCTCTCCATAACTTACTGAGGTCCATCCTAACCCTATTTTAATTGAACACCTGCAGAACCAGCCACAGATAGTTGATAAAAAGAGCATTCTTGACCAATTGTCTTGCTGGTTGAAGACTATTGCATGATGGTCCCAGCAAAAGTTGTAAAATAGAAAACTGTTGACTGACATTACATAAACCAATCAGAATGGCTTATTTTGAATGACAATTGTATCAACCAATCAGATGGCCTCAATTCTAAACTAATTTGCATAAGGGCTTTTTTTACTCTCCATAACTTACTGAGGTCCTTCCTGCCCCTAGTTTAATTGAACACCTGCAGAACAAGCTACAGATAGTTGATAATAAGAGCATTCTTGACCAAATGTCTTGCTGGTTGAAGACTATTGCATGATGGTCCCAGCAAAAGTTGTAAAATAGAAAACTGTTGACTGACAGTACATAAACCAATCAGAGTGGCTTATTTAGAATGACAATTGCATCAACCAATCAGATGATCTCAATTCTAAACTAATTTGCATAAGCGCTTTATTTGCTCTCCATAACTTACTGAGGTCTTTCCTAACCCTAGTTTAATTGAACACCTGCAGAACCAGCCACAGATAGTTGATAACAAGAGCATTCTTGACCAATTGTCTTGCTGGTTGAAGACTATTGCATGATGGTCCCAGCAAAAGTTGTAAAATAGAAAACTGTTGACTGACAGTACATAAACCAATCAGAATGGCTTATTTTGAATGACAATTGCATCAACCAATCAGATGGTCTCAATTCTAAACTAATTTGCATAAGGGCTTTATTTACTCTCCATAACTTACTGAGGTCCTTCCTAACCCTAGTTTAATTGAACACCTTCAGAACCAGCCACAGATAGTGGATAACAAGAGCATTCTTGACCAATTGTCTTGCTGGTTGAAGACTATTGCATGATGGTCCCAGCAAAAGTTGTAAAATAGAAAACTGTTGACTGACAGTACATAAACCAATCAGAATGGCTTATTTTGAATGACAATTGCATCAACCAATCAGGTGATCTCAATTCTAAACTAATTTGCATAATGGCTTTATTTGCTCTCCATAACTTACTGAGGTCCATCCTTACCCTAGTTTAATTGAACACCTGCAGAACCAGCCACAGATAGTTGATAAAAAGAGCATTCTTGAACAATTGTCTTGCTGGTTGAAGACTATTGGATGATGGTCCGAGCAAAAGTTGTGAAATAGAAAACTGTTGACTGACATTATATAAACCAATCAGAATGGCTTATTTTGAATGACAATTGTATAAACCAATCAGATGGTCTCAATTCTAAACTAATTTGCATAAGGGCTTTATTTACTCGCCATAACTTACTGAGGTCTTTCCTAACCCTAGTTTAATTGAACACCTGCAGAACCAGCCACAGATAGTTAATAACAAGAGCATACTTGACCAATTGTCTTGTTGGTTGAAGACTATTGCATGATGGTCCCAGCAAAAGTTGTAAAATAGAAAACTGTTCAATGACATTACATAAATTAATCAGAATGGCTTATTTTGAATGACAATTGTATCAACCAATCAGATGGCCTCAATTCTAAACTAATTTGCATAAGGGCTTTTTTTACTCTCCATAACTTACTGAGGTCCTTCCTGCCCCTAGTTTAATTGAACACCTGCAGAACAAGCCACAGATAGTTGATAACAAGAGCATTCTTGACCAATTGTCTTGCTGGTTGAAGACTATTGCATGATGGTCCCAGCAAAAGTTGTAAAATAGAAAACTGTTGACTGACAGTACATAAACCAATCAGAATGGCTTATTTCGAATGACAATTGTATCAACCAATCAGATGGTCTCAATTCTAAACTAATTTGCATAAGGGCTTTATTTACTCTCCATAACTTACTGAGGTCCTTCCTAACCCTAGTTTAATTGAACACCTTCAGAACCAGCCACAGACAGTGGATAACAAGAGCATTCTTGACCAATTGTCTTGCTGGTTGAAGACTATTGCATGATGGTCCCAGCAAAAGTTGTAAAATAGAAAACTGTTGACTGACAGTACATAAACCAATCAAAATGGCTTATTTTGAATGACAATTGCATCAACCAATCAGATGGCCTCAATTCTAAACTAATTTGCATAAGGGCTTTTTTTACTCTCCATAACTTACTGAGGTCCATCCTAACCCTAGTTTAATTGAACACCTGCAGAACCAGCCACAGATAGTTGATAAAAAGAGCATTCTTGACCAATTGTCTTGCTGGTTGAAGACTATTGCATGATGGTCCCAGCAAAAGTTGTAAAATAGAAAACTGTTGACTGACATTACATAAACCAATCAGAATGGCTTATTTTGAATGACAATTGTATCAACCAATCAGATGGCCTCAATTCTAAACTAATTTGCATAAGGGCTTTTTTTACTCTCCATAACTTACTGAGGTCCTTCCTGCCCCTAGTTTAATTGAACACCTGCAGAACAAGCTACAGATAGTTGATAATAAGAGCATTCTTGACCAAATGTCTTGCTGGTTGAAGACTATTGCATGATGGTCCCAGCAAAAGTTGTAAAATAGAAAACTGTTGACTGACAGTACATAAACCAATCAGAGTGGCTTATTTAGAATGACAATTGCATCAACCAATCAGATGATCTCAATTCTAAACTAATTTGCATAAGCGCTTTATTTGCTCTCCATAACTTACTGAGGTCTTTCCTAACCCTAGTTTAATTGAACACCTGCAGAACCAGCCACAGATAGTTGATAACAAGAGCATTCTTGACCAATTGTCTTGCTGGTTGAAGACTATTGCATGATGGTCCCAGCAAAAGTTGTAAAATAGAAAACTGTTGACTGACAGTACATAAACCAATCAGAATGGCTTATTTTGAATGACAATTGCATCAACCAATCAGATGGTCTCAATTCTAAACTAATTTGCATAAGGGCTTTATTTACTCTCCATAACTTACTGAGGTCCTTCCTAACCCTAGTTTAATTGAACACCTTCAGAACCAGCCACAGATAGTGGATAACAAGAGCATTCTTGACCAATTGTCTTGCTGGTTGAAGACTATTGCATGATGGTCCCAGCAAAAGTTGTAAAATAGAAAACTGTTGACTGACAGTACATAAACCAATCAGAATGGCTTATTTTGAATGACAATTGCATCAACCAATCAGGTGATCTCAATTCTAAACTAATTTGCATAATGGCTTTATTTGCTCTCCATAACTTACTGAGGTCCATCCTAACCCTAGTTTAATTGAACACCTGCAGAACCAGCCACAGATAGTTGATAAAAAGAGCATTCTTGAACAATTGTCTTGCTGGTTGAAGACTATTGGATGATGGTCCGAGCAAAAGTTGTGAAATAGAAAACTGTTGACTGACATTATATAAACCAATCAGAATGGCTTATTTTGAATGACAATTGTATAAACCAATCAGATGGTCTCAATTCTAAACTAATTTGCATAAGGGCTTTATTTACTCGCCATAACTTACTGAGGTCTTTCCTAACCCTAGTTTAATTGAACACCTGCAGAACCAGCCACAGATAGTTAATAACAAGAGCATACTTGACCAATTGTCTTGTTGGTTGAAGACTATTGCATGATGGTCCCAGCAAAAGTTGTAAAATAGAAAACTGTTCAATGACATTACATAAATTAATCAGAATGGCTTATTTTGAATGACAATTGTATCAACCAATCAGATGGCCTCAATTCTAAACTAATTTGCATAAGGGCTTTTTTTACTCTCCATAACTTACTGAGGTCCTTCCTGCCCCTAGTTTAATTGAACACCTGCAGAACAAGCCACAGATAGTTGATAACAAGAGCATTCTTGACCAATTGTCTTGCTGGTTGAAGACTATTGCATGATGGTCCCAGCAAAAGTTGTAAAATAGAAAACTGTTGACTGACAGTACATAAACCAATCAGAATGGCTTATTTCGAATGACAATTGTATCAACCAATCAGATGGTCTCAATTCTAAACTAATTTGCATAAGGGCTTTATTTACTCTCCATAACTTACTGAGGTCCTTCCTAACCCTAGTTTAATTGAACACCTTCAGAACCAGCCACAGACAGTGGATAACAAGAGCATTCTTGACCAATTGTCTTGCTGGTTGAAGACTATTGCATGATGGTCCCAGCAAAAGTTGTAAAATAGAAAACTGTTGACTGACAGTACATAAACCAATCAAAATGGCTTATTTTGAATGACAATTGCATCAACCAATCAGATGGCCTCAATTCTAAACTAATTTGCATAAGGGCTTTTTTTACTCTCCATAACTTACTGAGGTCCATCCTAACCCTAGTTTAATTGAACACCTGCAGAACAAGCCACAGATAGTTGATAACAAGAGCAATCTTGACCAATTGTCTTGCTGGTTGAAGACTATTGCATGATGGTCCCAGCAAAAGTTGTAAAATAGAAAACTGTTCACTGACAGTACATAAACCAATCAGAGTGGCTTATTTTGAATGACAATTGCATCAACCAATCAGATGATCTCAATTCTAAACTAATTTGCATAAGCGCTTTATTTGCTCTCCATAACTTACTGAGGTCCTTCCTAACCCTAGTTTAATTGAACACCTGCAGAACCAGCCACAGATAGTTGATAACAAGAGCATTCTTGACCAATTGTCTTGCTGGTTGAAGACTATTGCATGATGGTCCCAGCAAAAGTTGTAAAATAGAAAACTGTTGACTGACAGTACATAAACCAATCAGAATGGCTTATTTTGAATGACAATTGCATCAACCAATCAGATGGTCTCAATTCTAAACTAATTTGCATAAGGGCTTTATTTACTCTCCATAACTTACTGAGGTCCTTCCTAAACCCTAGTTTAATTGAACACCTTCAGAACCAGCAAAAGTTGTAAAATAGAAAACTGTTGACTGACATTACATAAACCAATCAGAATGGCTTATTTTGAATGACAATTGTATCAACCAATCAGATGGCCTCAATCCTAAACTAATTTGCATAAGGGATTTTTTTACTCTCCATAACTTACTGAGGTCCTTCCTGCCCCTAGTTTAATTGAACACCTGCAGAACAAGCCACAGATAGTTGATAACAAGAGCATTCTTGACCAATTGTCTTGCTGGTTGAAGACTATTGCATGATGGTCCCAGCAACAGTTGTAAAACAGAAAACTGTTGACTGACAGTACATAAACCAATCAGAGTGGCTTATTTTGAATGACAATTGCATCAACCAATCAGATGATCTCAATTATAAACTAATTTGCATAAGCGCTTTATTTGCTCTCCATAACTTACTGAGGTCCTTCCTAACCCTAGTTTAATTGAACACCTGCAGAACCAGCCACAGATAGTTGATAACAAGAGCATTCTTGACCAATTGTCTTGCTGGTTGAAGACTATTGCATGATGGTCCCAGCAAAAGTTGTAAAATAGAAAACTGTTGACTGACAGTACATAAACCAATCAGAATGGCTTATTTTGAATGACAGTTGCATCACCCAATCAGATGGTCTCAATTCTGAACTAATTTGCATAAGGGCTTTATTTACTCTCCATAACTTACTGAGGTCCTTCCTAACCCTAGTTTAATTGAACACCTGCAGAACAAGCCACAGATAGTTGATAACAAGAGCATTCTTGACCAATTGTCTTGCTGGTTGAAGACTATTGCATGATGGTCCCAGCAAAAGTTGTAAAATAGAAAACTGTTGACTGACAGTACATAAACCAATCAGAATGGCTTATTTTGAATGACAGTTGCATCACCCAATCAGATGGTCTCAATTCTGAACTAATTTGCATAAGTACTTAATTTGCTCTTCATAACTTACTGAGGTCCTTCCTCATCCAAGTCTAATTGAACACCTGCAGAACCAGCCACAGATAGTTGATAACAAGAGCATTCTTGACCAATTGTCTTGCTGGTTGAAGACTATTGCATGATGGTCCCAGCAAAAGTTGTAAAATAGAAAACTGTTGACTGACATTACATAAACCAAGCAGAATGGCTTATTTTGAATGACAATTGTATCAACCAATCAGATGGTCTCAATTCTAAACTAATTTGCATAAGGGCTTTTTTTTACTCTCCATAACTTACTGAGGTCCTTCCTGACCCTAGTTTAATTGAACACCTGTAGAACCAGTCACAGATAGTTGATAACAAGAGCATTCTTGACCAATTGTCTTGCTGGTTGAAGACTATTGCATGATGGTCCCAGCAAAAGTTGTAAAATAGAAAACTGTTGACTGACAGTACATAAACCAATCAGAATGGCTTATTTTGAATGACAGTTGCATTACCCAATCAGATGGTCTCAATTCTGAACTAATTTGCATAAGTACTTAATTTTCTCTTCATAACTTACTGAGGTCCTTCCTAACCCTAGTTTAATTGAACACCTGTAGAACCAGCCACAGATAGTTGATAACAAGAGCATTCTTGACCAATTGTCTTGCTGGTTGAAGACTATTGCATGATGGTCCCAGCAAAAGTTGTAAAATAGAAAACTGTTGACTGATAGTACATAAACCAATCAGAGTGGCTTATTTTGAATGACAATTGCATCAACCAATCAGATGATCTCAATTCTAAACTAATTTGCATAAGCGCTTTATTTACTCTCCATAACTTACTGAGGTCCTTCCTAACCCTAGTTTAATTGAACACCTGCAGAACATGCCACAGATAGTGGATAACAAGAGCATTCTTGACCAATTGTCTTGCTGGTTGAAGACTATTGCACGATGGTCCCAGCAAAAGTTGTAAAATAGAAAACTGTTGACTGTCATTACATAAACCAATCAGAATGGCTTATTTTGAATGACAATTGTATCAACCAATCAGATGGTCTCAATTCTAAACTAATTTGCATAAGGGCTTTATTTACTCTCCATAACTTACTGAGGTCCTTCCTAACCCTAGTATAATTGAACACCTGCAGAACCAGCCACAGATAGTTGATAACAAGAGCATTCTTGACCAATTGTCTTGCTGGTTGAAGACTATTGCATGATGGTCCCAGCAAAAGTTGTAAAATAGAAAACTGTTGACTGACAGTACATAAGCCAATCAGAATGGCTTATTTTGAATGACAATCGCATCAACCAATCAGATGATCTCAATTCTAAACTAATTTGCATAATGGCTTTATTTGCTCTTCATAATTACTGAGGTCCTTCCTAACACTAGTTTAATTGAACACCTGCAGAACCAGCCACAGATAGTTGATAACAAGAGCATTCTTGACCAATTGTCTTGCTGGTTGAAGACTTTTGCATGATGGTCCCAGCAAAAGATGTAAAATAGAAAACTGTTGATTGACATTACGTAAACCAATCAGAATGGCTTATTTTGAATGACAAATGTATCAACCAATCAGATGGTCTCAATTCTAAACTAATTTGCATAAGGGCTTTATTTACTCTCCATAACTTACTGAGGTCCTTCCTAACCCTAGTTTAATTGAACACCTGTAGAACCAGCCACAGATAGTTGATAACAAGAGCATTCTTGACCAATTGTCTTGCTGGTTGAAGACTATTGCTTGATGGTCCCAGCAAAAGTTGTAAAATAGAAAACTGTTGACTGACAGTACATAAGCCAATCAGAATGGCTTATTTTGAATGACAATTGCATCAACCAATCAGATGATCTCAATTCTAAACTAATTTGCATAATGGCTTTATTTGCTCTCCATAACTTACTGAGGTCCTTCCTGACCCTAGTTTAATTGAACACCTGCAGAACAAGCCACAGAGAGTTGATAACAAGAGCATTCTTGACCAATTGTCTTGCTGGTTGAAGACTGTTGCATGATGGACCCAGCAAAAGTTGTAAAATAGAAAACTGTTGACTGACAGTACATAAACCAATCAGGATGGCTTATTTTGAATGACAATTGCATCAACCAATCAGATGATCTCAATGCTGAACTAATTTGCATAATGGCTTTTTTTGCTCTCCATAACTTACTGAGGTCCTTCCTAACCCTAGTTTAATTGAACACCTGCAGAACCAGCCACAGATAGTTGATAACAAGAGCATTCTTGACCAATTGTCTTGCTGGTTGAAGACTATTGCATGATGGTCCCAGCAAAAGTTGTAAAATAGAAAACTGTTGACTGACAGTACATAAACCAATCAGAATGGCTTATTTTGAATGACAGTTGCATCACCCAATCAGATGGTCTCAATTCTGAACTAATTTGCATAAGTACTTAATTTGCTCTTCATAACTTACTGAGTTCCTTCCTCATCCAAGTCTAATTGAACACCTGCAGAACCAGCCACAGATAGTTGATAACAAGAGCATTCTTGACCAATTGTCTTGCTGGTTGAAGACTATTGCATGATGGTCCCAGCAAAAGTTGTAAAATAGAAAACTGTTGACTGACAGTACATAAACCAATCAGAATGGCTTATTTTGAATGACAGTTGCATCACCCAATCAGATGGTCTCAATTCTGAACTAATTTGCATAAGGGCTTTATTTACTCTCCATAACTTACTGAGGTCCTTCCTAACCCTAGTTTAATTGAACACCTGCAGAACAAGCCACAGATAGTTGATAGCAAGAGCATTCTTGACCAATTGTCTTGCTGGTTGAAGACTATTGCATGATGGTCCCAGCAAAAGTTGTAAAATAGAAAACTGTTGACTGACAGTACATAAACCAATCAGAATGGCTTATTTTGAATGACAGTTGCATCACCCAATAAGATGGTCTCAATTCTGAACTAATTTGCATAAGTACTTAATTTGCTCTTCATAACTTACTGAGGTCCTTCCTCATCCAAGTCTAATTGAACACCTGCAGAACCAGCCACAGATAGTTGATAACAAGAGCATTCTTGACCAATTGTCTTGCTGGTTGAAGACTATTGCATGATGGTCCCAGCAAAAGTTGTAAAATAGAAAACTGTTGACTGACAGTACATAAACCAAGCAGAATGGCTTATTTTGAATGACAATTGTATCAACCAATCAGATGGTCTCAATTCTAAACTAATTTGCATAAGGGCTTTTTTTTTCTCTCCATAACTTACTGAGGTCCTTCCTGACCCTAGTTTAATTGAACACCTGTAGAACCAGTCACAGATAGTTGATAACAAGAGCATTCTTGACCAATTGTCTTGCTGGTTGAAGACTATTGCATGGTGGTCCCAGCAAAAGTTGTAAAATAGAAAACTGTTGACTGACAGTACATAAACCAATCAGAGTGGCTTATTTTAAATGACAATCGCATCAACCAATCAGATGATCTCAATTCTAAACTAATTTGCATAATGGCTTTATTTGCTCTTCATAATTACTGAGGTCCTTCCTAACACTAGTTTAATTGAACACCTGCAGAACCAGCCACAGATAGTTGATAACAAGAGCATTCTTGACCAATTGTCTTGCTGGTTGAAGACTTTTGCATGATGGTCCCAGCAAAAGTTGTAAAATAGAAAACTGTTGATTGACATTACGTAAACCAATCAGAATGGCTTATTTTGAATGACAGTTGCATTACCCAATCAGATGGTCTCAATTCTGAACTAATTTGCATAAGTACTTAATTTGCTCTTCATAACTTACTGAGGTCCTTCCTAACCCTAGTTTTATTGAACACCTGTAGAACCAGCCACAGATAGTTGATAACAAGAGCATTCTTGACCAATTGTCTTGCTGGTTGAAGACTATTGCATGATGGTCCCAGCAAAAGTTGTAAAATAGAAAACTGTTGACTGACAGTACATAAACCAATCAGAGTGGCTTATTTTAAATGACAATCGCATCAACCAATCAGATGATCTCAATTCTAAACTAATTTGCATAATGGCTTTATTTGCTCTTCATAATTACTGAGGTCCTTCCTAACACTAGTTTAATTGAACACCTGCAGAACCAGCCACAGATAGTTGATAACAAGAGCATTCTTGACCAATTGTCTTGCTGGTTGAAGACTTTTGCATGATGGTCCCAGCAAAAGTTGTAAAATAGAAAACTGTTGATTGACATTACGTAAACCAATCAGAATGGCTTATTTTGAATGACAAATGTATCAACCAATCAGATGGTCTCAATTCTAAACTAATTTGCATAAGGGCTTTATTTACTCTCCATAACTTACTGAGGTCCTTCCTAACCCTAGTTTAATTGAACACCTGTAGAACCAGCCTCAGATAGTTGATAACAAGAGCATTCTTGACCAATTGTCTTGCTGGTTGAAGACAATTGCTTGATGGTCCCAGCAAAAGTTGTAAAATAGAAAACTGTTGACTGACAGTACATAAGCCAATCAGAATGGCTTATTTTGAATGACAATTGCATCAACCAATCAGATGATCTCAATTCTAAACTAATTTGCATAATGGCTTTATTTGCTCTCCATAACTTACTGAGGTCCTTCCTGACCCTAGTTTAATTGAACACCTGCAGAACAAGCCACAGAGAGTTGATAACAAGAGCATTCTTGACCAATTGTCTTGCTGGTTGAAGACTGTTGCATGATGGACCCAGCAAAAGTTGTAAAATAGAAAACTGTTGACTGACAGTACATAAACCAATCAGAATGGCTTATTTTGAATGACAATTGCATCAACCAATCAGATGATCTCAATGCTAAACTAATTTGCATAATGGCTTTATTTGCTCTCCATAACTTACTGAGGTCCTTCCTAACCCTAGTTTAATTGAACACCTGCAGAACCAGCCAAAGATTGTTGATAACAAGAGCATTCTTGACCAATTGTCTTGCTGGTTGAAGACTATTGCATGATGGTCCCAGCAAAAGTTGTAAAATAGAAAACTGTTGACTGACAGTACATAAACCAATCAGAATGGCTTATTTTGAATGACAGTTGCATCACCCAATCAGATGGTCTCAATTCTGAACTAATTTGCATAAGTACTTAATTTGCTCTTCATAACTTACTGAGGTCCTTCCTCATCCAAGTCTAATTGAACACCTGCAGAACCAGCCACAGATAGTTGATAACAAGAGCATTCTTGACCAATTGTCTTGCTGGTTGAAGACTATTGCATGATGGTCCCAGCAAAAGTTGTAAAATAGAAAACTGTTGACTGACATTACATAAACCAATCAGAATGGCTTATTTTGAATGACAATTGTATCAACCAATCAGATTGTCTCAATTCTAAACTAATTTGCATAAGGGCTTTATTTACTCTCCATAACTTACTGAGGTCCTTCCTAACCCTAGTTTAATTAAACACCTGCAGAACCAGCCACAGATAGTTGATAAAAAAAACATTCTTGACCAATTGTCTTTCTGGTTGAAGACTATTGCATGATGGTCCCAGCAAAAGTTGTAAAATAGAAAACTGTTGACTGACATTACATAAACCAATCAGAGTGGCTTATTTTGAATAACAATTGCATCAACCAATCAGATGATCTCAATTCTAAACTAATTTGCATAATGGATTTATTTGCTCTCCATAACTTACTGAGGTCCATCCTAACCCTATTTTAATTGAACACCTGCAGAACCAGCCACAGATAGTTGATAAAAAGAGCATTCTTGACCAATTGTCTTGCTGGTTGAAGACTATTGCATGATGGTCCCAGCAAAAGTTGTAAAATAGAAAACTGTTGACTGACATTATATAAACCAATCAGAATGGCTTATTTTGAATAACAATTGTATCAACCAATCAGATGGTCTCAATTCTAAACTAATTTGCATAAGGGCTTTATTTACTCTCCATAACTTACTGAGGTCCTTCCTAACCCTAGTTTAATTGAACACCTGCAGAACCAGCCACAGATAGTTGATAAAAAGAGCATTCTTGACCAATTGTCTTGCTGGTTGAAGACTATTGCATGATGGTCCCAGCAAAAGTTGTAAAATAGAAAACTGTTGACTGACATTACATAAACCAATCAGAATGGCTTATTTTGAATGACAATTGTATCAACCAATCAGATGGCCTCAATTCTAAACTAATTTGCATAAGGGCTTTTTTTACTCTCCATAACTTACTGAGGTCCTTCCTGCCCCTAGTTTAATTGAACACCTGCAGAACAAGCTACAGATAGTTGATAATAAGAGCATTCTTGACCAAATGTCTTGCTGGTTGAAGACTATTGCATGATGGTCCCAGCAAAAGTTGTAAAATAGAAAACTGTTGACTGACAGTACATAAACCAATCAGAGTGGCTTATTTAGAATGACAATTGCATCAACCAATCAGATGATCTCAATTCTAAACTAATTTGCATAAGCGCTTTATTTGCTCTCCATAACTTACTGAGGTCTTTCCTAACCCTAGTTTAATTGAACACCTGCAGAACCAGCCACAGATAGTTGATAACAAGAGCATTCTTGACCAATTGTCTTGCTGGTTGAAGACTATTGCATGATGGTCCCAGCAAAAGTTGTAAAATAGAAAACTGTTGACTGACAGTACATAAACCAATCAGAATGGCTTATTTTGAATGACAATTGCATCAACCAATCAGATGGTCTCAATTCTAAACTAATTTGCATAAGGGCTTTATTTACTCTCCATAACTTACTGAGGTCCTTCCTAACCCTAGTTTAATTGAACACCTTCAGAACCAGCCACAGATAGTGGATAACAAGAGCATTCTTGACCAATTGTCTTGCTGGTTGAAGACTATTGCATGATGGTCCCAGCAAAAGTTGTAAAATAGAAAACTGTTGACTGACAGTACATAAACCAATCAGAATGGCTTATTTTGAATGACAATTGCATCAACCAATCAGGTGATCTCAATTCTAAACTAATTTGCATAATGGCTTTATTTGCTCTCCATAACTTACTGAGGTCCATCCTAACCCTAGTTTAATTGAACACCTGCAGAACCAGCCACAGATAGTTGATAAAAAGAGCATTCTTGAACAATTGTCTTGCTGGTTGAAGACTATTGGATGATGGTCCGAGCAAAAGTTGTGAAATAGAAAACTGTTGACTGACATTATATAAACCAATCAGAATGGCTTATTTTGAATGACAATTGTATAAACCAATCAGATGGTCTCAATTCTAAACTAATTTGCATAAGGGCTTTATTTACTCGCCATAACTTACTGAGGTCTTTCCTAACCCTAGTTTAATTGAACACCTGCAGAACCAGCCACAGATAGTTAATAACAAGAGCATACTTGACCAATTGTCTTGTTGGTTGAAGACTATTGCATGATGGTCCCAGCAAAAGTTGTAAAATAGAAAACTGTTTAATGACATTACATAAATTAATCAGAATGGCTTATTTTGAATGACAATTGTATCAACCAATCAGATGGCCTCAATTCTAAACTAATTTGCATAAGGGCTTTTTTTACTCTCCATAACTTACTGAGGTCCTTCCTGCCCCTAGTTTAATTGAACACCTGCAGAACAAGCCACAGATAGTTGATAACAAGAGCATTCTTGACCAATTGTCTTGCTGGTTGAAGACTATTGCATGATGGTCCCAGCAAAAGTTGTAAAATAGAAAACTGTTGACTGACAGTACATAAACCAATCAGAATGGCTTATTTCGAATGACAATTGTATCAACCAATCAGATGGTCTCAATTCTAAACTAATTTGCATAAGGGCTTTATTTACTCTCCATAACTTACTGAGGTCCTTCCTAACCCTAGTTTAATTGAACACCTTCAGAACCAGCCACAGACAGTGGATAACAAGAGCATTCTTGACCAATTGTCTTGCTGGTTGAAGACTATTGCATGATGGTCCCAGCAAAAGTTGTAAAATAGAAAACTGTTGACTGACAGTACATAAACCAATCAAAATGGCTTATTTTGAATGACAATTGCATCAACCAATCAGATGGCCTCAATTCTAAACTAATTTGCATAAGGGCTTTTTTTACTCTCCATAACTTACTGAGGTCCATCCTAACCCTAGTTTAATTGAACACCTGCAGAACAAGCCACAGATAGTTGATAACAAGAGCATTCTTGACCAATTGTCTTGCTGGTTGAAGACTATTGCATGATGGTCCCAGCAAAAGTTGTAAAATAGAAAACTGTTCACTGACAGTACATAAACCAATCAGAGTGGCTTATTTTGAATGACAATTGCATCAACCAATCAGATGATCTCAATTCTAAACTAATTTGCATAAGCGCTTTATTTGCTCTCCATAACTTACTGAGGTCCTTCCTAACCCTAGTTTAATTGAACACCTGCAGAACCAGCCACAGTTAGTTGATAACAAGAGCATTCTTGACCAATTGTCTTGCTGGTTGAAGACTATTGCATGATGGTCCCAGCAAAAGTTGTAAAATAGAAAACTGTTGACTGACAGTACATAAACCAATCAGAATGGCTTATTTTGAATGACAATTGCATCAACCAATCAGATGGTCTCAATTCTAAACTAATTTGCATAAGGGCTTTATTTACTCTCCATAACTTACTGAGGTCCTTCCTAAACCCTAGTTTAATTGAACACCTTCAGAACCAGCAAAAGTTGTAAAATAGAAAACTGTTGACTGACATTACATAAACCAATCAGAATGGCTTATTTTGAATGACAATTGTATCAACCAATCAGATGGCCTCAATCCTAAACTAATTTGCATAAGGGATTTTTTTACTCTCCATAACTTACTGAGGTCCTTCCTGCCCCTAGTTTAATTGAACACCTGCAGAACAAGCCACAGATAGTTGATAACAAGAGCATTCTTGACCAATTGTCTTGCTGGTTGAAGACTATTGCATGATGGTCCCAGCAACAGTTGTAAAACAGAAAACTGTTGACTGACAGTACATAAACCAATCAGAGTGGCTTATTTTGAATGACAATTGCATCAACCAATCAGATGATCTCAATTATAAACTAATTTGCATAAGCGCTTTATTTGCTCTCCATAACTTACTGAGGTCCTTCCTAACCCTAGTTTAATTGAACACCTGCAGAACCAGCCACAGATAGTTGATAACAAGAGCATTCTTGACCAATTGTCTTGCTGGTTGAAGACTATTGCATGATGGTCCCAGCAAAAGTTGTAAAATAGAAAACTGTTGACTGACAGTACATAAACCAATCAGAATGGCTTATTTTGAATGACAATTGCATCAACCAATCAGATGATCTCAATTCTAAACTAATTTGCATAAGCGCTTTATTTGCTCTCCATAACTTACTGAGGTCCTTCCTAACCCTAGTTTAATTGAACACCTGCAGAACCAGCCACAGATAGTTGATAACAAGAGCATTCTTGACCAATTGTCTTGCTGGTTGAAGACTATTGCACGATGGTCCCAGCAAAAGTTGTAAAATAGAAAACTGTTGACTGTCATTACATAAACCAATCAGAATGGCTTATTTTGAATGACAATTGTATCAACCAATCAGATGGTCTCAATTCTAAACTAATTTGCATAAGGGCTTTATTTACTCTCCATAACTTACTGAGGTCCTTCCTAACCCTAGTATAATTGAACACCTGCAGAACATGCCACAGATAGTGGATAACAAGAGCATTCTTGACCAATTGTCTTGCTGGTTGAAGACTATTGCACGATGGTCCCAGCAAAAGTTGTAAAATAGAAAACTGTTGACTGTCATTACATAAACCAATCAGAATGGCTTATTTTGAATGACAATTGTATCAACCAATCAGATGGTCTCAATTCTAAACTAATTTGCATAAGGGCTTTATTTACTCTCCATAACTTACTGAGGTCCTTCCTAACCCTAGTATAATTGAACACCTGCAGAACCAGCCACAGATAGTTGATAACAAGAGCATTCTTGACCAATTGTCTTGCTGGTTGAAGACTATTGCATGATGGTCCCAGCAAAAGTTGTAAAATAGAAAACTGTTGACTGACAGTACATAAGCCAATCAGAATGGCTTATTTTGAATGACAATTGCATCAACCAATCAGATGATCTCAATTCTAAACTAATTTGCATAATGGCTTTATTTGCTCTTCATAATTACTGAGGTTCTTCCTAACACTAGTTTAATTGAACACCTGCAGAACCAGCCACAGATAGTTGATAACAAGAGCATTCTTGACCAATTGTCTTGCTGGTTGAAGACTTTTGCATGATGGTCCCAGCAAAAGATGTAAAATAGAAAACTGTTGATTGACATTACGTAAACCAATCAGAATGGCTTATTTTGAATGACAAATGTATCAACCAATCAGATGGTCTCAATTCTAAACTAATTTGCATAAGGGCTTTATTTACTCTCCATAACTTACTGAGGTCCTTCCTAACCCTAGTTTAATTGAACACCTGTAGAACCAGCCACAGATAGTTGATAACAAGAGCATTCTTGACCAATTGTCTTGCTGGTTGAAGACTATTGCTTGATGGTCCCAGCAAAAGTTGTAAAATAGAAAACTGTTGACTGACAGTACATAAGCCAATCAGAATGGCTTATTTTGAATGACAATTGCATCAACCAATCAGATGATCTCAATTCTAAACTAATTTGCATAATGGCTTTATTTGCTCTCCATAACTTACTGAGGTCCTTCCTGACCCTAGTTTAATTGAACACCTGCAGAACAAGCCACAGAGAGTTGATAACAAGAGCATTCTTGACCAATTGTCTTGCTGGTTGAAGACTGTTGCATGATGGTCCCAGCAAAAGTTGTAAAATAGAAAACTGTTGACTGACAGTACATAAACCAAGCAGAATGGCTTATTTTGAATGACAATTGTATCAACCAATCAGATGGTCTCAATTCTAAACTAATTTGCATAAGGGCTTTTTTTTACTCTCCATAACTTACTGAGGTCCTTCCTGACCCTAGTTTAATTGAACACCTGTAGAACCAGTCACAGATAGTTGATAACAAGAGCATTCTTGACCAATTGTCTTGCTGGTTGAAGACTATTGCATGGTGGTCCCAGCAAAAGTTGTAAAATAGAAAACTGTTGACTGACAGTACATAAACCAATCAGAATGGCTTATTTTGAATGACAGTTGCATTACCCAATCAGATGGTCTCAATTCTGAACTAATTTGCATAAGTACTTAATTTGCTCTTCATAACTTACTGAGGTCCTTCCTAACCCTAGTTTTATTGAACACCTGTAGAACCAGCCACAGATAGTTGATAACAAGAGCATTCTTGACCAATTGTCTTGCTGGTTGAAGACTATTGCATGATGGTCCCAGCAAAAGTTGTAAAATAGAAAACTGTTGACTGACAGTACATAAACCAATCAGAGTGGCTTATTTTGAATGACAATCGCATCAACCAATCAGATGATCTCAATTCTAAACTAATTTGCATAATGGCTTTATTTGCTCTTCATAATTACTGAGGTCCTTCCTAACACTAGTTTAATTGAACACCTGCAGAACCAGCCACAGATAGTTGATAACAAGAGCATTCTTGACCAATTGTCTTGCTGGTTGAAGACTTTTGCATGATGGTCCCAGCAAAAGTTGTAAAATAGAAAACTGTTGATTGACATTACGTAAACCAATCAGAATGGCTTATTTTGAATGACAAATGTATCAACCAATCAGATGGTCTCAATTCTAAACTAATTTGCATAAGGGCTTTATTTACTCTCCATAACTTACTGAGGTCCTTCCTAACCCTAGTTTAATTGAACACCTGTAGAACCAGCCTCAGATAGTTGATAACAAGAGCATTCTTGACCAATTGTCTTGCTGGTTGAAGACAATTGCTTGATGGTCCCAGCAAAAGTTGTAAAATAGAAAACTGTTGACTGACAGTACATAAGCCAATCAGAATGGCTTATTTTGAATGACAATTGCATCAACCAATCAGATGATCTCAATTCTAAACTAATTTGCATAATGGCTTTATTTGCTCTCCATAACTTACTGAGGTCCTTCCTGACCCTAGTTTAATTGAACACCTGCAGAACAAGCCACAGAGAGTTGATAACAAGAGCATTCTTGACCAATTGTCTTGCTGGTTGAAGACTGTTGCATGATGGACCCAGCAAAAGTTGTAAAATAGAAAACTGTTGACTGACAGTACATAAACCAATCAGAATGGCTTATTTTGAATGACAATTGCATCAACCAATCAGATGATCTCAATGCTAAACTAATTTGCATAATGGCTTTATTTGCTCTCCATAACTTACTGAGGTCCTTCCTAACCCTAGTTTAATTGAACACCTGCAGAACCAGCCACAGATTGTTGATAACAAGAGCATTCTTGACCAATTGTCTTGCTGGTTGAAGACTATTGCATGATGGTCCCAGCAAAAGTTGTAAAATAGAAAACTGTTGACTGACAGTACATAAACCAATCAGAATGGCTTATTTTGAATGACAGTTGCATCACCCAATCAGATGGTCTCAATTCTGAACTAATTTGCATAAGTACTTAATTTGCTCTTCATAACTTACTGAGGTCCTTCCTCATCCAAGTCTAATTGAACACCTGCAGAACCAGCCACAGATAGTTGATAACAAGAGCATTCTTGACCAATTGTCTTGCTGGTTGAAGACTATTGCATGATGGTCCCAGCAAAAGTTGTAAAATAGAAAACTGTTGACTGACAGTACATAAACCAATCAGAATGGCTTATTTTGAATGACAGTTGCATCACCCAATCAGATGGTCTCAATTCTGAACTAATTTGCATAAGTACTTAATTTGCTCTTCATAACTTACTGAGGTCCTTCCTCATCCAAGTCTAATTGAACACCTGCAGAACCAGCCACAGATAGTTGATAACAAGAGCATTCTTGACCAATTGTCTTGCTGGTTGAAGACTATTGCATGATGGTCCCAGCAAAAGTTGTAAAATAGAAAACTGTTGACTGACATTACATAAACCAATCAGAATGGCTTATTTTGAATGACAATTGTATCAACCAATCAGATTGTCTCAATTCTAAACTAATTTGCATAAGGGCTTTATTTACTCTCCATAACTTACTGAGGTCCTTCCTAACCCTAGTTTAATTAAACACCTGCAGAACCAGCCACAGATAGTTGATAAAAAAAACATTCTTGACCAATTGTCTTTCTGGTTGAAGACTATTGCATGATGGTCCCAGCAAAAGTTGTAAAATAGAAAACTGTTGACTGACATTACATAAACCAATCAGAGTGGCTTATTTTGAATAACAATTGCATTAACCAATCAGATGATCTCAATTCTAAACTAATTTGCATAATGGATTTATTTGCTCTCCATAACTTACTGAGGTCCATCCTAACCCTATTTTAATTGAACACCTGCAGAACCAGCCACAGATAGTTGATAAAAAGAGCATTCTTGACCAATTGTCTTGCTGGTTGAAGACTATTGCATGATGGTCCCAGCAAAAGTTGTAAAATAGAAAACTGTTGACTGACATTATATAAACCAATCAGAATGGATTATTTTGAATAACAATTGTATCAACCAATCAGATGGTCTCAATTCTAAACTAATTTGCATAAGGGCTTTATTTACTCTCCATAACTTACTGAGGTCCTTCCTAACCCTAGTTTAATTGAACACCTGCAGAACCAGCCACAGATAGTTGATAAAAAGAGCATTCTTGACCAATTGTCTTGCTGGTTGAAGACTATTGCATGATGGTCCCAGCAAAAGTTGTAAAATAGAAAACTGTTGACTGACATTACATAAACCAATCAGAATGGCTTATTTTGAATGACAATTGTATCAACCAATCAGATGGCCTCAATTCTAAACTAATTTGCATAAGGGCTTTTTTTACTCTCCATAACTTACTGAGGTCCTTCCTGCCCCTAGTTTAATTGAACACCTGCAGAACAAGCTACAGATAGTTGATAATAAGAGCATTCTTGACCAAATGTCTTGCTGGTTGAAGACTATTGCATGATGGTCCCAGCAAAAGTTGTAAAATAGAAAACTGTTGACTGACAGTACATAAACCAATCAGAGTGGCTTATTTAGAATGACAATTGCATCAACCAATCAGATGATCTCAATTCTAAACTAATTTGCATAAGCGCTTTATTTGCTCTCCATAACTTACTGAGGTCTTTCCTAACCCTAGTTTAATTGAACACCTGCAGAACCAGCCACAGATAGTTGATAACAAGAGCATTCTTGACCAATTGTCTTGCTGGTTGAAGACTATTGCATGATGGTCCCAGCAAAAGTTGTAAAATAGAAAACTGTTGACTGACAGTACATAAACCAATCAGAATGGCTTATTTTGAATGACAATTGTATCAACCAATCAGATGGTCTCAATTCTAAACTAATTTGCATAAGGGCTTTATTTACTCTCCATAACTTACTGAGGTCCTTCCTAACCCTAGTTTAATTGAACACCTTCAGAACCAGCCACAGATAGTTGATAAAAAGAGCATTCTTGAACAATTGTCTTGCTGGTTGAAGACTATTGGATGATGGTCCGAGCAAAAGTTGTGAAATAGAAAACTGTTGACTGACATTATATAAACCAATCAGAATGGGGGGGGCGTGGCCTGACTGAGGATAGAGAAGGACGTGCATTCCCTGAGCTCCTGCCTCGAGGCTCTAAAACCCACGCTAAATCAGAGCCCACAGCGCCCATCCATCCCCCTAGAGTCCTCCATCAGCTCGGGGACTACCAGAGAGAGGTGAGGGAACGGCTGCGGAGTCGGGGGACCTCGTTTCGAGGTCCCTGCGGATTGTGGCCTAGTACCCCCTAGGAGCCGGGGCCTCGATTTATTCAGCCGCTCGTCGGGAGGACGAACGCGACGTAGGAACCCCCCACAACGCCAGACCTACCAGCGGCAGCCCACGGAGGGACCCCCTCAGCCCAGCACAGGCAGCCCACGAAGCGGCACCTCCGCCGCCGAGGTAAGGGGAACCGCCGAAAGTAACGAGGCCGTTGCTGCGGCCGCCATATTGGAGGTGGCGCGGGCGGCGAGACCTATCTAACGGCCGTCGCAAAGTACGGTGGACCCGCTGACCCCCTCCAACGAGGCTCCCCCAGCTCCCCCTGCATAGCTGCACTCATACGCAGGGCAGCAGCCCCGCTGGAAGGGCAGGGAAGATCACAGAGCCCGACTCGCGGCCGCCATATTGGAGGTGGCGCGGGCGGTAAAGCATAGCCAACAGCCTTAACAGTGTACGGCGGACCTGCTGACCCCCACTAGCAAGGCTCCCCATGCGCCCCTTGTATAGCTGCACTCACTCACAGGGCAGCATTCCAGCTGGGAGGACCACAAACAACTCACAAAGGACAGCGACGGTGGGGAGCAGTAGCTCTGCTGTCCCCCACCCCTCCCCCCCCCCCCACACACACACAGAGTGTGTAACTACAAGGTCTATTACTGCCCCTTCATTCCAAGCCTTTAAGCCCAAGTCACAGACACCATACGGGTTGGGGTGTGCGGGACTGAGTGGAGCTCCACAGCACAGGACAGCACCAACCACGAGCAGTAGCCCCTCTGCCCCCTACCTATCGGGCACGTATAGAGAGCATTGACCCCCCTCACCAACCCTTCAGAAAGGGCCCCAGACCCCTCCCAGCACCAGACCCGACTGGGAGCAATTAAAAATCTCATCCTGTGTTTATACACAAAAGCAAAGTGAATCTTCCCCGCACCAGTACATCTGGGGCTATATAACCAAAACTGCCTGGCGCCACAAGGGTATCAATACAAAGATAAAAAGTGGCTACACGAGAACTGTTGTGGGGAAACAATCAAGTGAAAAGCCGAAAAGTTCTTTCCTCCTCCTGACGATCAATTTCGCTACTACACTCAGACTGCAGGGATCTATTATGATATCCTGAGTGTGCTCAAGGTCCCGCCTGGGCCAAACCTGTCCCCCAGCATCGACTCTTTCAACGTCCCGATTCTGCTCCCCAAACCGGGCGACCCCAATATAGCATTTAGGTCACTGCCTTCCTACTCTCCTAATTCTGACTCAAAATGTCGCACAAAAACAAAAAAGCTCCACAAGCAGCCGGTAACTTCTTTGGCGCCAAATCTAAGAATACACCTAGCCCCTCACAGCTAGCAGATTCCCCTACGCGTCAAGAGCTAACGGACTCTGCTAATGACCCCCACATCCAAGCGGTAATGACAGGGCTCCTCGAGGGTGTGCAAAATGCGTTCAAGCACGAACTGGCCAATGCAGTTGCAGAATTCCGCACTGACTTAACAGCCCTTGGCAGCAGAACAGACGCATTAGAGTCCAAAACAGACGACATCTGCCGATCCCAACTACGCATGGATAAAGAACTTCTTAGACTCCATGAAGAATTGGAAACCCTCAAGGAGCGCCAGGAAGACCAAGAAAACCGGTCCCGCCGCAACAACTTGCGCATCCGCAACATAGCGGAATCCGTTCAAGGATCAACTATGCCGGCCTTCCTCAAAGCCCTGTTCCAGCATATCATCCCAGAGCTTTCAGACGAAGACTGCCTATTGGACAGAGCTCATAGGGCTCTCCGCTCAAAACCCATCCCTCCCCAACCTCCAAGGGACGTCATTATCCGTTTTCATTACTACCAGACGAAGGAGAAAATTCTAACGGCTACCAGGGATACCGAACACATACAATTTCAAGAGATGCAGCTACAAATCTATCAGGACCTGGCTCCCTCAACTATCCAGAAAAGGCGTGATCTCCAGCCAATAACCAGAATTCTTCGCCAACACAACATCCGCTATAGATGGGGCTTCCCTTTCATGCTCCACGTCTCAGCTAACAACACATTACACAACATCAAGACCTTGGCCCATGGACAAGAACTGCTAACCAAGTTGGATCTCCTTCCGTCACCCCTGGTGGAAGCAGACTCACCTCCAAGATCTCGCCGTCAGACCCCCCCTCGACCCGAATGGACGAGGGTATCCCGCCTTCGAGTTGAAAACAAAGAACCTAACTGAACCGATCTGTCTTACTTGTTGGCGTCACTTAGGCTCTCACTGAACGGACTCGTTATGGGTGAGATCTTTCCATGTTGTAGAGTGCATTTTGTTTGTTACCTTAAGCCCCCCTCCAGGGCAGAGTTTGTTATAGTTATAGTGTTATTTGCGGATTGTTTGAAGGTCATTATAGCGACCACGAACTACCCCTAAGGGGACGATGCTGGCCTAGGCGGACCTGAACTCAGATCCACCTCGCCGTCTCACCACCCCCCCAAAAACTCCCTCTATGCATAAGTTCATAATGTATGTTGATTTAGTGTGTTTCGTAGCGGTCCCACTTGGGGACCCTCTTTACCAGGGATTCCGCCCTCACGGGCCTTTCTTTACTCTTTCTACTTTAATTAGTCCCCAATCTGTGGGGCTTCTTTTACCCTCCCCCCCCCCCTCCCCCACCCCCCTGGCCCCCTTCCCTCCTTCTCCCCACCCTTGGGATGGCCTCCATTCCTCTCCCGGAGCTTCTCTATAGCGCCGAACATATACACCCAACCATGGCCCTAAAAATCATTTCAATAAACGTTAACGGTCTAAACTCCCCTAAGAAACGTACCATTCTGCTAGAAGCTTGTAGAAGGAAAGGGGCATCCATTGTGTTCTTGCAGGAAACACACTTTACAGGCAACCACCCTCAACTGAAGGGTCGTTCGTTTCCTAATAACTTTTTCGCATCAGCAGACTGTAAAAAGCGTGGTGTGGCCATCTTAGTCCGCAGCGATGTCCCTTTCACTCCTACCAAGACAATTGCAGACCCCGATGGCAGATTTCTCATAGTGACAGGAAAGATTAGAACCATGACCGTGACCCTAGTCTCCCTGTACGCACCCAACCAGGATCAATCGCAATTTTTTGACACCTTTTTTAAGAGACTTGACAAAGTTGCACAGGGTCACACAATCATAGGCGGTGATTTCAATACTGTTATAGACCCTATGTTAGACAAATCTCCCTCTGCTCCCCACCCGCGCACAACAGATACCCCCAGAGCCACACGCACCCTCGTAGCCGCCATGAGACACTACGGTCTATGTGATTCTTGGCGCCTGAAACACCCACACTCGAGAGATTATACTCATTTTTCGGCCCCCCACCAGCAATACTCAAGGATCGACATGTTACTTATATCTTCCTCCCTTATTCCACATGTTAGGGGAACGGACATGGTACCATTCTCCTGGACGGACCATGCCGGTACCGTCATAGATCTCGACCTTTACGACCGGCCACCGGGAGCCAGAAGATGGAGGTTAGACAATTCCATCTTGGAACACCCCTCATCACTGAAGGAGGTCAAAACTGCCATCAATAACTATTTTAAAGAAAATCCCACGTCAGACACATCCCCCGGCATTGTTTGGGAGGCTCATAAAGCCACAATCAGAGGTGTGTTAATATCTAAGGTTGCCTCTGTACGGAAAAAATGGACCTCCCAGATACATGCTTTAGAATCACAGCTGGCCACCCTACTGGAGCAGCACAAAAGTTCACCTACCTCCAGCCTGCTATCCCAAATAGAAACGATTAGAGGCCAGCTGAACACACTTTTATCTCACCGGGCGGCAAAAATTCTTCTTAAACTAGGGCAACGCTTCTATGACAAAGCAGACAAAGCTGATACTCTACTAGCCAATAAACTGAGACGGCAACAAGCTTCTAGGCTAGTTGAAAAAGTACAATCCCCAACATTAGGATCCTGCACTTACGAACCGACAGAAATAGCTAGAGAATTCCAACTTTTCTTTAACGCCCTATATAACTTAAAAAGCCCCCCCCTCACACCCACCCTAGTTAACGAAGAGACAATCTCCTACCTTGCAGACACCCCCCTTCCGCTCCTTCCCGAAGCTCATCTAGACACTTTAAGTGGGAAGATTACAGAGGAAGAAGTGGTAGCGGCAATCAGATCTATGCGCTCATCAGCAGCGCCCGGCCCAGACGGGTTTTCGGCCGTTTACTATAAACGGTTTGCAAAAGAACTATCCCCCCATTTAGTGGCCCTGTTCAACAATATACTGGAGGGTGCCTCATTTCCCCCGGAGACAGCCCTGGCGGATATAGTGGTGATTCCTAAAGCGGGCAGAGACCCAACAATCTGTGCAAACTACAGGCCGATTTCACTATTGAATATCGACCTGAAGATTTATGCAAAAATTCTAGCCAGACGTCTGGCTCCCCTACTCCAATTCCTTGTCCACCCGGACCAGGTGGGTTTTATCCCGGGGCGCCAGGCGTCGGACAACACAAGGCGAGCGATTGACCTTATTCATATAATCCAAAAGCAGAAAAACCCGGCCTTGCTCCTAGCATTAGACGCGGAGAAGGCATTCGATCGTATATCGTGGTCCTTCGCTTTTGCCGTGTTGGAAAAGATGGGCATCTCAGGGCCCTTCTTGGAGGGGGTCAAAGCTCTATATCGTACACCTTCCGCCAGGGTAGTTGTAAACGGGGCAAGGTCAGACCCCTTCAGTATAACCAACGGCACCCGTCAAGGCTGCCCCCTTTCCCCTTTAATTTTTGCCCTGGTCATGGAGCCCCTGGCGGCGAGGATACGCAATAACACGTCTATCCATGGCGTCAAAGTAGGCTCCTCGGAGCACAAAATAGCATTATACGCAGACGACGTGCTCCTGACCCTCACCGATCCAATGAGCTCTATCCCCCATTTATTATCAGAGATTCAACAATACTCCCGCCTTTCTGACTATAAAATAAATGTTGATAAAACCGAAGTTCTTGACTTTCATGTGCCTGGACCCCTAAAAACAGAATTGTTAAAAATGCTACCCTGTAACTGGAATAGAAAAAAAGTGAAATATCTAGGTATCTATCTAACACATCATTACCACCAGCTTTTTCAAGCTAACTTCCCGAGATTACTAGACATGATCAAGTCGGACCTTTCCACCTGGTCCTCCCACTTAATCTCCTGGATAGGCAGAATACAGTCTATAAAAATGAATATCCTCCCACGCCTGTTGTATCTCTTTCAGACCCTACCCATATATGTCCCGACTTATGTTTTTAAATTCTTGCAACACCAATCATCACAATTCATATGGGACAAAAAACGCCCCCGTATTAGATTAAAACTACTACAGAGGCCCTCCTGCCAAGGTGGCCTGGGGATCCCAGATTTCAAGAGATATTACTACGCCTCACAGCTGTCCCAGACCGTACAGTGGTGTAACCCCTGGGGTGCGAACAAAGTATGGGTAAAAATAGAAGCAGGGGACTTGGGTCTGAACACTTTGTCCTCCCTGCCGTGGTTACCCAGAACTAAACGTCCACACTCAACAGTGTCGCACCCGGTGGTGTCACGTGCTCTAGCGATCTGGGATAGATTGAATAAAACTTATAACTTGGCCCCACCACCCTCCCCACTGATACCTTTATTCCATAACCCCGCTTTCCCTCCCGGCTTGGGATGCTCCTCCCTGTCCAGCTGGCTTAAGGAGGGCATTTATTATCTAAACGACATATCGGACAAAGCATCCTTCCCCCAGTTTTCCGAAGTCAGAGAAGGCACCTCAATTCCAAACATAGATTTTTTCCGTTTTCTCCAGATTCGCCACTTTCACGCCAAAGTAGTTTCTACATTAATTGCTAGGCCTCTATCCTCCGTTGAATACACTTGTTGGAAGCGCGATTCATCTAAAGGGTTAATCTCGGCACTGTACTCCTTGCTAGATCCCTTTACAACCTCGTCCCGGGATCCTCATGAAAAGGCTTGGGAAAGAGACCTGGGTCTCACCCTAGACGAGGAAGACTGGGAGGAAATACGCGATAATGCAGCGTCCAGTTCCATCTGCGTAAAAATCAAAGAAAATACATATAAACTGCTATATCGCTGGTACTACGTCCCCTCTAGGCTGCATAAGATATATCCTGAGGTCTCGGACAGATGTTGGAGAGGTTGCCCTGCTGAAGGTGACTTCCTCCACATTTGGTGGACTTGCCCCCAAATCACGGGCATTTGGAGAGAAGTAATCGACTTAATCTCAACTCTTCTGGGAGTTACAGTGCCGAGGGACCCCAGATACTTCCTCCTCCCACTGAAGCCCCCCGAGCTTTCCCAACATCAGCACAAACTACTAAGACATATATCATCGGCAATGACATGTCAAATTGCGGCTGATTGGAAAAAAACCACTCCAGCCCCAATACAGGCAATCCTCACACGGGTGTGGTATGTATATAAGATGGAATACATCACTGCAACCTTACGCCACTCATTGAAATCCTTTCAAAAGGTTTGGGACCCGTGGCTTTCACATTTAGACGTGCCACCCCCGTTTGAACCAGGTTAATGGAGGCCATTCCCCCCCCCCCCCCCTCGCCACCCAGCCCCCCCCCCTCACTCGTTCTTCTCTTGTTCTTCCCTCCCCAATTCTTTCCCCTCTTTCTATTTCTCAACTTTCTTCTTATACTATGCTAAAAACAGAAAATTTGGCAAATTGTGATACCCGCTGTATTGATATTATGTGAAAACAGCTGGTCTGTAAAGCTTGTTTATCCGTGTATTTGCACAATAAAATTGTTTCAAAAAAAAAAAAAAACCAATCAGAATGGCTTATTTTGAATGACAATTGTATAAACCAATCAGATGGTCTCAATTCTAAACTAATTTGCATAAGGGCTTTATTTACTCGCCATAACTTACTGAGGTCTTTCCTAACCCTAGTTTAATTGAACACCTGCAGAACCAGCCACAGATAGTTAATAACAAGAGCATACTTGACCAATTGTCTTGTTGGTTGAAGACTATTGCATGATGGTCCCAGCAAAAGTTGTAAAATAGAAAACTGTTCAATGACATTACATAAATTAATCAGAATGGCTTATTTTGAATGACAATTGTATCAACCAATCAGATGGCCTCAATTCTAAACTAATTTGCATAAGGGCTTTTTTTACTCTCCATAACTTACTGAGGTCCTTCCTGCCCCTAGTTTAATTGAACACCTGCAGAACAAGCCACAGATAGTTGATAACAAGAGCATTCTTGACCAATTGTCTTGCTGGTTGAAGACTATTGCATGATGGTCCCAGCAAAAGTTGTAAAATAGAAAACTGTTGACTGACAGTACATAAACCAATCAGAATGGCTTATTTCGAATGACAATTGTATCAACCAATCAGATGGTCTCAATTCTAAACTAATTTGCATAAGGGCTTTATTTACTCTCCATAACTTACTGAGGTCCTTCCTAACCCTAGTTTAATTGAACACCTTCAGAACCAGCCACAGACAGTGGATAACAAGAGCATTCTTGACCAATTGTCTTGCTGGTTGAAGACTATTGCATGATGGTCCCAGCAAAAGTTGTAAAATAGAAAACTGTTGACTGACAGTACATAAACCAATCAAAATGGCTTATTTTGAATGACAATTGCATCAACCAATCAGATGGCCTCAATTCTAAACTAATTTGCATAAGGGCTTTTTTTACTCTCCATAACTTACTGAGGTCCATCCTAACCCTAGTTTAATTGAACACCTGCAGAACAAGCCACAGATAGTTGATAACAAGAGCATTCTTGACCAATTGTCTTGCTGGTTGAAGACTATTGCATGATGGTCCCAGCAAAAGTTGTAAAATAGAAAACTGTTCACTGACAGTACATAAACCAATCAGAGTGGCTTATTTTGAATGACAATTGCATCAACCAATCAGATGATCTCAATTCTAAACTAATTTGCATAAGCGCTTTATTTGCTCTCCATAACTTACTGAGGTCCTTCCTAACCCTAGTTTAATTGAACACCTGCAGAACCAGCCACAGATAGTTGATAACAAGAGCATTCTTGACCAATTGTCTTGCTGGTTGAAGACTATTGCATGATGGTCCCAGCAAAAGTTGTAAAATAGAAAACTGTTGACTGACAGTACATAAACCAATCAGAATGGCTTATTTTGAATGACAATTGCATCAACCAATCAGATGGTCTCAATTCTAAACTAATTTGCATAAGGGCTTTATTTACTCTCCATAACTTACTGAGGTCCTTCCTAAACCCTAGTTTAATTGAACACCTTCAGAACCAGCAAAAGTTGTAAAATAGAAAACTGTTGACTGACATTACATAAACCAATCAGAATGGCTTATTTTGAATGACAATTGTATCAACCAATCAGATGGCCTCAATCCTAAACTAATTTGCATAAGGGATTTTTTTACTCTCCATAACTTACTGAGGTCCTTCCTGCCCCTAGTTTAATTGAACACCTGCAGAACAAGCCACAGATAGTTGATAACAAGAGCATTCTTGACCAATTGTCTTGCTGGTTGAAGACTATTGCATGATGGTCCCAGCAACAGTTGTAAAACAGAAAACAGTTGACTGACAGTACATAAACCAATCAGAGTGGCTTATTTTGAATGACAATTGCATCAACCAATCAGATGATCTCAATTATAAACTAATTTGCATAAGCGCTTTATTTGCTCTCCATAACTTACTGAGGTCCTTCCTAACCCTAGTTTAATTGAACACCTGCAGAACCAGCCACAGATAGTTGATAACAAGAGCATTCTTGACCAATTGTCTTGCTGGTTGAAGACTATTGCATGATGGTCCCAGCAAAAGTTGTAAAATAGAAAACTGTTGACTGACAGTACATAAACCAATCAGAATGGCTTATTTTGAATGACAATTGCATCAACCAATCAGATGATCTCAATTCTAAACTAATTTGCATAAGCGCTTTATTTGCTCTCCATAACTTACTGAGGTCCTTCCTAACCCTAGTTTAATTGAACACCTGCAGAACCAGCCACAGATAGTTGATAACAAGAGCATTCTTGACCAATTGTCTTGCTGGTTGAAGACTATTGCATGATGGTCCCAGCAAAAGTTGTAAAATAGAAAACTGTTGACTGACAGTACATAAACCAATCAGAATGGCTTATTTTGAATGACAATTGCATCAACCAATCAGATGGCCTCAATTCTAAACTAATTTGCATAAGGGCTTTTTTTACTCTCCATAACTTACTGAGGTCCTTCCTAACCCTAGTTTAATTGAACACCTGCAGAACCAGCCACAGATAGTTGATAACAAGAGCATTCTTGACCAATTGTCTTGCTGGTTGAAGACTATTGCATGATGGTCCCAGCAAAAGTTGTAAAATAGAAAACTGTTGACTGACAGTACATAAACCAATCAGAATGGCTTATTTTGAATGACGATTGCATCAACCAATCAGATGGTCTCAATTCTAAACTAATTTGCATAAGGGCTTTATTTACGCTCCATAACTTACTGAGGTCCTTCCTAACCCTAGTTTAATTGAACACCTTCAGAACCAGCCACAGATAGTGGATAACAAGAGCATTCTTGACCAATTGTCTTGCTGGTTGAAGACTATTGCATGATGGTCCCAGCAAAAGTTGTAAAATAGAAAACTGTTGACTGACAGTACATAAACCAATCAGAATGGCTTATTTTGAATGACAATTGCATCAACCAATCAGGTGATCTCAATTCTAAACTAATTTGCATAATGGCTTTATTTGCTCTCCATAACTTACTGAGGTCCAACCTAACCCTAGTTTAATTGAACACCTGCAGAACCAGCCACAGATAGTTGATAAAAAGAGCATTCTTGAACAATTGTCTTGCTGGTTGAAGACTATTGGATGATGGTCCGAGCAAAAGTTGTGAAATAGAAAACTGTTGACTGACATTACATAAACCAATCAGAATGGCTTATTTTGAATGACAATTGTATCAACCAATCAGATTGTCTCAATTCTAAACTAATTTGCATAAGGGCTTTATTTACTCTCCATAACTTACTGAGGTCCTTCCTAACCCTAGTTTAATTAAACACCTGCAGAACCAGCCACAGATAGTTGATAAAAAAAACATTCTTGACCAATTGTCTTTCTGGTTGAAGACTATTGCATGATGGTCCCAGCAAAAGTTGTAAAATAGAAAACTGTTGACTGACATTACATAAACCAATCAGAGTGGCTTATTTTGAATAACAATTGCATCAACCAATCAGATGATCTCAATTCTAAACTAATTTGCATAATGGATTTATTTGCTCTCCATAACTTACTGAGGTCCATCCTAACCCTATTTTAATTGAACACCTGCAGAACCAGCCACAGATAGTTGATAAAAAGAGCATTCTTGACCAATTGTCTTGCTGGTTGAAGACTATTGCATGATGGTCCCAGCAAAAGTTGTAAAATAGAAAACTGTTGACTGACATTATATAAACCAATCAGAATGGCTTATTTTGAATAACAATTGTATCAACCAATCAGATGGTCTCAATTCTAAACTAATTTGCATAAGGGCTTTATTTACTCTCCATAACTTACTGAGGTCCTTCCTAACCCTAGTTTAATTGAACACCTGCAGAACCAGCCACAGATAGTTGATAAAAAGAGCATTCTTGACCAATTGTCTTGCTGGTTGAAGACTATTGCATGATGGTCCCAGCAAAAGTTGTAAAATAGAAAACTGTTGACTGACATTACATAAACCAATCAGAATGGCTTATTTTGAATGACAATTGTATCAACCAATCAGATGGCCTCAATTCTAAACTAATTTGCATAAGGGCTTTTTTTACTCTCCATAACTTACTGAGGTCCTTCCTGCCCCTAGTTTAATTGAACACCTGCAGAACAAGCTACAGATAGTTGATAATAAGAGCATTCTTGACCAAATGTCTTGCTGGTTGAAGACTATTGCATGATGGTCCCAGCAAAAGTTGTAAAATAGAAAACTGTTGACTGACAGTACATAAACCAATCAGAGTGGCTTATTTTGAATGACAATTGCATAAACCAATCAGATGATCTCAATTCTAAACTAATTTGCATAAGCGCTTTATTTGCTCTCCATAACTTACTGAGGTCTTTCCTAACCCTAGTTTAATTGAACACCTGCAGAACCAGCCACAGATAGTTGATAACAAGAGCATTCTTGACCAATTGTCTTGCTGGTTGAAGACTATTGCATGATGGTCCCAGCAAAAGTTGTAAAATAGAAAACTGTTGACTGACAGTACATAAACCAATCAGAATGGCTTATTTTGAATGACAATTGCATCAACCAATCAGATGGTCTCAATTCTAAACTAATTTGCATAATGGCTTTATTTGCTCTCCATAACTTACTGAGGTCCATCCTAACCCTAGTTTAATTGAACACCTGCAGAACCAGCCACAGATAGTTGATAAAAAGAGCATTCTTGAACAATTGTCTTGCTGGTTGAAGACTATTGGATGATGGTCCGAGCAAAAGTTGTGAAATAGAAAACTGTTGACTGACATTATATAAACCAATCAGAATGGCTTATTTTGAATGACAATTGTATAAACCAATCAGATGGTCTCAATTCTAAACTAATTTGCATAAGGGCTTTATTTACTCGCCATAACTTACTGAGGTCTTTCCTAACCCTAGTTTAATTGAACACCTGCAGAACCAGCCACAGATAGTTAATAACAAGAGCATACTTGACCAATTGTCTTGTTGGTTGAAGACTATTGCATGATGGTCCCAGCAAAAGTTGTAAAATAGAAAACTGTTCACTGACATTACATAAATTAATCAGAATGGCTTATTTTGAATGACAATTGTATCAACCAATCAGATGGCCTCAATTCTAAACTAATTTGCATAAGGGCTTTTTTTACTCTCCATAACTTACTGAGGTCCTTCCTAACCCTAGTTTAATTGAACACCTGCAGAACCAGCCACAGATAGTTGATAACAAGAGCATTCTTGACCAATTGTCTTGCTGGTTGAAGACTATTGCATGATGGTCCCAGCAAAAGTTGTAAAATAGAAAACTGTTGACTGACAGTACATAAACCAATCAGAATGGCTTATTTTGAATGACAATTGCATCAACCAATCAGATGGTCTCAATTCTAAACTAATTTGCATAATGGCTTTATTTGCTCTCCATAACTTACTGAGGTCCATCCTAACCCTAGTTTAATTGAACACCTGCAGAACCAGCCACAGATAGTTGATAAAAAGAGCATTCTTGAACAATTGTCTTGCTGGTTGAAGACTATTGGATGATGGTCCGAGCAAAAGTTGTGAAATAGAAAACTGTTGACTGACATTATATAAACCAATCAGAATGGCTTATTTTGAATGACAATTGTATAAACCAATCAGATGGTCTCAATTCTAAACTAATTTGCATAAGGGCTTTATTTACTCGCCATAACTTACTGAGGTCTTTCCTAACCCTAGTTTAATTGAACACCTGCAGAACCAGCCACAGATAGTTAATAACAAGAGCATACTTGACCAATTGTCTTGTTGGTTGAAGACTATTGCATGATGGTCCCAGCAAAAGTTGTAAAATAGAAAACTGTTCACTGACATTACATAAATTAATCAGAATGGCTTATTTTGAATGACAATTGTATCAACCAATCAGATGGCCTCAATTCTAAACTAATTTGCATAAGGGCTTTTTTTACTCTCCATAACTTACTGAGGTCCTTCCTGCCCCTAGTTTAATTGAACACCTGCAGAACAAGCCACAGATAGTTGATAACAAGAGCATTCTTGACCAATTGTCTTGCTGGTTGAAGACTATTGCATGATGGTCCCAGCAAAAGTTGTAAAATAGAAAACTGTTGACTGACAGTACATAAACCAATCAGAATGGCTTATTTCGAATGACAATTGTATCAACCAATCAGATGGTCTCAATTCTAAACTAATTTGCATAAGGGCTTTATTTACTCTCCATAACTTACTGCGGTCCTTCCTAACCCTAGTTTAATTGAACACCTTCAGAACCAGCCACAGACAGTGGATAACAAGAGCATTCTTGACCAATTGTCTTGCTGGTTGAAGACTATTGCATGATGGTCCCAGCAAAAGTTGTAAAATAGAAAACTGTTGACTGACAGTACATAAACCAATCAAAATGGCTTATTTTGAATGACAATTGCATCAACCAATCAGATGGCCTCAATTCTAAACTAATTTGCATAAGGGCTTTTTTTACTCTCCATAACTTACTGAGGTCCATCCTAACCCTAGTTTAATTGAACACCTGCAGAACAAGCCACAGATAGTTGATAACAAGAGCATTCTTGACCAATTGTCTTGCTGGTTGAAGACTATTGCATGATGGTCCCAGCAAAAGTTGTAAAATAGAAAACTGTTGACTGACAGTACATAAACCAATCAGAGTGGCTTATTTTGAATGACAATTGCATCAACCAATCAGATGATCTCAATTCTAAACTAATTTGCATAAGCGCTTTATTTGCTCTCCATAACTTACTGAGGTCCTTCCTAACCCTAGTTTAATTGAACACCTGCAGAACCAGCCACAGATAGTTGATAACAAGAGCATTCTTGACCAATTGTCTTGCTGGTTGAAGACTATTGCATGATGGTCCCAGCAAAAGTTGTAAAATAGAAAACTGTTGACTGACAGTACATAAACCAATCAGAATGGCTTATTTTGAATGACAATTGCATCAACCAATCAGATGGTCTCAATTCTAAACTAATTTGCATAAGGGCTTTATTTACTCTCCATAACTTACTGAGGTCCTTCCTAAACCCTAGTTTAATTGAACACCTTCAGAACCAGCAAAAGTTGTAAAATAGAAAACTGTTGACTGACATTACATAAACCAATCAGAATGGCTTATTTTGAATGACAATTGTATCAACCAATCAGATGGCCTCAATCCTAAACTAATTTGCATAAGGGATTTTTTTACTCTCCATAACTTACTGAGGTCCTTCCTGCCCCTAGTTTAATTGAACACCTGCAGAACAAGCCACAGATAGTTGATAACAAGAGCATTCTTGACCAATTGTCTTGCTGGTTGAAGACTATTGCATGATGGTCCCAGCAACAGTTGTAAAACAGAAAACTGTTGACTGACATTACATAAATAATCAGAATGGCTTATTTTGAATGACAATTGCATCAACCAATCAGATGATCTCAATTCTAAACTAATTTGCATAAGGGCTTTATTTACTCTCCATAACTTACTGAGGTCCTTCCTAACCCTAGTTTAATTGAACACCTGCAGAACCAGCCACAGATAGTTGATAACAAGAGCATTGTTGACCAATTGTCTTGCTGGTTGAAGACTATTGCATGATGGTCCCAGCAAAAGTTGTAAAATAGAAAACTGTTGACTGACATTACATAAATTAATCAGAATGGCTTATTTTGAATGACAATTGTATCAACCAATCAGATGGTCTCAATTCTAAACTAATTTGCATAAGGGCTTTATTTACTCTCCATAACTTACTGAGGTCCTTCCTAACCCTAGTTTAATTGAACACCTGCAGAACCAGCCACATATAGTTGATAACAAGAGCATTGTTGACCAATTGTCTTGCTGGTTGAAGACTATTGCATGATGGTCCCAGCAAAAGTTGTAAAATAGAAAACTGTTGACTGACATTACATAAACCAATCAGAATGGCTTATTTTGAATGACAATTGTATCAACCAATCAGATGGTCTCAATTCTAAACTAATTTGCATAAGGGCTTTATTTACTCTCTATAACTTACTGAGGTCCTTCCTAACCCTAGTTTAATTGAACACCTGCAGAACCAGCCACAGATAGTTGATAAAAAGAGCATTCTTGACTAATTGTCTTGCTGGTTGAAGACTATTGCATGATGGTCCCAGCAAAAGTTGTAAAATAGAAAACTGTTGACTGACATTACATAAACCAATCAGAATGGCTTATTTTGAATGACAATTGTATCAACCAATCAGATGGCCTCAATTCTAAACTAATTGGCATAAGGGCTTTTTTTACTCTCCATAACTTACTCAGGTCCTTCCTGCCCCTAGTTTAATTGAACACCTGCAGAACAAGCCACAGATAGTTGATAACAAGAGCATTCTTGACCAATTGTCTTGATGGTTGAAGACTATTGCATGATGGTCCCAGCAAAAGTTGTAAAATAGAAAACTGTTGACTGACTGTACATAAACCAATCAGAGTGGCTTATTTTGAATGACAATTGCATCAACCAATCAGATGATCTCAATTCTAAACTAATTTGCATAAGCACTTTATTTGCTCTCCATAACTTACTGAGGTCCTTCCTAACCCTAGTTTAATTGAACACCTGCAGAACCAGCCACAGATAGTTGATAACAAGAGCATTCTTGACCAATTGTCTTGCTGGTTGAAGACTATTGCATGATGGTCCCAGCAAAAGTTGTAAAATAGAAAACTGTTGACTGACAGTACATAAACCAATCAGAATGGCTTATTTTGAATGACAATTGCATCAACCAATCAGATGGTCTCAATTCTAAACTAATTTGCATAAGCGCTTTATTTGCTCTCCATAACTTACTGAGGTCCTTCCTAACCCTAGTTTACTTGAACACCTGCAGAACCAGCCACAGATAGTTGATAACAAGAGCATTCTTGACCAATTGTCTTGCTGGTTGAAGACTATTGCATGATGGTCCCAGCAAAAGTTGTAAAATAGAAAACTGTTGACTGACAGTACATAAACCAATCAGAATGGCTTATTTTGAATGACGATTGCATCAACCAATCAGATGGTCTCAATTCTAAACTAATTTGCATAAGGGCTTTATTTACTCTCCATAACTTACTGAGGTCCTTCCTAACCCTAGTTTAATTGAACACCTTCAGAACCAGCCACAGATAGTGGATAACAAGAGCATTCTTGACCAATTGTCTTGCTGGTTGAAGACTATTGCATGATGGTCCCAGCAAAAGTTGTAAAATAGAAAACTGTTGACTGACAGTACATAAACCAATCAGAATGGCTTATTTTGAATGACAATTGCATCAACCAATCAGGTGATCTCAATTCTAAACTAATTTGCATAATGGCTTTATTTGCTCTCCATAACTTACTGAGGTCCAACCTAACCCTAGTTTAATTGAACACCTGCAGAACCAGCCACAGATAGTTGATAAAAAGAGCATTCTTGAACAATTGTCTTGCTGGTTGAAGACTATTGGATGATGGTCCGAGCAAAAGTTGTGAAATAGAAAACTGTTGACTGACATTACATAAACCAATCAGAATGGCTTATTTTGAATGACAATTGTATCAACCAATCAGATTGTCTCAATTCTAAACTAATTTGCATAAGGGCTTTATTTACTCTCCATAACTTACTGAGGTCCTTCCTAACCCTAGTTTAATTAAACACCTGCAGAACCAGCCACAGATAGTTGATAAAAAAAACATTCTTGACCAATTGTCTTTCTGGTTGAAGACTATTGCATGATGGTCCCAGCAAAAGTTGTAAAATAGAAAACTGTTGACTGACATTACATAAACCAATCAGAGTGGCTTATTTTGAATAACAATTGCATCAACCAATCAGATGATCTCAATTCTAAACTAATTTGCATAATGGATTTATTTGCTCTCCATAACTTACTGAGGTCCATCCTAACCCTATTTTAATTGAACACCTGCAGAACCAGCCACAGATAGTTGATAAAAAGAGCATTCTTGACCAATTGTCTTGCTGGTTGAAGACTATTGCATGATGGTCCCAGCAAAAGTTGTAAAATAGAAAACTGTTGACTGACATTATATAAACCAATCAGAATGGCTTATTTTGAATAACAATTGTATCAACCAATCAGATGGTCTCAATTCTAAACTAATTTGCATAAGGGCTTTATTTACTCTCCATAACTTACTGAGGTCCTTCCTAACCCTAGTTTAATTGAACACCTGCAGAACCAGCCACAGATAGTTGATAAAAAGAGCATTCTTGACCAATTGTCTTGCTGGTTGAAGACTATTGCATGATGGTCCCAGCAAAAGTTGTAAAATAGAAAACTGTTGACTGACATTACATAAACCAATCAGAATGGCTTATTTTGAATGACAATTGTATCAACCAATCAGATGGCCTCAATTCTAAACTAATTTGCATAAGGGCTTTTTTTACTCTCCATAACTTACTGAGGTCCTTCCTGCCCCTAGTTTAATTGAACACCTGCAGAACAAGCTACAGATAGTTGATAATAAGAGCATTCTTGACCAAATGTCTTGCTGGTTGAAGACTATTGCATGATGGTCCCAGCAAAAGTTGTAAAATAGAAAACTGTTGACTGACAGTACATAAACCAATCAGAGTGGCTTATTTTGAATGACAATTGCATAAACCAATCAGATGATCTCAATTCTAAACTAATTTGCATAAGCGCTTTATTTGCTCTCCATAACTTACTGAGGTCTTTCCTAACCCTAGTTTAATTGAACACCTGCAGAACCAGCCACAGATAGTTGATAACAAGAGCATTCTTGACCAATTGTCTTGCTGGTTGAAGACTATTGCATGATGGTCCCAGCAAAAGTTGTAAAATAGAAAACTGTTGACTGACAGTACATAAACCAATCAGAATGGCTTATTTTGAATGACAATTGCATCAACCAATCAGATGGTCTCAATTCTAAACTAATTTGCATAATGGCTTTATTTGCTCTCCATAACTTACTGAGGTCCATCCTAACCCTAGTTTAATTGAACACCTGCAGAACCAGCCACAGATAGTTGATAAAAAGAGCATTCTTGAACAATTGTCTTGCTGGTTGAAGACTATTGGATGATGGTCCGAGCAAAAGTTGTGAAATAGAAAACTGTTGACTGACATTATATAAACCAATCAGAATGGCTTATTTTGAATGACAATTGTATAAACCAATCAGATGGTCTCAATTCTAAACTAATTTGCATAAGGGCTTTATTTACTCGCCATAACTTACTGAGGTCTTTCCTAACCCTAGTTTAATTGAACACCTGCAGAACCAGCCACAGATAGTTAATAACAAGAGCATACTTGACCAATTGTCTTGTTGGTTGAAGACTATTGCATGATGGTCCCAGCAAAAGTTGTAAAATAGAAAACTGTTCACTGACATTACATAAATTAATCAGAATGGCTTATTTTGAATGACAATTGTATCAACCAATCAGATGGCCTCAATTCTAAACTAATTTGCATAAGGGCTTTTTTTACTCTCCATAACTTACTGAGGTCCTTCCTAACCCTAGTTTAATTGAACACCTGCAGAACCAGCCACAGATAGTTGATAACAAGAGCATTCTTGACCAATTGTCTTGCTGGTTGAAGACTATTGCATGATGGTCCCAGCAAAAGTTGTAAAATAGAAAACTGTTGACTGACAGTACATAAACCAATCAGAATGGCTTATTTTGAATGACAATTGCATCAACCAATCAGATGGTCTCAATTCTAAACTAATTTGCATAATGGCTTTATTTGCTCTCCATAACTTACTGAGGTCCATCCTAACCCTAGTTTAATTGAACACCTGCAGAACCAGCCACAGATAGTTGATAAAAAGAGCATTCTTGAACAATTGTCTTGCTGGTTGAAGACTATTGGATGATGGTCCGAGCAAAAGTTGTGAAATAGAAAACTGTTGACTGACATTATATAAACCAATCAGAATGGCTTATTTTGAATGACAATTGTATAAACCAATCAGATGGTCTCAATTCTAAACTAATTTGCATAAGGGCTTTATTTACTCGCCATAACTTACTGAGGTCTTTCCTAACCCTAGTTTAATTGAACACCTGCAGAACCAGCCACAGATAGTTAATAACAAGAGCATACTTGACCAATTGTCTTGTTGGTTGAAGACTATTGCATGATGGTCCCAGCAAAAGTTGTAAAATAGAAAACTGTTCACTGACATTACATAAATTAATCAGAATGGCTTATTTTGAATGACAATTGTATCAACCAATCAGATGGCCTCAATTCTAAACTAATTTGCATAAGGGCTTTTTTTACTCTCCATAACTTACTGAGGTCCTTCCTGCCCCTAGTTTAATTGAACACCTGCAGAACAAGCCACAGATAGTTGATAACAAGAGCATTCTTGACCAATTGTCTTGCTGGTTGAAGACTATTGCATGATGGTCCCAGCAAAAGTTGTAAAATAGAAAACTGTTGACTGACAGTACATAAACCAATCAGAATGGCTTATTTCGAATGACAATTGTATCAACCAATCAGATGGTCTCAATTCTAAACTAATTTGCATAAGGGCTTTATTTACTCTCCATAACTTACTGCGGTCCTTCCTAACCCTAGTTTAATTGAACACCTTCAGAACCAGCCACAGACAGTGGATAACAAGAGCATTCTTGACCAATTGTCTTGCTGGTTGAAGACTATTGCATGATGGTCCCAGCAAAAGTTGTAAAATAGAAAACTGTTGACTGACAGTACATAAACCAATCAAAATGGCTTATTTTGAATGACAATTGCATCAACCAATCAGATGGCCTCAATTCTAAACTAATTTGCATAAGGGCTTTTTTTACTCTCCATAACTTACTGAGGTCCATCCTAACCCTAGTTTAATTGAACACCTGCAGAACAAGCCACAGATAGTTGATAACAAGAGCATTCTTGACCAATTGTCTTGCTGGTTGAAGACTATTGCATGATGGTCCCAGCAAAAGTTGTAAAATAGAAAACTGTTGACTGACAGTACATAAACCAATCAGAGTGGCTTATTTTGAATGACAATTGCATCAACCAATCAGATGATCTCAATTCTAAACTAATTTGCATAAGCGCTTTATTTGCTCTCCATAACTTACTGAGGTCCTTCCTAACCCTAGTTTAATTGAACACCTGCAGAACCAGCCACAGATAGTTGATAACAAGAGCATTCTTGACCAATTGTCTTGCTGGTTGAAGACTATTGCATGATGGTCCCAGCAAAAGTTGTAAAATAGAAAACTGTTGACTGACAGTACATAAACCAATCAGAATGGCTTATTTTGAATGACAATTGCATCAACCAATCAGATGGTCTCAATTCTAAACTAATTTGCATAAGGGCTTTATTTACTCTCCATAACTTACTGAGGTCCTTCCTAAACCCTAGTTTAATTGAACACCTTCAGAACCAGCAAAAGTTGTAAAATAGAAAACTGTTGACTGACATTACATAAACCAATCAGAATGGCTTATTTTGAATGACAATTGTATCAACCAATCAGATGGCCTCAATCCTAAACTAATTTGCATAAGGGATTTTTTTACTCTCCATAACTTACTGAGGTCCTTCCTGCCCCTAGTTTAATTGAACACCTGCAGAACAAGCCACAGATAGTTGATAACAAGAGCATTCTTGACCAATTGTCTTGCTGGTTGAAGACTATTGCATGATGGTCCCAGCAACAGTTGTAAAACAGAAAACTGTTGACTGACATTACATAAATAATCAGAATGGCTTATTTTGAATGACAATTGCATCAACCAATCAGATGATCTCAATTCTAAACTAATTTGCATAAGGGCTTTATTTACTCTCCATAACTTACTGAGGTCCTTCCTAACCCTAGTTTAATTGAACACCTGCAGAACCAGCCACAGATAGTTGATAACAAGAGCATTGTTGACCAATTGTCTTGCTGGTTGAAGACTATTGCATGATGGTCCCAGCAAAAGTTGTAAAATAGAAAACTGTTGACTGACATTACATAAATTAATCAGAATGGCTTATTTTGAATGACAATTGTATCAACCAATCAGATGGTCTCAATTCTAAACTAATTTGCATAAGGGCTTTATTTACTCTCCATAACTTACTGAGGTCCTTCCTAACCCTAGTTTAATTGAACACCTGCAGAACCAGCCACATATAGTTGATAACAAGAGCATTGTTGACCAATTGTCTTGCTGGTTGAAGACTATTGCATGATGGTCCCAGCAAAAGTTGTAAAATAGAAAACTGTTGACTGACATTACATAAACCAATCAGAATGGCTTATTTTGAATGACAATTGTATCAACCAATCAGATGGTCTCAATTCTAAACTAATTTGCATAAGGGCTTTATTTACTCTCTATAACTTACTGAGGTCCTTCCTAACCCTAGTTTAATTGAACACCTGCAGAACCAGCCACAGATAGTTGATAAAAAGAGCATTCTTGACTAATTGTCTTGCTGGTTGAAGACTATTGCATGATGGTCCCAGCAAAAGTTGTAAAATAGAAAACTGTTGACTGACATTACATAAACCAATTAGAATGGCTTATTTTGAATGACAATTGTATCAACCAATCAGATGGCCTCAATTCTAAACTAATTGGCATAAGGGCTTTTTTTACTCTCCATAACTTACTCAGGTCCTTCCTGCCCCTAGTTTAATTGAACACCTGCAGAACAAGCCACAGATAGTTGATAACAAGAGCATTCTTGACCAATTGTCTTGATGGTTGAAGACTATTGCATGATGGTCCCAGCAAAAGTTGTAAAATAGAAAACTGTTGACTGACTGTACATAAACCAATCAGAGTGGCTTATTTTGAATAACAATTGCATCAACCAATCAGATGATCTCAATTCTAAACTAATTTGCATAAGCACTTTATTTGCTCTCCATAACTTACTGAGGTCCTTCCTAACCCTAGTTTAATTGAACACCTGCAGAACCAGCCACAGATAGTTGATAACAAGAGCATTCTTGACCAATTGTCTTGCTGGTTGAAGACTATTGCATGATGGTCCCAGCAAAAGTTGTAAAATAGAAAACTGTTGACTGACAGTACATAAACCAATCAGAATGGCTTATTTTGAATGACAATTGCATCAACCAATCAGATGGTCTCAATTCTAAACTAATTTGCATAAGCGCTTTATTTGCTCTCCATAACTTACTGAGGTCCTTCCTAACCCTAGTTTACTTGAACACCTGCAGAACCAGCCACAGATAGTTGATAACAAGAGCATTCTTGACCAATTGTCTTGCTGGTTGAAGACTATTGCATGATGGTCCCAGCAAAAGTTGTAAAATAGAAAACTGTTCACTGACAGTACATAAACCAATCATAGTGGCTTATTTTGAATGACAATTGCATCAACCAATCAGATGGTCTCAATTCTAAACTAATTTGCATAAGGGATTTATTTACTCTCCATAACTTACTGAGGTCCTTCCTAACCCTAGTTTAATTGAACACCTGCAGAGCCAGCCACAGATAGTTGATAACAAGAGCATTCTTGACCAATTGTCTTGCTGGTTGAAGACTATTGCATGATGGTCCCAGCAAAAGTTGTAAAATAGAAAACTGTTGACTGACAGTACATAAACCAATCAGAGTGGCTTATTTTGAATGACAATTGCATCAACCAATCAGATGATCTCAATTCTAAACTAATTTGCATAATGGCTTTATTTGCTCTCCATAACTTACTGAGGTCCATCCTAACCCTAGTTTAATTGAACACCTGCAGAACCAGCCACAGATAGTTGATAACAAGAGCATTCTTGACCAATTGTTTTGCTGGTTGAAGACTATTGCATGATGGTCCCAGCAAAAGTTGTAAAATAGAAAACTGTTGACTGACAGTACATAAACCAATCAGAATGGCTTATTTTGAATGACAATTGCATCAACCAATCAGATGGTCTCAATTCTAAACTAATTTGCATAAGGGCTTTATTTGCTCTCCATAACTTACTGAGGTCCTTCCTAAACCCTAGTTTAATTGATCACCTTCAGAACCAACACAAGTTGTAAAATAGAAAACTGTTGACTGACATTACATAAACCAATCAGAATGGCTTATTTTGAATGACAATTGTATCAACCAATCAGATGGCCTCAATCCTAAACTAATTTGCATAAGGGATTTTTTTACTCTCCATAACTTACTGAGGTCCTTCCTGCCCCTCGTTTAATTGAACACCTGCAGAACAAGCCACAGATAGTTGATAACAAGAGCATTCTTGACCAATTGTCTTGCTGGTTGAAGACTATTGCATGATGGTCCCAGCAACAGTTGTAAAACAGAAAACTGTTGACTGACAGTACATAAACCAATCAGAGTGGCTTATTTTGAATGACAATTGCATCAACCAATCAGATGATCTCAATTATAAACTAATTTGCATAAGCGCTTTATTTGCTCTCCATAACTTACTGAGGTCCTTCCTAACCCTAGTTTAATTGAACACCTGCAGAACCAGCCACAGATAGTTGATAACAAGAGCATTCTTGACCAATTGTCTTGCTGGTTGAAGACTATTGCATGATGGTCCCAGCAAAAGTTGTAAAATAGAAAACTGTTGACTGACAGTACATAAACCAATCAGAATGGCTTATTTTGAATGACAATTGCATCAACCAATCAGATGATCTCAATTCTAAACAAATTTGCATAAGCGCTTTATTTGCTCTCCATAACTTACTGAGGTCCTTCCTAACCCTAGTTTAATTGAACACCTGCAGATCCAGCCATAGATAGTTGATAACAAGAGCATTCTTGACCAATTGTCTTGCTGGTTGAAGACTATTGCATGATGGTCCCAGCAAAAGTTGTAAAATAGAAAACTGTTGACTGACAGTACATAAACCAATCAGAATGGCTTATTTTGAATGACAATTGCATCAACCAATCAGATGGCCTCAATTCTAAACTAATTTGCATAAGGGCTTTTTTTACTCTCCATAACTTACTGAGGTCCTTCCTGCCCCTAGTTTAATTGAACACCTGCAGAACAAGCCACAGATAGTTGATAACAAGAGCATTCTTGACCAATTGTCTTGCTGGTTGAAGACTATTGCATGATGGTCCCAGCAAAAGTTGTAAAATAGAAAACTGTTGACTGACAGTACATAAACCAATCAGAGTGGCTTATTTTGAATGACAATTGCATCAACCAATCAGATGATCTCAATTCTAAACTAATTTGCATAAGCGCTTTATTTGCTCTCCATAACTTACTGAGGTCCTTCCTAACCCTAGTTTAATTGAACACCTGCAGAACCAGCCACAGATAGTTGATAACAAGAGCATTTTTGACCAATTGTCTTGCTGGTTGAAGACTATTGCATGATGGTCCCAGCAAAAGTTGTAAAATAGAAAACTGTTGACTGACAGTACATAAACCAATCAGAATGGCTTATTTTGAATGACGATTGCATCAACCAATCAGATGGTCTCAATTCTAAACTAATTTGCATAAGGGCTTTATTTACTCTCCATAACTTACTGAGGTCCTTCCTAACCCTAGTTTAATTGAACACCTTCAGAACCAGCCACAGATAGTGGATAACAAGAGCATTCCTGACCAATTGTCTTGCTGGTTGAAGACTATTGCATGATGGTCCCAGCAAAAGTTGTAAAATAGAAAACTGTTGACTGACAGTACATAAACCAATCAGAATGGCTTATTTTGAATGACAATTGCATCAACCAATCAGATGGCATCAATTCTAAACTAATTTGCATAAGGGCTTTTTTTACTCTCCATAACTTACTGAGGTCCTTCCTGCCCCTAGTTTAATTGAACACCTGCAGAACAAGCCACAGATAGTTGATAACAAGAGCATTCTTGACCAATTGTCTTGCTGGTTGAAGACTATTGCATGATGGTCCCAGCAAAAGTTGTAAAATAAAAAACTGTTGACTGACAGTACATAAACCAATCAGAATGGCTTATTTTGAATGACAATTGCATCAACCAATCAGATGGTCTCAATTCTAAACTAATTTGCATAAGCGCTTTATTTGCTCTCCATAACTTACTGAGGTCCTTCCTAACCCTAGTTTAATTGAACACCTGCAGAACCAGCCACAGATAGTTGATAACAAGAGCATTCTTGACCAATTGTCTTGCTGGTTGAAGACTATTGCATGATGGCCCCAGCAAAAGTTGTAAAATAGAAAACTGTTGACTGACAGTACATAAACCAATCAGAATGGCTTATTTTGAATGACAATTGCATAAACCAATCAGATGGTCTCAATTCTAAACTAATTTGCATAAGGGCTTTATTTACTCTCCATAACTTACTGAGGTCCTTCCTAAACCCTAGTTTAATTGAACACCTTCAGAACCAGCCACAGATAGTGGATAACAAGAGCATTCTTGACCAATTGTCTTGCTGGTAGCTGCTCTGATGGGCGGAGGGTGTGGGACCCCTCTGTTTTTTCCCGGGAGTAGTGAAAAGTCTCACTAAGTATCTTCACCTCTGCCTTTGGTAGGAGGTGTTGTTTCCGTAAATCCACTGGTAAGAGGGGGGGAGAAACACTGGGCCTAGTAGTTTGACTCTCCTGACGGGGTTTGTAGCCCCCGAAGGATGAGCAGCGAAAGGCTCAGTCTAGTATCCAATCCCAGGGAGCGGAGAAAAGCTGAGACCGAGTAGATTGGTCCAGGTTGGGGCAGGTCCTCAGCCTGGGCACAGCGAAAAGCTCAGCCTAGTATCTTAACCCTGGGAGCGGAGAAACACTGGGACTGAGTAGATTGCTCTTCTGGAGGGGGTGCAGCCCCAAAGGGAGTCTTTCGAAAAGCCCAGTGGAGTACCCATTCCCATGCCGGGGGCTGGAAAATGCCTGCCTGGTGAGACAGAGAAAAGCTTGGTCGGACGCTGAAGGGTCGGCTGCCTGGAGTCCGAGGCTGCACTGTGCCCCCGGGGAAACTCGGGGGTGCCGGACATGCACGGGTGATCCCAAGTCACCTTGCACGAATGGCACTTGCACTGCGCACTTCCCTTTAGGTTAGCGCTTCACGTCCTTACCCTGTCCTTTTGGATAGGGTAGGACAATTTTTCACACCCCCCCGGCCTTCTGGCTAGGGCCTTATTCTTTTCCTTTTATGATTTGCACGTTTTGCACTCCACGTTTTTCGTTAGTTTGTCACGTTTTTTCATTTGGGTAGTGCGGCTGTCCCTAACGGGCCTTCCGTTCCCCAAACGTGACTGGGACTCTTCACCTTCTGGGGAGAGTCCCGGTTCCCTCGAGGGCAACCCCGAGCCGCAAGGCGGAGGGAAGCCTAAGTCGGGTCTCTCCAAAGCACGGGCTGCGGAGGACCCACCGTCCGAAACCCTTCCGGGGGTGGAGGAAAAGCGGGTCTCTCTAAGCTTCGGCGAAGAGGACCCACCGATCCCTTTTTTCCCTTCCTTGGCCTTATGGTTGAGGGGGGTTAGGGGAACCATGAGGCCTTTCTCCTTTGGGAGAGGGCCACACGTTCGTACGGCTGCCCCCTTTGCACGTGTTTAGGCACAGCACTGGTGGTGGTGGGAGCACACCTCGGGCTCCCTGAGTTTCTTCAAAAATTGTCTTGCTGGTTGAAAACTATTGCATGATGGTCCCAGCAAAAGTTGTAAAATAGAAAACTGTTGACTGACAGTACATAAACCAATCAGAGTGGCTTATTTTGAATGACAATTGCATCAACCAATCAGATGATCTCAATTCTAAACTAATTTGCATAAGGGCTTTATTTACTCTCCATAACTTACTGAGGTCCTTCCTAACCCTAGTTTAATTGAACACCTGCAGAACCAGCCACAGGTGGTTGATAAAAAGAGCATTCTTGACCTATTGTCTTGCTGGTTGAAGACTATTGCATGATGGTCCCAGCAAAAGTTGTAAAATAGAAAACTGTTGACTGACATTACATAAATAATCAGAATGGCTTATTTTGAATGACAATTGTATCAACCAATCAGATGGTCTCAATTCTAAACTAATTTGCATAAGGGCTTTATTTACTCTCCATACCTTACTGAGGTCCTTCCTAACCCTAGTTTAATTGAACACCTGCAGAACCAGCCACAGATAGTTGATAACAAGAGCATTGTTGACCAATTGTCTTGCTGGTTGAAGACTATTGCATGATGGTCCCAGCAAAAGTTGTAAAATAGAAAACTGTTGACTGACATTACATAAATTAATCAGAATGGCTTATTTTGAATGACAATTGTATCAACCAATCAGATGGTCTCAATTCTAAACTAATTTGCATAAGGGCTTTATTTACTCTCCATAACTTACTGAGGTCCTTCCTAACCCTAGTTTAATTGAACACCTGCAGAACCAGCCACATATAGTTGATAACAAGAGCATTGTTGACCAATTGTCTTGCTGGTTGAAGACTATTGCATGATGGTCCCAGCAAAAGTTGTAAAATAGAAAACTGTTGACTGACATTACATAAACCAATCAGAATGGCTTATTTTGAATGACAATTGTATCAACCAATCAGATGGTCTCAATTCTAAACTAATTTGCATAAGGGCTTTATTTACTCTCTATAACTTACTGAGGTCCTTCCTAACCCTAGTTTAATTGAACACCTGCAGAACCAGCCACAGATAGTTGATAAAAAGAGCATTCTTGACTAATTGTCTTGCTGGTTGAAGACTATTGCATGATGGTCCCAGCAAAAGTTGTAAAATAGAAAACTGTTGACTGACATTACATAAACCAATCAGAATGGCTTATTTTGAATGACAATTGTATCAACCAATCAGATGGCCTCAATTCTAAACTAATTGGCATAAGGGCTTTTTTTACTCTCCATAACTTACTCAGGTCCTTCCTGCCCCTAGTTTAATTGAACACCTGCAGAACAAGCCACAGATAGTTGATAACAAGAGCATTCTTGACCAATTGTCTTGATGGTTGAAGACTATTGCATGATGGTCCCAGCAAAAGTTGTAAAATAGAAAACTGTTGACTGACTGTACATAAACCAATCAGAGTGGCTTATTTTGAATGACAATTGCATCAACCAATCAGATGATCTCAATTCTAAACTAATTTGCATAAGCACTTTATTTGCTCTCCATAACTTACTGAGGTCCTTCCTAACCCTAGTTTAATTGAACACCTGCAGAACCAGCCACAGATAGTTGATAACAAGAGCATTCTTGACCAATTGTCTTGCTGGTTGAAGACTATTGCATGATGGTCCCAGCAAAAGTTGTAAAATAGAAAACTGTTGACTGACAGTACATAAACCAATCAGAATGGCTTATTTTGAATGACAATTGCATAAACCAATCAGATGGTCTCAATTCTAAACTAATTTGCATAAGGGCTTTATTTACTCTCCATAACTTACTGAGGTCCTTCCTAAACCCTAGTTTAATTGAACACCTTCAGAACCAGCCACAGATAGTGGATAACAAGAGCATTCTTGACCAAATGTCTTGCTGGTTGAAAACTATTGCATGATGGTCCCAGCAAAAGTTGTAAAATAGAAAACTGTTGACTGACAGTACATAAACCAATCAGAGTGGCTTATTTTGAATGACAATTGCATGAACCAATCAGATGATCTCAATTCTAAACTAATTTGCATAAGGGCTTTATTTACTCTCCATAACTTACTGAGGTCCTTCCTAACCCTAGTTTAATTGAACACCTGCAAAACCAGCCACAGGTGGTTGATAAAAAGAGCATTCTTGACCTATTGTCTTGCTGGTTGAAGACTATTGCATGATGGTCCAAGCAAAAGTTGTAAAATAGAAAACTGTTGACTGACTGTACATAAACCAATCAGAGTGGCTTATTTTGAATGACAATTGCATCAACCAATCAGATGATCTCAAATCTAAACTAATTTGCATTAGCACTTTATTTGCTCTCCATAACTTACTGAGGTCCTTCCTAACCCTAGTTTAATTGAACACCTGCAGAACCAGCCACAGATAGTTGATAACAAGAGCATTCTTGACCAATTGTCTTGCTGGTTGAAGACTATTGCATGATGGTCCCAGCAAAAGTTGTAAAATAGAAAACTGTTGACTGACAGTACATAAACCAATCAGAATGGCTTATTTTGAATGACAATTGCATCAACCAATCAGATGGTCTCAATTCTAAACTAATTTGCATAAGCGCTTTATTTGCTCTCCATAACTTACTGAGGTCCTTCCTAACCCTAGTTTAATTGAACACCTGCAGAACCAGCCACAGATAGTTGATAACAAGAGCATTCTTGACCAATTGTCTTGCTGGTTGAAGACTATTGCATGATGGTCCCAGCAAAAGTTGTAAAATAGAAAACTGTTGACTGACAGTACATAAACCAATCAGAATGGCTTATTTTGAATGACAATTGCATAAACCAATCAGATGGTCTCAATTCTAAACTAATTTGCATAAGGGCTTTATTTACTCTCCATAACTTACTGAGGTCCTTCCTAACCCTAGTTTAATTGAACACCTGCAAAACCAGCCACAGGTGGTTGATAAAAAGAGCATTCTTGACCTATTGTCTTGCTGGTTGAAGACTATTGCATGATGGTCCAAGCAAAAGTTGTAAAATAGAAAACTGTTGACTGACTGTACATAAACCAATCAGAGTGGCTTATTTTGAATGACAATTGCATCAACCAATCAGATGATCTCAAATCTAAACTAATTTGCATTAGCACTTTATTTGCTCTCCATAACTTACTGAGGTCCTTCCTAACCCTAGTTTAATTGAACACCTGCAGAACCAGCCACAGATAGTTGATAACAAGAGCATTCTTGACCAATTGTCTTGCTGGTTGAAGACTATTGCATGATGGTCCCAGCAAAAGTTGTAAAATAGAAAACTGTTGACTGACAGTACATAAACCAATCAGAATGGCTTATTTTGAATGACAATTGCATCAACCAATCAGATGGTCTCAATTCTAAACTAATTTGCATAAGCGCTTTATTTGCTCTCCATAACTTACTGAGGTCCTTCCTAACCCTAGTTTAATTGAACACCTGCAGAACCAGCCACAGATAGTGGATAACAAGAGCATTCTTGACCAAATGTCTTGCTGGTTGAAAACTATTGCATGATGGTCCCAGCAAAAGTTGTAAAATAGAAAACTGTTGACTGACAGTACATAAACCAATCAGAGTGGCTTATTTTGAATGACAATTGCATCAACCAATCAGATGATCTCAATTCTAAACTAATTTGCATAAGGGCTTTATTTACTCTACATAACTTACTGAGGTCCTTCCTAACCCTAGTTTAATTGAACACCTGCAAAACCAGCCACAGGTGGTTGATAAAAAGAGCATTCTTGACCTATTGTCTTGCTGGTTGAAGACTATTGCATGATGGTCCCAGCAAAAGTTGTAAAATAGAAAACTGTTGACTGACATTACATAAATTAATCAGAATGGCTTATTTTGAATGACAATTGTATCAACCAATCAGATGGTCTCAATTCTAAACTAATTTGCATAAGGGCTTTATTTACTCTCCATAACTTACTGAGGTCCTTCCTAACCCTAGTTTAATTGAACACCTGCAGAACCAGCCACAGATAGTTGATAACAAGAGCATTCTTGACCAATTGTTTTGCTGGTTGAAGACTATTGCATGATGGTCCCAGCAAAAGTTGTAAAATAGAAAACTGTTGACTGACTGTACATAAACCAATCAGAGTGGCTTATTTTGAATGACAATTGCATCAACCAATCAGATGATCTCAATTCTAAACTAATTTGCATAAGCACTTTATTTGCTCTCCATAACTTACTGAGGTCCTTCCTAACCCTAGTTTAATTGAACACCTGCAGAACCAGCCACAGATAGTTGATAACAAGAGCATTCTTGACCAATTGTCTTGCTGGTTGAAGACTATTGCATGATGGTCCCAGCAAAAGTTGTAAAATAGAAAACTGTTGACTGACAGTACATAAACCAATCAGAATGGCTTATTTTGAATGACAATTGCATCAACCAATCAGATGGTCTCAATTCTAAACTAATTTGCATAAGCGCTTTATTTGCTCTCCATAACTTACTGAGGTCCTTCCTAACCCTAGTTTAATTGAACACCTGCAGAACCAGCCACAGATAGTTGATAACAAGAGCATTCTTGACCAATTGTCTTGCTGGTTGAAGACTATTGCATGATGGTCCCAGCAAAAGTTGTAAAATAGAAAACTGTTGACTGACAGTACATAAACCAATCAGAATGGCTTATTTTGAATGACAATTGCATAAACCAATCAGATGGTCTCAATTCTAAACTAATTTGCATAAGGGCTTTATTTACTCTCCATAACTTACTGAGGTCCTTCCTAAACCCTAGTTTAATTGAACACCTTCAGAACCAGCCACAGATAGTGGATAACAAGAGCATTCTTGACCAAATGTCTTGCTGGTTGAAAACTATTGCATGATGGTCCCAGCAAAAGTTGTAAAATAGAAAACTGTTGACTGACAGTACATAAACCAATCAGAGTGGCTTATTTTGAATGACAATTGCATGAACCAATCAGATGATCTCAATTCTAAACTAATTTGCATAAGGGCTTTATTTACTCTCCATAACTTACTGAGGTCCTTCCTAACCCTAGTTTAATTGAACACCTGCAAAACCAGCCACAGGTGGTTGATAAAAAGAGCATTCTTGACCTATTGTCTTGCTGGTTGAAGACTATTGCATGATGGTCCCAGCAAAAGTTGTAAAATAGAAAACTGTTGACTGACTGTACATAAACCAATCAGAGTGGCTTATTTTGAATGACAATTGCATCAACCAATCAGATGATCTCAATTCTAAACTAATTTGCATAAGCACTTTATTTGCTCTCCATAACTTACTGAGGTCCTTCCTAACCCTAGTTTAATTGAACACCTGCAGAACCAGCCACAGATAGTTGATAACAAGAGCATTCTTGACCAATTGTCTTGCTGGTTGAAGACTATTGCATGATGGTCCCAGCAAAAGTTGTAAAATAGAAAACTGTTGACTGACAGTACATAAACCAATCAGAATGGCTTATTTTGAATGACAATTGCATCAACCAATCAGATGGTCTCAATTCTAAACTAATTTGCATAAGCGCTTTATTTGCTCTCCATAACTTACTGAGGTCCTTCCTAACCCTAGTTTAATTGAACACCTGCAGAACCAGCCACAGATAGTTGATAACAAGAGCATTCTTGACCAATTGTCTTGCTGGTTGAAGACTATTGCATGATGGTCCCAGCAAAAGTTGTAAAATAGAAAACTGTTGACTGACAGTACATAAACCAATCAGAATGGCTTATTTTGAATGACAATTGCATAAACCAATCAGATGGTCTCAATTCTAAACTAATTTGCATAAGGGCTTTATTTACTCTCCATAACTTACTGAGGTACTTCCTAAACCCTAGTTTAATTGAACACCTTCAGAACCAGCCACAGATAGTGGATAACAAGAGCATTCTTGACCAAATGTCTTGCTGGTTGAAAACTATTGCATGATGGTCCCAGCAAAAGTTGTAAAATAGAAAACTGTTGACTGACAGTACATAAACCAATCAGAGTGGCTTATTTTGAATGACAATTGCATCAACCAATCAGATGATCTCAATTCTAAACTAATTTGCATAAGGGCTTTATTTACTCTCCATAACTTACTGAGGTCCTTCCTAACCCTAGTTTAATTGAACACCTGCAAAACCAGCCACAGGTGGTTGATAAAAAGAGCATTCTTGACCTATTGTCTTGCTGGTTGAAGACTATTGCATGATGGTCCCAGCAAAAGTTGTAAAATAGAAAACTGTTGACTGACATTACATAAATTAATCAGAATGGCTTATTTTGAATGACAATTGTATCAACCAATCAGATGGTCTCAATTCTAAACTAATTTGCATAAGGGCTTTATTTACTCTCCATAACTTACTGAGGTCCTTCCTAACCCTAGTTTAATTGAACACCTGCAGAACCAGCAACAGATAGTTGATAACAAGAGCATTGTTGACCAATTGTCTTGCTGGTTGAAGACTATTGCATGATGGTCCCAGCAAAAGTTGTAAAATAGAAAACTGTTGACTGACATTACATAAATTAATCAGAATGGCTTATTTTGAATGACAATTGTATCAACCAATCAGATGGTCTCAATTCTAAACTAATTTGCATAAGGGCTTTATTTACTCTCCATAACTTACTGAGGTCCTTCCTAACCCTAGTTTAATTGAACACCTGCAGAACCAGCCACAGATAGTTGATAACAAGAGCATTGTTGACCAATTGTCTTGCTGGTTGAAGACTATTGCATGATGGTCCCAGCAAAAGTTGTAAAATAGAAAACTGTTGACTGACATTACATAAACCAATCAGAATGGCTTATTTGGAATGACAATTGTATCAACCAATCAGATGGCCTCAATTCTAAACTAATTGGCATAAGGGCTTTATTTGCTCTCCATAACTTACTGAGGTCCTTCCTAACCCTAGTTTAATTGAACACCTGCAGAACCAGCCACAGATAGTTGATAACAAGAGCATTCTTGACCAATTGTCTTGCTGGTTGAAGACTATTGCATGATGGTCCCAGCAAAAGTTGTAAAATAGAAAACGGTTGACTGACAGTACATAAACCAATCAGAATGGCTTATTTTGAATGACAATTGCATCAACCAATCAGATGGTCTCAATTCTAAACTAATTTGCATAAGCGCTTTATTTGCTCTCCATAACTTACTGAGGTCCTTCCTAACCCTAGTTTAATTGAACACCTGCAGAACCAGCCACAGATAGTTGATAACAAGAGCATTCTTGACCAATTGTCTTGCTGGTTGAAGACTATTGCATGATGGTCCCAGCAAAAGTTGTAAAATAGAAAACTGTTGACTGACAGTACATAAACCAATCAGAATGGCTTATTTTGAATGACAATTTCATCAACCAATCAGATGGTCTCAATTCTAAACTAATTTGCATAAGGGCTTTATTTACTCTCCATAACTTACTGAGGTCCTTCCTAACCCTAGTTTAATTGAACACCTGCAGAACCAGCCACAGGTGGTTGATAAAAAGAGCATTCTTGACCTATTGTCTTGCTGGTTGAAGACTATTGCATGATGGTCCCAGCAAAAGTTGTAAAATAGAAAACTGTTGACTGACATTACATAAATTAATCAGAATGGCTTATTTTGAATGACAATTGTATCAACCAATCAGATGGTCTCAATTCTAAACTAATTTGCATAAGGGCTTTATTTACTCTCCATAACTTACTGAGGTCCTTCCTAACCCTAGTTTAATTGAACACCTGCAGAACCAGCCACAGATAGTTGATAACAAGTGCATTGTTGACCAATTGTCTTGCTGGTTGAAGACTATTGCATGATGGTCCCAGCAAAAGTTGTAAAATAGAAAACTGTTGACTGACATTACATAAATTAATCAGAATGGCTTATTTTGAATGACAATTGTATCAACCAATCAGATGGTCTCAATTCTAAACTAATTTGCATAAGGGCTTTATTTACTCTCCATAACTTACTGAGGTCCTTCCTAACCCTAGTTTAATTGAACACCTGCAGAACCAGCCACAGATAGTTGATAAAAAGAGCATTGTTGACCAATTGTCTTGCTGGTTGAAGACTATTGCATGATGGTCCCAGCAAAAGTTGTAAAATAGAAAACTGTTGACTGACATTACATAAACCAATCAGAATGGCTTATTTTGAATGACAATTGTATCAACCAATCAGATGGTCTCAATTCTAAACTAATTTGCATAAGGGCTTTATTTACTCTCTATAACTTACTGAGGTCCTTCCTAACCCTAGTTTAATTGAACACCTGCAGAACCAGCCACAGATAGTTGATAAAAAGAGCATTCTTGACTAATTGTCTTGCTGGTTGAAGACTATTGCATGATGGTCCCAGCAAAAGTTGTAAAATAGAAAACTGTTGACTGACATTACATAAACCAATCAGAATGGCTTATTTTGAATGACAATTGTATCAACCAATCAGATGGCCTCAATTCTAAACTAATTGGCATAAGGGCTTTTTTTACTCTCCATAACTTACTCAGGTCCTTCCTGCCCCTAGTTTAATTGAACACCTGCAGAACAAGCCACAGATAGTTGATAACAAGAGCATTCTTGACCAATTGTCTTGCTGGTTGAAGACTATTGCATGATGGTCCCAGCAAAAGTTGTAAAATAGAAAACTGTTGACTGACAGTACATAAACCAATCAGAGTGGCTTATTTTGAATGACAATTGCATCAACCAATCAGATGATCTCAATTCTAAACTAATTTGCATAAGCGCTTTATTTGCTCTCCATAACTTACTGAGGTCCTTCCTAACCCTAGTTTAATTGAACACCTGCAGAACCAGCCACAGATAGTTGATAACAAGAGCATTCTTGACCAATTGTCTTGCTGGTTGAAGACTATTGCATGATGGTCCCAGCAAAAGTTGTAAAATAGAAAACTGTTGACTGACAGTACATAAACCAATCAGAATGGCTTATTTTGAATGACAATTGCATCAACCAATCAGATGATCTCAATTCTAAACTAATTTGCATAATGGCTTTATTTGCTCTCCATAACTTACTGAGGTCCATCCTAACCCTTGTTTAATTGAACACCTGCAGAACCAGCCACAGATAGTTGATAAAAAGAGCATTCTTGACCAATTGTCTTGCTGGTCGAAGACTATTGCATGATGGTCCCAGCAAAAGTTAAAAAATAGAAAACTGTTGACTGACATTACATAAACCAATCAGAATGGCTTATTTTGAATGACAATTGTATCAACCAATCAGATGGCCTCAATTCTAAACTAATTTGCATAAGGGCTTTTTTTTACTCTCCATAACTTACTGAGGTCCTTCCTGCCCCTAGTTTAATTGAACACCTGCAGAACAAGCCACAGATAGTTGATAACAAGAGCAATCTTGACCAATTGTCTGAGCTTCGCAGCCTTTTGGCCCGGGCTGAGGTCTGGGCCTGAGGTTGTGAGGTTGGGAAACTTTTCTGTGGGATCTACTACGCTGAGGAGGTATCAACACCGCAGGAATTTTGAAGCATCATGGCTGAAACACCTGGACTGAAGAATTCAATTCGTTTTTTCGTGCAAGAAAGAAGGAGGAAAGACTGTGGACTTTATCATCTTGTGAGGGAAGTTTTGGTGGAGCTGGCAGGAGTGAAGATAAGTACTATTTTTTGTATCCAAGATTTTCCTAACCAGGGCATGTATGATGTCAGTTTTTTCGATGGGAAAGACAGTTACAAAGTTTATGAAATGTTAAAAGAGAAATATCTGGACCCTAAAATGGAGGGGATAGAAATGTTTCCCCTATTTACTGCACAAGAAGTCCCAATCACAGTACATGCTTACAATCCATTTATGAACTATGATTTGTTACTTGCTTTCCTTGCAAGGTATTGCAGTTCGGTGAGAGGAGGGGAATTTTTGAAAAACAGTATGGGTTTCTTTAATGCCAAAAGAAAATTTTTGTGTAAACTAAGGAGGGATGAGAGATGTCCAGGTGGGTTAATGCATCCCCCTGCAAATTTCACAATTGGAGGCAACAGGTGCTTCCTATATTACCCCACCCAACCCAGATTCTGCAGAAAATGTTTTGAATATGGCCACACAAGGGAAGAGTGTGAGAAAGGGAGAACCTGTAGAAACTGCAGAAAAGAGGGGCATGAAGCAAACCGGTGCCCAGAGGAACGCAAATGCGACCTCTGCAGGGAACCTGGACATTCGTTCAAAACATGCTCAGAATTCACCAAAGCTCGAAAAGAGCAAGGTGCTCGAAGATTAGCTGAGCAAGCTGAAAGAGAAGCCAGAGAGGCAGCATGCCAAATGGCTAAGGATACTCGCACAACGGAGGCTAAAAAGACATGTATAGCCCCGTCGCTTGTTGTGCAAAATGGAGTACAGATGGAGGTGGAGGCACAGGCTACACCAGATCCACAACAGCCAGTTAAGGCAATGCAAACTGCTGATACTGCCACTGAATACAGTGAGGAGCAGTTGAAAGTCTTTGCAGCTGAGGCTAATCAACTCATTACAGAGAATATTGAGAGTGATGAAAGCTCAGCTGAAAGTCAAAATTTAGATTCAGAGGATATTCAAAGTGCTGATACCTTATTGTCTGATGAGGAGTCTATAAAACTGAAGAAAGCAACTCCTGATGGAAGGGCTGTTAAAAAAGCCAGAATTGAAAGGGTTAAATACAGTCCCCCAGCAATTGAACCAGATGGTATGGATACTACCTTAAGTTCCGAAGACAATGCCAGTTCCCCATCTTCCACTGAATCTTCCAATATTTTTGGGGCATCCAAACAGTCAATCGCACGTTTGACTGGGAAGGAGAACTATGATGAAATTGGATGATGCTGATTTAAGTTGTGTTTTTGTAATCCAACTACCTGGAAATTATTTACGGGACTTCTAAATCTACCTATGCCTAATATTACAAGCAACATTAGCGTAAAAGTTGCAACATTAAATGTCAGGCTGATAACAAGCAGACCCAGGCGTGCTGCGGTTTTTGAAATATTAAAAAACTTAAAAGCTGATATAATTTGTGTACAGGAATGTGGGATTTCAGAGCCCATTAAAAAAGAAGAATGGGACAAAGGGGATAGTTTTTGGTCTAGGTCTTGTTTAAATAAAAATGATGGGGTGGGTATTGTAATAAATAATAGGGATATTATAGGGGAGGATTTTTTTGTGGTGGAAGAAGGGAGGTGTATTGTTGGGACTTTTAGTCTTAGAGGGTGGAGGTTTAGGATCATGTGTATATATGCTCCTGCTTGTAAATTAGAAAGAAAGAAATTGTTTGATAAGATAAGGTTATTCCTTCCTGGAAGAACACCCCTTATGTTAATGGGGGATTTCAATTGTATAATTGAGAAAAGTGGAAGAGGATATGGAAGTACTAGGAGTGTTGATATAACCGGGAATATATTAAATCAGATTATTACGGATTTTTCCTTTATAGATGCAGCTGCGGTGTGTATGGGGAAGCCACCTCCACCAACGTATATTGCTGATAGAGGAGGCATAACTTCCAGAATTGACTATATTTTCATATCCAAAGGTATATCATGTATGAATGGAGAGCAGGTAAGAATGCCTTTTTCAGATCACGAATGCATTATATGTGAAGTCCAAGGGAATGTAAACAATGTATATGGTAGAGGTATATGGAAATTAAATGTTCGTTTGCTAGAAGACTGTGAAGTAAGGGATGATTTGGTTAAGATGTATACAATATGGAAGAGGAGAAAAAATGACTTTGCGAATATATTAGTATGGTGGGAGTGGCTGAAAGTTAGGATGAGGTGTTTTTTCAGAAAATGGGGAATCAAAAAAGTAAGGAAGGAAAGAATGAGGTATGAGGCATTATGTGTAAGAATGAGGTATCTTTACAAAATGAGAGATCTAGGATTTGACATGAGTGAAGAGATAGTGAAAGAAAGGTGTGTGTTAAACAACTATTTGGAAAATAGGGGGAAAAAAATCATTTTTAGAGCGAAAGTTGAGCATCAAGAAAAAAATGAGAAATGTACAAGGTTTTTTTTCAGGAAAATATGTAAAAGGAAAAATGATATGGATGTATTAAGGAATGGAGAAGGAATGGATGTTAGTGGTGGTAAATTAACGGAAGAAGTATTTAAGTTTTATAAAGAATTGTATGGAAGGAAAAGTATTGAAAGTGATATGGGAGATGAAGTTTTAAGTGTATTACAGAATGAAGTGAGTCAGGAAGATAAAAGTGTTTTGATGGAAGATATTGGTGTGGAAGAAGTAAAAATGGTGGTTATGACTGCAAGAAAAAACAAAACTCCTGGGCAAGATGGATTGCCAGTAGAGTTATATTGTATGTGTTGGGATATGTTGGGAAGTGATTTAGTGGAAGTATGCCAGTTTATGTGGATAAATGGTATAATTGGCAAGTCTATGGGTAAGGGTGTTGTAGTTTTAATATATAAAAAGAATGATAGAAGAGATTTGGGCAACTGGAGGCCTATAACTTTGTTAAATTCAGATTACAAAATATATTCAAAAATTTTGGCGAATCGAATGAGAAGTGTAATAGGAAAAATTGTGAATGAAGACCAAGTATGTGCTGTACCGGAACGTAAAATTAGTGATAATTTGATTTTATTAAGGGATATACTGAGAGATTGTAAAGATAGGAAACAAGGTTGTGTGGTTTTGAGTCTTGATTTTGAAAAAGCCTTTGATAAAGTTGCACATGAGTTTATGTTCAGAGTTTTGTTAAAAATGGGGTTTCCCGCTGGGTTTGTAGAAAGAGTAAGAAGTTTGTATGTTTTGGCATCGAGTTGTATATTGGTGAATGGGAATGTGAGTGAGGAGATCATGGTTAAATCAGGTGTAAGGCAGGGGTGTCCTGTGTCCCCTGTGTTGTTTATTTGTGTGATGGAGCCACTGTTACAAATGATTAGGTGTGATAAGGTTGTGAGAGGAGTACTTATACCGGGGAGTGGTGGTAAGAGTGCTAAAGTAATGGGGTACATGGATGATGTGGTAGTATTGTGTCAAAACCAAGCAGCCTTAAACAGGACAAGATTATTAGTGGGGTTCTTTTGTAATGCATCAGGCTTTAAAATTAATTGGGATAAAAGTAATTATAGAGTGTTTGGTGAAATTAATGTGGAAGTGAATGAGATTACAAGAGGGGCAGGGGGGATAAAGGTGTTGGGTTTAATTTTCGATGATAACTTAAAAGGTAATGATAGTTGGAATGAATGTAATAGGAAGATTATGAAGAAATTGAATTTCTGGAAATTAAGAAATTTATCAATGACAGGGAAAGTACTAGTTGTGAAGAGTGTGATTCTTCCCATAATATTGTATGTTGCATGTGTGTTCCCCCCCCCCCAAATGGTGTTTTTAGAAAAATTGTTAGGAAATGTTTTGTTTTTCTGTGGGGTAGTAAAATGGAGTGGTTGAGACGTGAGAATGTGGATAAATCTAGGATTAAAGGAGGGGGAAATTTTCCAAATTTTGATAGATTTATAGGAGTGAATTATGTGGCAATTGTGGCGAGATTGTTAAAGAGGAGTTCAAAAACCTCATGTATGACAAAATACCTGGGTGGATGGATGTTGTGTGGGATTGGATGGATGAAGAGGTCTTTGAGTGTGCCAATGGCCTTCAGCTGCCCAGAATGGTATGTGTTTGTGGAGCGATTTATTAGGAAGAATGATTTGTTAAGTATAAGTATGGAAGATTTTATGGGGAGGAAGAAAATAATAAAGATTTTGAAAGACAGAGAAACTGTATGCAATATTGAATATTTGAGATTGAAAGAAGCAGAAGTGGTGTGGAAGAAAATGGAAATAAATGGGATGTCAAATAAACAAAAAGATGTGGTCTGGAAAGTTATGCATGGTGTCTTGCCTGTAAGAATGGTACTTAAAAAGAGAGATTTGACAAGAATAGAAATATGCCCGAGAGAAGAATGTGGAATAAATGAGACAGTATTGCATGTAATGTGGGGATGTGGTTTTGCTAAAAAAGTATGGAAGGGTATGAGTGGATTATGTAGAGAATTGTGTGGTGTAAATGGGATTTCATGGAGGTTGGCAATGTTTGGTTTAGGAGTAAATGGGAAAATAAAAGAAAGAGTGATGTGGCTATTAATGTGTTGTGTAATGGAAGTATTGTGGGATAATAGGAATATGTATGTGTATAAGAAAGAAGATAAAAGTGTGAATGATTGTATTAGGATGGTGTTGGGGAAATTGTATACATGTTATTTGTTTGATAAAGAAGGTGGAGGTGGTATGGATGCAGAGGGAGTGTGGAAAGTAAAGAAATGGATGCATGTTGTAAAATTTGTATAGTTTAGGGAAGAGGGGATATGGTATTGTGGTGCTTTTTATTGGTTCTGTGTAAGTTTTTTTTTTTCATTTCAAAAAAGCAAAATAAAACCAGTTGATGAAGGAGAAAAGTTTATCGCTCAGAAAGTCACGTGAGAGATAGTCTAAAGGGTAGACTATTTAAGCGATTGCTTTTAAACCTGATGGTTTTATAAAAAAAAAAAAAATTGGCTTCCTGGTTGAAGACTATTGCATGATGGTCCCATCAAAAGTAGTAAAATTGAAAACTGTTGACTGACAGTGCATAAACCAATCGGAATGGATTGTTTTGAATGAGTATTAATTAAGGCCATTGTTGCCTTTGCCATCGATGTTGTTACATATCAGTGGTCATCCATTGTATTTCACTGACTGGCCTGTGGGCCAATCAGAATATGACGGCGGGGCTTCACTGGTGTCATGGGTGGAGTTATGCTCTGTCAACCAGGAAATACCAAAACAAAACTAGTCGTTTTAACTTGACATTGATGGTGTGAAACCATCTGGTTCTCCCCCATCGATGTCAAAACTATTGAACATCGACCATAACACATCGATGGTTTACAAACATCGATGGCCGATGGCCATCCCTAATGAGAATTGCATCAACCAATCAGATGGTCTAATTTCCAAACTAATTTGCATAAGGAATTTATTTGCTCTCCATAACTTACTTAGGTCCTTCCTCACCCTAGTCTATTAGAAAACCTACAAAAAAAAGCCTAAGATGGTTGATAACAAGAACATTCTTGACCAATTGTCTTGCTGGTTGAAGACTATTGCATGATGGTCCCAGCAAAAGTTGTAAAATAGAAAACTGTTGACTGACAGTACATAAACCAATCAGAATGGCTTATTTTGAATGACAATTGCATCAACCAATCAGATGATCTCAATTCTAAACTAATTTGCATAAGCGCTTTATTTGCTCTCCATAACTTACTGAGGTCCTTCCTAACCCTAGTTTAATTGAACACCTGCAGAACCAGCCACAGATAGTTGATAACAAGAGCATTCTTGACCAATTGTCTTGCTGGTTGAAGACTATTGCATGATGGTCCCAGCAAAAGTTGTAAAATAGAAAACTGTTGACTGACAGTACATAAACCAA